>NC_141010.1:61129582-61811574 GCF_052327205.1 Somniosus microcephalus | reverse complement strand
AACATGCCCTCGAAAAAGCCTCGGCACCGTCGGGCACTCCAGCTAGTACTGAATAAAGCGTATTGCACTAATTTACTCCAACTGTTTAAAGTTTGCATGTGTGTATCTTACGTGTCAAGCCCTGCCCCTCAGGATATCACAGTCCCGAATCGGCCAATGATGCGACGCCCTCGCTCCTCAATCAGCTAATTTGGTCCTGTGGCTATTACAAATTAATTTATTTATCCTTAATGAAAATTAGCTTATAGAGAAATATACTTAGCGCTTTCGTGTGGAGTGGCTCAATGACTAACATAGAAACATAGAAACATAGAAGATAGTAGCAGGAGTAGGCCATTCGGCCCCTCGAGCCTGCTCTACCATTCAATGAGATCATGGCTGATCATCCAAATTCAGTACCTTGTCCCTGCCTTCTCCCCATATCCCTTGATCCCTTTAGCCTTAAGAAATATATCTAACTCCTTCTTGAATATATTTAATGAATTGGCCTCAGCTGCCTTCTGTGGTAGAGAATTCCACAGGTTCACCACTCTCTGGGTGAAGTAATTCCTCCTCATCTCAGTCCTAAATGGCTTACCCCTTATCCTTAGACTGTGACCCCTGGTTCTGGACTCCCCGGCCATCGGGAACATCCTTCCTGCATCTAGTCTGTCTAGTCCTGTTAGAATTTTATAAGTTTCAATAAGATCCCCTCTCATTCTTCTAAACTCCAGTGAGTACAAGCCCAATCGACCGAATCTCTCCTCATACGTCATTCCTGCCATCCCAGATATCAGTCTGGTGAATCTTCGCTGCACTCCCTCCATGGCAAGAACGTCCTTCCTCAGATAAGGCGACCAAAACTGCACACAATACTCAAGGTGTGGTCTCACCAAGGCCCTGTACAACTGCAGCAAGACATCCTTGTTCCTGTACTCAAACCCTCTCGCTATGAAGGCCAACATACCATTTGCCTTCTTAACCACCTGCTGCACCTGCATGCTTACCTTCAGCGACTGGTGCACAAGGACACCCAGGTCTCGTTGCACTTCCCCTTCTCCCAATCTATTGCCATTCAGATAATAAACTGCCTTCCTGTTTTTGCCACTAGATATAAGAACTGGCTTTGCAATGTGGCTGGAGATGACATGAAATGTTTTTGCAAGTATTGTAAGTGCACATTGGCAACCAAGTTAAGTGATATTGAAAAACATCGCAAAACAACCAAACACAGGAAAGCAGAAGAGCCATTCAGTTCTCACTGACAAAGTGTTCAAAAAACTCAGCGATGATTCAAAAAAGGCAGAAGGAAGTGTAGCACCCTTTATAGCAGAACACTGTGCATTAAGAGTAGATCATTTGACTGATCTTTGTAAAGCTTGCTTTGCTGATAGCAAGGGATGTAGGGACCTTAAACTGCGAAGATCAAAATGTAGTGCAATAATTTGCAATGTCATAGCGCCACATTTTATGGAAGATTTAAAAGCTGATTTAGGAAATAGAAACTTCAGCTTGATAATTGATGAGAGTAATGACATTTCCATCACAAAATTGTCAGGTATCATAATTAGATACTATTCTGATATTAAAAAGCAAGTTATTGTAACTTTCTTAGATATGAATGAACTCAGTGAGTGCAATGCAGATGCAATATGTGATGCTTTAAACAAATCCATAAGAAATAATGGGAGAAAAATTGGGTCACGGTCCTGTTATGTTCATTAATAACTAGACATTCTTATTATGAACAGCTAGCTTCTAGCTAGACATTTATTCAGTACACGTTCTCTAGGTACAGCATCTGTAGAGATTCAGCATGTGTGCTTCTGTGTGCAGGCTTCCATCTTGACTACTGCCTTCTGGGTAGCCTAGTGCATCATGGGTAGTGTAGTCTTAAACACATACAACTAAATATACAGCGCTATACAGCTCTACAGCTCCATCTAGTGTACCACTCCAGGGTGACATGTTATTGATCATTACATCCCCCTTTCTTTGAGGTTAACAAAATCAATATCAATCAACTTTCAAGAAAAACGATAAAGATGATATCAGTAACACTTTTGTTAGTGCTCTATAAACATAAACATTTTCACAACAGTCAATACATTTTCAATATAGTTTTTCTTTGTACTCAAAGATTAAGTCTATCAGGCTTTTTTACTACACGTGTGGGTCTTCTCAGCACGGGTAAGTCTGATGTGTTTTCATGAGATTGTTCTGGTGGTGAATGACAAGATTCAGTTGCGGCATTGTCATCAATCTGCTCTTGGATAGTTTCTTGTGTTTTCAGGAGGGAACGGCGGTTCCTCCTGAGAATCTGTCCTTCCTCAGTTCTAACAGTGTATGTTTGAAAGTCCGCCAATTGTAGTCGACATTTTCCATGAGATTCAAAAACTCCAGTGGCTTTAAATTCTCCATGTCGCGTTTCACAATTTTGAGCAGATCTTCACCAATCCTGGTACCATGTTATGTTCATTAATAACTAGACATTCTTATTATGAACAGCTAGCTTCTAGCTAGACATTTATTCAGTACATGTTCTCTAGATACAGCATCTGTAGAGATTCAGCATGTGTGCTTCTGTGTGCAGGCTTCCATCTTGACTACTGCCTTCTGGGTAGCCTAGTGCATCATGGGTAGTGCAGTCTTAAACACATACAACTAAATATACAGCTCTATACAGCTCTACGGCTCCATCTAGTGTACCACTCCAGAATGACATGTTATTGATCATTACAGGTCCCTTTGGGGCACTTAAGCACCCCAAAAAACCTAGCACCCCATGCCCAATTCACTGGTAGCGCCCAAAAGGGAGGCGGGGCGCTACTGGAAGTGCCCCGCCTCCCTCTTGGGGTGCTGCAAGGGAATATTGCGGCGCTACATGCCGCGGTACTGCAGGCCTTCCTTCCCTTCTTAAAGGGGAGGGGCCTAGCACAGCACGACCCGGGGCCCAGCTGGGCCACCAGGGATCGGAGTGCCGGCAAAAGAGCCCGCACTCAGGAGAAGTGCCGAGCTCACGGAGCGCAGCTGGCACTCTGCGGGGGTGGGGGGGGGCGGGCGGTTCAGGAGGCCGGGGATAGCAAAGCAGGCATGTGCTGGCAGGCAACCAGCAACAAAAATGGCCGCCCAGCACCTTCCCTTTAAATAGCGCTGCCCCAGCCGTAGGTAGGCCCCCCTGACCCTGTCGGACATAGTACCAAAGATCGCAGCCAGGGCATGAGTGGGGCACTGCGCATGGCGATGACGTCACCGACAGCGGCGCAGCGCCATGGGGCGCTAACGGTTACCGCCGCCGCTAAAGCTTTAAGAAGGTTGGCCAGTAGAGCATTGGAATAGTCAAGTCTGGAAGTGAGAAAGACATATAAATGGCGGTTTCAGTAGCAACTGGGCTGAGGCAGGGATGGAGATGGGAGATGTTGAGGAGATGGAAGTAGGCGGTCTTTGTGATAAAGAGGATATGGGGTCAAAAACTCAGCTCAGGGTCAAATAGGACAGGAAATGTGACCAGTTTTAACATTTATATAAAATACTAGTGGATTTCTCATGGCCTTGCTCTGTTAATTATGTGGTATTTCCAAAGATACACTGTTCACTGAGAATAGAATGTGTGTATGACACATAAAGATCACACGACAATAATATCAGGATTGATAGGTTTAGAGCAAGTCATCTGACATTATCCACCTAGGATCAAATAGGCTCACTTTTGGCAATTCTTTGGTATTCCGTGCGGAGAACCCGCCTGGATTGGTTAATAGTTAGCAGACCCAATGGATAACCTAATGGTAAGTGTATGGATAACTTGCTTGTACTTTCTGTCGCTATTAATAAAACCAACAAGTTGATTTATCTCTTGCATCCGAACCTATATAATTTGGATTAATTTACTCAGTTGATCTAACAGTCACAGGCAGAGTGACTGTAGCTTTTAAAAACTCTTTATAATAATTTGTCCGTGACTACACAAACCACTCTGGCTCCAGGTATATTGTGTATCAGTAAAACAGTCTGTGACTACACAAACCACGCTGGGTCCAGGTATATTGTGTATCAGTAAAACAGTCCGTGACTACACAAACCACTCTGGGTCCAGGTATATTGTAACAGTCCGTGACTACACAAACCACTCTGGGTCCAGGTATATTGTGTATCAGTAAAACAGGGGGGCACGGTGGCATAGTGGTTAGCACTGTTGCCTCACAGCGCCAGGGACCCGGGTTCAAATCTGGCCTCGGGCGACTGTGTGGAGTTTGCACATTCTCCCTGTGTCTGCGTGGGTTTCCTCCAGGTGCTCCGGTTTCCTCCCACAGTCCAAAGATGTGCAGGTTAGGTTGATTTGGCTATGATAAATTGACCCTTAGTGTTAGGGGATTAAATACGTGGGGTTACGGGGATAGGGTGGGATATGTGTCGGTGCAGGCTCGATGGGCCGAAATGGCCTCTATCTGCACTGTAGATTCTGTGATTCTGTGATTAAACATCCAGTAACAAGAAGTAATACTTAACAAGGAGATCGTCACAGTCTGTTCATCGAACCCCGGCGTTCCTTCCGAGTGACTGTGGTGCGGTCTCTTTAACTCTTGCTGTGTTCTGTTGACTGAAGCTTCTCATCCTCTGGTTTTGCGCTGCTTTCAGTGTTCAATAGCTGTTCTTTTATACATTTTTCCTGTCAAAATACATAGCAACTTGCAGCTGCTTGGGCTATCTCACCATTCTGACCTTCACAAGTACGGTCTATGATTCCCTCTCCTTTTCTGTTGTGAGTTTTGAGTATGAGAACTTTTACATCTTTTGCCTTTCCAATAGCCCATCACCTAGACTGGTCTGAAACTTCAGCGATAAGGGAAGTTAGGTATTGAAAACCCTTTATCTTACTTTGAGACTTAATTAATGTTTTGTCCTTCACTGGCTTCTTGTTTTTAATATAACAGAATATCTGCACTAGCTCAGCACTATTCTCGCAGTTAACATAATGTTGGCTTAATTTTACCATCATGCTTTGGTCTCAGCCATTTGCCATTTTATACAGGCATTTTAGGTTTTTAACATACAATTTCAAATATTATAGTTATTTAATAATGGTTACAAAATCTTAACAATGTTTACTAAATCCTACAGGTAAACTCTATCCTACATGACTTAGGGAGGAAGAGGATGCCGGAGGCAGTCCCTGGCATTGTACAAGCGGGGACCAAAGGAAGCAGTACTCACAGGTGACATCATCTTCCAGTCCTGCCTCCTGTCTGACAGCAGCACAGGAGTGAGGGCAGATGTAAGAGGCACCACTCTTCCCCTGGGTGGAATTTATAATTGTGGTAAAAGATAGATGGCAACCTGGTGAAATTGAGTCCTGCCTCAAATTCCAGCTCCCCTTGACAACTCATGCTTTAGAAGCACACTCGGTCAATGTCAGCTGTGCTTCATTCCCACTCCAGACACTTGGGCACAAAATCTAGGCAGACACGCCAGTGCTGTACTGAGGGAGTGCTTGGACAGGTTGGTGGACTGGGCAGATGCATGGTGTAATGATCAATAACATGTCATTCTATAGTGGACACTAGGTGGAGCCGTAGAGCTGTATATAGCTGTATGTATATAAGACTACACTACCCAGCTGTATGTATATTAAGACTACATTACCCATGAGGCACTAGGCTACCCACAAGGCAGCAGTCAAGATGGATGCCTCTACAGATACTGTACCTAGTCCACATGTGCTCAATAAAGTGTCTAGCAAAAGCTAGCTGTGTTCATAATAAGAATGTTTATTTATTAATGAACATAAGATGGTACCAGGATTGGTGAAGATCTGCTGAAAATTGTGAAAAGCGACATGGAGAATTTGAAGCCACCAGAGCATTTGAAACTCACAGGAAATATCGACTACAATTGGCAGACTTTTAAACAACAATTCGAACTCTACATTGCAGCCATCGGATTCGGTACGAAGCCAGATGCAAGGAAGATAGCGTTGCTGCTTACGGTTGCAGGCCCACAGGTGATAGAGGTATTTAATACATTTGTATTTAATCCAGAGGAGAACAGAGAAAAATTAGAAGATGTGCTAAAAAAATTTGATGCACATTGCTCTCCCAAAAAGAATGAGACCTATGAAAGATACATCTTCCGTTCTCGGACACAGCAGCAAAATTAGACTTTTGATAGCTTTATAACTGATCTGAAACTGAAAGCACAGACATGTAATTTCTCTGAGCTCAAAGCATCCATGATTCATGACCAGATTGTGTTTGGTATTCATGATAAAAAAGTCAGGGAACGTCTGTTGAGAGAAACCGAACTAAATTTGGAAAATGCTGTGAAAATATGCCAAGCCAGCGAGCTAGCTCGAAAGCACGCGAAGACTTTCAGTGAAATCAATAATGATGCGATTATAATGAGTGATAATGCTGCTATCGGTGCTGCGTCCTACAAGGGGAAGAAATGTGGGCAGAACAGAAATGAAACGCAATCGGAGGATGACATTTTTAATTGTAAACGCTGTGGTTACAAACACCAGTTAAGACAATGCCCAGTGTTTGGAAAAATGTGCACAAAGTGTAATGGAAAGAATCACTTTGCCAAACAATGCTTTTCAAAAGTAAAAACTAAGAAAGGGCAACGAGTTAATGTAATTGAGGACACTGATTTAAGTGAGACATTTTTTGTAGGAATGGTGTCATGTGACAATATCAAAAAGGATACAGAAAATGTGCAGCCCTCAGAAATGGACAATGCTGAACATAAAGTTAATGCAGTAAAAGAGGACAAATGGATGATCCCACTGCAGGTAAATGGAGCATTAGTTACCTTGAAACTAGACACTGGGGCAAAAGCAAACTTAATGGGCCAGAAATTCCAGAACGGGGCTTGCAGCGCGTGCAAGCACCATATTTGCACTTACCCCGCGCTCCTGCCGATCAGCTCCAGGGACGCCTGCACTTGCAGAAACTGAAAGAAGAATCCCGGGCAGCGTATGACGTCACGCCGCCCAGGAGTGCAGCCAGCGCGGAGCCAGGAGCGTGCAGTGTAAGTGAGACACGCCCCTTGAGGTCTCAGTTTCACTGGACACGCCCCCAATGTTTCTGTCAAGCTGCTTTGCTTTTTTACATGCAAAGCAGCAGTTTAAATAGGTTTTTGGAAGTTTTTTGAAGATTTTGGTAACTTTTATAAACTTTTTTAAATGTTTACATTATTTTGAGTAATCTGAAGTAGTTTTAAAGAGAATTAAAGCATTTTATAGACTTTTAAAAGCCCTAAAAGAATTTTTTTAATTCCATTTATTTATTTAGCAATGTCGTCGTCATACGTGTCTTCACACTGTTCCCTTTGGGGAACTGTATGAAGTGGTGGAAGGATTTATGGCCGTGATTAACGCTCATTCCGTGACCGTAACCATCTTTGAACCAGCCATTAGGGCGGTTAGTCCTATGGCGGGAGGGTTTTACGGGCTCCCACAAGCTATACAAGGAGGGGGGGCCACCCACACCCACGGACGCAAATATCCCACTGGATGTCAACCCAGAATTTAGAGCCGGAGCTCCGACTCCACTTGCCGGGATTGTCTGGAGCGGGGTTCGAAACCCTACCCTGATCTGGCCCAGCGGCGGGGATCCTACCGCTATGACAAAGGCCCAATCCGATTAGCAACGTGAAATGGCAGCATAGGGCTCCAGTCACGGGGAGGGAAAAGGCACAGGAAACGTATGGGTGTCACCTTTTGTGCGGAGTGGGCCTTTTGTGTAGCTGTAAGCATCCCCGCCGCTGGGCCAGAAGGAGTAGGGTTTTGAACCCCACTCCAGACAGTCCCGGCAAGTGGAGTCGGAGCTCCAACTTTAAATTCTGGGTGGACATCCAGCGGGATACTTGCGTCCGTGGGTGTTGGTAGCCCCCCCCCCTCAGATGGGTTGTGGGAGCCCGTAAAACCCTCCCGCCATAGGACTAACCACCCTAATGGCTGGTTCAAAGATGGTTACGGTCACGGAATGAGCGTTAATCACGGCCATAAATCCTTCCACCACTTCATATAGTTCCCCAAAGGGAACAGTGTGAGGATACGTACGATGATGACCTCTTGCGCAATGCACCTCCTTGGACCCTCAGTCGCAGATGCGAGGGGGCAAGTCGTGCAATTGTTAAATTTTTTATTTTATTGACATGTAAAATGTTGGCCCAATAATTCCCTTCCAAATGCGCTAGTACGGTCGGGGTACTTACGCATCTGGCCGGATGAAATGCCGGTTTTCAGCATGCACAGTGCATGTGGGGAAAACCGGCATTTCCTGTCCTCTGAACGAAGGGGTTCAGAGGCAGAACGCGTGCGACTGCACAGGCAGCGCGTGCGCAGTATAATTCGCCGCTTTCATTAATGCTTTCAGTGAGGTCCAGTCATTACAACTTACACATGAAAAAAGCATGGGTACAGTTGCTACAGAGGCTGCGTAGGAAGATATTTCTTATCGTGGAGCTTCTGAAAGTATGTATGTCTGTATATATTCCTTTGCGTGTTATGTATATATTCCTTTACTTATGTGTATGAATGTATTATTTAATTATGACTTTCAGAGAAAGTAACTTATTGGAAAATCATAATTAAAAACATACATTCATACACATTAGTAAAGGAATATAAAACATACATACATATACGTAAAGGAATATATGTGGACATACATACATAACTCATTCTCACATTCCATTCACACAGCCACAATTGCTCCTTCTACCTACCGTTCTGAAAACCCTTTTTAAAAAAAAAAATTTAAACTTTTAAACTTACTTAAAATTTCTTAAAATAACTTCCCTCCCTTTCCCAAACAAAAATATTGCATTTCAAAAGCTCCACGATAAAATATATCTTCCTCCGCAGCCAATGAACAACTTTACACTTGCTTTTTTCAAGTGTAACTTCTAAGGACTTAACCTCACGGATTTCATGAATGAAATCCGCGAAGTTCACTGCGCAAGCGCTGCCTGTGCAGTCGCACGCGCTCGAGGTCTGGAAATGCCGGCGTTTCCCGCATGCGCTGTTCATGCTGAACGCCGGCATTTCCAACGGCCAGAAGCGTGAGTAAGCCGACCGTACTCATGCTTCTGGCCTGGAATTTCTGGCCCAATCAGTATGAGTGACATTAACAATATGAAAGAAAAGCCCAAAATACAGAAAAAGTCAGTAATACTGAAGGACTATAATGGACAGAAAATAGATAGCTTAGGTGTATGCAGACTTAAAGTGACAGTCAAAGACAAAGTGCATCATCTCATGTTTTTTGTTGTGGCTGAAAGACTTGATTCACTACTGGGTGACAAAGCTTGTGAGGACTTAGAACTGGTCAAGAGAGTCTACCGTATAAACTGTGCCATAAGCAGACCAGATGACTCGATGGATTCTGTAGTGAATAATTTCCAGGATGTGTTCAAAGGATTTGGAGTTCTACCATTCACTTACAAGATCCAGCTAAAGGAGGATGCTCAACCAGTGGTACATGCTCCACGAAGAGTTCCAGCACCCCTGCGTGACCGGCTCAAAAATGAACTGGACAGAATGACCACACTAGGAGTCATCAGGAAAGTCAAAGAGCCAACAGATTGGGTTAACTCCATGGTATGTGTAAAGAAAAAGAACAATGATCTAAGAATATGCATGGATCTAAAGGACTTAAATGCAAACATAAAACGTGAACAGCACCAGATTCCCAAGCGAGAAGAAATCACCAGTGAAATGTCAGGTGCCAGATACTTTACAAAGCTCGATGCCTCACAAGGATTTTGGCAACTAAAACTGGATGAAGAGAGCACCAAATACTGTACCTTCAACACACCATTTGGCAGGTGTTGTTTCCTCAGAATGCCTTTCGGGATAATATCTGCATCTGAAATCTTTCATAGAGCAATGGAACACATAATTGAAGGTCTGGAAGGAGTTCGGGTCTATGTTGATGACATCATCATCTGGGGCTCCACACTGAAAGAACACAATGAGAAACTGACTAAAGTGCTACAGTGCATACACCAGAATGGACTGAAGCTCAACAAAGCCAAGTGTCAGTTTGGCGTCCAGGAAGTCACTTTCCTAGGAGATAATCTATCTGGTAAAGGAATAGAGCCAGATATGGAAAAAGTAAACGCCATACTCAAAATGCCCCGACCCACTGACAAAAAAGGAGTGCTACGCATCATGGGGATGATAAACTTCATTGGAAAGTTAATTCCTAACTTGTCAGCCAAGACAGCCTGTCTGCGAGACCTGCTACATAAAACAAATGAGTTTGCATGGACAGAAAGACATGAACAAGAGTGGATAAACCTCAAAACAGTGCTGACAACCACACCTGTACTCACCTTCTTTGACCCAACCAAAAGAATCAAAGTGTCAACGGATGCATCAAAAGATGGCCTAGGTGCGATCTTGCTACAAGCAGAGGGTGAAGATTGGAAGCCTGTTGCCTATGCCTCCAGGTCTATGACTGATTCTGAGTGTCGATACGCCCAGATTGAAAAGGAATGTCTAGGCTTGGTAGTTGGACTAGAAAAGTTTCATGGCTACATATATGGACTTCCCACCTTCACAGTTGAGACAGACCACAGCCCTCTGGTTGCCATCATTAAAAAAAACCTGAATGAGATGTCTCCAAGGATTCAATGACTCATGATGAAGCTGCAAAGATATGACTTTGAACTGATCTACACACCAGGCAAATACATAGTGTTAGCAGATGCACTATCCCGAGCACCCACAATGAGTCATGTGAGCTCTACTGAAGAAGACGTGGATGTTCATGTGAGTATGGTCACTGCTGCGCTGCCCATGTCAGACACAAAATCAAAGCAAATAGCAGAAGAAACAGTAAAAGATACAGTATTACAAACAGTAATAGAGAACATTCATCATGGTTGGCCAAAAGGTTCCTGTCCAAAATATTTTCACATAAGGTCAAAATTGAGTGTTGCAAGTGGACTATTACTAAAACAGAACAGAATAGGCATTCCACAGGCTCTACGTCAAGACATGCTCAAAAGGATTCATGAGGGACACCTCGGAATTGAAAAATGCAAAAGGAGGGCAAGAGACACTGTTTATTGGCCTGGCATAAATAAGGACATTGAGAACATGATAGGCAAATGTGAGACATGTCAAAAACACCAAAACAAACAAGCAAAGGAACCAATGATAGTAGCTGACATACCAACAGCACCATGGCAAAAGGTTGGTATGGACCTTTTTCATTTAAATGGTAAAGACTATCTAATAGTGATTGACTACTATTCTAACTATCCTGAGATGGCGCTGCTCTCAAGCACCACAGCAAGCAGTGTCATGATGCATGTGAAATCCATCTTCGCCAGACATGGAATTCCCAGGATTGTCGTTAGCGACAATGGTCCGTGCTTCAACTGTAAGGAGTGGCAACAATTTGCAGCATATTATGACTTTCAGCACATCACATCCAGTCCTTTGTATGCTCAGTCGAATGGTAAGGCAGAGAAAGGTGTTCAAGTTCTCAAGCAGCTACTGAAGAAAGCGACAGAAAGCAAGTCTGATCCTTATCTCGCCCTGCTGAGCTACCGAGCCTCACCTTTAGACTGTGGTTCTTCACCTGCTGAACTACTAATGGGTCGCAAGTTGCATACCACGCTACCCTGCTGTGCAAAAGAACAGCAAAGTGAGGAACTGAGACAGAGACTTCGGCCTAGAATTTCAGTATAGCCAGTTTTGGGGCGCTAACGTTAGCGCCCGCCCAAAGTTAGCGCCCGCCCCAAAGTTGCGCCCCCTTGCCGGAAATTCAGTGGCTTCGCCCTAAGAGGTTGGTGGAGCGCTAAAAGAGGCGTTCCACTACTATCTTTAGGCGCTAAGCCGGCGGTGCAGAGGGATAGCGCCGAGGCGGGGCGCAGCGCGGGTGCGGTCATTTTTTGATTGACAGCAGACCCCGTGGCGCCGACCAGCTCTTAAAGGGGGAAGGGATGAATTGGTCTGCTGCCACGCCCTGCACACTGCAGCTTTGCAAATAGGCCTCAACACTGCTGCTCAGCCCCAGGGAGTCATGGCAACGCCAGAGAAGGCCCGTGAGCATGCCCTGCGCTTCTCAGAGGGTGATCTGGAAATAATGGTGACAGCTCTGGAGGTGAGGCGCAAGATCTTGTTCCCAGAGACTGGGAGGAATCCGAACCACCAAGATTACACCAGAGCCTGGAAGCAGATCGCCAACAGGGTGACGTTCAGCGGTGATGCCCTCAGGACCCACAAACAATGTCGTAAAGAATGCAACGACCTGACCAGGATTGTCAGGGTGAGTACCCTTTCCAGTCTCCTCCTCATTCTTGCATGTACACCTGACATGATGGGCAAAGGGAGCTGAAAGTCCTAATGGCCAGCCCTCAGCCAGCAGCTTTGGGACAGTCATGAGCATCAATTGCCCATTCTGCACTCTACACTCTGGCCAAGCTATTCCACCATGGGAGGCAGTGCACAGTACATCAGGGCTACACTCTGGCCAAGCTATTCCACCATGGGAGGCAGTGCACAGTACATCAGGGCTACACTCTGGCCAAGCTATTCCACCATGGGAGGCAGTGCACAGTACATCAGGGCTACACTCTGGCCAAGCTATTCCACCATGGGAGGCAGTGCACAGTACATCAGGGCTACACTCTGGCCAAGCTATTCCACCATGGGAGGCAGTGCACAGTACATCAGGGCTACACTCTGGCCAAGCTATTCCACCATGGGAGGCAGTGCACACTACATCAGGGCTACACTCTGGCCAAGCTATTCCACCATGGGAGGCAGTGCACACTACATCAGGGCTACACTCCGTACTTACAGCCCGTCCTTTCTCTTGCAGGCTAAAGCTGCCTATAATCGCCAGGCCCGTGCCAGGACCAGAAGCTCACTCGCCTGGAGGAGCGCGTGTGTGGGCTCATGGGAGCCCGGCTGATCGTGCCCACAGTGTGCGGAGTAGCCGACCCGCCACTGCCCGGCAATGGTAAGGACCTCGCCTTTTGGCCCTCTCGCGTCGCACTTGCGCATCCGAGCTACCTCCTTTGTCACTGTCCCACCAATGCGCTGAATGCCACCAGTCCTAACTCCCTCGCTGACGCCGTCTCCTCACTCTGAAGCTACTCTTGGTTGTCACCAGCTGAAAGCAGGAATGCACAGGACCCTGAAGCTGCCAGTGACAGCCCCTCCGAGCAGGAGGAGGAGGAGGAGGAGGAGCAAGAGCAAGCCGGACCATCAGGGGAACACTCCGGTCCTGCAGGAGAGGACGAAATGATTGACACGTCCTCACTGGACGAGTGCCTGGACCAACTGTCGCAGCGGATTGCAGCTTCTGGGACCAGTGGCGACCAGCCACCCAGGAGCCGTGCGCATGGGCCGTGGCCTTCCCCCCAAAGGGGGGAAGGATCAGAGGGGAGTGCAGTTGATCGGGACACTCGCCGCCACCAACGTGGCAAGGTTCCCCTAGTTCGGTCCCCTGCTCCCCAGCGGGAGCATCCCGACTCCAGTCCGGACACCTTCACCTCGGAGGAGGCGCGGAAGCTGGACAAGATGGCCGAGGATTCGGACCGGCGCCACACGGAGCTCATGAGCATGGTGGGGCGCATGCCTGAGGCCATCGAGTCGCTGGCGACCAGTGTGCGCGAGTTCGGGGCATCAACTGCCGTGAGTGGCCGCATGCTCACTGATGCCGTCAAGACCCTGGCGGGTGTGATGCGGGCGCACACCAGGACAACAGGGGCACTCACTGCTGCCACACGCGCTGTCTCAGGCAGGCATCGCCAAGGCAGCCGCCGCGCTGGAGCATCCCAGCGAGCCGCCCCTCGGCTGATTGTTGCGGATCCTGCAGTGCGGGCCCGGCCGAGTGCCAGCGTGCCACAGCACCAGCCAGCGCATCCCAGACGCCAGCTTGCCCACATTGCACCATCCGTCGCCGCCACTCCCCCACTGGGGCGTCAAGGGCAAGCGGCTGGAGCTGATGTTGGCCAGGCTCAGGTGCACCACTCAGCAGCCGGCCCCTCGATGCCCAAAGGCCGTGTAGGCCGCCCCCCAGCGGCATCTGGCGGAAGGACATCTGAGCCTCAGGCGCCTAGCCCCAGCCTCGCAGCAGCCACTGGGCAGAGCTTGCGAAGGAGCAGCAGGCCGGGCAGGGGAGGCAAAAGGCTGGACAAGGTCTCGCCCTCGTGGGCCACTCAGTAGAGGGTGTGGCCAGCGTTCGTTTTATATGGCGGTGGCCATCTTTCTTTTGCCCATGGTTGTTTGGTTCGTGGGCTTATTTTTTGTGTTAAGGCCGAGGTTGAGGCCAGGTTTGTACAAATGTGGAGTTACTCCTCCCCAGTTTGTGGGAGTGAGTCGTTTGTTGGGCTTTTTGTGGGGCCCGTTGATTGTTTTTGGGGATTCATGTGGGAAGGGGTTTTCATTTTTGTGTAATAAATAATTATCTTTATTCATGCAGTCTCCATGGTTGTTCTTCTTAGTGTTTGTTGGCTTCGCCGGCTGAGGGCTTGCGGAGCGGCTGCATTCATCTTCCCTCATGGCCCCAAGGCATTCCCTGACAGGGGGCTTAGAAGTAACGTGTAATAAGGTGGCGTCGCGCGGCCCTTGGCCCTGGTCGCTCCCTCCTGGGAATGTCCTCCTCCTCCTCCTCCTCCTCCTCCTCCTGCTCCTCCTCCTGAGGTGCTGCCCCAACGTCAGGTGGCAGTGCCTGAGTCCTGCGGATAGCCAGGTTGTGTAGCATGCAGCAAACTACCACAAATTGGGAGACCCGGTCCGGCGAATACTGCAGAGCTCCTCCGGAGCGATCAAGGCAGCGGAACCGCTGCTTGAGGACCCCAATAGTTTGCTCGATGATGTTGCGGGTGGTTTGATGGCTCTCGTTGTAGGCCTCTTCAGCAGCGGTCCTGGGCGCGCGGAGCGGGGTCATGAGCCAGGTACACAAAGGATAGCCTTTGTCCCCGAGTAGCCATCCTCTTGGGGGAGGCTGTGCCTCGAACATGTCATGCACAGCACTCTGCCGCAGGATAAACGCATCGTGGCTGCTGCCTGGGAAGCTGGCATTGACAGCCATGATGTGCTGCTTGTGGTCACACACCAGCTGCACATTCAGAGAATGGTAGCCCTTCCTGTTGCGATACTGCTCGCCATGCTCCAGAGGGGCCCGCAAAGCCACATGCGTACAGTCAATGGCGCCCTGCACCAAGGGGAAGTCCCCGAGTCTTGCAAATCCCAAGGCGCACTGATGCTGGCTCTGCAGGGCCATGGGGAAGGAGATGAATTGGCTTCTCCTTCTGAACAGTGCTTCGGTCACCTGGCGGATGCAGTGATGCGTGCCGTACTGGGAGATGTTTGCTATGTCCCCAGCAGCGGATTGGAAGGAGCCGGTGGCATAGAAGTTCAATGCCACTGTCACCTTCACTTCCACCGACAGAGACGTCCTGCACCTGAGCTTTGGCCGCAGATCTCGGCGAAGCAGGTGGCAGATCTCTGCAATCACCTCCTTTCGGAATCGGAGCCTTCTAACACATCGCGCGGCACTCATGTTTAGGTAGGAGCGCTGCTGGCGGTATAGCCTGACTGGGTAAGGCCTACGTGGCCGACGCCTGTAGCCCCCTCTGCCTCTAGCCAGGGCTGCCCCTCTCACAATGCGTCTGCGAGCCCTACGGACATGGCGCTGCAGCTCCGCGTTGGCACCCCATGCAACCCCCATCAAATCCTGGCAAACAGTCAAATTTCCAAAAGGCCACTTGCAGCGCTCTGGCCTGAGTCCAAAAATACTTGAGCTGTTGCTGTTTGAAACCAGTTAGCTATCCTCCTTGTTGTGTGTCCAGAAATGCGTTGCACAAGAGTGTTTGCTGAAAAATGGCTGGGCTTTATACTGGAGGGAACGTCCCCTTTAATTTGCGCCCCCCGGGGCCCGCGCTGGTTGTGTTGCGTTCCTTTTTTCAAACGCTCCGGCCGCCAGCCGCACAATGGGGTGGTCCGACTGAAGTTTGGAATCGGGGCGGCCAAAGGGCGTTGCACGAGGATGTGACGTCATTTTCTGCGCGCGCATCCGGGCGGGCGCTAAACTTTGCACCGGCGCTAACGGCCAACTTAATTTGGGGCGAGGCGCAAACTGCGCTGCGCCCGGGCGCTACACGCATAGCGCCCGAAATTCACTTCTCTTAAGGTGCTAACTGCTGGCGCAAGCAACTGAAAATCCATCCCTTCAACTGTTAAAGCTGAAACAGAAATCATACTATGACAAGTCATCCAAAACTCTAAAACCATTGACAAGGGATGATGTTGTCAGGATTGAGGATCCAGATGCATGGAACAGGAAAGCTACAGTTCTTGAGGAAGTAGGACCAAGGTCATACACTGTTAGAACTGAGGAAGGACAGATTCTCAGGAGGAACCGCCGTTCCCTCCTAAAAACACAAGAGACTATTCAAGAGCAGATTGATGACAATGCCGCAACTGCATCTTGTCATTCACCGCCAGAACAATCTCATGAAGACACATCAGACTTACCCGTGTTGAGAAGATCCACACGTGAAGTAAAAAAGCCTGATAGACTTAATCTTTGAGTACAATATAAAGCTTTGAAAATGTGTTGACTGTTTTGAAAATGTTTATGTTTATAGAGCACTAACAAAAGTGTTACTGATATTATCTTTATTGTTTTCTTGAAAGTTGATTGATATTGATTTTGTTAAACCTCAAAGAAAGGGGGATGTAATGATCAATAACATGTCATTCTATAGTGGACACTAGGTGGAGCCGTAGAGCTGTGTAGAGCTGTATATAGCTGTATGTATATAAGACTACACTACCCAGCTGTATGTATATTAAGACTACATTACCCATGAGGCACTTGGCTACCCACAAGGCAGCAGTCAAGATGGATGCCTCTACAGATACTGTACCAGTCCACATGTGCTCAATAAAGTGTCTAGCAAAAGCTAGCTGTGTTCATAATAAGAATGTCTATTTATTAATGAACATAAGACATGGCAGATGCAGTATAATGTGGATAAATGCGAGGTTATCCACTTTGGTGGCAAAAACAGGAAGGCAGATTATTATCTGAATGGCAATAGATTGGGAGAAGGGGAAGTGCAACGAGACCTGGGTGTCCTTGTGCACCAGTCACTGAAGGTAAGCATGCAGCTGCAGCAGGCGGTGAAGAAGGCAAATGGTATGTTGGCCTTCGTAGCGAGAGGATTCGCGTACAGGAACAAGGATGTCTTGCTGTAGTTGTACATGGCCTTGGTGAGACCACACCTTGAGTATTGTGTGCAGTTTTGGTCGCCTTATCTGAGGAAGGATGTTCTTGCCATGGAGGGAATGCAGCGAAGATTCACCAGACTGATATCTGGGATGGCAGGAATGATGTATGAGGAGAGATTGGGTCGATTGGGCTTATACTCGCTGGAGTTTAGAAGAATGAGAGGGGATCTCATTGAAACTTATAAAATTCTAACAGGACTAGACAGACTAGATGCAGGAAAGATGTTCCCGATGGCCGGGGAGTCCAGAACCAGGGGTCACAGTCTAAGGATAAGGGGTAAGCCATTTAGGACAGAGATGAGGAGGAAGTTCTTCACCCAGAGAGTGGTGAACCTGTGGAATTCTCCACCACAGAAGGCAGTGGAGGCCAATTCATTAAATATATTGGCCCAGAAATTCGGGTCGGGGGCTTCCCGTGGGCGCAAGCCCCCGATCTGCACTTACCTAGCACGCCGGCCATTGTGCTGTGGGCCCGCGTGGGATTCCGATCCTGGGCCTGCTCCAGCTGCCGGCGCGCAGTGATTGCGTATCCCAGGGGCGCAGTTAGTTCGAAGCGTCCCCTGGGATCACGTGGGCCATGGGGAGCCAATCAGAGCAGGGAATGCTCCATTCATAAGTCTGACAGGAAGTGCTGTCAAACTTAGAAATACTACGGGCCCTTTCTTATAAAACATCACTAAATCTTCAAATAATTTTTAAAAAATCACATTTTTTAAATAAACTATAAATTAAATGAAATAACTATTTTAAACAATAATTAAAATTTTTGAAAAAAATAATTTTATTTTCTAACGGGGCTAAAACTAAACTTACCTTGCTTTAAAGTATTTAAAAATAATAAACCTGTGGAAAAAATGTTTTAATTTTAATTAATTCCCCACGTACCTTGTAAAAAGCAGGCCTTACACCTGCTTTTTACATTTCTAAATTCTGCAGGCTTACCTTCCCGGGAAAACCTGTAAAAAAAAAAAAAATGAAGGTCGATGCACACGCGCAGCCTCTCCCGCGCACGCGTTCGACTTCTGAACCCCTGCTTTCAGGGGAACGGAAGTGCCGGTTTCTTGCGCATGCGCAGTGTATGCAGGAAACCGGCACTTCCATTGGGCCTACAGGTGAGTACCCCGTGTGTACTCACCCGTGGAGACCCGAATTTCTGGGCCATTTAAGAAGGAGTTGGATATATTTCTTAAGGCTAAACGGATCAAGGGACATGGGGAGAAAGCAGGGACAGGGTACTGAATTTGGATGATCAGCCATGATCTCATTGAATAGCGGAGCAGGCTCGAGGGGCTGAATAGCCTACTCCTGCTCCTATCTTCTATGTTTCTATGCACCGCAAACACCGGCCTGGAGCGGCACCGCACACAGCGCTAACGGGAGGCGCAAACTAACCAAATTATTCCCCCTATGACTCCATCATTGCCCAGTACTCTAACATTGCCCAGTACTCTAACATTGCCCAGTACTCTAACACTGCCCAGTACTATAACATTGCCCAGTACCCTAACGTTCCCAGTACCCTAACGTTCCCAGTACACTAACATTCCCGGTACCTTAACGTTCCCAGTAATGTTCCCTCTAAATTATCTTTGTCGTTCACGGTCTGTTCATTTCAATGCGTGGTCCCTTTAAGTTTTTGCGCATGCGCAGTATTTGAAATGGAAAGGCTTGTGAGCGGTCTGCGCGGGACCTTGCCGATTACTGCGCGGCCGTGCATGCGTACTGGTTCCCAGTCCCCTAACGTTCCCAGTCCCCTAACGTTCCCAGTAACTGCCGACTCTGGAATGTGGCTAATGTTTAGTGTCTAGCAGCTGGTCTGACAGATTATTTCAAAGGTTCATTGCCCTTTGAGTAATACCCGTTTTAGATTAAATTTTAATTTAATTTGATGTCCGCTTGCTGTACTGACCTGACATACTATGACGTAATCTGGGTTTATCCTTTCTATCCCATGTCATATTTTATCTACCTCGATGAATCTCTCCTTAACCATCTTCACTCCAGAATTTGCAAATAAACGTCCCTAATTTCTCCTCTCAGCTCATCCCTGTTTGTGCTTGGAATCATTCCAGTCGTTCTCACCTTGAATATAACCCAGACAGATTTGCAATCTAGTGTTCTGACTACCTATCCCATCATACGGCTTTTCTTTACTAAGAGTTAAATTCCATCATTGGCCTGACTATTTTAAGCTCAGTGAGTCTGCAGACCCAAAGTAAATCAGGGGGGTAGAATTTCAGCTTTGGGCTCAATGGGGAAACTGGTCTGAAATCGTGCTTTTTTTCCGAAGTGAAGTTGTGGTTCAAGTTTCCACCCAAACTCATTGGCCTAATCACAAACGTAAAATCTTCCATGAATCAGCGCAATAAACCGTAATCGTTTCTTAATTTTCTTTGCATTAAAATATATTCCTTGATGTATTTAAGTGAGGTAACTTGGTACAGTTTTATTAATGCAGCTGAAAATGGGTTTATCACAAAAAATAGACATTTTTAATAAGTGTCCAGTCCTCCACCTGTGAGTAACCTGATTTAAAATCACTGAAAATGACTTACAAAACTATACTGAACCATTCACTGGTTTCACCGGTGTACCCTAGTCAGTTTCTTAGTAAATTCATGGCCCAGAAATTCGGGTCGGAGACGTCCCGCGGGTGCAAGCCCCCGACCTGCACTTACCTTGCGCGCCGGCCGTTGAGCTGTGGGCCCCCGTGGAATTCCGATCCTGGGCCTCCTCTAGCTGCCGGCGCGCAGTGCTTGCGTATCCCAGGGGCGCAGTTAGTTCGATGCATCCCCTGGGATCACGTGGGCCACGGAGAGCCAATCGGAGCAGGGAATGCTTCATTCATAAGTTTGACAGGAAGGGCTGTCAAAACTTATAAATACTACGGGCCCCAAAACATCACTAAATCTTCAAATAAATTTAAAAAGAACATCACATTTTTTAAATAAACTATAAATTACATGAAATAACTATTTTAAACAATAATTTAAATTTTTGAAAAAAATAATTTTATTTTCTAACGGGGCTAAAAATAAACTTACCTTTCTTTAAAGTATTTAAAAATAATAAACTTGCGGTAAAAATGTTTTAATTTTAATTAACTCACCACTTACCTTGTAAAAAGCAGGCCTTGCGCCTGCGTTTTACACGTCTAACTCCTGGAGACTTACCCTCCCGGGAAAACCTGCAAAAAAAACGAAGTTCGATGCGCACGCGCAACCTCTCCCGCGCACGCGTTCGACCTCTGAACCCCTTCTTTCAGGGGAATGGAAGTGCCGGTTTCCCGCGCATGTGCAGTGCATGCAGGAAACCGGCACTTCCATTGGGCCTACGGGTGAGGACCCCGTGCGTACTCACCCGTGGAGACCCGAATTTCTGGGCCATTTAAAACGTGCCGAATAGTGTCTGTGCGTCTAAAAAAGCAGCTTCATTTTAAGAGCCTCAAATGGGTGCAACCGACGGAAACTCGTCACGGCGATTCGTTCGATCGGGGGGCGTGGCCAGTTTAGTGGGCGGGGCCGGCCTCCAGCCAAATGAGTTTTAAACCAGCGTGAAAGATCGTGGAAAATACATGTGAAATTCCCCGACCATTTGCATTGCTTCGGCTGATTTCACCTGTTTACACACTGACCAAACTAACGGGAACTCTGCCCCATAGAGGTTCACAGCACAGAAGGAGACCGAGAGCACCGAAAGAACAACTCCGAACTCTCCCACCACCCTGCTCTCTCCCCATTGCCCTTCATCTTCCTCTGCTTCTGATGTTTATCCGGTTTCCCTTATAAGTGTGCAATGGTCTCTGCCTCAACTGCTCCCTGTGACAAAGCATTGCTTGCTGTAGAGTCCTCCCCTTGTTTGTAATTTGTTCTCAGGATGTGGGTGAAGCTGGCCCACTGATGGGGTCTCCTCCCTCTGAGGACAACAGGCTTGCCAGCTTTCGCCCAGTCCAAAGCCAGACGTGGGCAGGACATCTTTTAAACAAAAAACGACGTGTGTAATTGCTGAAAGCGGGCTCCAGTGTGCGTGAACACTTCCTTTCCAAATCAAGTGCACAGCGGGGAAAAACTGGATCCTTCTTGACTGGGTTTTACTCCTCAAAATTACTGGATGCTCATCACCAAAACTGGACCAACAACAGAAAATGCTGGAGACACTCAGCAGGCCAGACAGCATCCGTGGAGAGAGAAACCTGAAATGTTGGGCTGGATTTTGTCAATGGGGGCGTGTTGGGGGCGGGACTGCTGGTTGTCGGCTTTCAGTCCCGCCCCCAACGACGTCTGACCAACCCACACTATTTTCCCTTGATTGGCCTTGTTAAGCCCACCCTGTGTACTTACCGGCCAATTAAGGGAAAGCCAGTGACAGAGGACGTCAGCGTATAATGTTTCAATTGTCGAAAATTTTTTGACAGATGAATTGCCAGTGTTTGACAGATTTGAGAAGCTGTCAAACACTGACAATCTCTGTTCTAAAGTGAGCCCTTGCACTGAAGGCTCACCAAAACCTCACTCCTTAGCAGAAAGCAGATGGTTGCTGCGTCTGAGAATGCAGCAGCCATTCTGTCATCTCTGCCGTTGAGATGAGGCACCTCCGGATCCCCAAGGGTTGAAGCCTGCAGGAAGAAGCAAAGGTAAGGAAACTTTTTCTAACACTTTACACTCACCTCTCATACCTCGCCACACTTGCACCCATCACTCACCACCACAGCAGACTTTTCGACCCCTCTCACCCCCGCAGACCCACTGCTCGCCTCGCTGACCCTGGCGAGGTTCGCAGCCGTCGGGAAGCCTGCAATTGCAGGGGTAAAATGGGGAAAAGCCTCAAAACTGCCTCTTAACTACCTGTTAACAGGCAGTTAATTGGCTCTAATCCCCTTCCTGCCTCGAGGAGACAGGTCCCTGCGCGACTCGAGAACCCGCCTCCCGGGAAGATAGCACGGAGGCGGGTTGGGGGCGGGGTCGATACCCGCTCCCAGATTCTGCCATTTTCCCGGCAGTCCCACCTCCCCAGGGCTGGGAAAATTCCCCCCGTTAACTCTGTTTCTCTCCCCATGGATGTTGCCTGGCCTGCTGAGTGTTTCCAGCATTTTCTGTTGTTATTTCAGATTTCCAGCATCCGCAGCACTGGACAGACAGGTTCAAAGCACACGGTGATCTGAGTGTGAGGGGGTCCACAGAACACTACGCGGACTATATTGTAAAATAAACAGCTCACTTTATATATATATATATATATATATAAACATAGATAAAATAATGTTAATACACAATATAAATGACAGCACTATGCAGGTACAGTGTAGGTAATTTGGCTGAGCTGGGAGTGCTGAATCTTCTCCTGTGTACGGCACACACAGGCTTAGACCACAGGCTGGGGAAGAACCATTCCGTGACGCACTGTTGTTGCTGGTGACTGATCCCCGGTTAAAGAAGGTATTCCTTTGAGCTCCAGTTTGTAAAAGGGTTCGGATCCAGTTCATGTTTTGATAGAACCTAGAATGAAGATGAAAGATATCTATCGCCCCGGTAACAGTCTGAAATCGGCCGGGAGTTGGGTGAGAAATGATCCAGAGTGAAACTGGCGTCTTGAGTCACACTGTAAAAGGCAGTGGGGTTTTGTGCTTACTGTCGTATCTGTGTCATGCTGTAGAACTGTTTAAGGTGCATAGATAGTCAGGCAGTGTATTGAGCCTCCTCATTCAGCTCTGCTTCCCCCCGACTTGCTGTGCTTGGCACTGGGCAGGTGTACGGAGTGGGTCACAGTAACAGTTCGTGTCACGCAGTCAGACTGCGAGCGGATCCTTGCTCGCTCCGCGCTAGACGCTCTTAATCCTGATCCGCACAAAGAGAGTCGCCGGTGAGAGAGAGGCTGCGTCTCTGGACAGCAAGTGGATGTGTCGATAGCCTGCAGATACAGAGAGAAACATTACAGGGGGATGTGTCGATAGCCTGTAGATACAGAGAGAAACATTACAGGGGGATGTGTCGATAGCCTGCAGATACAGACAGAAACATTACAGGGGGAGGGGGAGACAGGGTGCACTGTCCTACCGATGTGGGGAGTGCGGCAGTACCTCCCTGGGAGGGCTGACTGCCATGGGGAAGGGTGGGGGTGATGGGGATCAGGTCCAGAAATAGCCCACGCCAAAGATCAACGGCTCCATTTCCACTCCCGGGCGGGATTGCGGCAAAGCGAGGGACTGCTCGACTGGTAGTGGCCCAGCGGCCGCAGGCTCGGCCGGGCCCCTCATTAACATGTCGCTTCCCGATCAAACCGGTCAGAACTGGTGGGAAGCGAGTGCCCAGCCGGTAGCAACAGGTGGCAGGAGCTGACTGGCGGGGATCCCAGGGAATGGAATGGAATGGGCCCCGGCACCAGGTAAGTGGATGGGTGGGGCTGGGCCGGGGAATGGTGGGCTGGGGGCGGGGGGAATGGTGGTCCGGGGGCCGGTAGGCTGGGGAATGGTGGTCCGGGGGCGAGGGGCCTAACGCTCCTTCGTGGGCCCGGACAGACTCCTGCTCCTTCTGGCTCCACAAGGGAACTTCAAAGACATTTTTGTTAGACTGGCCCGACTGGCCCTCTTGTGACCCAGAGTCAGGCTCCTGGCAGGTCCGGGGGTGGGGGTGAAGCCCCCTGCTCAGGCCTCAGGTTAAAATGACAGATTAGGCCCCGATTACATCCTCAAAGCTGGATCTGCCTGTTTACAGAGGGCCGGCCGGCATGGGGTGGGTGTCTTTTCCCCCTGGGATCGAGGCAGGAGAGGAGTGGGTGGGTGGGTGGCGGGACCCAGGAGAGGGGAGTTAATATCAATATTAATATTGCCTGCAACGAGAAGTTAGTTCAGTGTCAATGTCACATCTACGTCTTCAATACCAATCTGGTGCTGCATCCTGCTGGACCTGTCCCTGTAAGCAGAACCTGCTGCACAGACCGCTAGACTAACTCTAGGGGATTGTCCGTCTGCCTGAGATTCTTTGCCCCTTCTCCGATCTGTCGCGCTCTAGTAACTGAGTGAGATAATTATTCCATTTACTGTGGGTTTGGGGTGATTGTATTCAGCCAGTGCACCCCTACACATCACTCTCCACCACTCCTATCTCCATTACATTGTCCCCACACTTTGTCGCTCTATACCCACTGCACTACTGAAACAAAGTGAATCAGTAACCCCTCCTGCTCCCAACGCACTCCCAGACTGGGTCGGAAATGAGAGCTAAAGGCAGCAGGTTCAACAGGTATCTTTAGTGGTGGACAGACGCATCTCCAGCTGTGACATTTCCTCTCTCGTCCAAAGGCACCAGGAATCCGACCTTCTCCTGTCCATTCACACACCAGTGCAAAACCTGAACACAGGGAATGCTCCTGTGGGTCTGGCTAGGTGTGAGATGTCTTTCTGTGAGGTATGTGGGGTAATGGAGAAGTGAGATACCTTTACAGTGAATCAAAGGCATTGGGACTGAGTGTTGGCCTGGACTCTGCAGTTAACCCCCTCCAAGTCTCCATCAAACCTCAGCAGTAGAGATGGACTGCAGTCTCCAGGGGTGACGGATCCCACAATCTCTTGATGCAGATAGAAGTGGGTTGCATTCATTGCACTGAACTCAAGGGGCAGTGTCAGACTGGGAGGGGCAGTGTCTCAGTGGGAGGGGCAGTGTCTCAGTGGGCGGGGCAGTGTCAGAGTGGGGGGGGCAGTGTCAGAGTGGGTGGGGCATTGTCAGACTGGGGGGCGGTATCAGAGTGGGAGGGGCAGTGTCAGAGTGGAGGGGCAGTGTCAGAGTGGGAGGGGCAGTGTCTCAGTGGGAGGGGCAGAGTCTCAGTGGGAGGGGCAGTGTCAGAGAGGGAGGGGCAGTGTCAGAGTGAGCGGGGCAGTGTCTCAGTGGGCGTGGCAGTGTCAGAGTGGGAGGGGCAGTGTCAGACTGGGCGGGGCAGTGTCTCAGAGGGAGGGGCAGTGTCAGAGTGGGAGGGGCAGTGTCAGAGTGGGAGGGGCAGTGTCTCAGTGGGGGGGCAGTGTCAGAGTGGGAGGGGCAATGTCAGAATGGGAAGGGCAGTGTCTCAGAGGGAGGGGCAGTGTCAGAGTGGGAGGGGCAGTGTCAGAGTGGGAGGGGCAATGTCAGAGTGGGATGGGCAGTGTCTCAGTGGGAGGGGCAGTGTCAGAGTGGGCGGGGCAGTGGCAGCGTGGGAGGGGCAGTGTCTCAGTGGGAGGGGCAATGTCAGAGTGGCAGGGGCAGTCTCTCAGTGGGAGGGGCAATGTCAGAGTGGGCGGGGCAATGTCAGAGTGGGGGGTCAGTGTCAGAGTGGGAGGGGCAATGTCAGAGTGGGAGGGGCAGTGTCAGAGTGAGGGGCAGTATCAGAGTGGGAGGGGCAGTGTCAGAGTGGGAGGGGCAGTGTCAGAGTGGGAGTGGCAATGTCAGAGTGGGAGGGGCAGTGTCAGAGTGGGCAGGGCAATGTCAGAGTGGGGGGTCAGTGTCAGAGTGAGGGGCAGTATCAGAGAGGGAGGGGCAATGTCAGAGTGGGGGGCAGTGTCAGAATGGGAGGGGCAATGTCAGAGTGGGAGGGGCAGTGTCTCAGTGGGAGGGGCAGTATCAGAGTGGGCGGGGCAGAGTCAGAGTGGGAGGGCAGTGTCAGAGTCGGAGGGGCAGTGTCTCAGTGGGTGGGGCAGTGTCTCAGTGGGAGGGGCAGTGTCAGAGTCGGAGGGGCAGTGTCTCAGTGGGAGGGGCAGTGTCAGAGTGGGAGGGGCAGTGTCTCAGTGGGAGGGGCAGTGTCAGAGAGGGAGGGGCAGTGTCAGAGTGGGAGGAGCAGTGTCAGAGTGGGAGGGGCAGTGTCAGAGTGGGTGGGGCAGTGTCAGAGTGGGAGGGATAGAGTCAGAGTGGGAGGGGCAGTGTCTCAGTGGGAGTGGCAATGTCAGAGTGGGAGGGGCAGTCTCTCAGTGGGAGGGGCAGTGTCAGAGTGGGAGGGGCAATGTCAGAGTGGGGGGTCAGTGTCAGAGTGAGGGGCAGTATCAGACAGGGAGGGGCAATGTCAGAGTGGGCGGGGCAGTGTCTCAGTGGGAGGGGCAGTGTCTCAGTGGGCGGGGCAGTGTCAGAGTGTGAGGGGCAGTGTCAGAGTGGCGGGGCAGTGTCTCAGTGGGAGGGGCAGTGTCAGAGTGGGAGGGGCAATGTCAGAGTGGGAGGGGCAGTGTCTCAGTGGGAGGGGCAGTGTCAGAGTGCGAGGGGCAGTGTCAGAGTGGGAGGGGCAGTGTCAGAGTGGGAGGGGCAATGTCAGAGTGGGAGGGGCAGTGTCAGAGTGGGGGGCAGTGTCAGAATGGGAGGGGCAATGTCAGAGTGGGAGGGGCAGTGTCAGAGTGAGGGGCAATATCAGAGAGGGCGGGGCAGTGTCAGAGTGGGTGGGGCAGTGTCAGAGTGGGAGGGCAGTGTCAGAGTGGGTGGGGCAGTGTCAGAGTGGGAGGGGCAGTGTCAGAGTGGGAGGGATAGTGTCAGCGTGGGCGGGGCAGTGTCAGTGGGTGGGGCAATGTCAGAGTGGGAGGGGCAGAGTCAGAGTGGGAGGGGCAGAGTCAGAGTGGGAGGGGCAGTGTCAGAGTGGGAGGGGCAGTGTCAGAGTGGGCCGGGAAGTATAAGAGTGGGCGGGGCAGTGTCAGGGTGGGAGGGGCAATGTCAGAGTGGGAGGGGCAATGTCTCAGTGGGAGGGGCAATGTCAGAGTGGGCGGGGCAGATTCAGAGTGGGCGGGGCACTGTCAGAGTGGGAGGGATAGTATCAGAGTGGGAGGAGCAATGTCAGTGGGCGTGGCAGTGTCAGAGTGGGAGGGGCAGTGTCAGGGTGGGAGCGGCAGTGTCAGAGTGGGAGGGGCAATGTCAGAGTGGGGGGGGAATGTCTCAGTGGGAGGGGCGATGTGAGAGTGGGCGGGGCAGTGTCAGAGTGGGAGGGGCAATGTAAGAGTGGGGGGGCAATGTCTCAGTGGGCGGGGCATTGTCAGAGTGGGCGGGGCAGTGTCAGTGGGAGGGATAGTGTCAGAGTGGGAGGGGCACCGTGAGAGTGGGTGGGGTAATGTCAGAGTGGGAGGGGCAGTGTCAGAGTGGGAGGGGCAGTGTCAGAGAGGGTGGGGCAGTGTCAGAGAGGGAGGGGCAGTGTCAGAGAGGGAGGGGCAGTGTCAGAGTGGGAGGGGCAGTGTCTCATTGGGAGGAGCAATGTCAGAGTGTGGGCACAACGTCAGAGTGGGAGGGGCAATGTCAGAATGGGAGGGGCAGTGTCAGAGTGGGAGGGGCAATGTCTCAGTGGGAAAGGCAGTGTCAGAGTGGGAGGGGCAGTGTCAGAGTGGGAGAGGCAGTGTCAGAGTGGGAGGGGCAATGTCAGAGTGGGCCGGGAAGTATCAGAGTGGGCGGGGCAGTGTCAGGGTGGGAGCGGCAATGTCAGAGTGGGAGGGGCAATGTCTCAGTGGGAGGGGCAATGTCAGAGTGGGCGGGGCAGTGTCACAGTGGGAGGGATAGTGTCAGAGTGGGAGGGGCAATGTCAGTGGGCGTGGCAGTGTCAGACTGGGAGGGGCAGTGTCAGGGTGGGAGCGGCAGTGTCAGAGTGGGAGGGGCAATGTCAGAGTGGGAGGGGCAATGTCTCAGTGGGGGGGCGGTGCGAGAGTGGGCGGGGCAGTGTAAGAGTGGGAGGGGCAATGTAAGAGTCGGGGGGCAATGTCTCAGTGGGAGGGGCAGTTTCAGAGTGGGCGGGGCAGTGTTAGTGGGAGGGATAGTGTCAGAGTGGGAGGGGCACTGTGAGAGTGGGTGGGGTAATGTCTCAGTGGGCGGGGCAATGTCAGAGAGGGAGGGTCAGTGTCAGAGTGGGAGGGGCAGTGTCAGAGTGGGAGGGGCAATGTCAGAATGGGAGGGGCAGTGTCTCAGTGGGAGAGGCAGTGTCAGAGTGGGAGGGGCAATGTCAGACTGGGAGGGGCCGTGTCAGAATGGGAGGAGCAATGTCAGTGTGGGAGGGGCAGTGTCTCAGTGGGAGGGGCAATGTCTCAGTGGGAGGGGCAATGTCAGAGTGGGTGGGGCAGATTCAGAGTGGGCGGGGCAGTGTCAGAGTGGGAGGGATAGTATCAGAGTGGGAGGAGCAATGTCAGTGGGCATGGCAGTGTCAGAGTGGGAGGGGCAGTGTCAGGGTGGGAGCGGCAGTGTCAGAGTGGGAGGGGCAATGTCAGAGTGGGAGGGGCAATGTCTCAGTGGGAGGGGCGATGTGAGAGTGGGCGGGGCAGTGTCAGAGTGGGAGGGGCAATGTAAGAGTGGGGGGGCAATGTCTCAGTGGGCGGGGCATTGTCAGAGTGGGCGGGGCAGTGTCAGTGGGAGGTATAGTGTCAGAGTGGGAGGGGCACCGTGAGAGAGGGTGGGGTAATGTCAGATTGGGAGGGGCAGTGTCAATGAGGGAGGGGCAGGGTCAGAGAGGGAGGGTCAGTGTCAGAGAGGGAGGGGCAGTGTCAGAGTGGGAGGGGCAGTGTCAGAGAGGGCGGGGCAGTGTCAGAGAGGGAGGGGCAGTTTCAGAGTGGGAGGGGCAGTGTCTCAGTGGGAGGAGCAATGTCAGAGTGTGGGCACAACGTCAGAGTGGGAGGGGCAATGTCAGAATGGGAGGGGCAGTGTCAGAGTGGGAGGGGCAATGTCTCAGTGGGAAAGGCAGTGTCAGAGTGGGAGGGGCAGTGTCAGAGTGGGAGGGGCAATGTCAGAATGGGAGGGGCAGTGTCTCAGTGGGAGAGGCAGTGTCAGAGTGGGAGGGGCAATGTCAGAGTGGGAGGGATAGTGTCAGAGTGGGTGGGGCAGTGACAGTGGGAGGGGCAGTGTCAGAGTGGGAGGGTCAGTGTCAGAGTGGGCCGGGAAGTATCAGAGTGGGCGGGGCAGTGTCAGGGTGGGAGGGGCAATGTCAGAGTGGGAGGGGCAATGTCTCAGTGGGAGGGGCAATGTCAGAGTGGGCGGGGCCGATTCAGAGTGGGCGGGGCAGTGTCAGAGTGGGAGGGGCAATGTCAGTGGGCGTGGCAGTGTCAGAGTGGGAGGGGCAGTGTTAGGTTGGGAGCGGCAGTGTCAGAGTGGGGGGGGCAATGTCTCAGTGGGAGGGGCTGTGTCAGAGTGGGAGGGGCAGTGTCAGAGAGGTCGTCGCAGTTTCAGAGAGGGAGGGGCAATGTCAGAGAGGGAGGGGCAATGTCAGAGAGGGAGGGGCAATGTCAGAGTGGGCGGGGCAGTGTCTCAGTGGGAAGGGCAATGTCAGAGTGGGGGGCAACATCAGAGTGGGAGGGGCATGGGAGGGGCAATGTCAGAGTGGGAGGGGCAGTGTCAGAGTGGGAGGGGCAATGTAAGAGTGGGAGGGGCAATGTCTCAGTGGGAGGGGCATTGTCAGAGTGGGTGGGGCAGTGTCAGAGTAGGAGGGGCAGTGTCAGAGTAGGAGAGGCAGTGCAGAGTGGGGGGGCAGTGTCACAGTGTGCGGGGCAGTGTCAGAGAGGGAGGGGCAATGTCAGAGATGGCGGGGCAGTGTCTCAGTGGGAGGGGCATTGTCAGAGTGGGTGGGGCAGTGTCAGAGTAGGAGGGGCAGTGTCAGAGTGGGCGGGGCAGTGTCAGAGTGGGCGGGGCAGTGTCAGAGTGGGAGGTGCAGTGTCAGAGTGGGAGGGGCAGTGTCAGAGTGAGAGGGGCAATGTCAGAGTGGGAGGGGCAGTGTCAGACAGGGAGAGGCAATGTCAGAGTGGGGGGGCAATGTCAGAGTGGGAGGGGCAATGTCAGAGTGGGAGTGGCAATGCCTCAGTGGGAGGGGCAGTGTCAGAGTGGGCGGGGCAGTGTCAGAGTGGGAGGGGCAGTGTCTCAGTGGGAGGGGCAGTGTCCGAGTGAGCGGGGCAGTGTCTCAGTGGGCGGAGCAGTGTCAGAGTGGGAGGGGCAGTGTCAGAGTGGGTGGGGCAGTGTCTCAGTGGGAGGGGCAGCGTCAGAGTGGGAGGGGCAGTGTCTCAGTGGGAGGGGCAGTGTCTCAGTGGGAGTGGCAATGTCAGAGTGGGAGGGGCAGTCTCTCAGTGGGAGGGGCAGTGTCAGAGTGGGAGGGGCAATTTCAGAGTGGGCGGGGCAATGTCAGAGTGGGGGGCCAGTGTCAGAGTGGGGGGCAGTGTCAGAATGGGAGGGGCAATGTCAGAGTGGGGGGGCAGTGTCAGAGTGAGGGGCAGTATCAGAGTGGGAGGGGCAATGTCAGAGTGGGAGGGGCAATGTCTCAGTGGGAGGGGCGATGTGAGAGTGGGCGGGGCAGTGTCAGAGTGGGAGGGGCAATGTAAGAGTGGGGGGGCAATGTCTCAGTGGGCGGGGCATTGTCAGAGTGGGCGGGGCAGTGTCAGTGGGAGGTATAGTGTCAGAGTGGGAGGGGCACCGTGAGAGAGGGTGGGGTAATGTCAGATTGGGAGGGGCAGTGTCAATGAGGGAGGGGCAGGGTCAGAGAGGGAGGGTCAGTGTCAGAGAGGGAGGGGCAGTGTCAGAGTGGGAGGGGCAGTGTCAGAGAGGGCGGGGCAGTGTCAGAGAGGGAGGGGCAGTTTCAGAGTGGGAGGGGCAGTGTCTCAGTGGGAGGAGCAATGTCAGAGTGTGGGCACAACGTCAGAGTGGGAGGGGCAATGTCAGAATGGGAGGGGCAGTGTCAGAGTGGGAGGGGCAATGTCTCAGTGGGAAAGGCAGTGTCAGAGTGGGAGGGGCAGTGTCAGAGTGGGAGGGGCAATGTCAGAATGGGAGGGGCAGTGTCTCAGTGGGAGAGGCAGTGTCAGAGTGGGAGGGGCAATGTCAGAGTGGGAGGGATAGTGTCAGAGTGGGTGGGGCAGTGACAGTGGGAGGGGCAGTGTCAGAGTGGGAGGGTCAGTGTCAGAGTGGGCCGGGAAGTATCAGAGTGGGCGGGGCAGTGTCAGGGTGGGAGGGGCAATGTCAGAGTGGGAGGGGCAATGTCTCAGTGGGAGGGGCAATGTCAGAGTGGGCGGGGCCGATTCAGAGTGGGCGGGGCAGTGTCAGAGTGGGAGGGGCAATGTCAGTGGGCGTGGCAGTGTCAGAGTGGGAGGGGCAGTGTTAGGTTGGGAGCGGCAGTGTCAGAGTGGGGGGGGCAATGTCTCAGTGGGAGGGGCTGTGTCAGAGTGGGAGGGGCAGTGTCAGAGAGGTCGTCGCAGTTTCAGAGAGGGAGGGGCAATGTCAGAGAGGGAGGGGCAATGTCAGAGAGGGAGGGGCAATGTCAGAGTGGGCGGGGCAGTGTCTCAGTGGGAAGGGCAATGTCAGAGTGGGGGGCAACATCAGAGTGGGAGGGGCATGGGAGGGGCAATGTCAGAGTGGGAGGGGCAGTGTCAGAGTGGGAGGGGCAATGTAAGAGTGGGAGGGGCAATGTCTCAGTGGGAGGGGCATTGTCAGAGTGGGTGGGGCAGTGTCAGAGTAGGAGGGGCAGTGTCAGAGTAGGAGAGGCAGTGCAGAGTGGGGGGGCAGTGTCACAGTGTGCGGGGCAGTGTCAGAGAGGGAGGGGCAATGTCAGAGATGGCGGGGCAGTGTCTCAGTGGGAGGGGCATTGTCAGAGTGGGTGGGGCAGTGTCAGAGTAGGAGGGGCAGTGTCAGAGTGGGCGGGGCAGTGTCAGAGTGGGCGGGGCAGTGTCAGAGTGGGAGGTGCAGTGTCAGAGTGGGAGGGGCAGTGTCAGAGTGAGAGGGGCAATGTCAGAGTGGGAGGGGCAGTGTCAGACAGGGAGAGGCAATGTCAGAGTGGGGGGGCAATGTCAGAGTGGGAGGGGCAATGTCAGAGTGGGAGTGGCAATGCCTCAGTGGGAGGGGCAGTGTCAGAGTGGGCGGGGCAGTGTCAGAGTGGGAGGGGCAGTGTCTCAGTGGGAGGGGCAGTGTCCGAGTGAGCGGGGCAGTGTCTCAGTGGGCGGAGCAGTGTCAGAGTGGGAGGGGCAGTGTCAGAGTGGGTGGGGCAGTGTCTCAGTGGGAGGGGCAGCGTCAGAGTGGGAGGGGCAGTGTCTCAGTGGGAGGGGCAGTGTCTCAGTGGGAGTGGCAATGTCAGAGTGGGAGGGGCAGTCTCTCAGTGGGAGGGGCAGTGTCAGAGTGGGAGGGGCAATTTCAGAGTGGGCGGGGCAATGTCAGAGTGGGGGCCAGTGTCAGAGTGGGGGGCAGTGTCAGAATGGGAGGGGCAATGTCAGAGTGGGGGGGCAGTGTCAGAGTGAGGGGCAGTATCAGAGAGGGAGGGGCAATGTCAGAGTGGGCGGGGCAGAGTCAGAGTGGGAGGGCAGTGTCAGAGTGGGCGGGGCAGTGTCAGAGTGGGCGGGGCAGTGTCAGAGTGGGAGGGGCAATGTCAGAGTGGGAGTGGCAGTGTCTCAGTGGGAGGGGCAGTGTCAGAGTCGGAGGGGCAATGTCTCAGTGGGAGGGGCAGTGTCTCAGTGGGAGGGGCAGTGTCTCAGTGGGAGGGGCAGTGTCAGTGAGGGAGGGGCAGTGGCAGAGTGAGCGGGGCAGTGTCTCAGTGGGCGGGGCAGTGTCAGAGTGGGAAGGGCAGTGTCAGATTGGGAGGGGCAATGTCAGAGTGGGAGGGGCAGTGTCTCAGTGGGAGGGGCAGTGTCTCAGTGGGAGGGGCAGTGTCAGAGAGGGAGGGGCAGTGTCTCAGTGGGGGGGCAGTGTCAGAATGGGAAGGGCAGTGTCAGATTGGGAGGGGCAATGTCAGAGTGGGAGGGGCAGTGTCTCAGTGGGAGGGGCAGTGTCTCAGTGGGAGGGGCAGTGTCAGAGAGGGAGGGGCAGTGTCAGAGAGGGAGGGGCAGTGTCAGAGAGGGAGGGGCAGTGTCAGAGTGGGCGGGGCACTGTCAGAGTGGGAGGGGCAGTGTCAGAGTGGGAGGGGCAGTGTCAGAGTGGGTGGGGCAGTGTCTCAGTGGGAGGGGCAGTGTCAGAGTGGGAGGGGCAATGTCAGAATGGGAATGGCAGTGTCTCAGTGGGAGGGGCAGTGTCAGAGTGGGAGGGGCAATGTCAGAGTGGGAGGGGCAGTGTCTCAGTGGGAGGGGCAGTGTCAGAGTGGGCGGGGCAGTGTCAGAGTGGGAGGGATAGTGTCAGAGTGGGAGGGGCAGTGTCTCAGTGGGAGTGGCAATGTCAGAGTGGGAGGGGCAGTCTCTCAGTGGGAGGGGCAGTGTCAGAGTGGGAGGGGCAATGTCAGAGTGGGCGGGGCAATGTCAGAGTGGGGGGTCAGTGTCAGAGTGGGGGGCAGTGTCAGAATGGGAGGGGCAATGTCAGAGTGGGGGGGCAGTGTCAGAGTGAGGGGCAGTATCAGAGAGGGAGGGGCAATGTCAGAGTGGGCGGGGCAGAGTCAGAGTGGGAGGGCAGTGTCAGAGTGGGCGGGGCAGTGTCAGAGTGGGTGGGGCAGTGTCTCAGTGGGAGGGGCAGTGTCAGAGTCGGAGGGGCAATGTCTCAGTGGGAGGGGCAGTGTCTCAGTGGGAGGGGCAGTGTCAGTGAGGGAGGGGCAGTGGCAGAGTGAGCGGGGCAGTGTCTCAGTGGGTGGGGCAGTGTCAGAGTGGGAGGGGCAGTGTCAGAGTGGCGGGGCAGTGTCTCAGTGGGAGGGGCAGTGTCACAGTGGGAGGGGCAATGTAAGAATGGGAAGGGCAGTGTCTCAGTGGGAGGGGCAGTGTCAGAGTGGGAGGGGCAATGTCAGAGTGGGAGGGGCAGTGTCTCAGTGGGAGGGGCAGTGTCAGAGTGGGCGGGGCAGTGTCAGAGTGGGAGGGGCAGTGTCTCAGTGGGAGGGGCAATGTCAGAGAGGGAGGGGCAGTCTCTCAGTGGGAGGGGCAGTGTCAGAGTGGGAGGGGCAATGTCAGAGTGGGTGGGGCAATGTCAGAGTGGGGGGTCAGTGTCAGAGTGGGGGGCAGTGTCAGAATGGGAGGGGCAATGTCAGAGTGGGAGGGGCAGTGTCAGAGTGAGGGGCAGTTTCAGAGAGGGAGGGGCAATGTCAGAGTGGGCGGGGCAGAATCAGAGAGGGAGGGCAGTGTCAGAGTGGGCGGGGCAGTGTCAGAGAGGGCGGGGAAGTGTCAGCGTGGGTGGGGCAGTGTCAGAGAGGGTGGGGCAGTGTCAGAGACGGTGGGGCAGTGTCAGAGAGGGTGGGGCAGTGTCAGAGTGGGAGGGATAGTGTCAGTGTGGGCGGGGCAGTGTCAGTGGGTGGGGCAATGTCAGAGTGGGAGGGGCAATATCAGAGTGGGAGGGGCAGAGTCAGAGTGGGAGGGCAGTGTCAGAGTGGGAGGGGCAGTGATAGTGGGAGGGGCAGTGTCAGAGTGGGAGGGGCAGTGTCAGAGTGGGCCGGGAAGTATCAGGGTGGGCGGGGCAGTGTCAGGGTGGGAGGGGCAATGTCAGAGTGGGAGGGGCAATGTCTCAGTGGGAGGGGCAATGTCAGAGTGGGCGGGGCAGTGTCAGAGTGGGAGGGATAGTATCAGAGTGGGAGGGCAATGTCAGTGGGCGTGGCAGTGTCAGAGTGGGAGGGGCAGTGTCAGGGTGGGAGTGGCAGTGTCAGAGTGGGAGGGGCAATGTCAGAGTGGGAGGGGCAATGTTCATTGGGAGGGGCGATGTGAGAGTGGGCGGGGCAGTGTCAGAGTGGGAGGGGCAATGTAAGAGTGGGGGGGGCAATGTCTCAGTGGGAGGGGCATTCTCAGAGTGGGTGGGGCAGTTTCAGAGTGGGTGGGGCAGTGTCAGTGGGAGGGATAGTGTCAGAGTGGGAGGGGCACCGTGAGAGAGGGTGGGGTAATGTCAGAGTGGGAGGGGCAGTGTCAATGAGGGAGGGGCAGGGTCAGAGAGGGAGGGTCAGTGTCAGAGAGGGAGGGGCAGTGTCAGAGTGGGAGGGGCAGTGTCAGAGAGGGCGGGGCAGTGTCAGAGAGGGAGGGGCAGTGTCAGAGTGGGAGGGGCAGTGTCTCAGTGGGAGGGGCAATGTCAGAGTGTGGGCGCAACGTCAGAGTGGGAGGGGCAATGTCAGAATGGGAGGGGCAGTGTCAGAGTGGGAGGGGCAATGTCTCAGTGGGAAAGGCAGTGTCAGAGTGGGAGGGGCAGTGTCAGAGTGGGAGGGGCAATGTCAGAATGGGAGGGGCAGTGTCTCAGTGGGAGAGGCAGTGTCAGAGTGGGAGGGGCAGGGTCAGAGTGGGAGGGGCAATGTCAGACTGGGAGGGGCAGTGTCAGAATGGGAGGGGCAATGTCAGTTTGGGAGGGGCAGTGTCTCAGTGGGAGGGGCAATGTCAGAGTGGGGGGGCAACATCAGAGTGGGAGGGGCAGTGTCTCAGTGGGAGGGGCAGTGTCAGAGTGGGACGGGCAGTGTCAGAGTGGGAGGGGCAGTGTCAGAGTGGGAGGGGCAGTGTCAGCGTGGGCGGGGCAAAGTTAGAGTTGGGGGCAGTGTCAGAGTGGGAGGGGCAGTGTCAGAGTGGGCGGGGCAGTGTCTCAGTAGGCGGGGCAGTGTCAGAGTGGGAGGGGCAGTGTCAGAGTGGGCGGGGCAGTGTCTCAGTAGGCGGGGCAGTGTCAGAGTGGAGGGGCAGTGTCAGAGTGGGAGGGGCAGTCTCAGTGGGAGGGGCAGTTTCAGAGAGGGAGGGGCTGTGTCAGAGTGGGAGGTGCAGTGTCAGAGAGGTCGGCGCAGTTTCAGAGAGGGAGGGGCAATGTCAGAGAGGGAGGGGCAATGTCAGAGTGGGCGGGGCAGTGTCAGAGTGTGTGGGGCAGTCTCAGTGGGAGGGGCAGTTTCAGAGAGGGAGGGGCTGTGTCAGAGTGGGAGGTGCAGTGTCAGAGAGGTCGGCGCAGTTTCAGAGAGGGAGGGGCAATGTCAGAGAGGGAGGGGCAATGTCAGAGTGGGCGGGGCAGTGTCTCAGTGGGCGGGGCAGTGTCTCAGTGGGAAGGGCAACGTCAGAGTGGGGTGCAACATCAGAGTGGGAGGGGCATGGGAGGGGCAATGTCAGAGTGGGAGGGGCAGTGTCAGAGTGGGAGGGGCAATGTAAGAGTGGGAGGGGCAATGTCTCAGTGGGAGGGGCATTGTCAGAGTGGGTGGGGCAGTGTCAGAGTGGGAGGGGCTGTGCCAGAGTGGGTGGGGCAGTGTCAGTGTAGGAGGGGCAGTGTCAGAGTGGAAGGCGCGCTGTCAGAGTTGGAGGGGCAATGTCAGAGAGGGAGGGGCAATGTCAGAGAGGGAGGGGCAGTGTCAGTATGGGAGGGGCAATGTCAGAGTGGGAGGGGCAGTGTCTCAGTGGGAGGGGCAATGTCAGAGTGGGAGGGGCAGTTTCAGAGTGGGAGGGGCAGTGTCAGCATGGGTGGGGCAATGTCAGAGTGGGCGGGGCAGTGTCAGAGTGGGGGGGCTGTGTCAGAGTGGGAGGGGCAATGTCAGAGTGGGCGGGGCAATGTCAGAGTGGGCATGGCAGTGTCAGAGTGGGCGGGGCAGTGTCAGAGTGGGCAAGGCAGTGTCAGAGTGGGCGGGGCAGTGTCAGAGTGGGCGGGGCAGTGTCAGAGAGGGAGGGGCAGTCTCAGTGGGAGGGGCAGTGTAAGAGAGGGAGGGGCAGTGTCAGAGTGGGCGGGGCAGTGTCAGAGAGGGAGGGGCAGTCTCAGTGGGAGGGGCAGTGTAAGAGAGGGAGGGGCAGTGTCAGAGTGGCAGGGGCAATGTCAGTGTGGGCGGGGCAGTGTCAGAGAGGGAGGGGCAGTCTCAGTGGGAGGGGCAGTGTAAGAGAGGGAGGGGCAGTGTCAGATTGGCGGGGCAGTGTCAGAGAGGGAGGGGCAGTGTCAGAGTGGGAGGGGCATTGTCAGAGGGGCGGGGCAGTGTCACAGTGGGCGGGGCAATGTCAGAGTGGGGGGGCAATGTCAGAGTGGGAGGGGCAGTATCAGAGTGTGCGGGGCAGTGTCAGAGAGGGAGGGGCAATGTCAGAGATGGCGGGGCAGTGTCTCAGTGGGAGGGGCAATGTCAGAGTGGGCGGGGCAGTGTCAGAGTGGGAGGGGCAATGTCAGAGTGGGCATGGCAGTGTCAGAGTGGGTGGGGCAGTGTCAGAGTGGGCGGGGCAGTGTCAGAGAGGGAGGGGCAGTCTCAGTGGGAGGGGCAGTGTAAGAGAGGGAGGGGCAGTGTCAGAGTGGCAGGGGCAATGTCAGTGTGGGCGGGGCAGTGTCAGAGAGGGAGGGGCCGTGTCAGAGTGGGAGGGGCAGTGTCAGAGTGGGCGGGGCAGTGTCACAGTGGGCAGGGCAATGTCAGAGTGGGAGGGGCAGTGTCAGAGAGGAAGGGGCACGGTCTGAGAGGGAGGGGCAGTGTCAGAGAGGGAGGGGCAGTGTCAGAGTGGGAGGGATCGTATCAGAGTGGGAGGGGCAATGTCAGTGGGCGTGGCAGTGTCAGAGTGGGAGGGGCAGTGTCAGGGTGGGAGCGGCAGTGTCAGAGTGGGAGGGGCAATGTCAGAGTGGGAGGGGCAATGTCTCAGTGGGAGGGGCGATGTGAGAGTGGGCGGGGCAGTGTCAGTGTGGGAGGGGCAGTGTAAGAGTGGGGGGGCAATGTCTCAGTGGGAGGGGCATTGTCAGAGTGGGTGGGGCAGTTTCAGAGTGGGCGGGGCAGTGTCAGTGGGAGGGATAGTGTCAGAGTGGGAGGGGCACCGTGAGAGTGGGTGGGGTAATGTCAGAGTGGGAGGGGCAGTGTCAATGAGGGAGGGGCAGGGTCAGAGAGGGAGGGTCAGTGTCAGAGAGGGAGGGGCAGTGTCAGAGTGGGAGGGGCAGTGTCAGAGAGGGAGGGGCAGTGTCAGAGTGGGAGGGGCAGTGTCTCAGTGGGAGGGGCAATGTCAGAGTGTGGGCGCAACGTCAGAGTGGGAGGGGCAATGTCAGAATGGGAGGGGCAGTGTCAGAGTGGGAAAGGCAGTGTCAGAGTGGGAGGGGCAGTGTCAGAGTGGGAGGGGCAATGTCAGCGTGGCTGGGGCAGTGTCAGAGTGGGCGGGGCAAAGTTAGAGTTGGCGGCAGTGTCAGAGTGGGAGGGGCAGTGTCAGAGTGGGCGGGGCAGTGTCTCAGTAGGCGGGGCAGTGTCAGAGTGGGAGGGGCAGTGTCAGAGTGGGAGGGGCAGTGTCACAGAGGTCGGCGCAGTTTCAGAGAGGGAGGGGCAATGTCAGAGAGGGAGGGGCAATGTCAGAGTGGGAGGGGCAGTGTCAGAGAGGGCGGGGCAGTGTCAGAGAGGGAGGGGCAGTGTCAGAGAGGGAGGGGCAGTGTCTCAGTGGGAGGGGCAATGTCTCAGTGGGAAAGGCAGTGTCAGAGTGGGAGGGGCAGTGTCAGAGTGGGAGGGGCAATGTCAGAATTGGAGGGGCAGTGTCTCAGTGGGAGAGGCAGTGTCAGAGTGGGAGGGGCAGTGTCAGAGTGGGAGGGGCAGTGTCAGAGTGGGCCGGGAAGTATCAGAGTGGGTGGGGCAGTGACAGTGTGGGAGGGGCAGTGTCAGAGTGGGAGGGGCAATGTCAGAGTGGGCGGGGCAGATTCAGAGTGGGCGGGGCAGTGCCAGAGTGGGAGGGATAGTATCAGAGTGGGAGGGGCAATGTCAGTGGGCGTGGCAGTGTCAGAGTGGGAGGGGCAGTGTCAGGGTGGGAGCGGCAGTGTCAGAGTGGGAGGGGCAATGTCAGAGTGGGAGGGGCAATGTCTCAGTGGGAGGGGCGATGTGAGAGTGGGCGGGGCAGTGTCAGAGTGGAAGGGGCAATGTAAGAGTGGGGGGGGCAATGTCTCAGTGGGAGGGGCATTGTCAGAGTGGGCGGGGCAGTTTCAGAGTGGGTGGGGCAGTGTTAGTGGGAGGGATAGTGTCAGAGTGGGAGGGGCACCGAGAGAGTGGGTGGGTTAATGTCAGAGTGGGAGGGGCAGTGTCAATGAGGGAGGGGCAAGTGTCAGAGAGGGAGGGTCAGTGTCAGAGAGGGAGGGGCAGTGTCAGAGTGGGAGGGGCAGTGTCAGAGAGGGCGGGGCAGTGTCAGAGAGGGAGGGACAGTGTCAGAGTGGGAGGGGCAGTGTCTCAGTGGGAGGGGCAGTTTCAGAGAGGGAGGGGCTGTGTCAGAGTGGGAGGGGCTGTGTCAGAGTGGGAGGGGCAGTGTCAAAGAGGTCGGCGCAGTTTCAGAGAGGGAGGGGCAATGTCAGAGAGGGATGGGCAATGTCAGAGAGGGAGGGGCAACGTCAGAGTGGGCGGGGCAGTGTCTCAGTGGGAAGGGCAACGTCAGAGTGGGGGGCAACATCAGAGTGGGAGAGCCATGGGAGGGGCAATGTCAGAGTGGGAGGGGCAGTGTCAGAGTGGGTGGGGCAGTGTCAGAGTAGGAGGGGCAGTGTCAGAGTAGGAGGGGCAGTGTCAGAGTGGGAGGCGCACTGTCAGAGTGTGCGGGGCAGGGTCAGAGAGGGAGGGGCAATGTCAGAGACGGCGGGGCAGTGTCTCAGTGGGAGGGGCAATGTCAGAGTGGCAGGGGCAGTGTCAGAGTGGGCGGGGCAGTGTCAGAGTGGGCGGGGCAGTGTCAGAGTGGGAGGGGCAGTGTCAGAGTGGGAGGGGCAGTGTCAGAGTGGGAGGGGCAATGTCAGAGTGGGAGGGGCAGTGTCAGAGAGGGAGGGGCAATGTCAGAGTGGGGGGGGCAATGTCAGAGTGGGAGCGGCAATGCCTCAGTGGGAGGGGCAATGTCTCAGTGGGAGGGGCAGTGTCAGAGTGGGAGGGGCAGCGTCAGAGTAGGCAGGGCAGTGTCAGTGGGCGGGGCAGTGTCAGAGTGGGAGGGGCAATGTCAAAGTGGGCGGGGCAGTGTCAGAGTGGGCGGGGCAGTGTCTCGGTAGGCGGGGCAGTGTCAGAGTGGGAGGGGCAGTGTCAGAGTTGGAGGAGCAATGTCAGAGTGGGTGGGGCAATGTCAGAGTGGGCGGGGCAGTGTCAGAGTGGGAGGGGCAGTGTCAGAGTGGGAGGGGCAGTGTCAGAGTGGGAGGGGCAGTGTCAGAGTGGGCCGGGAAGTATCAGAGTGGGTGGGGCAGTGACAGTGTGGGAGGGGCAGTGTCAGAGTGGGAGGGGCAATGTCAGAGTGGGCGGGGCAGATTCAGAGTGGGCGGGGCAGTGCCAGAGTGGGAGGGATAGTATCAGAGTGGGAGGGGCAATGTCAGTGGGCGTGGCAGTGTCAGAGTGGGAGGGGCAGTGTCAGGGTGGGAGCGGCAGTGTCAGAGTGGGAGGGGCAATGTCAGAGTGGGAGGGGCAATGTCTCAGTGGGAGGGGCGATGTGAGAGTGGGCGGGGCAGTGTCAGAGTGGAAGGGGCAATGTAAGAGTGGGGGGGCAGTGTCTCAGTGGGAGGGGCATTGTCAGAGTGGGTGGGGCAGTTTCAGAGTGGGTGGGGCAGTGTTAGTGGGAGGGATAGTGTCAGAGTGGGAGGGGCACCGAGAGAGTGGGTGGGGTAATGTCAGAGTGGGAGAGGCAGTGTCAATGAGGGAGGGGCAAGGGTCAGAGAGGGAGGGTCAGTGTCAGAGAGGGAGGGGCAGTGTCAGAGTGGGAGGGGCAGTGTCAGAGAGGGCGGGGCAGTGTCAGAGAGGGAGGGACAGTGTCAGAGTGGGAGGGGCAGTGTCTCAGTGGGAGGGGCAGTTTCAGAGAGGGAGGGGCTGTGTCAGAGTGGGAGGGGCTGTGTCAGAGTGGGAGGGGCAGTGTCAAAGAGGTCGGCGCAGTTTCAGAGAGGGAGGGGCAATGTCAGAGAGGGATGGGCAATGTCAGAGAGGGAAGGGCAATGTCAGAGTGGGCGGGGCAGTGTCTCAGTGGGAAGGGCAACGTCAGAGTGGGGGGCAACATCAGAGTGGGAGGGGCATGGGAGGGGCAATGTCAGAGGGGGAGGGGCAGTGTCAGAGTGGGTGGGGCAGTGTCAGAGTAGGAGGGGCAGTGTCAGAGTAGGAGGGGCAGTGTCAGAGTAGGAGGCGCTCTGTCAGAGTGTGCGGGGCAGGGTCAGAGAGGGAGGGGCAATGTCAGAGACGACGGGGCAGTGTCTCAGTGGGAGGGGCAATGTCAGAGTGGCAGGGGAAGTGTCAGAGTGGGCGGGGCAGTGTCAGAGTGGGCGGGGCAGTGTCAGAGTGGGAGGGGCAGTGTCAGAGTGGGAGGGGCAGTGTCAGAGTGGAAGGGGCAATGTCAGAGTGGGAGGGGCAGTGTCAGAGAGGGAGGGGCAATGTCAGAGTGGGGGGGCAATGTCAGAGTGGGAGCAGCAATGCCTCAGTGGGAGGGGCAATGTCTCAGTGGGAGGGGCAGTGTCAGAGTGGGAGGGGCAGTGTCAGAGTAGGCAGGGCAGTGTCAGTGGGCGGGGCAGTGTCAGAGTGGGAGGGGCAATGTCAGAGTGGGCGGGGCAGTGTCAGAGTGGGCGGGGCAGTGTCTCAGTAGGCAGGGCAGTGTCAGAGTGGGAGGGGCAGTGTCAGAGTTGGAGGAGCAATGTCAGAGTGGGTGGGGCAATGTCAGAGTGGGCGGGGCAGTGTCAGAGTGGGAGAGGCAGTGTCAGTATGGGAGGGGCAATGTCAGAGTGGGAGGGGCAGTGTCTCAGTGGGAGGGGCAATGTCAGAGTGGGAGGGGCAGTTTCAGAGTGGGGGGGCAGTGTCAGCATGGGTGGGGCAATGTCAGAGTGGGCGGGGCAGTGTCTCAGTGGGAGGGGCTGTGTCAGAGTGGGCGGGGCAAAGTCAGAGTGGGAGGGATAGTGTCAGAGTGGGTGGGGCAGTGACAGTGGGAGGGGCAGTGTCAGAGTGGGAGGGGCAATGTCTCAGTGGGAGGGGCAATGTCAGAGTGGGATGGGCAGTGTCAGAGTGGGAGGGATAGTATCAGAGTGGGAGGAGCAATGTAAGTGGGCGTGGCAGTGTCAGAGTGGGAGGGGCAATGTAAGAGTGGGGGGGGCAATGTCTCAGTGGGAGGGGCATTGTCAGAGAGGGAGGGGCAGTGTCAGAGTGGGAGGGGCAGTGTCTCAGTGGGAGGGGCAATGTCAGAGTGTGGGCGCAACGTCAGAGTGGGAGGGGCAATGTCAGAATGGGAGGGGCAGTGTCAGAGTGGGAAAGGCAGTGTCAGAGTGGGAGGGGCAGTGTCAGAGTGGGAGGGGCAATGTCAGCGTGGGTGGGGCAGTGTCAGAGTGGGCGGGGCAAAGTTAGAGTTGGCGGCAGTGTCAGAGTGGGAGGGGCAGTGTCAGAGTGGGCGGGGCAGTGTCTCAGTAGGCGGGGAAGTGTCAGAGTGGGAGGGGCAGTGTCAGAGTGGGAGGGGCAGTGTCAGAGAGGTCGGCGCAGTTTCAGAGAGGGAGGGGCAATGTCAGAGAGGGAGGGGCAATGTCAGAGAGGGGGGGCAATGTCAGAGTGGGCGGGGCAGTGTCTCAGTGGGAAGGGCAATGTCAGAGTGGGGGGCAACATCAGAGTGGGAGGGGCATGGGAGGGGCAATGTCAGAGTGGGAGGGGCAGTGTCAGAGTGGGCGGGGCAGTGTCTCAGTAGGCGGGGAAGTGTCAGAGTGGGAGGGGCAGTGTCAGAGTGGGAGGGGCAGTGTCAATGAGGGAGGGGCACGGTCAGAGAGGGAGGGTCAGTGTCAGAGAGGGAGGGGCAGTGTCAGAGTGGGAGGGGCAGTGTCAGAGAGGGCGGGGCAGTGTCAGAGAGGGAGGGGCAGTGTCAGAGTGGGAGGGGCAGTGACTCAGTGGGAGGGGCAATGTCTCAGTGGGAAAGGCAGTGTCAGAGTGGGAGGGGCAGTGTCAGAGTGGGAGGGGCAATGTCAGAATTGGAGGGGCAGTGTCAGAGTGGGAGGGGCAGTGTCAGAGTGGGAGGGGCAGTGTCAGAGTGGGCCGGGAAGTATCAGAGTGGGTGGGGCAGTGACAGTGTGGGAGGGGCAGTGTCAGAGTGGGAGGGGCAATGTCAGAGTGGGCGGGGCAGATTCAGAGTGGGCGGGGCAGTGCCAGAGTGGGAGGGATAGTATCAGAGTGGGAGGGGCAATGTCAGTGGGCGTGGCAGTGTCAGAGTGGGAGGGGCAGTGTCAGGGTGGGAGCGGCAGTGTCAGAGTGGGAGGGGCAATGTCAGAGTGGGAGGGGCAATGTCTCAGTGGGAGGGGCGATGTGAGAGTGGGCGGGGCAGTGTCAGAGTGGAAGGGGCAATGTAAGAGTGGGTGGGGCAATGTCTCAGTGGGAGGGGCATTGTCAGAGTGGGCGGGGCAGTTTCAGAGTGGGTGGGGCAGTGTTAGTGGGAGGGATAGTGTTAGAGTGGGAGGGGCAGTGAGAGAGTGGGTGGGTTAATGTCAGAGTGGGAGGGGCAGTGTCAATGAGGGAGGGGCAAGTGTCAGAGAGGGAGGGTCAGTGTCAGAGAGGGAGGGGCAGTGTCAGAGTGGGAGGGGCAGTGTCAGAGAGGGCGGGGCAGTGTCAGAGAGGGAGGGACAGTGTCAGAGTGGGAGGGGCAGTGTCTCAGTGGGAGGGGCAGTGTCAAAGAGGTCGGCGCAGTTTCAGAGAGGGAGGGGCAATGTCAGAGAGGGATGGGCAATGTCAGAGAGGGAGGGGCAACGTCAGAGTGGGGGGCAACATCAGAGTGGGAGGGGCATGGGAGGGGCAATGTAAGAGTGGGAGGGGCAGTGTCTCAGTGGGAGGGGCAATGTCAGAGTGGCAGGGGCAGTGTCAGAGTGGGCGGGGCAGTGTCAGAGTGGGCGGGGCAGTGTCAGAGTGGGAGGGGCAGTGTCAGAGTGGGAGGGGCAATGTCAGAGTGGGAGGGGCAGTGTCAGAGAGGGAGGGGCAATGTCAGAGTGGGGGGGCAATGTCAGAGTGGGGGGGCAATGTCAGAGTGGGAGGGGCAATGTCAGAGTGGGAGCGGCAATGCCTCAGTGGGAGGGGCAATGTCTCAGTGGGAGGGGCTGTGTCAGAGTGGGAGGGGCAGCGTCAGAGTAGGCAGGGCAGTGTCAGTGGGCGGGGCAGTGTCAGAGTGGGAGGGGCAATGTCAAAGTGGGCGGGGCAGTATCAGAGTGGGCGGGGCAGTGTCAGAGTGGGAGGGGCAATGTCAGAGTGGGCGGGGCAGTGTCACAGTGGGCGGGGCAGTGTCAGGGTGGGAGGGGCACTGTGAGCGTGGGCGGGGCAATGTCAGAGTGGGGGGGCAGTGTCAGAGAGGGAGGGGCAGTGTCAGAGAGGGAGGGGCAGTGTCAGAGAGGGAGGGGCAGTGTCAGAGTGGGGGGGCAGTGTCAGAGAGGGCGGGGCAGTGTGAGAGAGGGAGGGACAGTGTCAGAGTGGGAGGGGCAGTGTCTCAGTGGGAGGGGCAGTTTCAGAGAGGGAGGGGCTGTGTCAGAGTGGGAGGGGCTGTGTCAGAGTGGGAGGGGCAGTGTCAAAGAGGTCGGCGCAGTTTCAGAGTGGGAGGGGCAATGTCAGAGAGGGATGGGCAATGTCAGAGAGGGAGGGGCAATGTCAGAGTGGGCGGGGCAGTGTCTCAGTGGGAAGGGCAACGTCAGAGTGGGGGGCAACATCAGAGTGGGGGGGCATGGGAGGGGCAATGTCAGAGTGGGAGGGGCAGTGTCAGAGTGGGTGGGGCAGTGTCAGAGTAGGAGGGGCAGTGTCAGAGTAGGAGGGGCAGTGTCAGAGTGGGAGGCGCACTGTCAGAGTGTGCGGGGCAGGGTCAGAGAGGGAGGGGCAATGTCAGAGACGGCGGGGCAGTGTCAGAGTGGGCGGGGCAGTGTCAGAGTGGGAGGGGCAGTGTCAGAGTGGGCGGGGCAGTGTCAGAGTGGGAGGGGCAGTGTCAGAGTGGGAGGGGCAGTGTCAGAGTGGGAGGGGCAATGTCAGAGTGGGGGGGCAGTGTCAGAGAGGGAGGGGCAATGTCAGAGTGGGGGGGCAATGTCAGAGTGGGAGGGGCAATGTCAGAGTGGGAGGGGCAATGCCTCAGTGGGAGGGGCAATGTCTCAGTGGGAGGGGCAGTGTCAGAGTGGGAGGGGCAGCGTCAGAGTAGGCAGGGCAGTGTCAGTGGGCGGGGCAGTGTCAGAGTGGGAGGGGCAATGTCAGAGTGGGCGGGGCAGTGTCTCGGTAGGCGGGGCAGTGTCAGAGTGGGAGGGGCAGTGTCAGAGTTGGAGGAGCACTGTCAGAGTGGGAGGGGCAGTGTCAGAGTTGGAGGAGCAATGTCAGAGTGGGCGGGGCAGTGTCAGAGTGGGAGGGGCAATGTCAGAGTGGGCGGGGCAGTGTCACAGTGGGCGGGGCAGTGTCAGAGTGGGAGGGGCACTGTGAGCGTGGGCGGGGCAATGTCAGAGTGGGGGGGCAGTGTCAGAGAGGGAGGGGCAGTGTCAGAGAGGGAGGGGCAGTGTCAGAGAGGGAGGGGCAATGTCAGAGAGGGAGGGGCAATGTCAGAGAGGGAGGGGCAGTGTCAGTATGGGAGGGGCAATGTCAGAGTGGGAGGGGCAGTGTCTCAGTGGGAGGGGCAATGTCAGAGTGGGAGGGGCAGTTTCAGAGTGGGAGGGGCAGGGTCAGCGTGGGTGGGGCAATGTCAGAGTGGGCGGGGCAATGTCAGAGTGGGGGGGCAGTGTCAGAGTGGGGGGGCTGTGTCAGAGTGGGAGGGGCAATGTCAGAGTGGGCGGGGAAATGTCAGAGTGGGCATGGCAGTGTCAGAGTGGGCGGGGCAGTGTCAGAGTGGGCATGGCAGTGTAAGAAAGGGAGGGGCAGTGTCAGAGTGGGAGAGGCAGTGTCAGAGTGGGCGGGGCAGTGTCGCAGTGGGCGGGGCAATGTCAGAGTGGGAGGGGCACTGTGAGAGTGGGAAGGGCAATGTCAGAGTGGGAGGGGCAGTGTCAGAGAGGAAGGGGCAGGGTCAGAGAGGGAGGGGCAGTGTCAGAGAGGGAGGGGCTGTGCAAGAGTGGGAGGGGCAATGTCAGAGTGGGAGGGGCAGTATCAGAGTGTGCGGGGCAGTGTCAGAGAGGGAGGGGCCGTGTCAGAGCGGGCGGGGCAGTGTCAGAGTGGGAGGGGCAATGTCAGAGATGGCGGGGCAGTCTCAGTGGGAGGGGCAGTGTCAGAGTGGCAGGGGCAATGTCAGTGTTGGCGGGGCAGTGTCAGAGAGGGAGGGGCAGTGTGAGAGTGGGAGGGGCAGTGTCAGAGTGGGCGGGGCAGTGTCACAGTGGGCGGGGCAATGACAGAGTGGGAGGGGCACTGTGAGAGTGGGCAGGGCAATGTCAGAGTGGGAGGGGCATTGTCAGAGAGGAAGGGGCAGGGTCAGAGAGGGAGGGGCAGTGTCAGAGAGGGAGGGGCAGTGTCAGAGTGGGAGGGATAGTATCAGAGTGGGAGGGGCAATGTCAGTGGGCGTGGCAGTGTCAGGGTGGGAGCAGCAGTGTCAGAGTGGGAGGGGCAATGTCAGAATGGGAGGGGCAATGTCTCAGTGGGAGGGGTGATGTGAGAGTGGGCGGGGCAGTGTCAGAGTGGGAGGAGCAATGTAAGAGTGGGGGGGCAATGTCTCAGTGGGAGGGGCATTGTCAGAGTGGGTGGGGCAGTTTCAGAGTGGGCGGGGCAGTGTCAGTGGGAGGGATAGTGTCAGAGTGGGAGGGGCACCGTGAGAGTGGGTGGGGTAATGTCAGAGTGGGAGGGGCAGTGTCAATGAGGGAGGGGCAGGGTCAGAGAGGGAGGGTCAGTGTCAGAGAGGGAGGGGCAGTGTCAGAATGGGAGGGGCAGTGTCAGAGTGGGAAAGGCAGTGTCAGAGTGGGAGGGGCAGTGTCAGAGTGGGAGGGGCAATGTCAGAATGGGAGGGGCAGTGTCTCAGTGGGAGAGGCAGTGTCAGAGTGGGAGGGGCATGGTCAGAGTGGGAGGGGCAATGTCAGACTGGGAGGGGCAGTGTCAGAATGGGAGGGGCAATGTCAGTGTGGGAGGGGCAGTGTCTCAGTGGGAGTGGCAATGTCAGAGTGGGGGGGCAACATCAGAGTGGGAGGGGCAGTGTCTCAGTGGGATGGGCAGTGTCAGAGTGGGAGGGGCAGTGTCAGAGTGGGAGGGGCAATGTCAGTGTGGGCGGCGCAGTTTCAGAGTGGGTGGGGCAGTGTCAGTGGGCGGGTCAGTGTCAGAGTGGGAGGGTCAGTGTCAGAGTGGGAGGGGCAGTGTCAGAGTGGGAGGGGCAGTGTCAGCATGGGTGGGGCAGTGTCAGAGTGGGCGGGGCAAAGTTAGAGTTGGCGGCAGTGTCAGAGTGGGAGGGGCAGTGTCAGAGTGGGCGGGGCAGTGTCTCAGTAGGCGGGGCAGTGTCAGAGTTGGAGGGGCAGTGTCAGAATGGAGGGGCAGTGTCAGATTAGGAGGGGCAATGTCAGAGTGGGTGGGGCAATGTCAGAGTGGGAGGGGCAGTCTCAGTGGGAGGGGCAGTTTCAGAGAGGGAGGGGCTGTCAGAGTGGGGGGGCTGTGTCAGAGAGGTCGGCGCAGTTTCAGAGAGGGAGGGGCAATGTCAGAGAGGGAGGGGCAATGTCAGAGAGGGAGGGGCAATGTCAGAGTGGGGGGCAACATCAGAGTGGGAGGGGCATGGGAGGGGCAATGTCAGAGTGGGAGGGGCAGTGTCAGAGTGGGAGGGGCAATGTAAGAGTGGGAGGGGCAATGTCTCAGTGGGAGGGGCAATGTCTCAGTGGGAGGGGCAGTGTCAGAGTAGGATGGGCAGTGTCAGAGTGGGAGGGGCTGTGCCAGAGTGGGCGGGGCAGTGTCAGTGTAGGAGGGGCAGTGTCAGAGTGGGGGGGCAGTGTCAGAGTGGGAGGTGCACTGTCAGAGTGGGCGGGTCAATGTCAGAGTGGCAGGGGCAGTGTCACAGTGGGCGGGGCAATGTCAGAGTGGGGGGGCAATGTCAGAGTGGGAGGGGCAATGTCAGAGTGGGAGCGGCAGTGTCAGAGTGGGCGGGGCAGTGTCAGAGTGGGAGGGGCAGTGTCAGAGTGGGAGGGGTAATGTCAGAGTGGGCGGGGCAGTGTCACAGTGGGCGGGGCAGTGTCAGAGTGGGCAGGGCAGTGTCAGAGTGGGAGGGGCAGTGTCAGGGTGGGAGGGGCAGTGTCAGAGTGGGAGGGGCACTGTGAGAGTGGGCGGGGCAATGTCAGAGTGGGAGGGGCAGTGTCAGAGTGGGAGGGGCAGTGTCAGAGAGGGAGGCGCAGTGTCAGAGAGGGAGGGGCAGTGTCAGATTGGCGGGGCAGTGTCAGAGAGGGAGGGGCAGTGTCAGTATGGGAGGGGCAATGTCAGAGTGGGAGGGGCAGTTTCAGAGTGGGAGGGGCAGGGTCAGCGTGGGTGGGGCAATGTCAGAGTGGGCGGGGCAATGTCAGAGTGGGGGGGCAGTGTCAGAATGGGGGGGCTGTGTCAGAGTGGGAGGGGCAATGTCAGAGTGGGCGGGGCAATGTCAGAGTGGGCATGGCAGTGTCAGAGTGGGCGGGCCAGTGTCAGAGTGGGCATGGCAGTGTCAGAGTGGGCGGGGCAGTGTCAGAGTGGGCGGGGCAGTGTCAGAGAGGGAGGGGCAGTCTCAGTGGGAGGGGCAGTGTAAGAGAGGGTGGGGCAGTGTCAGAGTGGCAGGGGCAATGTCAGTGTGGGCGGGGCAGTGTCAGAGAGGGAGGGGCAGTGTCAGATTGGCGGGGCAGTGTCAGAGTGGCCGGGGCAGTGTCACAGTGGGCGGGGCAATGTCAGAGTGGGAGGGGCACTGTGAGAGTGGGCAGGGCAATGTCAGAGTGGGAGGGGCAGTGTCAGAGAGGAAGGGGCAGGGTCAGAGAGGGAGGGGCAGTGTCAGAGAGGGAGGGGCAGTGTCAGAGTGGGAGGGGCAATGTCAGAGTGGGAGGGGCAGTATCAGAGTGGGAGGGGCAATGTCAGAGAGGGAGGGGCAATGTTAGATAGGGAGGGGCAATGTCAGAGAGGGAGAGGCAGTGTCAGAGAGGGAGGGGCAATGTCAGATAGGGAGGGGCAATGTCAGAGAGGGAGGGGCAGTGTCAGAGTGGGAGGGGCAATGTCAGAGTGGGAGGGGCAGAGTCAGAGTGGGAGGGGCAGAGTCAGTGTGGGAGGGGCAGTGTCAGAGTGGGAGGGGCAGTGTCTCAGTGGGAGGGGCAGAGTCAGAGTGGGCGGGGCACTGTCAGAGTGGGTGGGGCAGTGTCAGAGTGGGCGGGGTAGTGTCAGAGTGGGCAGGGCAGTGTCAGTGGGCGGGGCAGTGTCAGAGTGGGCGGGGCAGTGTCAGAGTGGGTGGGGCAGTGTCAGAGTGGGAGGGGCAGTGTCAGAGTGGGCGGGGCAGTGTCAGTGGGCGGGGCAGTGTCAGAGTGGGAGGGGCAGTGTCAGAGTGGGAGGGGCAGTGTCAGAATGGGAGGGGCAATGTCATATTGGGAGGGGCAGTGTCAGAGTGGGAGGGGCAGAGTCAGAGTGGGAGGGGCAGTGTCAGAGTGGGCGCGGCAGTGTCAGAGTGGGAGGGGCAGAGTCAGAGTGGGCGGGGCAGTGTCAGAGTGGGTGGGGCAGTGTCAGAGTGGGCGGGGAAGTGTCAGAGTGGGTGGGGCAGTGTCAGAGTGGGTGGGGCAGTGTCATATTGGGAGGGGCAGTGTCAGAATGGGCGGGGCACTGTCAGAGTGGGAGGGGCAGAGTCAGAGTGGGCGGGGCAGTGTCAGAGTGGGCGGGGCAGTTTCAGAGTGGGAGGGGCAGTGTCAGAGTGGGCAGGGCAGAGTCAGAGTGGGAGGGGCAGTGTCAGAGTGGGAGGGGCAGTGTCAGAGTGGGCGGGGCAGAGTCAGAGTGGGAGGGGCAGTGTCAGAGTGGGCGGGGCAGAGTCAGAGTGGGGGGGCAGTGTCAGAGTGGGCAGGGCAGAGTCAGAGTGGGAGGGGCAGTGTCAGAGTGGGCGGGGCAGCGTCAGAGTGGGCGGGGCAGTGTCAGAGTGGGCGGGGCAGTGTCAGAGTGGGCGGGGCACTGTCAGAGTGGGCGGGGCACTGTCAGAGTCGGAGGGGCAGTGTCAGAGTGGGAGGGGCACTGTCAGAGTGGGCGGGGCACTGTCAGAGTCGGAGGGGCAGTGTCAGAGTGGGAGGGGCACTGTCAGAGTGGGCGGGGCACTGTCAGAGTGGGCGGGGCAGCGTCAGAGTGGGCGGGGCAGAGTCAGTGGGGATGTAAATTGGCGATTACCTTCTTTAACACTTGAGAACGGGAGTGTAAACTGCCCGATGAAGTCATTGCTGGAAGCTGAGTCGTAATCTTCAACCACGAATCGGATGAGAGCGAGCTCGGGAGCGCTGATTGTAAACCGGAGCACTTCATTCCACACCGGATTAAAACCTGCCATTCAACAAAAATATACAGCGACTGTTAACTACCTGAAGGCAGGAATCCTCCCGTGTAACGAGTAATCTGTATGGTGTCAGAAATAATGCCCCTGTGGCGGAACCACCAGAGGATTACGGACAATTGTATATAATTCCTTTTACAGCAATGTAGTACAGCTGGGGGCTGCACCTTTAATGTATCTGTTAACTGTACGAGGGCTTCTTTCCTGTACTCCGCGTGATGACGTCATGCCGTCCGTCACGTGATCTCTCAACGGTGGGAAGAACGTCATGACGTCAGAGCTCGGAACCTTCTAGCAGTAGAGCTCGGAACCTGCTAGCAGTTGAGCTCGGAACCTGCTAGCAGTTGAGCTCGGAACCTGCTAGCAGTTGAGCTCGGAACCTGCTAGCAGTTTCCAGAGAGGCTTTCAAGCAGACCAGACCTATTTGCATTATATCCTACAGTTTCCTGTACAGCTTCGTTTGTTCATTAAATTTTATTGTTTTGATTTTCTGAGTCGATCTCAATTCTTCGGCTAGGAACCCCAGTTCCTACACCCCGATATTTATGGGGAGGGTGTGGACGAGGCTGAAATTGGCCAAAGAACCCGGCAAGGCTGGAGACACAGCGGTCTCGCTGATCTTAACGCCAGGGCCTCATTAACATCTTGTAGCTCCGTCTCTCTGCCAGCAGCCAGCTGAATGGACAACCTGGCCAGTGATTGGGAGGGCTGGGGAGGAGGCAGGCCATCGGGACAGGGGGAGGCCGAAGGCTTCCTTGAGCGGCCTGGGGGGCCGAGGAGCAGTCCTGCTAAAAGAGACACTTTCCATGTGGAGACAGCTCTCGCTTCCCCTCCGCTGCCGACCCCTGGGAAACCCGTGCAGCCACAGTGACTTTTCTATGTTAATAAGTGTCCTGCCTCTCCCTGGAGGGACAGTCATGAGCCGGCAGCAGACCGCAAACCTGCTTCTGCTGCCCTCCAGGGCTGTTTTCTGAGCGGCCTCTGGAGACCGCTGGTTAGGCCACTCAATGCCTGGTAGAAATGGGCGGAGTCCGTTTCTACCTCAAAATTGCAGTCGGGGTCCTCTGGACCTCAGGACCCTGATTTGCATATTATAAGCGGCCTGCGGCCTGAAACAGGCGGGTGCTCTGGACGCCCATCTCAGGACCCCAGCCAAGATGGCTGTGGCCGGAGCGCCAGTGTAATCGGGCGGTAAGCTACCACCGGGCGGAGTAACAATCCGCCCCATCTGCTCCTGCCGCATTGTGGCACAGGCTCCTGACCAAAGCCTCAGGCCTAATGAGGCTTGTGCATGTCGTGTATGCAGAATTCCAGCTCTCTGGGCTGGGCACCGACCCTGGGGCGTGCTAGGCCCCTCAGCATCGCGTCTTCAGCCCTTTCCAGCAGTTCCGAAAGCTGTTTATTGGCCCATGAACCCATCAGATGTCAAGTATCATTTCTGATACCTAACGTTTGCCCGTCGTTCTCCCCTCCTCCCCTATTAAAGGGGCCTCTTATCTTTTCATCTCCAGTGCTGACTAAGGGTGTACACCAAAAACCTTAACCTGTCTCTTCTCTGTAGAGATGCTGATGGATCAGCTCTGTATGTCTTGCAGGTTCAGATACTTTCTTTTTAGTTCCAGTAATGGCCCAGAAATTCGGGTCGGGGGCTTCCCGCGGGTGCAAGTCCCCGATCTGCACTTACCCAGCGCGCCGGCCGTTGAGCTGTGGGCCGGCGTGGGATTCCGATCCTGGGCCTGCTCCAGCTGCCGGTGCGCAGTGCTTGCATATCCCAGGGGCGCAGTTAGTTCGATGCGTCCCCTGGGATCACGTGGGCCATGTGGAGCAGGGAATGCTTCATTCATAAGTCTGACAGGAAGAGCTGTCAAGGCTTATAGATACTATGGGCCCAAAATAGCACTAAATCTTCAAATACATTTTTAAAAAATCACATTTTTAAAATAAACTATAAATTACATGAAATAACTATTTTAAACAATAATTTAAATTTTTGAATTTTTTTTAAAATTTTCTAACGGGGCTAAAAATAAACTTACCTTGCTTTAAAGTATTTAGAAATAATAAACCTGTGGAAAAAATGTTTTAATTTTAATTAATTCACCACTTACCTTGTAAAAAGCAGGCCTTATGACTGCTTTTTACATGGCCCAGAAATTCGGGTCTCCACGGGTGTGTACGCACGGGGTACTCACCCGTAAGCCCAATGGAAGTGCCAGTTTCCTGCATGCACTGCTCATGTGTGGGAAACCGGCACTTCCGTTCCCCTGAACAAAGGGGTTCAGAGGTCGAACACATGCGCGGGAGAGGCTGCGCGTGCGCATCGAATTTACGTTTTTTTTCCACCTTATGCTGTCGTGGAATTTCATCGTCGCACATGGCCTTTATCGCCTTTTTAAAGGTTTGTACGAACCTCTCAGCCAATCCATTTGTGGCTGGATGATACGGGGCGGATGTGTAATGCCTTACCCCATTCCTTCTCATAAATTTCCGAAACTCTTCGGACACAAACTGTGATCCACACATCACTGTCCCCTGGCATATTGACAGCTGTTCTCTTCTGGATGAGAATGCTGGCAACAGTGAGTCGCCATGTGTTGGCCATCCCCTCACCGTCAAATCATATACCAGAGACAGCGTCGGATCATTGCGGGTCTCCTTCTCTATATCCGCGTTAGTTACTGGCAATCGTTCAATTATTGACGAATAAAATATCTCGATAGGGTCCACTGCTGGTGCTTCCTCCACAGTAGGCAGTGGCAGGCGTGATAGCCCATCAGCGTTTCCATGCTGTTTCGTGCCTTTATATTCTATTTCATATTGGTTCGCCCCTAGAAAAAGGGACCATCTTTGTAACCGTTGTGCAGTCATCACCGGAACGCCCTTCTTTGGATTAAAGATGGAGACAAGTGGTTGGTGGTCAGTCAGCAAGGTGAACTTCTGCCCATGCAGATAGTGGTTGAATTTTTTTACTCCCCATACTAGGCTGAGGGCCTCCCTGTCAATCTGGGCGTAGTTGCGCTCGGCTGAGGTTAGTGACCGAGACGCAAAGGCTACTGGCCTCTCCAACCCGTCTGGGAATTTGTGCGACAGCACCGCTCCAATACCATAGGGTGATGCATCACATGCCAACCGAATTGGTAGTGCTGGGTTGAAATGGGCCAACACCTCTTTTGATGTGATCAATTCTTTGCACTTCTGGAAAGCTCGTTTACGTTCGTCATTCCACTTCCATGGTACCCCTGTTTGCAGTAGGGTGTTCAGTGGGTGTAATACTGTAGACAAATTTGGTAAGAACTTATGGTAGTAGTTCACCAGCCCGAGGAACGACCTCAGTTGTGACACATTTTCCGGTGCTGGAGCCTTGACTACTGCCTCAATCTTTTCAGGGGACTTATGTAACCTCTCTTCATCGATAACGTGGCCACAATACGAGATCTGCTTCTGGAAAAACTCACACGTGTGGCGATTAGCTCGTAGCCCATATTCCTTTAATCTGGTGAGCACCTTCTCCAAGTTGGCGAGGTGATCACTGTCATTTTCGCCCGTGACCAGGATGTCGTCCAAATAACACTGGGTCCCTGGAATCCCTTGCAGGACTTGATCCATCGCCCTTTGCCAAATAGCCGGAGCCGATACTACCCCGAACACCAGCCGGTTGTATTGGTAGAGACCTTTATGAGTGTTGATCGTGAGGTACTGTTTCGAGGCTTCTTCTACCTCCATTTGCAAGTACGCCTGGGCTAGATCAATTTTGGTGAAGCGTTTACCTCCAGATAGCGAGGTGAAAATATCCTCAATTCGTGGAAGCGGATATTGTACCGTGTGAAGGACTGGGTTCACTGTCACCTTAAAATCCCCACAGATGCAGACCTTCTTTGGTTCCCCAGGCATATTCCTCAACGACCTCTTCATTACAGGAACGATGGGTGTAGCCCACTCGCTCCAGTCTACTTTGGACAGTACTCCTGAACGTTCCAACCCTTCCAGCTCTGCTTCGACAGCTGGTCGGATCGCATAAGGCACTGGTCTGGCCTTAAGAAACTTTGGGCTTGCATTTTCCTCTATTTGAATCATTGCTGTTATGCCTTTTAGTGTTCTGAGTCCCTCCTGGAACACTTCTTTTGCGTCAGTTAGCATTTTTGACAGTCGTCCAGGTGTGACGTCGTCATCCTTTTTGGCCTCAACCTTCAGTGCCTGTATGGAATGCCAATCTAATTGTATCTTCCGGATCCATTCACGTCCTAGCAGTGGTGGTCCTCCATCTGGCAATACATATAGGTCCATTTTAGGTATTTCCTGGCCTTTGTATATTACTTTCACCCTTATTTTTCCTTTGGGGTAGACTTTTTGCCCTGTGGACGTCTTCAAGACAATCTCTGTAGCTTTCAAGGGTATATGTGAAAATAGCCGCTTGTAGTCCCTTTGGTTTATGACTGTTAGGGCTGCTCCTGTGTCCAATTCCATTTTCACTTGGACTCCGTCTATCTTGAGTGTAACCCAGATAGTCTGGTGATCCTCCATTTTAGTTACCTTATGTAGTTTCAGACAACCCAGCTCCTTGCTTCCAGAGTCTGTATCACTTTTCTGTTCGTCTGAACTACTGTCCATCACCTTATGTACCTTTTTGTACTTCTCCTGTGGAGATTTCTTGCTGTTGGTTTTCTTCCCAGACCTGCAGACTCTTGCTGTGTGTCCTGCTTTTCCACACTGTCTGCACACTTGGTCCTTGAACCAACAATCCTTCTGGTCGTGTGTTGCTCTGCCGCAGCGATAACACTTCCCTGTTCCATAGGATATTTCATTGGTGCCATATTCTTGCGGTCTCCGTTGTATCTCTGCAGCGCCCCTTGCGGCTGCTTCGTGTGATACTGCCATGCTGAAAGCCTTGTCCAGCGTAAGATCCTTTTCTGATAGAAGCCGTTTCTGGGTTCCTTCACTTTGAAGCCCACACACAAACTTGTCCCTTAACGTATCTGCTAGTCCCACTCCAAACTGGCAGTGTTTCGATAGCTTGCGCAGTTCCGTTAAGTACTCAGCATTGCTTTCGTCTTTATGTTGGTTCCTTTTATGGAACTTAAATCTTTCTGCTATCAGCAGCGGTGTGGGGTTTAAGTAGTCCTGTAGGATTTCTACTATGCTTTCGAAATTCTTATTCACGGGCTTCTCTGGGGTTATTAGGTTTTGCAGTAAGCCATAAGTTTTTGCACCCATGGAATTTAACAAAACCAGTGCTTTCCTCGCATCTGGCACAGTGGCATAGTGGTTAGCACTGTTGCCTCACAGCGCCAGGGACCCGGGTTCGAATCCAGCCTCGGGTGACTGTATGGAGTTTGCAAATTCTCCCCGTGTTTGCGTGGGTTTCCTCCGGGTGCTCCGGTTTCCTCCCACAGTCCAAAGATGTGCGGGTTAGGTTGATTGGCTATGATAAAAAAAATTGACCTTTAGTGTTAGGGGGATTAAATACGTGGGGTTACGGGGATAGGGTGGGATATGTGTTGGTGTAGGGGTTACGGGGGTCAGGTGGGATATGTGTCGGTGCAGGCTCGATGGGCCGAAATGGCCTCTATCTGCACTGTGGGGTTTCTGTGATTCTGTGATTCATTCGCCCTGCAGTACACCTCAATACGTTCCACATATGTCGTCCAATCTTCGATTTCATTATCGAACGTAGAGATACTGCCACTCTTCGGCATCCCTGGGTGTGATTTAACTGTCAAAAATGGCGTCTCCCGCGCTCTACCTTCTTCTCCACTGTCACAAAATGGCATCTCCCATGCTTTCCTTTCTTCCCGCGCTCGCCCTTCTTCTCCGCTGCGGCTTCTAAAAATGGCGTCCCTTCGCTCTTCCTTCTTCTCCGCGGCTCAATGGCGTCTCCCACGCTCTCCCTTCTTCTCCCCGCAGACACTGTTCAGCCCTTGAGCCCTGGCTGTGCTCTGCGCGTTTTTTTTTTCTGTGCGCCTTTCCCGTTTCCGCCGCTCGGTCCTGAACCCGGCTGCTGCTTTACCCTCTCTCCGTTTTGTTTTTCCTCGACGCCGCTCGGTTTTCAACCCCCGGCTGCGCCCTGTGCGCTTCACCCTCTCTCTTACCCCGTCGACGCTGCTCGGCTTTTTCTCTGCCGTCGGTCGGCTCCAGCCGCCGCTGTCCGGGAAGGGTCTGCGCTGTACCTGTTGTCAGTCTGTTGCTGATCGTCGTGGCTGGGGAACCAAGCCCGGCTCTCAACAGCCTCCCCTGCGATGTTCACTTTCTGCCGGACGACTGGGCGGTTGCTCGTGGTCGACGCCCGTGCTTCTGGCCTCGACTTTCTGCCACCGCCCTCCCGGAGCGAATCCTCGAAGGGAATTGCAGAGTTGCAGGTAGATTCGAATCGACATTTGTCGCCACTGTTAGATCCATGATTCTGAGAGTATGATGTTTTTCAATAACTACACGGATGCTGTAACTTAACAATAACAGGTATTTACTGGAGTAGGGTAGTCTCAAGACTGGGGGTACAGAGGCATGCTCAAGGCTTATATACAGGTGTGGTCACTGCCGGTACTACAGTATACAGAAGCTGTAAAAGTAGTTCTCTCTTAAAGGTACATACACTACATAATTAAAATTAAAACATTTTTTCCACAGGTTTATTATTTTTAAATACTTTAAAGCAAGATAAGTTTATTTTTAGCCACGTTAGAAAATAAAATTATCTTTTTCAAAAATTTAAATTATTGTTTAAAATAGTTATTTCAGGTAATTTATAGTTTATTTAAAAAATGTGATGTTTTTTTAAAATTTATTTGAAGATTTAGTGCTGTTTTGGGGCCGTAGTATTTCTAAGTTTGACAGCACTTCCTGTCAGACTTATGAATGGAGCATTCCCTGCTCCGATTGGCTCCCCATGGCCCACGTGATCCCAGGGGACGCATTGAACTAACTGCACCCCTGGGATACGCAAGCACTGCGCGCCGGCAGTTGGACCAGGCCCCGGATCGGAATTCCACGGGGGCCCACAGCTCAATGGCCGGCACGCTAGGTAAGTGCAGATCGGGGGCTTGCACCCGCGGGAAGCCCCCGACCCGAATTTCTGGGCCCATGTCTAACTTCGGCAGACTTACTCTCCTGGGAAAACCTGCAAAAAAAAACGAAGTTCGATGCGCACGCGCAGCCTCTCCTGCGCACGCGTTCGACCTCTGAACCCCTTCGTTCAGGGGAACGGAAGTGCCGGTTTCCCTGCATGCGCAGTGCGTGCAGGGAACCGGCACTTCCATAGGGCTTACGGGTGAGGACCCCGTGCGTACCTGAATTTCTGGGCCAATGTATTTCTTGCTGTGTCACCAGGCGACTGGAGAGAGGGAAGTCACAAGGGATGATATTATGAGGCACCAGTCGTGGCGTGAAGCCTGACTAGACAGGAGTGCGGGTCACTGAATCAACCCTCTGGGTTCCTAGGCCTGTGCCTGGCCCAGAGCTAGCCGGCAGGTTGGGCCTCTTGGGGTGGGGGCTGATCCCGGGATGGGGGGGGGCGGGCAAATCCTGGGGAGATGAGCACAGGCCTGTGGCTCCGCACATTTGTAGTTCAAAGAGCGTAGGACCCTGATTTGCATATTTAAACACACTCCCCCCGCCCGAAACAGGAGGCCTTGCTCTGCTCCCGTTTACACGCCTGTCGGAAAATTGCATCAGGTGGGCCTTGGACATCCATGGCGTGGCTGAGGTTTTTTGGTTGGGTTTTTACACCAAATACTTTCTCTGATTGGGCAGCAGGGCACCCCCCCCCATCTTTTACTTTTACACCGCACATTCTTCATCTGCACACTGGTCCTCCCTCCTCCAACTACTGCCCGTCACCATGAATTCTTCCTTTTACCACCTCTCTCCACGATTACCCCAGAGGCACCAGGCCCCTGGTTACCGATCTGCAGCCATCCCAGCCAAGGTGCGGCAGCATGCACACACTCGCAGAGCGACACACTCACCGAGCGACACACTCACCGAGCGACACACTCACAGAGTGACACAGTCAGAACGACACACTCACCAAGCGACACACTCAGAGTGACACAGTCACAGAGCGACACTCACAGAGCGACACACTCAGAGCGACACACTCACAGAGCGACACAGAGAGTGACACACTCACAGAGCGACACACTCAGAGCGACACACTCAGAGCGACACACTCACAGAGCGTGACACATTCACAGGGCGACACAGAGCGTGACACACTCACAGAGCGACAGAGAGAGTGACACACTCCGAGCGACACACAGAGCGACACACTCACAGAGCGACACACTCACAAAGCGACAGAGAGTGACACACTCAGAGCGACACACAGAGCGACACACTCACAGAGCGACACACTCACAGAGCGACACACTCAGAGCGACACAGAGCGTGACACACTCAGAGTGATATACTCACAGAGCGACACACTCAGAGCGACACACTCACAGAGCGACACACTCAGAGCGACACAGAGCGTGACACACTCACAGAGTGATATACTCACAGAGTGATATACTCACAGAGCGACACACTCACAGAGCGACACACTCACAGAGTGTGGCAACTTTAAATAAACAGCTTCTAGCTGGCTAAAGTCAACTAAAGGCTGTCTGAAATCCATTGACCGACCTCTGTTCCTTACACCCTAAAATCCACAACTATCAGTATATCTTTAATGAGGCTTCCAATGTGCCGACCCCTTTACAACGCCTGGTACAATGGAAGCCCCATAAAAGGATTGATATTTATGGATTCGAAGGTGTATGGAAGCAGAGTACAGATTAAATACAGACAGATCAACAATTCCAGTCATAGGAGCAACCTTCTCAAGGAAAAATATATCCAAAAATATACCAACTGAATAAAAGCTCAGTGGATTGGGTAAATATTGGTTAAAACTCAAAGCTTCGACTGATTTCCCACTCAGTGCACGGTTTGCAAAGCCCCCAGTCGTGCTGTTGTCTTTCTGAATTGCCCAATCATCTGCCTGTTTTATTTAAATGAGGCTCAACAGGAGGTTTAAGTGTGGTGATTGTCGCAGGTTCAGTGACTCGCATCGTCCCGGATATCTCCAAGACTGGAAGCTCAGCCCCATCAGAATGTCCCGAATATGTTGTACAAATGACTCGGGCATTGGGTTCAATGGGCTTCTGTGGTTCTATTGTTGCTATTTGAAGAATAGCAGATCCCTGGAATCTAATCGAGGGGCACCAGGACACCATGCTACCTTCAGAAGTTATTAACTGCTACACTATCGAGAGCCTTAGACACACCATTGACAGTATAACTCCCATCAGATAGGTGTTGCACACACATCATCATCTTACCGTTATTTTCAACATGTCCTGTCTTTTTTGTGGCGTTATCATCAGGGACACCGTGCACTTCCACACGCACTAGGGGATCCACTATGGAATTCTTTTTATCCTTATTCACTTTAGGGAGCTGCTGAGCTGTAATAATCTGAAAAACAGACAACAATCTGAGAATTTGGGGTTCTACGACATAGAGTGCATTGTAATTCACCAGAGATAGGAGTCTGAGACAGAGAGAGGGAGAGAGAGAGAGAGAGAGAGAGAGAGAGAGAGAGAGAGTGGGGATCCACCGAGGAGACAGTGAGAAAGACTGAGAAAAGTTGCTCCATAAGTGGATGGGGAGGGAGAGTGTGGGAGCTTCATCAGGTGATGGAGCGGAGGAGACATCCTGGTACTGGAGAGGGGGAACTGTATCAAGGGATGGAGAAAACACGGGAATTTTATCAGGATGGGGAACAGCAGAGGCTTCATCAGGGAACATGGCAAGGAGGGAGCAAGAATGCTGAGATGAAGATTGAGCAATTAGGCGCAGCTGGAATGAGAACAATATGATAATCAGACACAGGGCAAGTCCTGAGATATCCCAGGCACTGGGCACTGGACAAGTTTATAGAGATAGGACTGGTTTAATCAATGTGAGATACATTTCTCTATTATATTTTATACTAGCTGGAGTGCCCGTCGGTGCCGAGGGTTTTTTATGGGGATGTTGTTGTTGGAAGAGAGAGAGAGAGAGACTGGGGGGAGTAGAGAGAGACGGGGGGTGGAGCGAGAGAGCGAGAGACTGGGGGGGGAGAGAGAGAGAGACTGGAGGGGAGAGAGAGAGAGAGAGAGAGAGAGAGACTGGGGGGAGAAGAGAGAGACGGGGGGGAAGAGAGAGAGAGAGACTGCTGGATTTAGTTTGGGATTAGCCTGGAGAGAGAGGGGGGGGAAGGAGCTCCTCAGGCCTGGCCCGATGGACCCCTGCGAAGGAAGGAAGGAAGGAAGAAGGCGAGCTCTCCCTCCCTCTCCCACCCCCTCACTCTTTCCCTCCCTCACCCTCTCTCTCTCCCTCCCCCTGTCTCTCCCTGCTTTACTCTCTGTCCCTCCCTCCCCTCTCCCTCCCTCCCCCTCTCCTCTCCCTCCCCCTCTCCTCTCCCCTCCTCTCCGTTCCCCCCTCCCTCCCCCTCTCCTCTCCCCTCCCCCCTCCCTCTTCCCCCTCCCCCTCCTCCCTCTCCCCCTCCTCCCTCTTCCCCCCTCCCCTCCTCCCTCTTCCCCCCTCCCCCTCCTCCCTCTTCCCCCCTCTCCCTCCTCCCTCTTCCCCCTCCTCCCCCTCCTCCCTCTTCCCCCTCCCCCATCTCCCTCTTCCCCCCTCCCCCTCCTCCCTCTTCCCCCTCCTCCCCCCTCCCTCTCCTCCCTCTTCCCCCCCTCCCTCTTCCCCCCCTCCCTCTTACCCTCTCCCCTCCCCCCCCGCTCCAATCCCTCTTTCCGCCCCGGGGCCCGGGCCTCGGCACCTGGATGAACGCGTTTCCCTGGACGTTTTTGGCGGCCTCGGCTGTCACCCTGATGCTGTTGGCCGAGGCGAAGATGGTGACCTGGTCGGCTTTCCGCCCCGTGGCCCGGGCCTCGGCACCTGGATGAACGCGTTCCCCTGGACGCTTTTGGCGGCCTCGGCCGTCACCCAGATGCCGTTGGCTGAGGCGAAGACGGTGACGTGGTCGCGGAAATGAACGGCCTTGAGCAGGTTCGACAGGTTGCGGGCGCGCCGGGAATCCGCTGAACTCAAGGCCCAGGCTTCCCGTGCTACTAGGCCGCAGCTCCGCGCATCCACTACAATAAAGAGAGATTCCTAAATATTAAAGTTCAGGTTTTTAAGCACCCCATAGCTAAGAAGACAACTGCAGAAAAGAACCTAATGGGGTACACACAGAAAGTGGGAAAAATAAACACACAGAAAGTGGGAAAAATAAATCAATAGTTAGGAATCAAGATGGCGGCCACTCACCTCAGCTCAGAAGGATTAGGCCCGCCCACACATGCAATGAAATGCCCCCTGTGACGCACCGATTGGTCAACCATCAGGTTAATCCCCTGTACGATTGGTCAACCATCACGTCACTCAACGCTAATGAGCGGAATGTTGCCGTTTTTTAAAACTTTTTTGTATACTGTCCGAACAATTTTTGTCTGACCAAAAAGTAAATACACCTATTAGACTCCCCTAATGATAAGCTTTCTTTTGATATAACATGCGTGTAGGTACGCTGTATAACTTTTGAGTGTATAGCGGACAGACAGAGAGACAGACAAACAGACAAACAGAGAGACAAACAGAGAGACAAACCGCTTTATATATATAGATTTACTGTCCCATTGTAGTGTCATATAAATTGGCCAGAAAAAGCAGTAATCCAGAGGATTGGGAGCAGTTTAGGATTCAACAAAGGAGGACAAAGGGATTAATTAAGAAAGGGACAATAGAATATGAGAGTAAGCTTTCAGGGAACATAAAAACTGACTAAAAGCTTTTATAGATATGTGAAGAGAAAAAGATTGGTGAAGTCAAGCGTAGGTCCCTTGCAGTCAGAATCAGGGGGATTTATAATGGGGAACAAAGAAATGGCAGACCAATTAAATACATATTTTGGTTCTGTCTTCACAAAGGAGGACACAAATAACCTCCCAGAAATATCGGGGAACATAGGGTCTGATGAAAGGGAGGAACTGAAAGAAATCAGTATTTGTAGGGAAATGGTGTTAGGGAAATTGATGGGATTGAAGGCCGATAAATCCCCAGGGCCTGATAATCTACATCCTAGGGTACTTAAGGAAGTTGCCCTAGAAATAGTAGATGCATTGCTGATCATCTTCCAACATTCGATGGAATCTGGAACAGTACCCATGGATTGGAGGGTAGCTAATGTTACCCAACTATTCAAAAAAGGTGGTAGAGAGAAAACGGGGAATTACAGACCAGTAAGCCTGACATCGGTAGTGGGGAAAATGCTAGAGTCCATTATAAAAGATGTAATAGCGCATCACTTGGAAAACAGTGACAGGATCGGACAAAGTCAACATGGATTTACAAAAGGTAAATCGTGCTTGACTATTCCACTGGAATTTTTTGAGGATGTAACTAGTAAAATAGATAAGGGAGAACCAGTGGATGTGGTGTATTTGGACTTTCAGAAGGCTTTTGATAAGGTCCCACGTAAGAGATTAGCGTATAAAGTTAAGGCACATGGGATTGGGGGCAAGGTATTGACTTGGATAGAGAACTGGTTGGCAGATAGAAAGCAAAGAGTTGGAATAAACGGGTCTTTTTCCGAGTGGCAGGCAGTGACTAGTGGGGTACCGCAGGGATTGGTCCTTGGACCCCAGCTATTCACAATATATATTAATGATCTAGACAAGGGAACTAGATGTAATATCTCCAAATTTGCAGATGACACAAAGCTGGGTGGACGTGTGTGCTGTGAGGAGGATTTTGACAGGTTGGGTGATTGGGCAGAAGCATGGCAGATGCAATATAACGTGGATAAATGTGAGGTTATCCACTTTGGTGTCAAAAACAGGAAGGCAGATTATTATCTGAATGGCAATAGATTGGGAGAAGTGGAAGTGCAACGAGACCTGGGTGTCCTTGTGCACCAGTCGCTGAAGGTAAGCATGCAGGTGCAGCAGGCGGTTAAGAAGGCAAATGGTATGTTGGCCTTCATAGCGAGAGGGTTTGAGTACAGGAACAAGGATGTCTTGCTACAGTTGTCCAGGGCCTTGGTGAGACCACATCTTGAGTATTGTGTGCAGTTTTGGTCGCCTTATCTGAGGAAGGATATTCTTGCCATGGAAGGAGTTCAGCAAAGATTCACCAGGCTGATACCTAGGATGGCAGGAATGACGTATGAGGAGAGATTGGGTCGATTGGGCTTGTACTCGCTGGAGTTTAGAAGAATGAGAGGGGATCTCATTGAAACTTATAAAATTCTGGCAGGACTGGACAGACTAGATGCAGGGAGGATGTTCCCGATGGTCGGGGAATCCAGAACCAGGGGTCACAGTCTAAGGATAAGGGGTAGGCCTTTTAGGACAGAAATGAGGAGGAATTTCTTCACCCAGAGAGTGGTGAACCTGTGGAATTCTCTACCACAGAAGGCAGTAGAGGCCAATTCATTAAATATATTCAAGAAGGAGTTGGATATATTTCTTAAGGCTAAAGGGATCAAGGGGTATGGGGAGAAAGCAGGGACCGGGTACTGAACTTGGATGATCAGCCATGATCGCATTGAATGGTGGAGCAGGCTCGAGGGGCCGAATGGCCTACTCCTGCTCCTATCTTCTATGTTTCTATGTTTCTATTGTTGCCACATTGGGGAAACACTGTGTGTATGTAGATAAACCTGTATAATCCCCTTTTAACTGCTGTATTCCCCTCCCCCCGCAAGACAGTTGCAAGCTGAGAGGAATAAGGCACGTTCAGACTTGCCTGGTGCTGATAGAAGGAAAACCAATCAGGTTCCAGCAGGTGACCAATCCGTGAGTCATCACAGGTTCGCGGGCTTCACGAATTCAGTACTGTATTGTGAGAGTTGGAGTAAAGACCTATTTCTTGTAGCTCGCTGTGTTGCCTATTTCTTTACGCGGGAGACCGTAGTCCCCCACACTATATTGAAGTGAAGTGACCCATGGTAATGTTACAGTTTTTACTGTGTTACAGTGATTGGTCCCATTATCATGTCCTATTGGAGTGAAGGGTCCATTGTTGTTACACTGAAATAAGGAGGTCATTTTGACTTTGGGTGACAGTGTAAAACAGGCAATATTTAATCAGCCCATTGTACATCTCTCTCAATTTAAATTTCCATTGACAATAGAATATCATGGGGCAAGGTGCTGCACGCCTGGAATTTCAGTCAGTGCTCCTGTCGGGTGAAGCTCCATGTCAGGAACACGGATTTGGAATATTTCCCGATACTCTCCAAGCCCATGAACAGAATACTGTTAATGTAATTGTTCTCATGATTTCCTGTAATGGACATAGAGATGGTGCAGCAATATTGGACAAGATATTCAGGCCTATTGATATTGAAATTGTCCAAGTGTTCTTTATATATATTTACCATTTTGGTATAAACAATGTGAACAGAAGGTCCTCCAGCTATGTGTATTTTGATTTAATCCAACCCAATTCCAACAATCACTCATCGAGCTAATCCATAAAACTGCTATTTCCCAAATAGAACTCGATAGTAATGAGCTTCATAGTTCCACTCCCAAAAGTACAAAATCCATCATTAGTAAAGAGATTCAAACATAGGAACAGAGGAATTGCTGGATGAAAAAAGACCAAGGTCTATCTAGTTCATCTTTGACCAACTTGGTAGTCGCATGATACAAGGATAATGGAGTTGTTGAATAATCACAGCGATCAATCTCTATCAATCAGTCCACAACAGACCCAGACATGAGGCGAGGGAAACCCCAGTGGTGGAGAGCTTTGGGAACCATAGGTCCAAAGTCACCTCTTCTTCCCAAGCATGCTAAGCTGAACTTATCTGAGTTTGATTTTATCCTGGATTTTCAGTTGCCCCAAACACACACAGCTCTGGGTTTAAGGAAACAAAAACTGAAATAGGTTTACGTCGATGATGAGCTGTATCCTGTCGAGGCCTGCTCCTGGTTTGGCTCTTGCAGGGTCGAACATATTGGACCTGTTCCTCATGAAACTCGGCTTCAGGATGTAGCCAGACCGACCATTCTGTCGAAACTTCCCTTTGTTTAGATCCATCTCCGTTCCGGGCTTCTGGAAATTCAGGGCCACTGGATGAAAATAAAAATTATATCAATTAACAAAAATGGAATTGATCAACAATCAAAGAGAGATGTCATAAACTAGGCTTGCAGTCCTTGGAATAGAGAAGGTTAAGGGGTGATCTGATTGAGGTTTTTAGGATTTTGTAAGGAATTGATAAGGGAGATAGAGAGAAGCTTTTTCCACTGGTGGGAAGTCTAGGGCAAGGGGACATCAGCTTAAAATCAGAGCCAGGCCATTCAGGAGAGAAGTTAGGAAACACTTCTTCACTCAAAGGGTGGTAGAAGTGTGGAACTCTCTCCCACAAGTAGCAGCAGATGCTCACTCCACTAATAATTTTAAATCTGAGATTGATCAATTTTTGCTCACCAAGGGTATTAAGGGATATGGAGCCAAGGCGGATGGATGGAGTTAGGATACAGATCAGCCATGATCTCAGTCAATGGTGAAACAGGCTCGAGGGGCTGAATGGCCTCCTCCTGTGTTCCTAATATTCAATAACCCAACCCCTTAAAACACCTTGAAATCTCATTCATTAATCAAATACTGGGCCAGATTTATGAGTTAATCTAAATTGGGCAAATTCTGGTTTGCCAGTGCAGTCCAGCGTACATTATTATGAGTTCTCATTTAATGCACGTCACTTATTTTCTAATAGTTAGGTTCGTTATCTAACATAGCTAAACCCCCAAAACCTTCATTTTAATCTGAGTAAAGTCTGGATTTAATCCCGCGCGTTATACGTGAAAGACACGAGCAGGTGTGAGCGAGTCTGACCCAGTTGACAGCCGCCGTTCCACATCTCCTGAGGGTTGTAGTTGGAAGAGTCGACTCGGGAGCCTGTGGGATAGATCCTGGACAGCTGCATAGTGTTGTAACAAACAAAGGGGTTCCCTGAAAAAGAAAAGGAAATAATCCTTAGAGGGGAACAAAAAAAATGATGAATCAATTCTCATGGTGAAGCCATATTCTGAGGCATGTGCAGCAATACTCAGTTTATTTACCACCCACGGCTGCCAATCCCCTTCTTTGTTGCAGTGTATTGTGGGTAGGATGATGTCACCTGTTGAGCTCGATTCCTCGACATTCTGCATGGAACGCCATTGTTGTCAGTTTGTGGTCCATAGCCGAGCTGTGATCAGATCCCTGGTTTCTCCAAACTATTTGGAGTGTCGAGCAGCTCACTGGGGAGGGAGGCTGAGCAGAGTGTCAGCAAGGACCGATTAACCATTACATCTGGGAGGAGAGGCTGAACAGCCTATGATGGAGGAGAGTAAAACATGTACCAGGGAGTAAACACTGAGCAATGCATTGGATGGAGAGGCTGACAGCCCATTGGATGGAGAGGCTGACAGTCCATTGGATGGAGAGGCTGACAGCCCATTGGATGGAGAGGCTGACAGCCCATTGGATGGAGAGGCTAACAGCACATTGGATGGAGAGGCTGACAGCCCATTGGATGGAAAGGCTGACAGGCCATTGGATGGAGAGGCTGACAGCCCATTGGATGGAGAGGCTGACAGTCCATTGGATGGAGAGGCTGACAGCCCATTGGATGGAGAGGCTGACAGCCCATTGGATGGAGAGGCTGACAGCCCATTGGATGGAGAGGCTGACAGCCCATTGGATGGAGAGGCTGACAGCCCATTGGATGGAGAGGCTGACAGCCCATTGGATGGAGAGGTTGACAGCCCATTGGATGGAGAGGCTGACAGCCCATTGGATCCAGAGGTTGACAGCCCATTGGATCCAGAGGTTGACAGCCCATTGGATGGAGAGGCTGACAGCCCATTGGATGGAGAGGCTGACAGCCCATTGGATGGAGAGATGAAATGTATTAGGATTAACCATCTAAGAACAATAGGAAGTAGATTATTGGTGTTAAGTTAATTCCTTTTAGACTTGAAATTCAATATTTGGATTGTTGAGTCCAATTATAGTGGGAATGATCAGTAATGGGAGGCAATTGTTTGGACCCCCAGATCTGATTGTATGGAGTAGATTTCACCTTCACAGCTTGGGCTGTATTCTGGCAGGTGCCACAACCCACCCACCACATTATTAAACCAACTTGATCTTTATTTCGTACTAAATGGGATAGATTCAGAACAGTTCTAGCAGCTCAAAACTGGGCATCCATGAGGCACTGTAGGCCATCAGCAGCAGCAGAATTGTATTCCACCACGATCTGTAACCTCATGGCCCGGCATATCCCTCACTCTACCATTACCATCAAGCCAGGGGACCAACCCTGGTTCAATAAGGAGTGCAGAAGAGCATGCCAGGAGCAGCACCAGGCATACCTAAAAATGAGGTGCCAACCTGGGGAAGCTGCAACAGCGGAAGCAGCATGCTACAGACAGGGCTCAGCGATCCCACAACCAACGGGTCAGATCAAAGCTCTGCAGTCCTGCCACATCCAGTCATGAATGGTGGTGGACAATTAAACAATTAACGGGAGGAGGAGGCTCCATGAATATCCCCATCCTCAATGATGGTGGAGCCCAGCACGTGAGTGCAAAAGACAAGACTGAAGCGTTTGCAACCATCTTCAGCCAGAAGTGCCGAGTGGATGATCCATATCGGCCTCCTCCTGAGGTCCCCACCATCACAGAAGCCAGTCTTCAGCCAATTCGATTCACTCCACGTGATATCAAGAAACGGCTGAGCGCACTGGATACAGCAAAGGCTGTGGGCCCCGACAACATCCCGGCTGTCATGCTGAAGACTTGTGCTCCAGAACTAGCCGCGCCTCTAGCCAAGCTGTTCCAGTACAGCTACAACACTGGCATCTATCCGACAATGTGGAAAACTGCCCAGGTATGTCCTGTCCACAAAAAGCAGGACAAACTCAATCCGGCCAATTACCGCCCCATCAGTCTACTCTCAATCATCAGCAAAGTGATGGAAGGTGTCATCAACAGTGCTATCAAGCGCCACTTACCCACCAATAACCTGCTCACTGAGCTCAGTTTAGGTTCCACCAGGACCACTCAGCTCCAGACCCCATTACAGCCTTGGTCCAAACATGGACAAAGGAGATGAATTCCAGAGGTGAGGTGAGAGTGACTGCCCTTGACATCAAGGCAGCATTTGACTGAGTGTGGCATCAAGGAGCCCTAGTAAAACTGAAGTCAATGGGAATCGGGGGAAAACTCTCCACTGGCTGGAGTCATACCTAGCACAAAGGAAGATGGTTGTGGTGGTTTGAGGTCAATCATCACAGCCCCAGTACATCGCTGCAGGAGTTCCTCAGGGCAGTGTCCTAGGCCCAAACATCTTCAGCTGCTTCATCAATGACCTTTCCTCCATCATAAGGTCAGAAGTGGGGATGTTCGCTGATGATTGCACAGTGTTCAGCGCCATTCAAAGCTCCTCAGATAATGAAGCAGTCCATGCCCGCATGTAACAAGACCTGGATGACATTCAGGCTTGGGCTGATAAGTGGCAGGTAACATTCGCATCACACAAGTGTCAGGCAATGACTATCTCCAACAAGAGAGAGTCTAACCACCGCCCCTTGACATTCAATGGCATTACCATCGCTGAATCCCCCACCACCAACATCTTGGGGGTCACCATTGACTAGAAACTTAACTGGACCAGCCACATAAATACTATGGCAACAAGAGCAAGTCAGAGGCTGGGTATTCTGTGGTGAGTGTCTCACCTCCTGACTCCCCAAAGCCTTTCCACCATCTACAAGGCACAAGCCAGGAGTGTGCCTTTGTTACCTCTAGACTTGACTATTCCAACGCACTCCTGGCTGGCCTCCCACATCCTACCCTACGTAAACTTGAGGTCATCCAAAACTCGACTGCCCATGTCCTAACTCGCACCAAGTCCTGTTCTCCCATCACCCTTGTGCTCGCTGACCTACAGTGGCTCCCGGTTAAGCAGTGCCTTGATTTCAAAATTTTCATCCTTGTTTTCAAATCCCACCATGGCCTCGCCCCTTCCTATCTCTGTAATCTCCTTCAGCCCCACAACCCCCAGAGATATCTGCGCTCCTCCAATTCTGCCCTCCTGATCATCCCTGATTTTAATCACTCAACCATTGGTGGCCGTGCCTTCTGTTGCCTGGGCCCTAAGCTCTGGAATTCCCTGCCTAAACCTCCATCTCGCTACCTCTCTTTCCTCCTTTAAGACACTCCTTAAAACCTACCTCATTGACCAAGCTTTTGGTCACCTGCCCTAATTTATCCTTATGTGGCTCCGTGTCAAATTTTTTGTCTTATAACACTCCTGTGCAGCGCCTTGGACATTTTACTAAGTTAAAGGCGTTATATAAATACAAGTTGTTGTTGCCTGGATGAGTGCAGCTCCAACAACACTCAAGAAACTCGACACCATCCAGGGTAAAGCAGCCCCCTTGATTGGCACCCCCATCCACCACCTTAAACATTCACTCCCTCCACCACCAGCGTACCGTGGCTGCAGTGTGTACCATCTACAAGATGCACTGCAGCAACTCACCACGGCATCTTCAGCAGCACCTCTGAAACCCATAACCTCTTCCACCTAGAAGGACAAAGGCAGCAGACGCACGGGAACACCACCACCTCCAAGTTCCCCTCCAAGTCACACACCATCCTGACTTAGAAGTATATCACCGATCCTTCATCGTCGCTGGGTCAAAATCCTGGAACTCCCTCCCTAACAGCACTGTGGGAGCACCTTCACCACACAGACTGCAGCAGTTCAAGAAGGCGGCTCACCACCACCTTCTCAAGGGCAACTAGGGATGGGCAATAAATGCTGGCCTTGCCAGCAACGTCCACATCCCATAAACGAATAAAGAAAAAGTCAGTGGAATGAAAGTCGGTCGATGTGTAAAGGGTGGGCGATCCACTCCGCCAGCTCACAGGCCAGGCGGTGAAGTGACAAACTACCCCTCGATCCCTCCACAGCGCATCCAGGACATGATGGTTTTACAGTGTCAAGCTTCTGTGCTGCAGCAAGTTTAAAAATGATAAGCTTCCGTTAGGGGGCAATGTTCAATGGAATGTTATCCAGGCCTCTGGATTACTCGTTCAGTAACATAACCACCACACTACCGTAGCCTCCAACACACCCAGTGATGCCCCGGCTAAGGTCAGCTAATTTAGCATCGATCGCAGATCGCAGCGTGCTCTGTGTGGCTGAGCACTGGCTCAGGTGCAGCAATTCGACACCCAACCAGTAAGTGCCTGAGGGTGGTTCAAATCTGTCAACGTCGAGTTTAGTGGTTAGCCGAGCTGATTCATTGGGCTGGATTTTCATTGAGGAGGCGAGTAGGAGGCGGGACTACAACTTTCAGGTTGTGGTCCCGCCTCCATCGAGTTCTAGCCAACCCACGCGATTTAGACTTGATTGACCTTGTTGAGCCCACCCAGCGGGCTCAGCAGGCCAATTAAGGGCCACCTGGCAACAGGTGACGTCACAGATTGAAATTTCATCTGTCAAGACCTTTTGACAGATGAAATATCAGCGTTTGAGCTGTTTGAAGCTGTCAAACACTGACAATCTGTAATCCAGGTTAATTCCTTCCTCTCAGGATGATTTAGAGATCTCCCCGGAACAGAAAGCAGAGGCTGCAGATTTTGACAGCTCGCGGCCATTCTGCTTTCTGTGCCGGTGAGATGAGGGACTCCCGAGACCTGAAGGAAGGAAGGCTGTAAAGATAAGTAAAGGTTGGTAGAACTTCTTTAAACACTTTACACACACCAAACACACTTACCTCTGCACTCATGCACCCATCACTCACCTGAACACCGGACATCTCGAACCCTCCAAGCCCTTCATCCCGACGGCCCGCCTCGCTAACTTGCCGTGGTTTGGAGCCGTCGGGAATCCCACATTTCAACAATGGAAATAGGGATTAGGCTAAAAACTGCCTGTTAACTACCTGTTAACAGGCAGTTAATTGACACTAATCCCCTTCCTGCCTCGGGGAGGCGGGTCCCAGTGCGGGGCAGGTACCTGCCTCCTTTGAAATTGGCATGGAGGCGGGTTGGGGGCGAGATGGGGTCGGGACCCCCGATTTCCGGATTTTAAACCCCCACACGCCTCCAATCCTGACTCCACGGCCCAATGAAAAGCCAGCCCATTGTGTCCATGGGTAAATGTGAATATTAATTAACCAGCTGGTGCCAAAACGAATTTCAGTTTTGATCGAAAAACTTCTGTATGCATTTGGCCCATCCCAATTCACCATTACTCTCAGCCCAGAGCTTCTGAAACCGGCTGTTAGGATGTGAATGACATGGTGCAGTTTACAAAGAGTAAAGATATACAACGCTTTGATCTGGGACATACAGCCTCAACAGCCCTCAAAGGGAATACAATACTACATTTTCCTTTATTCCTCAGGCAGGTGCAGTAGGGACCCTACTGCTAGCCCAGTTCCAATGTGGGTAGGGGCAGGGCATTTTTAGAGAATGTACGTCTGCTCAAAAGCAAGACACACACAGGATATAAATACACCAGTCACTGACTGGAGATTTACAGTCAGTGTTTCATTACTGAGAATTACTGGTTGACCAGCCCTGAACCTGGTTGTGAACTGGTTAACTTACAACAGTGTTAGCTGTGGGACAGTGGGTAGCACCCTCGCCTAGTTGCAGGTTCAAGTCCCACTGCAGAGGTAAGATGTTAAACCGAGGCCCCGTCTGCCGCCTCAGATGGAAGTAAAAGATCCCATGGCATTATTTTGAAGACGAGCAGGGAAGTTCTGCCTGGTGTTCTGGCCAATATTTATCCCTTAACCAACATCACCAAAACAGATTACCTGCTCATTATCATGTTGCAGCTTGCTGTGCACAAATTGGCTGCCGTGTTTCCTACATTTTTTCTTTCTTTTGGATGAGTGCCTCGCACTGTGGTGCAATTTCTGACAATGATCCCTGTGGTGTATGTACCTTTAAGAGCCCCTGTGTACTGTAATACCGGTAGTGACCACTCGGGTATATAAGCCTGTATGGCGTCTTGTATCTTTTAGTTCACCTCCAGACTTTGTTCAGTAAACACCTGTTAAACCAACTCCTGCATTCCGTGTCTCCATTAACACACGGATACAACAGTGGCGACGAATTGGAAACGGACTTACCTGCAATTCGGCAGCACCTCAAGGAGATCAATTCCTCAGACGAAGGTTGAAGGAAAAAAAACAAAAAAAAAACTGTGGTTTCACCAGCTAGCCGGCCTGGTGGCAGGTACTGCATTAATCCTTCCTGGGCGGCGGGCTGGGGCTCGATCGGGTGGCTCTGCAGCGGGGCCGAGCACTGAGTCGGAAGGCGGAGGCAAACAGAGACGGAGGGTGGAGCACTCGGGAGACGGTCGGCGCTGCAAAGCAGGTCGGCGTTCGGACCAAGCAGAGGGAGGGAAAAGTCCCAGAGAGTCCGGCGGGAACGAGTCTCCAACTATTAAAAATATCTGTGTAAATAAAAACCGCGGAGAACAGCGTTGTCAGCAGCGGCAGCGGCGGGAAAGCGCGGGAGGCGCCATTTTTGATTTTCAGGATGCCTAAGACTGGCAATATTACTGCTTTCGATAGTGATATAGAGGATTGGACCACATATGTGGAAAGAGTGGCGGTATATTGCACAGCGAATGAAGTAGAGAGGATGATAAAAAGGCATCGGTACTTCTAAATCTGATGGGCGCAAGGACATACGGGCTGTTACGAAACTTAATCACTCCAGCCAAACCGATGGACAAGAATTTTAAGGAGATTGTTGATACCCTACAGGAGCACTTAAACCCAACACTGCTGCTGATAGCGGAACGATTCAAATTCTTCAGGAGGAATCAGCACAAGAATGAAAGTAACGCTGATTACCTCACCGAATTAAGAAAGCTGTCAAAGCACTGCCAATTCGGGGCAGGACTGGCAGATTGTCTACGAGACAAATTCGTCTGCGGTCTCCTAAGCGAAGGAACACAGAAAAGGCTACTTTCTGAGAAAGATTTGACACTGGACAAGGCTTTCAGTGTGGCTGTATCATACGAAGCAGCAGCAAGAGGAGCTGCAGAGATACAACAAAAGCCACAGGACTTCGGCATCCATGATATGACACGGGGTTTCGAGAGATGTTATTGCTGCGGCAGATCCACCCATGACCAGAGGGACTGCTGGTTCAAGGACAAAGCATGCAGGCAATGCGGAAAGATGGGACACATTGCACGTGTATGCCGATCTGGAAACAAAAAATCCACAGACAGAAAAAAAATCAATAAGGAAAAGTACAGAAAGGTACAAATGATGACGGACAGTAGCTCCGAAGACCAGAAGAGCGATAGCGACTCCGGAAACAAGAGACTAAGCTGTCTCAAATTACATAATGTAATTGCCAAAGAAGATTACCAGACCATTTGGGTTACCCTCACGATAGCGTGGTCCCCGGTTAAAATGGAGCTAGATACAGGATCAGCTCTGACCGTCATAAGTCGACGGGATTACGAGCGGCTATTTCCGCATATACCTTTGAAAGACACATCCATTATCTTGAAGACATATACGGGGCAGAAAGTATACCCCAGAGGGAAAATAAGGGTGCCTGTTGTATACAACAGCAAGGAAATACAGAAGTTGTATTTATACATTCTGCAAGATGGTGGTCCACCGTTGTTGGGACGTGAATGGATCAGGAAGATACGTTTAGACTGGCACTCCATTCAGGCACTGACGGTGACCAGTAAGAAAAAAAATGATGATGACGTCATACCTGAACAATTAAAAGACATCTTGGCTAACGCCAAAGAAGTGTTTCAACAGGAACTAGGAACCTTGAAAGGCGTCACCGCCTCAATAAAAGTGGAAGATGCGGCAATTCCCAAGTTTTTTAAGGCAAGGCCGGTGCCATACGCAATTCGTCTAGCAGTCGAGGCAGAGCTGGAGAATTTGGAAAAAGCAGGCGTGTTATCCAAGGTAGATTGCAGCGAGTGGGCAACACCCATCGTCTGATCCACCCATGACCAGAGGGACTGCTGGTTCAAGGACAAAGCATGCAGGCAATGCGGAAAGATGGGACACATTGCACGTGTATGCCGATCTGAAGAACAGAGAAAAATTCGCATCTGTGGGGACTTCAAGGTGACTGTAAACCCGGTCCTTCACATGGTACAGTATCCTCTTCTGAGGATAGAAGATATTTTCGCCTCACTATCCGGAGGGAAACGTTTCACCAAAATTGACTTGGCACAGGCATATCTACAGATGGAGGTTGAGGAGGCCTCTAAAAGGTATCTCACGATAAACACACACAAAGGCCTGTACCAGTACAATCGACTGGTTTTCGGAGTAGCATCAGCTCCAGCTATCTGGCAAAGAGCTATGGAGCAAGTCCTGCAAGGGATTCCGGGGACTCAATGCTACCTAGACGACATCCTTGTAACAGGAGAAAACAACAACGAGAACCTTGCCAATTTGGAGCAGGTGCTCACTAGGCTGAGAGAACGGGGCCTACGAGCAAATCGCCCCAAGTGCGAATTTTTCCAGAAACAAATATCATATTGTGGCCATATAATTAATGAAGAAGGGTTGCATAAGTCACCTGAAGAAATTGAAGCGGTCATAAAAGCCCCAGCACCTGAAAATGTCTCACAATTAAGGTCGTTCCTGGGATTGATAAATTACTATCATAAATTTTTACCGAACTTGTCAACTGTTCTGCACCCTCTTAACGCACTGCTACAAACGGGAGTAATTTGGAAATGGAGCGAAGACTGTAAACGTGCCTTCCATAAATGCAAAGGCTTGATTAGGTCCAAGGAAGTGTTAGCTCATTACAACCCATCATTGCCAATCAGACTGGCGTGCGATGCATCCCCTTACGGCGTAGGAGCGGTATTATCACATAGATTCCCTGATGGCTCGGAGCGGCCGATAGCTTTTGCGTCACGCTCATTGAACTCAGCTGAGCGTAACTATGCCCAGATCGACAGGGAAGCACTTAGCCTGGTGTGGGGAGTGAAGAAATTCAACCATTACCTACATGGACAAAAATTTACCTTGTTGACTGACCATCAACCCCTCGTCTCCATATTCAACCCTAAAAAGGGCGTTCCCATTATGACAGCGCAAAGGCTACAGAGGTGGTCCCTTTTCCTAGGGGCACACCAATATGACATAGAATACAAAGGATCAAAACAGCATGGGAATGCTGACGGTTTATCGCGCCTACCGTTGCCAATGGTAGAAGAGGCACCTACAGTGGACCCAGTGGAGATGTTCCACTCAACCATAGTGGAATGTCTACCAGTAACAAATTCTACCATTGAAAAGGAAACGAGAAATGACCCGACTCTCTCACGAGTCTACGATTTGACGGTGAAGGGATGGCCAGCACATGGCGAACCACTGTTGCCAGCATTCTCGCAAAGAAGAGAACAGCTGTCAGTGTGCCGAGGAACCTTGATGTGTGGATCCAGAGTGGTGATTCCACCCAAACTCCAGGATAAAGTGCTAAAGGAGCTTCACGAGGGGCATCTGGGTGGAGTGAAAAGGAAGAACCTAGCCAGAGCGTTTGTGTGGTGGCCAGGTATCGATGGAGACATCGAAAAAATGACCAAGAGCTGTCTAGGATGCCAGAAGATCCAAAACGCCCCACCACAAGCCCCTCTACATCCATGGGAGTGGCCCTCATCTCCATGGCAAAGGGTACATATCGACTTTGCTGGTCCATTTATGGACTCAATGTTCTTAATCGCGGTTGATGCACACTCCAAGTGGCCGGAGGTAATAAAGATGTCCTCCACCACCACGGAAAAAACCATCACAGTATTAAGGACCATATTTGCCAGGAATGGGCTGCCTGAACAGATCTGTTCTGATAATGGACCGCAATTTGTGTCTGAAGAATTCAGGAAGTTCTTAAAAAACAATGGGGTTAAGCACTACACGTCCGCCCCATACCATCCCGCCACCAATGGATTAGCTGAAAGGTTTGTCCAGACCTTCAAGAAGGCCATAAAGGCCATGGGTAATGAAGACATAAATCTACAACATAAGGTAGATAACTTCTTGTTTGCGTACAGGAATGCAACACATGTGGTTACAAACCAAACTCCCGCCATGATGTTTTTCAATAGAAGACTAAGATGCCGGCTAGATTTGATCAAGCCAAACATCAGAAGGGACGTAGAGAACCGGCAATTTCAAGGCATGAATGAAAGGCCAACTAGAACCTTCCAGATAGGTCAACAAGTTTTGGCCCGGGACTACCGTACCGAGAAATGGCAGCCTGGAACTATTTGCACACGACTAGGACCGCTGATGTATACCATGGACATTGGAGAAAGCATAATAAGGCGCCATGCTGACCAGATCATAGAGTCATCCGAAAAAGGAGAACCTACACCACCACTCTATACGCCTAATGATGAAGCAGAGATACCCATAGTATCTACCTCCGATCCGGTGATACTGGAACCAGATGAACCCGACACTCGCATTCAAGCCGAATCGACCTTGCCAAAAGAACCTACTACACCACCGAAAACTACTACACCACCGAGGCGTTATCCGGACCGAATCAGGAAGCCTCCAGAGAGACTGACTTATAATTGATTAACTGCAGCAAATGTGTAGATTATTGTTCTTGTAAACATGTTAATTAATGATTACTTAAAATGTTATGTACTAATTATCTAAAAGGGGAGGAATTGTAGTGTATGTACCTTTAAGAGCCCCTGTGTACTGTAATACCGGTAGTGACCACTCGGGTATATAAGCCTGTATAGCGTCTTGTATCTTTTAGTTCACCTCCAGACTTTGTTCAGTAAACACCTGTTAAACCAACTCCTACATTCCGTGTCTCCATTAACACACGGATACAACAGTCCCTGGGTCACAGGCTGTCAAGAACATTGACCAGGGAAGACTCAGGCACTTAAAACTCCCAGGACATGGGAGTTAATGGAGATTCCGGCGGTGGTTTTGCCTCACCTGACTCACTGATGAGTTTCTTTGCTTTGTTCTCAGAGAAGGACGAGAGCTCACAGACACACCCCTTGGTCCAGGCGTACTGGAAGTTGCGGAAATGGACGGCCTTGCAGTAAACCACGAGCTCGGACAGTTCCTTCGAGAGCTCCTTCACCGCCTCCTGCAAAATCATGGCATGGCTAGTTAGATCAAGCAGATCCCTGACACCCAGCAGATCCTGACACCCAGCCGATCCTGACTTCCAGCAGTTTCTGACTCCCAGCAGATCCTGACACCCAGCAGATCCCTGACTCCCAGCAGATCCTGACATCCAGCAGATCCCTGACACCCAGCAGATCCCTGACTCCCAGCAGATCCTGACACCCAGCAGATCCTGACACCCAGCAGATCCCAGACTCCCAGCAGATCCCTGACTCCCAGCAGATCCCTGACACCCAGCAGATCCTGACACCCAGCAGATCCCAGACTCCCAGCAGATCCCTGACACCCAGCAGATCCCTGACACCCAGCAGATCCCTGATACCCACCAGATCCCTGACGCCCAGCAGATCCCTGACACCCAACAGATCCTGACACCCACCAGATCGCTGATGCCCAGCAGATCCTGACATCCAGCAAATCCCTGATGCCCAGCGCTGCCCAGTCCCAGAGCCAGCAAGCATGGCAAGCTGGTAAATAAAGTCAGACCGAGGCTGAGCCAATGGATTTGATTGAACGGTTTGCAGTTGAAGTCCCTTCTGATTGGAGGTGTGGTGTGACGGTGTGAGTGTCCATCAGCTCTGACATGTGATTGAATATTTTGCTAAAGTGACTGAAGTATACAATAATAGAATCATACAGCACGGAAGCAGGCCTTTCAGCCCATTGTGCCCAGGCTGCCTCTTTGGTAGAGCTACCCAGTTAGTCCCACTCTCCTGCTCTTTCCCCAGAGCCCTGTAAATGTTTTCTTTTCAAGTATTTCTCCGATTCCCTTTTGAAAGTTACTATTGATCTGCTTCCTCTGCCCTTTCAGGCAGCGCGTTCCAGATCACAACAATACTCCTCCTCTCACCTCGGGTTCTTTTGACAATTCCCTTCACTCTGTGTCCTCTGGTTACTGGCCCTCCTGCCACTGGAAACAGTTTCTCCTTATCTGCTCTATCAAAACCATTCATCATTTTGAACACCTCTGTTAAACCTCCCCCTTTCAGTCTCTGCCGGTTTAATTTACTCCTCAGTTTTGCTCTTCTTGTCTCCTGTACACTTGAGAGTCCTCCGAAGCCTTGCTCAAATGGCCATTCTTCACCAGACAGCCTGGATAGTCAGTGTCTGCTGGTTATTCAACTACGGGCTGCATAGCAGTGAGTCAGATTCCGTCCCATTCACACTCACTCGTGAACATTGTCCAGCAGGTCAATGGCTAGTGATCAGGTCAGGCGACCTGGCTGATTGTCCCCTCCTCAGCACAGGGACACTGAGGCCAACTGTACTGTCTCTCTGAGATCAGCTAACTTAGCACAGAGGAGGGAGCAAAGCTCGGCCCTCCTGGTCCACTGTTAGCACCTCTCCTTGTGACTACACGCTGCCCAAATTCCAGGAATATTTAGGCTTTAAAAATTACAGCTTATGAACGTGTCATAAGAACAGAAGAACAGAAGAATTAGGAGCAAGAATAGGCCATTCGGCCCCTCGAACCTGCTCCGTCATACTGCCCCTCGAGCCTGCTCCGCCACACAGCCCCTCGAGCCGGCTCCGCCATACGGCCCCTCGAGCCTGCCCCGCCATTCAATAAGACCATGGCTGAACTTTTACATCAACTCCACTTTCCTGCCCGATCCCTAACTATCCCTTGTTTCCCTAGAGTCCAAAAATCTATCGATCTCTGTCTTGAATATACTCAAAGACTCAGCATCCACAGCCCTCTGGGGCAGAGAATTCCAAAGATTCACAACCCTCTGAGTGAAGAAATTCCTCCTCATCTCAGTCTAAAATGGCCGACCCCTTATCCTGAGACTATGCCCCCTAGTTCTAGACTCTCCAGCCAGGGGAAACAACCTCTCAGCATCTACCCTGTCAACACCCCTCAGAATCTTGTATGTTTCAATGAGATCACCTCTCATTCTTCTAAACTGTAGAGAATATTGGCTTAATCTACTTGGGATGAAACTTCTTTCTCTGCTATTTTTACAGAGACATTAAGCATTCCTTTACGACTATCTCACAGTGTCACTACAAGATCTTATTGTTATAGCACTGACTTCCTTTTCAGGTCCCAATTAATTCAGTGGCTGTGCTTCAGAGTAACTCAATGTCGGTGAAACACTCTGGGAAATCCCGGGAGATTCAATAAAGCACGCTATAAATGCAAGTTCTTTCTCAATCCACTTTGTTTCAGTCGCAGGGTAAGGAGCTAACTGTCTCTGGCCAAGCAGTGATTGATTTTGAATTGTGATGATTGCCCAGTGGGTCAGGGCTCCAATGTCACGCAGCACAGACTGGACGAGGCCCAGGATTCACCACAAGCCACGTCCTTCATTTCACCGCACCATTTTGAAGGTGAAGACAAAATCAAATATCGAACATGCAGCAGATGTGCTGGGGATTCAGGGGCTGGTTCAGAACCTGCCCCACCCCACCTGAAATGTTAACTCTCTTTCTCTCTCCACAGACACTGTCTGACCTGCTGAGTGTTTCCAGCATTTTCTGTTTTGAATCCTTTATTTTTGCTGTTTGATACAAAGTATGTCAACAGTCAAAGCATCAAATCAGTGTTTGAACTTTGCAAATGGGTAAGCGTTCAAGAGAGAGGGTGAACTGGAAGATATGGGTCGTATACGGTAGCTGGATTGGCAAAAGCTGGGCAGCCTCGTTGTTCCGGGCTGGGGTTAGTGCAGTAGCGACGTTATCTACCGGGTGGCGGTAGGTTTACAGCAATGCTGTATGCTGTGGGTTAGGGTACAGAGACAGCCATGGTTCGCAGACTGACAGTGATTGTTTGCCCCCAGTGTGGTGGACACGCGGGACTAGGTCCTTGCGGGAATGCAGGAAAAGACAAACCTGTTTGTTGTCCGCTGGTCCCGGGGAAGCCGGACTCTGCGAAGGGGAATCAAAGCAGGAAAACAGTAAATGGTGTTGGAACAGCAAACACGAGAGAACAGCCTGCTAAAGACCAACACCCCACTTAATATCGATGTTTCCACAGGCAACACCATTCCAGTCACTGACGGAGCCAATCATTTATAGCGCTGTCTCAGATCCAGGAACAGTGCAGACTGAGGCAGGCAGGGGGAGGGGCTCGGGCTGGGTCACTTACCCATAGGCAGAAAGATCTAAAAAGATGTAGGAATTGAACACAAGCACCAACAATCCATTACTCGATTGTTTTTCCCACCACCCGCCCTTACAGAGTCGGCCGTGCCTCAGTGGGTGGCACCCTTGCCTCTGAGTCAGAAGGTTGTGGGTTCAAGTCCCACTCCAGCGAAATGAGCACAAAATCTAGGCTGACATTGCAGTGCAGTGCTGAGGGAGTGCTGCACTGTCGCAGGTGCCGTATTTCAGGTGAGATGTTAAACCAAGGCCCCGTCTGCTCTCTCAGGTGGATGTAAAAAATCCCACAGCCACTATTTTGTAGAAGAGCAGGGGGAGTTCTCCCCAGTGTCCTGAGGCCAATATTTGTCCCTCAATCAACATCACTAAAACAGATTATCTGGTCATTTATTTTATTGCTGTTTGTGGGAGCTTGCTGTGTGCAAATTGGCTGCCGCATTTCCCACATTACAACAGCGGCTCCACTCTAAAAATAATTTAATTGGCTGCAACGTGCATTGGTCCTTCCTGAGATTGTGACAGGCGCTATATAAATGCAGGTTCTTTCGACCTTACTTTTGTATGTGCCTGCACACATACATGCACATGTGCACACATACAACACACACAACACGCATGAACTCCTATTCACATGCACATTCACAGAAACACTCACGTGCTGTGAATATGATTATCAATTGATCAGTGATGGGAGGACAGTCCCAGACTGGTAAGTGCCTGTAGGCTTATGACATACACCCCTCCCTGCTTCTCTCAGTTATTTTCTCGATCGCATTCCCCCCCAGCCAGCAGTTATATACGGAGTGAGTAAGGACACACTGCATATGGCAATCTGTCCAACCCAAGGTCATGGTTTGCTTGGGAGAATAATGGGCTTTTCGTAACCTGGGGCGTGCCTCATTAGGATCTCGTGTTACGATACGGCTGCACCCAACACAGTACTGGGATGTCCATCAGAATTAACCAATACTGCAGAAACTTCAGAGAGAAAGTGACAAGACAGTGAGTGGGGATGAGCTTCACCTCCTGCAATACGAACAATAGCGAATCGGCCGCGCGCTTTCCATCCCGCTGGATTACCTTTCTGTTCTTCTCTCCATTTTGCACATTCTCGTCTTCATAGTCCTCTGCCGCTTCCTCCGGCTCTGTCGGGGGCCCGGAGCCATCGAACTTCTTCCCTTTTATCAGAATCTTAGCCTTGAGTTCCTGCAAAAAAAAATGGTCAGAGGATTGCATCGGCCCTTGGGACGGACGTCTCACAACGCTCTAGTGAGCTAGCTGGGAACGTTATCCTGGCTTGGCCCCTATTCCCTTTGGATATTAAGGGAACCAAGGGATATGGGGATAGTGCAGGAAAGTGGCGATGAGGAAGAAGATCAGCCATGATCTCACTGAATGGCGGAGCAGGCTCGAGGGGCCGAATGGCCGACTCCTGCTCCTATTTCTTATGTTCGTATTCCTAAATAGCTAGGCTCCCAGAATTAAATAGTTTGGCTGAATTGATTAAATAATGAAAAAGGACTTGCATTTCTATAGCGCCTTTCATAACCTCAGGAAGTCTCAAAGCGCTTTACAGCCAATCAAGTACTTTTTGAAGTGCAGTCACTGTTGTAATGTGGGAGACGTGGCAGCCAATGTGCGCACAGCAAGCTCCCACAAACAGCAATGAGATAATGAACAGAGAATCAGTTTCAGTGATGTTGGCTGAGGAATGACAATCGGCCCCGGGACACCGGGGAGAACTCCCCACTCTACTTCAAAACAGTGCCACGGATCTTTTACATTTGCCTCAGAGTTAGCCCCCCTCCCCCCCTCCGCCCCCACCCGCACCAGATTAAATAACTTGATCCCCATTGTGTAGCTGGCCCTCATGGTTGAATAGCTTGGGTGCCATCATTACATGGTTTGGCTCCTATAATTAAATAGCTTGGTGCTCTTTCCAGAGCTTGGCTCCCCATGATTACACAGCTGGAAGACACTTGGGCTAGATTCTCCTCTGCAATCCTGCCCCACATGGGATGGGCTAATGGCAGGAATGGGAGGAAGTTGTGGTAGTGAAGCCTCCATCCTCAATGTGGATTGTCCTTCCCCAGCCCCTGGGAGGACCGCTGCTAACCACAGGGGTGGCGCCGGGTTCCTGGGGGAGGTTCCTGATATCTCCCCCCACCCCGTTCCAACGCTGTTCCCAAGTACGGCCTGGTGAAAGGTAGAGCTAGGCCTCACCTAGTGGAGGTAATGTCCTCCAGGCTCTCTGCCTCTTTCGATGATGCAGCAGGGTCTTGTGGCGCGGCAGTATTCTCATTGAAATACTTGGGGTTGGTGCCTTGTGCCTGCGGATGTACAGCAGAGGCACCAGCCCCTGGGAGCCGGCACCGTGCCACCCTGCCAGTCTCACACTCTGCCAAGGCCAAAGGAAAACAGCCATAGAAACATAGAAGATAGGAGCAGGAGTCGGCCATTCGGCCCCTCGAGCCTGCTCCGCCATTCAATGAGATCATGGCTGATCATCCAAATTCATTACCCTGTCCCTGCCTTCTCCCCATATCCCTTGATCCCTTTAGCCTTAAGAAATATATCTAACTCCTTCTTGAATACATTTAATGAATTGGCCTCAACTGCCTTCTGTGGTAGAGAATTCCACAGGTTCACCACTCTCTGGGTGAAGAAATTCCTCCTCATCTCTGTCCTAAATGGCTTACCCCTTATCCTTAGACTGTGACCCCTGGTTCTGGACTCCCCCGCCATCGGGAACAGCCTTCCTGCATCTAGTCTGTCTAGTCCTGTTAGAATTTTATAAGTTTCAATGAGATCCCCTCTCATTCTTCTGAACTCCAGCGAATATAAGCCCAATCGACCCAATCTCTCCTCATACTTCATTCCTTCCATCCCAGGTATCAGTCTGGTGAATCTTCGCTGCACTCCCTCCATGGCAAGAATATCCTTCCTCAGATAAGGCGACCAATACTGCACACAATACTCAAGGTGTGGTCTCACCAAGGCCCTGTACAACTGCAGCAAGACATCCTTGCTCCTGTACGCGAATTCTCTCGTTATGAAGGCCAACATACAATTTGCCTTCTTAACCGCCTGCTGCACCTGCATGCTTACCTTCAGCGGCTGGTGCACAAGGGCACCCAGGTCTCGTTGCACTTCCCCTTCTCCCAATCTATTGCCGTTCAGATAATAATCTGCCTTTCTGTTTTTGCCACCAAAGTGAATAACCTCGCATTTATCCACATTATACTGCATCTACCATACATCTGCCCAATCGCCCAACCTGTCCAAATCATACTGGAGTTACTCTGCATCCTCCTCACAGCACACACGCCCACCCAGCTTTGTGTCATCTACAAACTTGGAGATAATGGCCCAGAAATTCGGGTCTCCACGGGTGAGTACGCACGGGGCACTCACCTGTAGGCCCAATGGAAGTGCCAGATTCCTGCATGCACTGCGCATGCGTGGGACACCGGCACTTCTGTTCCTCTGAAAGCAGGGGTTCAGAGGTCGAACGCGTGTGCAGGAGAGGCAGCGCGTGCGCATCAAACTTAGGTTTTTTTTACAGGTTTTCCCGGGAGGGTAAGTCTCCAGAATTTAGAAATGTAAAAAGCAGGCGTAAGGCCTGCTTTTTACAAGGTAAGTGATGAATTAATTAAAATTAAAACATTTTTTCCACAGGTTTATTATTTTTAAATACTTTAAAGCAAGGTAAGTTTATTTTTAGCCCCATTAGAATGTAAAATTATTTTTTTCAAAAATTTAAATTATTGTTTAAAATAGTTATTTCATGTAATTTATAGTTTATTTTAAAAAATGTGATGTTTTTTAAAAATGTATTTGAAGGTTTAGTGCTATTTTGGGGCCGTAGTATTTATAAGTCTTGACAGCACTTCCTGTCAAGACTTATGAATGGAGCATTCCCTGCTCCGATTGGCTGCCCATGGCCCACGTGATCCCAGGGGACGCTTCGAACTAACTGCGCCCCTGGGGTACGCAAGCACTGTGCGCCAGCAGCTGGACCAGGCCCCGGATCGGAATTCCACGGGAGCCCAGAGCTCAACGGCCGGCGCGCTAGGTAAGTGCAGATCGGGGGCTTACACCCGCGGGAAGCCCCCAACCCGAATTTCTGGGTCATTACATCTAGTTCCCTCATCTAGATCATTAATATATATACTGGGGTCCTAGCCTAATCCCTGCGGTACCCCACTAGTCACTGCCTGCCACTCGGAAAAAGACCCGTTTATTCCAACTCTTTGCTTCCAGTCTGCCAACCAGTTCTCTATCTAAGTCAGTACCTTACCCCCAATCCCATGTGCTTTAACTTTACACGCTAATCTCTTATGCGGGACCTTATCGAAAGCCTTCTGAAAGTCCAAATACACCACATCCACTGGTTGTCCCTTATCTATTCTACCAGTTTCATCCTCAAAAAATTCCAGTAGATTAGTCAAGCACAATTTACCTTTTGTATATCCATGTTGACTTTGTCCGATCCTGTCACTGTTTTCCAAGTGCTCTGCTATTACATCTTTTATAATGGGCTCTAGCATTTTCCCCACTACCGATGTCAGGCTTACCGGTCTATAATTCCCCGTTTTCTCTCTACTAACTTTTTTGAATAGTGGGGTTACATTAGCTACCCTCCAATCCATGGGTACTGTTCCAGAGTCTATCGAATTTTGGAAGATGACCAGCAATGCATCTACTATTTCTAGGGCCACTTCCTTAAGTACCCTAGGATGTAGATTATCAGGCCCTGGGGATTTATCGGCCTTCAATCGCATCAATTTCCCTAACACCATTTCCCTACAAATACTGATTTCATTCATTTCCTCCCTTTCATCAGACCCTATGTTCACTGACATCTCTGGGAGGTTATTTGTGTCCTCCTTTGTGAAGACGGAACAAAGCATGTATTTAATTGGTCTGCCATTTCTTTGTTCCCCATTATAAATTCCCCTGATTCTGACTGCAAGGGACCTACGCTTGACTTCATCAATCTTTTTCTCTTCACATATCCATGTAATTTTTCTACATCTCTTAGGGAGAAGGAAGGGGTCAGCCTTCTAAAGGATCGAGTAACTTTCTTTCCTACATTGTTGAGGCCTTCTTAAGGCCCAAAACGGGACCTAAATCTGCTCTCAGCAGGTGTAGGCCTGGAATGGAACCTGTGAGATGTTAGGCCTGCCGAAATTACCCAGTTAGCCCAGGTACGCTCCCCAAACACTCACCCCCTGAAGTGGTAATCAATGTAAAGTGGGTGAGCCCATGAAGCATCTCCCACCCCCAGAGTAGGGTCACCAAATCTGATTGGACATATTCCAGGAGATTTCATCACATGACCGCCTGTCTCCAACCGCCCCGCTCTCCCGCCATTGGTCACCTGACACGGCCTTCCTCATGGCGCCCCGCCTTCCCAGGCCAATTGGAAAGCGAGCAGACTCTTCATGATCTGATTGGATGATTTCACTGTCAGTCAGATATCTTTTAACCCATCTCCAATATTGTTTTTAATTCCTCTATGATTTATCTCCCGGGTATTGCTCGCGACAATGTGCGGGGAGATTAATCTTTACTTCCCGGAGACTCCCAGACAATCCAGGGCAGTTGATCAGCTTAGCTCGGAGTGAGTTATCGACAGGAAGATGTAAAGACCATCCCAGGCTGCAGCCTCCTGCCGGGGCTACGCGACGATCTCCCGTCACCAGCATCTCAGAGCCTTCCCGTCTCGGGTCTCACGTGAAGACTGGTCAAGGTCTCGGTGTGAGCGAGCTGGCAGGACAGCACCTGTGGAACTGTATCCCAGCAAGGAGCAGGAATGCTGACTGACTTTTCCCTCTCCTTGACCAGAGCACTGACGCCAACGACCGTCCCATTCCTGCCCTGAAGGAGACCAGCGCACAGCTGAGTGTCTGTCGCCCCCCGAGCCACAAGGGCAGCTTGAACTGACTTCATTCTTTTAACGGAAGTCTGGTACAACAGTAATTGGTTTAATATTTCATTTCCTTTCACTACAGTATTTAAAGATGCCAAGAAGTGGGTAAACTGAAACGTAGTCACGTTACAGCTAGGAACCTCGTGGAGTGGTGCAAGCATTGCAGGAGTATAACATTTCAGTCCTCTGCATGCTAGTGCAACTTTTACTGATCGCCACCTTAGTCACTGCAATGGAATCTGCATGGGCAGCAATCTGAAGTATTTTTATAGAATGACCCAGTCAGTCTCGGCTCACAGTCTTCTGGTAGTATGATCTTCACTGACCTCTGGAGAGGTGTGATCAGCAGAGAGGGGGTAGGGAAAGCCAACTCCAACGGTACGCTCCTCCTGTCGAAATGCTTAGAACATGGCCTTGTCATAACCAACACCTTGTTCCGTCAGAGAGACAAGTACAAGGCTTCATGGCAGCACCCTCGCTCCAAGCACTGGCATCTGCTGGACTACATCATCGTCCGAGCGAGGGACCGCAAGGGCGTCCGCATCACCCGCGCCATGACAGGAGCTGACGACTGCTGGACCAACCATCGCCTAATCCGCTCTGTCATCTCCATCAATGTAGCCCCAAAACAGCGGCGGCAACAGAAACAATGCCGCAGGAAAATTAACGCTGGAGCACTCAAAGACCCCGCTAAGAAAGCTCTACTCAGCCTGCACCTCACAAACAACCTGATGACTCCCAGTGATTCAGAGACACAGAGTGCCCAGAGCGTCTGCACTCAAGGACTCCATAATCAGCACTTGTGAAGAGACGCTCAGTCACTCGACCAGGAAACACCAAGACTGGTTCGATGAGAACGACCAGGAGCTAATAAGCCGCAAGCGCAAGGCATTCCTGATCTGGAAACAGCAACAGAGCTCGAGAGCAAGAAAGTAGCTCTACAGATGCCTGAAGGCCGAGGTCCAACAAAAAACTTGCGACCTAAAGAACAGATGGTGGGTGGAGAAAGCGCAGGAGATCCAGCAGCTAGCCGACAACCACGATGTGCGTGGATTCTTTAGCGCAGTCAAGACCATCTACGGCCCAAGCACACAAGGTCCTACCCCACTGCGGGCCAAGAACGGAGAGGTACTCATCAAGGACAGAGAGGCAGTCAGTGCCTGCTGGAAGGAGCACTTCGAAGATCTCCTTAACCGTGATTCTGTCTTCGACGCGAGTGTCCTCAACTCCATCCCGCAGCATGCTACCCGCCACCATCTCAGCACAACCCCAGCCCGACATGAGGTTGAAAAGGCCATCCGACAACTGAAGAACAACAAGGCCTCAGGAGCAGATGGAATCCCTGCCGAGGCACTAAAGCATGGCGGAGAAGCACTACTGGCACGAATTCATGAACTAATTTCTCTTATCTGGAAGGAGGAGAGCATGCCAGGGGATCTCAGAGACGCCGTAATTGTGACCATCTTCAAGAAAGGTGACAAGTCCGATTGCGGTAATTACAGAGGAGTTTCCCTGCTGTCTGCCACAGAGAAAGTCATTGCAAGAATCCTCCTCAATCGCCTTCTCCCAGTGGCCGATAAGCTCCTCCCAGAGTCGCAATGCGGATTCCGCCCACTAAGGGGCACAATGGACATGATCTTCACCGCACTTCAATTACAAGAGAAATGCAGGGAACAGCACCAACCGCTGTACATGGCCTTCTTTGATCTCATAAAGGCCTTCGACACTGTCAACCATGAGGGATTATGGAGTGTCCTCCTCAAATTTGGCTGCCCTCAAAAGTTTGTCACCATCCACCACTTGCTTCACAATGACATGCAAGCCGTGATCCTGACCAATGGTTCCACCACAGACCCAATTCACGTACGACCCGGGGTCAAGCAAAGCTGTGTCATCGCACCAACGCTCTTCTCGATCTTCCTTGCTGCAATGCTCCATCTCACCCTCAGTAAGCTCCCCACTGGAGTGAAGCTAATTTACAGAACAAACGGGAAACTGTTCAACCTCCATCGCCTCCAGTCCAGATCCAAGGTCGTCCCATCCTCTGTCGTCGAATTACAGTATGCAGACGACGCTTGCGTCTGCGCTCACTCGGAGGTCGAACTCCAAACCATCGTCAACACCTTCACCGAAGCGTACGAGAGCACGGGCCTTACACTGAACATCCGTAAGACAAAGGTCCTCTACCAACCTGCCCCCGCCACACAGTACTGCTCCCTGATTATCAAAATCCATGACAAGGCCTTGGACAATGTGGACCACTTTCCATACCGCGGGTGCCTACTGTCAACAAGGGCAGATGTCGACGACGAAGTCCAACACCGCCTTCAGTGTGCCAGTGCAGCCTTCGGTCGCCTGAGGAAGCGAGTGTTTGAAGACCAGGACCTCAAACCCAGCACCAAGCTCATGGTCTACAGAGCAGCAGTGATACCCGCCCTGCTGTATGCCTCAGAGACATGGACCATGTACAGCAGGCACCTCAAAGCACTGGACAGGTACCACCAACGCTGCCTCCACAAGATCCTGCAAATCCATTGGCATGATAGGCGCACCAACGTCGGTGCTCTTGCTCAGGCCAACTTCCCCAGCATCGAAGCTTTGACCACGCTCAATCAGCTCCGATGGACGGGTCACATTGTCCGCATGCCCAATACGAGACTCCCAAAACAAGCGCTCTACTCGGAGCTCCGGCACAGCAAGAGAGCCCCAGGTGGGCAGAGGAAATGCTTCAAGGACACCCTCAAAGCCTCCTTGAAAAAGTGTAACATCCCCACCGACACCTGGGAATCCCTGGCCCAAGACCGCACAAAGTGGAGGAGAAGCATCCGGGAAGGCGCCGAACACCTTGAGTCTCTTTGCCGGGAGCAAGCGGAAGCCAAGCGCAAACAGCGGAAGGAGCGCACGTCAACCCAAGCACCCCACCCACCCGCCCCTTCAACCACCGTCTGCCCCACCTGTGACAGAGACTGTAGGTCCTGCATTGGACTCATCAGTCACCTGAGAACTCATTTTTAATGTGGAAGCAAGTCATCCTCGGTCCCGAGGGACTGCCTAAGAAGAAGAAGAAGAGTATGAGCACGCTGGCAGGCTGCTGAAGTGATATTGCTGCTTGAACTTATCCACCTGATAGTCTTGGGTCAATTCCAACACACCTGTAATTGACAGGGTGCTAACCAAGAAGGAGATTTGGGGATTAGAGTGGGTTCAGAGAAGCACAGAGGAGGCCATTCAGCCCATCGTGCCTGTGCCAGTTCTGTGAAAGAGCTCTCCAATTAGTCCCACTCCCCCCTGCTCTTTCCCCAGAGCCCTGCAAATTAGTGCTTTTCAAGTAGAAATGGCCTCCGAATGGCCTTCTTCTGTGCTGTACAGTTCTATGATTCTAAATTTCTATGAAATTTCCATTTTTCTAATACTCTTTTGAAAGTTATTACAGGAAACTTCGCGATATCCGGCACCGACGGGACTGGCGTGATGCCGATCTATGAAAACTTCCAGACAGACCAGCGCTAATGTTGAAGGATACGGAGGTTTTCATCTCCGTACCTGACAACAAACACTGTTGCTTAGCAACAGCTTGTAAACAGTCGGCCCGTACCTTGGAAGCGTCTCTGTAGCTTAGCAACAGCTTCAGAGAGGATTTCCAGAGACTGACTGTTCAAAAAAATGCTAGGAGAAGAAAAAAAACCTAACAAAACGGCTGCTGATTTCTGCCGTTAGATCGAGGTTTCCGGACATACAACCTCCGGATAAACCAAAGTTTCCTGTATTGAATCTGCTTCCCCCACCCTTTCAGGCAGCACATTCCAGATCAGAACAACTCGCTGTGTAAAATATTTCTCCACCTCTCCCCTCTGGTTCTTTGGCCAATTATCTGAAATCTGTGTCCTCTGGTTACCGACGCTCCTGCCAAAAAACAGTTTCTCCCTATCTACTCGATCAAACCCCTCATCATTTTGAACACCTCTATTAAATCTCCTATTAACCTCTCTGCTCTAAGGAGAACAACTCCAGTTTCTCATCCCTGGAACCATTCTAGTAAATCTCCTCTGCACCCTCTCCAAGGCCTTGACATCATTCCTAAAGTGTGGCACCCAAAATTGGATACAATACTCCAGCTGAGGCCTAACCAGTGATTAGAAAGGTTTACCATAATGTCCTTGTTTTTGTACTCTGAGGGCTGGATTTTCATTGAGGAGTCGGGTAGGAGGCGGGACTACAACTTTCGGGGTTGTAGTCCCGCCTCCATCGAGTTCTAGCCAACCCACGCGATTTTGACTTGATTGACCTTGTTGAGCCCACCCAGCGGGCTCAGCAGGCCAATTAAGGGCCACCCGGCAACAGGTGACGTCACAGATTGATATTTCATCTGTCAAGACCTTTTGACAGATGAAATATCAGCGTTTGACAGCTGTTTGAAGCTGTCAAACACTGACAATCTGTACTCTAAGTTAATTCCTGCCTCTCAGGCTGATTTAGAGATCTCCCCGGAACAGAAAGCTGAATGCTGGAACTTTTGACAGCTGGCGGCCATTCTGCTTTCTGTGCCGGTGAGATGAGGGACTCCCGAGACCTGAAGGAAGGAAAGCTGTAAAGGTAAGTACATGTAAGTGCAACTTCTTTAAACACTTTACACACACCAAACACACTTACGTCTGCACTCATGCACTCATCACTCACCTGAACATCTCGAACCCTCCAAGCCCTTCATCCCGACGGCCCGCCTTGCTAACTTGGCGTGGTTTGGCGCTGTCGGGAATCCCACATTTCAACAATGAAAATAGGGATTAGGCTAAAAACTGCCTGTTAACTACCCGTTAACAGGCAGTTAATTGGCACTAATCCCCTTCCCGCCTCGGGGAAGCGGGTCCCAGTGCGGGTCGGGTATCCGCCTCCTTTGAAGCTGGCATGGAGGTGGGTTGGGGGTGGGATGGGTTCGTGCCCCCCGATTTCGTGATTTTAACCCCCCACATGCCTCCAGTCCCGCCTCCACGGCCCAATGAAAATCCTGCCCCATGTCTCTATTTATAAAGCCAACGACCCTGTATAATCCATGGAATCTTCAGACCCGAGTTTGAGCAGTTAAAGTGACAAATCAGGCAGTGGGCTGCATTATCGGAGGGTCAGGGCACAAATTAATGTGCTCGGATGGTTGGACCCCAAAGTTGACTCCAGGCATCAGGATTCAGCTGCCTCGGCCCTGGAATTCTCTCCCTAAACCTCTTCGCCACTCCATCTCTCTTTCCTCCTTTAAGACCCTCTTTAAAACCTACCTCACGTGTCCAAATATCTCCTTATATGGCTCGGTGACAAATTTTGTTTGATAATCGCTCCTGTGAGGTGCCTTGGGATGTTTTACTGTGGTAAAGGCGCTGTATAAATGCAAGTTGTTGTTGTTACTTAATTTACGAGGAGAGGTTAGGAAACTGGGGTCTGAGGCTCGGTGATGAGCTGACATTTTTGAAACGATGAACAGAATTGACAAAATTGCTTCAGGCAAATTGTGGCGAATGGTTCAGAGAATCACAGAAATTTACAGCACAGAAGGAGGCCATTCGGCCCATCGTGTCTGTACCGGCCGAAAAAGAGCTATCCAGCCTAATCCCACTTTCCAGCTCTCGGTCCGTAGCCCTGCAGGTTACGGCACTTCAAGTGCATATCCAAGTACTTTTTAAATGTGAGGAGGGTTTCTGTCTCTACCATCCTTTCAGGCAGTGAGTTCCAGACCCCCACCACCCTCTGGGTGAAAAAAGTTCTCCTCAACTCCCCTCTAATCCTTCTACCAATTACTTTAAATCTGTGCCTCCTGGTTATTGACCTCTCTGCTAAGGTCCTTCCTATCCACTCTATCCAGGCCCCTTATAATTTTATACACCTTAATCAAGTCTCCCCTCAGCCTCCTCTGTTCCAAAGAAAACAACCCCAGCCTATCCAGTCTTTCCTCATAGCTAACATTCTCTACTCCCTGCAACATCCTTGTAAAACTCCTCTGAACCCTCTCCAGTGCAATCACGTCTTTCCTGTAATGTGGTTACCAGAACTGCACGCAGTACTCTAGCTGTGGCCTAACTAGTGTTTTATACAGTTCAAGCATTACCCCCCTGCTCTTATAATCTACACCTCAGCTAATAAAGGCAAGTATTCCGTATGCCTTCTTAACCACCTTATCTACCTGTCCTGCTACCTTCAGGGATCTGTGGACATGCACTCCAAGGTCCCTCTGACCTTCTGCACTACTCAGTGTCCTACCATTTATTGTGTATTCCCTTGCCATGTTAGCCCTCCCCAAATGCATTACCTCACACTTCTCCAGATTGAATTCCATTTGCCACTTTTCTGCTTCCCTGACCAGTCCATTGATAACTTGCTGCAGTCTACAGCTTCCTTCTTCATTATCAACCACACAGCCAACTTTTGTATCGTCCGCAAACTTCTTAATCATGCCCCCTATATTGAAGTCTAGATCATTGATCTATACCACAAAAAGCAAGGGACCTAGTACTGAGCCCTGCGGAACCCCACTGGAAACAGCCTTCCAGTCACAAAAACATCTGTCACCCATTACCCTCTGCTTCCTGCCACTGAACCAATTTTGGATCCAACTTGCCACTTTCCCTTGGATCCATGGGCTTTTACTTTTCTGACCAGTCTGCCATGTGGGGCCTTGTCAAAGGCCTTGCTAAAATCCATGTAGACTACATCAAATGCACTACCCTCATCAACCCTCCTTGTTACCTCCTCAAAAAATTCAATCAAGTTTGTCAGACACGACCTTCTCTTAACAAATCCCTACTGACTGTCCTTGATTAATCCATATCTTTCTAAATGACGACGAATACTGTCCCTCAGAATTTTTCCAACAATTTTCCCACCACCGAGGTTAGGCTGACTGGCCTGTAATTACTCAGTCTATCCCTTTCTCCCTTTTTAAACAACAGTACAACGTTTGCAGTCCTCCGGCACCACACCTGTAGCCAGAGAGGATTGAAAAATGATGTTCAGAGCCTCCGCTATTTCCTCTCTTGCTTCTCTCAACAGCCTGGGACACATTTCATCCAGGCCTGGCGATTTATCAATACCCGGAGACACAAGTTCAAAACAGGGAATTTTATCAGCCAGAGAGGGTTGTATCGATGATGGTGTAAAATGGGCGATGTCAATCACTCGGACAGTATATCCCCCACCTGATTTTTAATTCCAGCGAAGTCAAATGGAAATCAAAATCCGGCGGGACGTGTAATGGGCAGCCCATCTGATATTGCCCGATTTACACCTCGCCCAAAGTTAAAGTTACCCCGAAACAGTCATGAGGGCTGATTCCAAAATATGGTCTGTGCTGCTGTGGCTCAGTGGGCAGCACTCTTGCCTCTGTGTCAGAAACATAGAAACATAGAAGATAGGAGCAGGAGTAGGCCATTCGGCCCCTCGAGCCTGCTCCGCCATTCAATGAGATCATGGCTGATCATCCAAATTCAGTACCCTGTCCCTGCTTTCTCCCCATATCCCTTGATCCCTTTAGCCTTAAGAAATATATCTAACTCCTTCTTGAATATATTTAATGAATTGGCCTCAACTGCCTTCTGTGGTAGAGAATTCCACAGGTTCACCACTCTCTGGGTGAAGAAATTCCTCCTCATCTCTGTCCTAAATGGCTTACCCCTGATCCTTAGACTGTGACCCCTGGTTCTGGACTCCCCGACCATCGGGAACATCCTTCCTGCATCTAGTCTGTCGAGTCCTGTTAGAATTTTATAAATGTCAATGAGATCCCCTCTCATTTTTCTAAACTCCAGCGAGTATAAGCCCAATCGACCCAATCTTTCCTCATACGTCATTCCTGCCATCCCAGGTATCAGCCTGGTGAATCTTCGCTGCACTCCCTCCATGGCAAGAACATCCTTCCTCAGATGAGGCTGTGGGTTCAAAGTCCCACTGCAGGGACTGCAGCACATAATCCAGGCTTGACACTCCAGTGCAGTGCTGTCGGAGGTGCTGCACTGTCGGAGGTGCTGTCTTTGGGATGAGACATTAAACCGAGGCCCTGTCTGCTCTCTCGGGTGGACGTATAAGATCCTAGGGCACTATTCAAAGAAGAGCAGGGGAGTTCTTCCTGGTGTTCTGGCTATTATTTATCGTTTCCTACATTACAACAGTGATTACACTTAAAAAAAAAAGTACTCCATTGGCTGTAAAGCGCTTTGGGACTTCCGGTGGTTGTGAAAGGCGCTATATAAATGCAAGTCTTTCTTTCTTTATTTCCTTCAACCAACATCACTAAAAAAGAATAGATTATCTAGCCGTTATCACATTGCTGTTTGTGGGAGCTTACTGTGTACAAATTGCTAACAGTGATTACATTTCAGAAGTACTTCATTGGCTGTAGTTTTGGGATTTGGGACGTCCTGAGGTTGTGAAAGGCGCTATATAAATGCAAGTTCCTGCAAGTATGAAAATAAACAGCATGCATTTTCTTTGGACTGTTTGAGGAGGTTTTTCTTGTCTCGATGGGTCATCTAAAGGTTGATGTTAAGGGCTGACATGGTGATGAAGGCAGGAGGGTCTCAGGCCCTCTGGTTGGTGCGGGAACAGTGCCCCACAGTGAGGACCGACAATCGCTCATGGAGAGAATGCACGCCCGCTTTAAATTAAAGTCCTGTCACTCACTCCTTGACACTCCAGTCTGCCTGGTTGTGCATCATTCTCAGCCAGCTCTCGGTCCTCCTCCTCTTCAGGTAGGCCGCAGGCTCAGCTTCCACTCCTGGCGGAGTGTGCTCCTCTCGCTAAATGATAAATCAGTGCATCACACACCAGGTGATCGCCAGGTGACCTGCGATACTTTCTTGAGCTGCAGTGTCAGCCCACCTAATTTATCCTGACTGTGGCTCTGTGCTGGAACCAGTTGTGACTGGAGTCGGGATCTGCCCTGCCTTTATACCATGAGTCTCGCAGGATGGATTTCCGTTGTGTTTATGATCAGGTCAGTGTAGAGATGGGAATAATCTTTTAGCAGTTCCCTGCTCATGTTGTCAGCTGTGTCTCAGTGGATAGCACCCTCGCCTTTGAGTCAGAAGGTTGTGGGTTCAAGTCCCACTCCAGAGACTTGAGCACAAAAATCTAGGCTGACACTCCAGTGCAGCAGTGAGGGAGCGCTGCACTGTCGGAGGTGCAGTCTTTCGGATGAGATGTTAAACCTGCTCTCTCAGGTGGACGTAAAAGATCCTATGGCACTATTTCAAAGCAGAGCAGGGGAGTCCTTCCTGGTGTCCTGGCCAATATTTATCCCTCAATCAACATCACAGAAGCAGATTATCTGGTCATTATCACATTGCTGTTTGTGGGAGCTTGCTGTGTGCAAATTCGCTGCCGCATTTCCTACTTTACAACAGTGACTATGCTTCAAAAATAATTTAATTGTCTGTAAAGCGCTTTGGGACGTCTGGTGATCGTGAAAGGCGCTGTGTAAATGTAAGTCTTTCTTTTCTTTTTACATAGAGAGATATGACACAATCCCTGGCCACACATTTACCTCGGGTGAGGGAAGCTCCTTCGGGACTTTGCCGTCGATCGTTGCGGTTATCAGCATGTCGCCGAGAATTTCCTTCAAATGCCGGGCCATGACAGTCTGCTGCTCCACGCCACAGTGATTCTCCAGGGACAGAATAACGGGATAGGGAGAGACCTGGGGAGAGAATTCAAGAGGTTACCTGGCATCAGCCAAGAGTAGGCAATCTCAGAGAATGGCGAATCTTTGTTAGGCTAATAACTTTAGCAAGAGGTAAATGCAATCTGTGACTACACTCCCGAACAGTATATGGCTCAATTCAAAGTTGCTAATCATAATTATGTAATCATTCATAATTTTTTACCACTAAATTTTCACTTTGCTGTTACTTTGTTTAATTCATATTATTGGATAATTCAATTATTTAGCACAATTGTGTGAGATTACAGTATTGTGTGATTGTACAGAGTGTGATTGTACAGAGTGCGATTGTACAAAGTGCGATTGTACAGAGTGCGATTGTACAAAGTGCGATTGTACAGAGTGTGATTGTAGAGTGTGCGATTGTACAGAGTGCGATTGTACAGAGTGCGATTGTACAGAGTGTGATTGTAGAGTGTGCGATTGTACAGAGTGCGATTGTACAGAGTGCGAGTGTACAGAGTGCGAGTGTAGAGAGTGTGATTGTACAGATTGCGATTGTACAGAGTGCGATTGTACAGAGTGTGATTGTAGAGTGTGCGATTGTACCGAGTGCGATTGTACAGAGTGCGATTGTACAGAGTGCGAGTGTACAGAGTGCGATTGTACAGAGTGCGAGTGTACAGAGTGCGACTGTACAGAGTGCGATTGTACAGAGTGCGATTGTACAGAGTGCGAGTGTACAGAGTGCGTTTGTACAGAGTGTGAGTGTACAGAGTGCGATTGTAAAGAGTGCGAGTGTACAGAGTGCGATTGTACAGAGTGCGAGTGTACAGAGTGCGATTGTAGAGTGCGATTGTACAGAGTGCGAGTGTACAGAGTGCGAGTGTGCAGAGTGCGAGTGTGCAGAGTGCGATTGTACAGAGTGCGATTGTACAGAGTGCGATTGTACAGAGTGCGATTGTACAGAGTGCGAGTATACAGAGTGCGATTGTAGAGTGTGAGTGTACAGAGTGCGAGTGTACAGAGTGCGATTGTACAGAGTGCAAGTGTACAGAGTGCGATTGTACAGAGTGCGAGTGTACAGAGTGCGATTGTACAGAGTGCGAGTGTACAGAGTGCGATTGTAGAGTGCGATTGTACAGAGTGCGAGTGTACAGAGTGCGAGTGTACAGAGTGCGAGTGTACAGAGTGCGATTGTACAGAGTGCGAGTGTACCGAGTGCGATTGTACAGAGTGCGAGTGTACAGAGTGCGATTGTACAGAGTGCGAGTGTACAGAGTGCGATTGTACAGAGTGCGAGTGTACAGAGTGCGATTGTACAGAGTGCGAGTGTACAGAGTGCGATTGTACAGAGTGCGATTGTACAGAGTGCGAGTGTACAGAGTGCGATTGTACAGAGTGCGATTGTACAGAGTGCGAGTGTACAGAGTGCGATTGTACAGAGTGCGATTGTACAGAGTGCGAGTGTACAGAGTGCGAGTGTACAGAGTGCGATTGTACAGAGTGCGAGTGTACAGAGTGCGATTGTACAGAGTGCGAGTGTACAGAGTGCGAGTGTACAGAGTGCGATTGTACAGAGTGCGAGTGCACAGAGTGCGAGTGTACAGAGTGCGAGTGTACAGAGTGCGATTGTGAAGAGTGCGAGTGTACAGAGTGCGAGTGTACAGAGTGCGAGTGTACAGAGTGCGATTGTACAGAGTGCGAGTGTACAGAGTGCGAGTGTACAGAGTGGGAGTGTACAGAGTGCGAGTGTACAGAGTGCGATTGTACAGAGTGCGAGTGTACAGAGTGCGAGTGTACACAGTGCGATTGTACAGAGTGCGAGTGTACAGAGTGCGATTGTACAGAGTGCGAGTGTACAGAGTGCGAGTGTACAGAGTGCGAGTGTACAGAGTGTGATTGTACAGAGTGCGAGTGTACAGAGTGCGAGTGTACAGAGTGCGATTGTACAGAGTGCGATTGTGCAGAGTGCGATTGTGCAGAGTGCGATTGTGAAGAGTGCGAGTGTACAGAGTGCGATTGTACAGAGTGCGAGTGTACAGAGTGCGATTGTACAGAGTGCGAGTGTACAGAGTGCGATTGTACAGAGTGCGAGTGTACAGAGTGTGAGTGTACAGAGTGCGAGTGTACAGAGTGCGATTGTACAGAGTGCGATTGTACAGAGTGCGATTGTACAGAGTGCGAGTGTACAGAGTGCGATTGTACAGAGTGCGAGTGTACAGAGTGCGAGTGTACAGAGTGCGAGTGTACAGAGTGCGATTGTACAGAGTGCGATTGTGCAGAGTGCGATTGTGCAGAGTGCGATTGTGAAGAGTGCGAGTGTACAGAGTGCGAGTGTACAGAGTGCGATTGTACAGAGTGCGAGTGTACAGAGTGCGATTGTACAGAGTGCGAGTGTACAGAGTGCGAGTGTACAGAGTGCGATTGTACAGAGTGCGATTGTACAGAGTGCGATTGTACAGAGTGCGAGTGTACAGAGTGCGATTGTACAGAGTGCGAGTGTACAGAGTGCGAGTGTACAGAGTGCGAGTGTACAGAGTGCGAGTGTACAGAGTGCGAGTGTACAGAGTGCGAGTGTACAGAGTGCGATTGTACAGAGTGCGAGTGTACAGAGTGCGAGTGTACAGAGTGCGATTGTACAGAGTGCGAGTGTACAGAGTGCGATTGTACAGAGTGCGAGTGTACAGAGTGCGAGTGTAGAGTGCGAGTGTACAGAGTGTGATTGTACAGAGTGCGAGTGTACAGAGTGCGAGTGTACAGAGTGCGATTGTGCAGAGTGCGATTGTGCAGAGTGCGATTGTGCAGAGTGCGATTGTGAAGAGTGCGAGTGTACAGAGTGCGATTGTACAGAGTGCGATTGTACAGAGTGCGAGTGTACAGAGTGCGATTGTACAGAGTGCGAGTGTACAGAGTGCGAGTGTACAGAGTGCGATTGTACAGAGTGCGATTGTACAGAGTGCGATTGTACAGAGTGTGATTGTACAGAGTGTGATTGTACAGAGTGTGATTGTAGAGTGTGACTATACAGAGTGCGAGTGTACAGAGTGTGAGTGTACAGAGTGCGATTATACAGAGTGCGATTGTACAGAGTGCGATTGTACTTTTATGACACAATGGGCTCAATGCTCACCCCCATTGCCTGGTGTTTATGTGCCAGGAACGGTTTCACAGTGGGGCCGGTGGCCTCACCGCCCCATTTACACCGGCGATGCGGCCGGTGCTATTTTTTAAATGGTCCTAATGCTGGGCATGCAAATCGCCCGCCTGCTTCAGGCAACGGGCCCCTTTAATATGGGGATTGGGGGTCCCATGAGATAATAGGGCCCCGATTGTGACTTTTGGTCGGAGCTGGCGAGTTGCTCCCTCTGACCAGTTCCACAGGTGCTGGAGGCAAGACCCGGCTAACGGTACGTGTCGAATTATTTCCGTGGGCCCCAGGGGAGCAGGAGTGTTGAAATGTTAACCTCTCTTTTTTCAGAAGGTGAGGTAACTGATTCCTGACTTTATTTCAGATTGCAGCTATTTGTCTTTTTAGTAAGAGCAGTGATTCCATTGTCTGGCAGCAGCCAGTTACCGGAACCCAGCCCCTTTACGCAGGAAACAGTTGTTACTCAGATCTGCTGCCCTCTCATTTCCTTTTCCTTAAATGATTTACTGAGATTGCAATCTGAATTGTAAAATTTCACACCCCTCCTCCTCAGCGGTTCGGGCCTGGAGGTTCGTTGGCATGGTCTGCTGGCGTGACCTGGACACAGGGAGACCTGCACCTGAACAGGTCCGCCTGAGGGCCACCTGATATTGGGCCTCAGGAACACCCAGCAAGCGAAGAGGCTTCGAAATTCAGGCCACTGCATCGCCAGCAGCTGCTCTTAGCTTGGTCGTTAAAGGGGAAGGCGCTGCGAATGGGAGAGGGGGTGATCGGGAGAGTGGGAGATCGGGGGAGGGGGATATCGGGAGAGGGGGGAATGGGAGAGGGGGAGATTGGGAGAGTGGGAGATCGGGGGAGGGGGATATCGGGAGGGGGGGGAATGGGAGAGGGGGAGATCGGGAGAGTGGGAGATCGGGGGAGGGGGATATCGGGAGAGGGGGAGATTGGGAGAGGGAGATCACGAGAGTGGGAGATCGGGGGAGGGGGAGATCGGGGGAGGGGGATATCGGGAGGGGAGGGAATGGGAGAGGGAGATCAGGAGAGTGGCAGATCGGGGGGAGGAGATCGGGGGAGGGGGATATCGGGAGAGGGGGAGAGAGGGCGATCGGGGGAGGGGGAGAGGGGGAGAAGGAGATCGGGAGAGGGGGAGATCGGGGGAGGGGGAGTTCGGGGGGGAAGATCGGGAGAGGGGGAGATCGGGGGAGGGGGAGATCGGGAGAGGGGGAGATCGGGAGAGGGGGAGATCGGGAGAGGGGACCGAGATCGGGAGAGGGGGAGATCAGGAGAGGGGGAGAGGGGGTGATCGGGGGAGGGGGAGATCAGGAGAGGGGGAGACCGGGAGAGGGGGGAGATCGGGAGAGGGGGGAGATCAGGGGAGGGGAAGATCGGGAGAGGGGACCGGGGAGTGAGATCGGGAGAGGGGGAGATCGGGGGAAGATCTGGTGGGAGATTGGGAGAGCGGGTCGATCGGGGGAAGAGTGTAGAAGAGGGGGGTTAGGATGAGGGGGTGATCGGGATGGGGGATCGAGATGGTGGTTGGGGATGTGAGGGCGGTGCGAGAGGTGGTTAGCAGTGGCCTGTGGTTTTAAAGTGGAGCCAGGATAAGTCCCGCCCACCCTTTTGGAGTCTTAGGCGACAGATACATTACAACACCTCAAAAAGTACTTCATTGGCTGTAAAGTGCTTGGGACATCGGGTGGTCGTGGAAGGCACTATAGAAATGCAAGTGTTTCTTTGCTTTCTTTCACTTAGCGGCCAGAAAACAGGCGCAAAGCCATCGGATTTCCAGGCCGCTGAGTGTTCAGGGCGCAGTCCGGCAAAGGCTGGGGTGAGGCTGAGATCACCAGGTGCAAATGTGCCGATTATGGTGAGTGCACCAGCAACAGGCTCTCTGTAACCATCAGCTGAAAGCTGTGAATAGTGAGGCACAAAGGAGCAGGAGCAGGCCATTCAAACCCCTTGGGCCTGCTCTGCCAATCAATTAGTTCCTGGCTGTTCTATATCTCAACTCCATGTACCTGCCTTTGGTCATTATCCCTTGATACGCTTACCCAATGGGCAAGAGGGCTGGAGCACCCTCTAGTGAGCCCTCTGTTACCTTGGGAACTGGCTGAAAAGCAAAGAGATCTCCAGAAAAGGAGAAACCATTTTTATATTGAGAAGGTTCCCTGAGCGGCAACTGCATATTAGTCCCATCACCAGCAGCCTATCAGTGTGAAGAATGCAGGCGGGAATCCCCAGTTCCAGTTGATTTCAGGCCTCAACATTTCACGGGCTTGAGAAAGAGGCCATTCGGGACACGGAACACACGGGGGCTCCTGGCTCTCGGTCTATTTGCCAACCATCGGGCTTGCTAGGGACTGGTGGTATTTTGGAGGTTACAGGCCTCTGCTTAAGTCTCAATCTCCAAGAGTGTAACAGTTGGTTGCCGTGTCCCTGAGACCATGAGGGAGAATAAATATCAGCCTCCCGGCAGTGAGGCTCAAAGCACTCATTGTCCAGGCCCGCACCTGGTCATCTAGGGCAGTGGCCGGAGGCTAAACAGTGACATTGGAGTCACATCCAAAACTAAATTCAACAACACCAGTGAAAAAGGGAAGGAAATCGGGGAAGAAAAAAACATCAAAAGAGAAATGTTTGCTGGAGTGGGTCAGAATCGATACATAAGTGTGAAAGGTGAAAGGTCTGAAATGTGCTTGAACACAAAGATCAGTAAAGAACTCGTGCAGTTTAAACCTGGGGTCCCTTAGAAGCTGAAATAGAAATGCAGAGGGCCTAGGAACATAGGAAGAGGCCATTCAAACCTGTTCCATCATCCAATCAGATCATGGCTGATCTGCACCACAACTCCATATAAACCCACCTGAACTCCATATCCCTTGATAACCTCACCCAACAAAAATCGATCCATCTCAGTCTTGAAAGCTCCAATTGACCCAGCATCCACAGACTTTTGGGGAAAGAGTTCTAGATTTCCACTACCCTTTGTGTGAAGAAGTGCTTCCTGATTTCACCCCTGAACGGCCGGGCTCTAATGTTAAGAACATCCCCTCGTTCTTGATTCTCCCACCAGAAGAAATAGTTTCTCTGTATTTGATGGGGTTCATCCGCTCCACCTGGACTCTGGGAATGGTCCCTGTCTCTTACTGTCAGACTCTGGGAATGGTCCCTGTCTCTTACTGTCAGACTCTGGGAATGGTCCCTGTCTCTTACTGTCAGACTCTGGGAATGGTCCCTGTCTCTTACTGTCAGACCCTGGGAATGGTCCCTGTCTCTTACTGTCAGACCCTGGGAATGGTCCCTGTCTCTTACTGTCAGACTCTGGGAATGGTCCCTGTCTCTTACTGTCAGACTCTGGGAATGGTCCTGTCTCTTACTGTCAGACTCTGGGAATGGTCCCTGTCTCTTACTGTCAGACTCTGGGAATGGTCCCTGTCTCTTACTGTCAGACTCTGGGAATGGTCCCTGTCTCTTACTGTCAGACTCTGGGAATGGTCCCTGTCTCTTACTGTCAGACCCTGGGAATGGTCCCTGTCTCTTACTGTCAGACCCTGGGAATGGTCCCTGTCTCTTACTGTCAGACTCTGGGAATGGTCCCTGTCTCTTACTGTCAGACTCTGGGAATGGTCCTGTCTCTTACTGTCAGACTCTGGGAATGGTCCCTGTCTCTTACTGTCAGACTCTGGGAATGGTCCCTGTCTCTTACTGTCAGACTCTGGGAATGGTCCCTGTCTCTTACTGTCAGACTCTGGGAATGGTCCCTGTCTCTTACTGTCAGACCCTGGGAATGGTCCCTGTCTCTTACTGTCAGACTCTGGGAATGGTCCCTGTCTCTTACTGTCAGACTCTGGGAATGGTCCCTGTCTCTTACTGTCAGACCCTGGGAATGGTCCCTGTCTCTTACTGTCAGACTCTGGGAATGGTCCCTGTCTCTTACTGTCAGACTCTGGGAATGGTTCCTGTCTCTTACTGTCAGACCCTGGGAATGGTCCCTGTCTCTTACTGTCAGACCCTGGGAATGGTCCCTGTCTCTTACTGTCAGACTCTGGGAATGGTCCCTGTCTCTTACTGTCAGACTCTGGGAATGGTCCCTGTCTCTTACTGTCAGACCCTGGGAATGGTCCCTGTCTCTTACTGTCAGACTCTGGGAATGGTCCCTGTCTCTTACTGTCAGACTCTGGGAATGGTCCCTGTCTCTTACTGTCAGACTCTGGGAATGGTCCCTGTCTCTTACTGTCAGACCCTGGGAATGGTTCCTGTCTCTTACTGTCAGACCCTGGGAATGGTCCCTGTCTCTTACTGTCAGACTCTGGGAATGGTCCCTGTCTCTTACTGTCAGACTCTGGGAATGGTCCCTGTCTCTTACTGTCAGACTCTGGGAATGGTCCCTGTCTCTTACTGTCAGACCCTGGGAATGGTCCCTGTCTCTTACTGTCAGACCCTGGGAATGGTCCCTGTCTCTTACTGTCAGACTCTGGGAATGGTCCCTGTCTCTTACTGTCAGACTCTGGGAATGGTCCCTGTCTCTTACTGTCAGACCCTGGGAATGGTCCCTGTCTCTTACTGTCAGACTCTGGGAATGGTCCCTGTCTCTTACTGTCAGACTCTGGGAATGGTCCCTGTCTCTTACTGTCAGACCCTGGGAATGGTCCCTGTCTCTTACTGTCAGACTCTGGGAATGGTCCCTGTCTCTTACTGTCAGACCCTGGGAATGGTCCCTGTCTCTTACTGTCAGACTCTGGGAATGGTCCCTGTCTCTTACTGTCAGACTCTGGGAATGGTCCCTGTCTCTTACTGTCAGACCCTGGGAATGGTCCCTGTCTCTTACTGTCAGACCCTGGGAATGGTCCCTGTCTCTTACTGTCAGACTCTGGGAATGGTCCCTGTCTCTTACTGTCAGACTCTGGGAATGGTCCCTGTCTCTTACTGTCAGACCCTGGGAATGGTCCCTGTCTCTTACTGTCAGACTCTGGGAATGGTCCCTGTCTCTTACTGTCAGACTCTGGGAATGGTCCCTGTCTCTTACTGTCAGACCCTGGGAATGGTCCCTGTCTCTTACTGTCAGACTCTGGGAATGGTCCCTGTCTCTTACTGTCAGACCCTGGGAATGGTCCCTGTCTCTTACTGTCAGACCCTGGGAATGGTCCCTGTCTCTTACTGTCAGACTCTGGGAATGGTCCCTGTCTCTTACTGTCAGACTCTGGGAATGGTCCCTGTCTCTTACTGTCAGACTCTGGGAATGGTCCCTGTCTCTTACTGTCAGACCCTGGGAATGGTCCCTGTCTCTTACTGTCAGACCCTGGGAATGGTCCCTGTCTCTTACTGTCAGACCCTGGGAATGGTCCCTGTCTCTTACTGTCAGACTCTGGGAATGGTCCCTGTCTCTTACTGTCAGACCCTGGGAATGGTCCCTGTCTCTTACTGTCAGACCCTGGGAATGGTCCCTGTCTCTTACTGTCAGACTCTGGGAATGGTCCCTGTCTCTTACTGTCAGACCCTGGGAATGGTCCCTGTCTCTTACTGTCAGACCCTGGGAATGGTCCCTGTCTCTTACTGTCAGACTCTGGGAATGGTCCCTGTCTCTTACTGTCAGACTCTGGGAATGGTCCCTGTCTCTTACTGTCAGACCCTGGGAATGGTCCCTGTCTCTTACTGTCAGACTCTGGGAATGGTCCCTGTCTCTTACTGTCAGACCCTGGGAATGGTCCCTGTCTCTTACTGTCAGACTCTGGGAATGGTCCCTGTCTCTTACTGTCAGACTCTGGGAATGGTCCCTGTCTCTTACTGTCAGACCCTGGGAATGGTCCCTGTCTCTTACTGTCAGACTCTGGGAATGGTCCCTGTCTCTTACTGTCAGACTCTGGGAATGGTCCCTGTCTCTTACTGTCAGACCCTGGGAATGGTCCCTGTCTCTTACTGTCAGACTCTGGGAATGGTCCCTGTCTCTTACTGTCAGACTCTGGGAATGGTCCCTGTCTCTTACTGTCAGACTCTGGGAATGGTCCCTGTCTCTTACTGTCAGACCCTGGGAATGGTCCCTGTCTCTTACTGTCAGACCCTGGGAATGGTCCCTGTCTCTTACTGTCAGACTCTGGGAATGGTCCCTGTCTCTTACTGTCAGACCCTGGGAATGGTCCCTGTCTCTTACTGTCAGACTCTGGGAATGGTCCCTGTCTCTTACTGTCAGACCCTGGGAATGGTCCCTGTCTCTTACTGTCAGACCCTGGGAATGGTCCCTGTCTCTTACTGTCAGACCCTGGGAATGGTCCCTGTCTCTTACTGTCAGACTCTGGGAATGGTCCCTGTCTCTTACTGTCAGACTCTGGGAATGGTCCCTGTCTCTTACTGTCAGACCCTGGGAATGGTCCCTGTCTCTTACTGTCAGACTCTGGGAATGGTCCCTGTCTCTTACTGTCAGACCCTGGGAATGGTCCCTGTCTCTTACTGTCAGACCCTGGGAATGGTCCCTGTCTCTTACTGTCAGACTCTGGGAATGGTCCCTGTCTCTTACTGTCAGACCCTGGGAATGGTCCCTGTCTCTTACTGTCAGACTCTGGGAATGGTCCCTGTCTCTTACTGTCAGACCCTGGGAATGGTCCCTGTCTCTTACTGTCAGACCCTGGGAATGGTCCCTGTCTCTTACTGTCAGACCCTGGGAATGGTCCCTGTCTCTTACTGTCAGACTCTGGGAATGGTCCCTGTCTCTTACTGTCAGACCCTGGGAATGGTCCCTGTCTCTTACTGTCAGACCCTGGGAATGGTCCCTGTCTCTTACTGTCAGACTCTGGGAATGGTCCCTGTCTCTTACTGTCAGACTCTGGGAATGGTCCCTGTCTCTTACTGTCAGACCCTGGGAATGGTCCCTGTCTCTTACTGTCAGACCCTGGGAATGGTCCCTGTCTCTTACTGTCAGACTCTGGGAATGGTCCCTGTCTCTTACTGTCAGACTCTGGGAATGGTCCCTGTCTCTTACTGTCAGACCCTGGGAATGGTCCCTGTCTCTTACTGTCAGACTCTGGGAATGGTCCCTGTCTCTTACTGTCAGACTCTGGGAATGGTCCCTGTCTCTTACTGTCAGACTCTGGGAATGGTCCCTGTCTCTTACTGTCAGACTCTGGGAATGGTCCCTGTCTCTTACTGTCAGACTCTGGGAATGGTCCCTGTCTCTTACTGTCAGACTCTGGGAATGGTCCCTGTCTCTTACTGTCAGACTCTGGGAATGGTCCCTGTCTCTTACTGTCAGACTCTGGGAATGGTCCCTGTCTCTTACTGTCAGACCCTGGGAATGGTCCCTATCTCTTACTGTCAGACTCTGGGAATGGTCCCTGTCTCTTACTGTCAGACTCTGGGAATGGTCCCTGTCTCTTACTGTCAGACCCTGGGAATGGTCCCTGTCTCTTACTGTCAGACTCTGGGAATGGTCCCTGTCTCTTACTGTCAGACTCTGGGAATGGTCCCTGTCTCTTACTGTCAGACTCTGGGAATGGTCCCTATCTCTTACTGTCAGACCCTGGGAATGGTCCCTATCTCTTACTGTCAGACCCTGGGAATGGTCCCTATCTCTTACTGTCAGACCCTGGGAATAGTCCCTGGCCTAGAAATTCGGTATAGCCGCGTTTGTGGCGCTAGTCCTGGCGATGCGCAAAGTTTAGCGTCAGGCGCAATTTAGCGCCACCTAGCGCGATATTGGGTTGCAGCGCCCTTAAAGGTGATTGCGGCGCTAAATCAGGCGCTGCACGCTACTCTTAAGGCGCTAACCCGGCGGCGCAACCCAATTTCGCGGCGGCGGGGTGCAGCGAGGGTACTGTCAATAATCACTTTCCCTGAGACACACTGGCGCCGGCCAGCTCTTAAAGGGGCAGGTCAATTGGCATCACCAGACACACTCACTGCCTTGTAGGCCTTCAAAGCGGTGGGAGCCTACCTGTGGCGCACCAGCCTAGCAAGACATGGAAAGGGTGAGGCAGAGGGCGGAACGCCTCACTGATGGGGCATTGGATGCTTTGGTTGGCGCAGTGGAATCAAGGCCAAGGAAGATGGTCGGAATGTGATTTATGTTTTGGACAGTCTCCCGGGTGTGAGAGGCAGTTATGTGTCAGTGTATTAATTTTGCTTTCTGTTGCCATAGCTTTCTCATGTTTGAAGGAACCACATTTTGTGTAATGAAACACTTTCTTCATTTACAATGGCCATGCCTGCTATTTACATGCATCTTGCCCTTCACAGGCTTGGGGGTATCAGACCGGTTCCATTCCTGTTCTTGGAATGGCAGCAAGCATTCCGTGGGAGGGGCCTAGAAGCTACTTCTGATCAGCCTCTGACGCGCAGCCTGAGAAGAGCCGCTCGCGTAGAAGTTCAGGCCAGCAGCCATCTCCTCAGCCACCGACAGAGATGTCCTGCACCTTATCTGAGGCTGCAGATCTGGCTGAAGCAGCTGGCACAGCTCAGTCACCACCTCCTTTCTAAATCGCAGCCTTCTGACACACTGCTCCTCCGGCATGCTCATGTAGGAAAACTGCTGTCGGATAACCCTGCCAGCGTAAGGTCTGCTGTGGCGACGTCTGTTGGCCCTCCTCCGTCTGGCCATGCCCGCCCCTCTCTCCCAGCGTCTCAGTGCCCTTTGCAGATGATTCAGCAGCAGGACGTTCCCCTCCAATGCAGCCCCCATAATAAGTGCCCACAGGAAGGTCCCCCGTTGTCAAGGCTCACCAACAGCAAGGTGATGGTCAGAAGGCTGAAGATCGTCTGCCTGCGCTGGCTCAGTGGTCAAATGGCTCTCAATGTGCAGCTCAGCAACTCTTTGTAGCTCTCAAGGAAGTTGTGATCCAAAAATGGCTGCCACTTTTAAACCACACCAGTCCCCTTAAAATAACGCTCCTCCAGCCCGAGAGCGACTTGGTAAGGCCCAGGTAAGCTGTCACTATTAGCGCCAGGCGCTACGGAGGGGGGCGCCACTGAATTTCCGGTCCAGGGCGCCCAAAAGGCGTTGCACACTCAAATGATGTCATAATCAGCCTGCGCCCATGAGCGGGCGCTAAGATTTAGCACCGGCGCTAACTGCATGCTCAATATGGGGCGAGGCGCTTGGTGCCTTGTGCCCGCCCGGAAATTGGCTAGCGCCCCACTTCTCAGCCTCTTTAGGCGTTAATCGGTGGCGCTAACAACCAAATTTCTCCCCCCCTGTCTCTTACTGTCAGACTCTGGGAATGGTCCCTATCCCTTACTGTCAGACTCTGGGAATGGTCCCTGTGTCTTACTGTCAGACTCTGGGAATGGTCCCTGTGTCTTACTGTCAGACTCTGGGAATGGTCCCTGTCTCTTACTGTCAGACTCTGGGAATGGTCCCTGGGGCAAAAATTCGGTATCGCCCCATTTGGGGCGCTAGTACTGGCGGTGCGCAAAGTTTAGCGCCAGGCGCGATTGATCACCACCTCAAGCGATATTGGGTTGTAGCGCCCCTGAAGGTGATTGCGGTGCTAAATCAGGCGCTGCATGGTACTCTTAAGGCGCTAACCTGGCGGCGCAATGCAATTTCCCCGCGGGCGGGCGCAGCGCAGGTGCTGTCAATAATCGATTGGACCTAGACACGCTGGCGCTGGTCAGCCCTTAAAGGGGCGGATCGATTCTCATCTGCAGCCACACTCTGCGCCTTGTAGGCCTCAAACGCTACGGCAACCTACCTGTGACGGCCAAAACTTCAAGGACATGGAGAGGGTCAGGGAGAGAGCGCAGCGCTTCAGCGAGGGGGCATTGGATGCTGTGGTTGGCGCGGTGGAGCACCGGCGAGGTGTGTTGTACCTGGAGAATGGCAGGAGGCCTAATCAGACCGAATACCGCAGAGCTTGGAGCGAGGTTGCCCAAAGAGTCACCTCCAGCAGCATGGTGGCCAGGACTCCTGTGCAATGCAGGAAGAAGTTCAACGACCTCACTCAGGTCGTTAGGGTGAGCGCCTTTTTCACATTCATCTTCATCCCTCCATTTGCACCTCACTTTATGGCCAGAGGGTGCGCAGAGCCCCAATGGCCAGCTGCCATCCAGCACCCATGGCCCTTTCTGGAAACACACACGCACATTCAGCTCAGTGCATAATGTAAGGGCTATTCTACCATGGGAGGCATGTGATCTCAGCTCAGGGCATAATGTAAGGGCTATTCGACCATGGGAGGCATGTGATCTCAGCTCAGGGCAGCATAATGTAAGGGCTATTCGACCATGGGAGGCATGTGATCTCAGCTCAGGGCAGCATAATGTAAGGGCTATTCTACCATGGGAGGCATGTGATGTCAGCTCAGGGCAGCATAATGTAAGGGCTATTCTATCATGGGAGGCATGTGATCTCAGCTCAGGGCAGCATAATGTAAGGGCTATTCTATCATGGGAGGCATGCGATGTCAGCTCAGGGCAGCATGTTTCATCACACCCCGTCCTTTCTCTTGCAGGCCAAGCTGGCGAGCAACTGCAGGCAACAGCTTCGTACCGGAGGAGGCCAGCCTCACCTGCAGATCCTTACAGACCTGGAGGAGCGAGTCCACCAGATCGTTGCAAGCCGAATGAGTGGTCCCGTCGCCTCTGGAGCTGCCGACCCCATTGTGCACAGCGATGGTAAGGTCATCACCTTTTTGAACTCTCTCCTTCCACTTGTTCCCCCCACCAGCATGCTTTTTCACTCTGGACCCATGTCAGAGCATTGCAGCACTCATGCATCCCTTGCTGCCACCCTGTCCTTTCGCTAAAGCCACTCTTCAACCTCCCTGCTTTCAGATGCTGCATCACCAGCTCGGGAGTCGGGCCCTCAAGCTGCCAGGGACACTGACTCCGGAGGCGACAAGCAGGAGGAAGCCGGACCATCCAAACCACCCTCAGGCGAGCCAGCCCCTCTGCAGACTGGGGAGACAACTTCCCTGGAGGGGAGCGGGGGGGGGGGGAATGCTCTGAGGAGGAGCCAGCTCCAGGAACCAGCGGGCTGCAGCAACGCAAGGGGGGTAGGGAAGCTTGGGGGCCGTCTCCCCGGAGGGTGAGTCAGGCCGCGAGTGCTGCTGCACAGAGCGCAGAAGAGGTGTGTGCCCTCGCAAAAATGAGCACCCAGGCTGGGCTGAGGCACACTGAGCTCATGGCTGCAGCGGTAAGAATGCCTGAATCCATCGAGACACTGGCAAGGAGTGTCCAAGACTTCGGCGCAGCACAGGCCCGGAGTGTCCAAGACTTCGGCGCAGCACAGGCCCGGAGTGTCCAAGACTTCGGCGCAGCACAGGCCCGGAGTGTCCAAGACTTCGGCGCAGCACAGGCCCGGAGTGTCCAAGACTTCGGCGCAGCACAGGCCCGGAATGTCCAAGACTTCGGCGCAGCACAGGCCCGGAGTGCGCAGGACTTTGGGACAGCACTGGCAAGGAGTGCGCAGGACTTCGGGGCAGCACTGGAAAGGATTGTCCAGGGCTTCACCGAAGCACTGGCACCTGCCACGCAAGTGCTGAGTGCTGCCACGCTGTCACTCGCTGGTCTCATGCAGACGCTGATTGAGGCCACGCGAGCACTGATTGCTGCCACCCTCGCTGGATCGGGCAGGATTACCCGGGGCCCTTGCAGCACCACAGCAGGCCAGCAATCTGTGGACCAGCTGATTGCTGCGCATGCTGCGGTGCTGCTCCGTCTGAGTGCCAGTGTGTTGGCCGACCAGGGAGCTGCTGTCCGCTCTCAGGATGACAGCATTCCTGATGCCACCACTGGCACGTCTCCACTGCAGCTGCCACCACCTGTAGGACAGACTGCTTCCACCCATGCAGAGTTGGAGCAGTCAGCAGCCGGGCCCTCCAAGCCCAGAGCTCGTCCAGGCCGTCCCTCAGGGGAATTTGCGCTTTTGGACAGTCAGCAGGCCTCCCCCAGCCTTGCTGCAGCCACTGGGGTCCCATTACGGAGGAGCTGCAGGGAGGGAAGGGGCAAATCTCGCAAGCGAAGCAGATCACCATCGAGGGGGAGAAAGTAGAAGGTGCTGTTGATACCTGTTATTTGTAGAATTCAAGGCCGAGGATGCTGGTCTGAATGTTAGTGATGTTTTGGACAGTCTCCCGGGTGTGCGAGTCACTCATGTGTCAGTCTGTTTGTTTAGCTTTTGGTTGCCATTGCTTTGTCATGCGGGAAGGAAGCACATTTTGTTAAATAAACAAATTTCTTTATTTACAATGGCCATGTCTGCTCTTTACATACATTTTGCCCTTCACAGGCTTTGGGGTATCATAATGGTTCCATTCCTGTTCCTGGAATGGCAGCAAGCATTCCCTGAGAGGGGCCCAGAAGCGACTTCTGATAAGCCTCTGATGGACGGCCCTTCCAGTTTCTGCCTCCCTCCCGTCTTGGTCCTCCTCCTCCTCCTCCTCATCCTCCTCCTCCTCCTCCTCTGCTGGTGCTTCAATGTCTGGTGGCATTGGCTGGGTCCCGAGGATTGCCAGGTTATGCAGCATGCAACACACAACCACGAAGTGGGAGACTTGCTCAGGTGAGTGCTGAAGCTCACCTCCGGAATGGTCCAGACAACGGAACCGTTGCTTCAGCACACCGAATGTGTGCTCAATAATGTTCCTGGTCGCCTGATGGCTCACATTGTAGCGTTCTTCAGCAGGGGTGCTGGGCGAACGGGGCGGGGTCATCAGCCATGGGCACAGAGCATAGCCCTTGTCCCTGAGAAGCCAGCCTCCTGGGTGAGCCAGTGCCTCGAAAAGGTCTGTCACAGAGGTCTGGCGCAGGATGAAGGCGTCGTGGCTGCTGCCTGGAAACTGGGCATTAACAGCGAGGATCAGCTGCCGGTGGTCACAGACCAGCTGTACATTCAAGGAATGGAACCCCTTGCGGTTTCTCTACAGGCGCCCGTAAAGCCACGTGCGTGCAGTCAATGGCGCCCTGCACCATGGGGAAGTCCGCTATTCTTGCGAAGCCCTCTGCGCGCTCCCTCTGCTTGTCCGGGGTCATTGGGAAGGCGATGTACTGCCGCCTCCTTCTAAACAGGGCATCAGTCACTTGACGGATGCAGCAATGCACCGCGAACTGTGAGATGTTGGCTATGTCCCCAGTTGCGGCCTGAAAGGAGCCGCTTGCGTAGAAGTTAAGGGCAACAGTGATCTTCACAGCTAATGACAGAGATGTCCTGCACCTTAGCTGAGGCTGCAGATCTGGCTGAAGCAGGTGGCACAGCTCAGTCACCACCTCCCTACTAAAGCGCAGCCTTCGGAAACACTGCTCCTCCGACATGTTCAAATATGAAAATTGCTGTCGGAAAACCCTGGCAGCGTAAGGTCTCGTGTGGCGACGTCTGTTGGCCCTCCTCCGTCTGGCCATGCCTGCCCCTCTATCCCTGCGTCTCTGTGCCCTGTCAAGATGATTCAGAAGCAGGACGTTCCCATCCAATGCTGCCCCCATATTAAGTGCGCACAGAAAGTTTTGCCATTTCAGATGCTCACCAACAGCAAGGTTATGGTCAGAAAGCTGAAGTTCTTCTGCCAGCGCTGGCTCAATGTTGAAATGGCTCTCCGTCTGCAGCTCAGCAACTCTCTGTATCTCTCTAAGAAGTTGTGGTCCAAAAATGGCTGCCGCTTTTAAACCACACCAGTCCCCTTTAAAGAACGCCCCCCCAGCCCGACAGCGACTGGGAAACGTTCCAGGTAAGCTGTCCGTATTAGCGCCAGGCGGAACGGAGGGGGGCGCCACTGAATTTGCGGTCTGGGGCGCCCCAAAGGCGTTGCACACTGAAATGACGTCATGATCTGCGTGCGCCGGCGAGCGGGTGCTACGGTTTAGCGCCGGCGCAAAATGTCCGCTCAATATGGGGAGAGGCGCAGGGTTCGCTGCGCCCGGGTGCTAGTTGGTTAGTGCCCCACTTGTCGGCCTCTTTAGGCGCTAACGGGTGGCGCAATCAACTGAATTTCCCCCCCCCTATCTCCTACCGTGAAGGCGTAATCCCGGATGGTTGTGACAACATCTTTGAAGAGGATTTTCGAGGTGAGGGTGTATCCGTGGTAGATGATTGGCTCTCCATTTGGCCCCTCCCAGCAGTCCAACTCCACACAGCGACAGCCCCTCAGAAGAGCTCTGAAAAACACCCAGAGTCACACACCGAATGTTAGGAATGTGCTGCTCATTTCAAACTACAGGTTACACAGAAGGGGAGACATGGGTCTCACACAAACTATCATCTATCCATGGTAATACGCTGCTAGTTTAGCGAGTGTGAATGGCTTGGATCAGTCACTGGCTGTTGAGAAAGATAAAGACAAAACTATCTGGTGGCATTTCACAAATCTCAGCAATTTTTCCATTCATTGTTCTCCTTTCTCCACATGCTGGGATTGGGGTCACTGGTGCTGACTCCTGCTGGGATTGGGGTCACTGGTGCTGACTCCTGCTGGGATTGGGGTCACTGGTGCTGACTCCTGCTGGGATTGGGATCACTGGTGCTGACTCCTGCTGGGATTGGGGTCACTGGTGCTGACTCCTGCTGGGATTGGGGTCACTGGTGCTGACTCCTGCTGGGATTGGGGTCACTGGTGCTGACTCCTGCTGGGATTGGGGTCACTGGTGCTGACTCCTGCTGGGATTGGGGTCACTGGTGCTGACTCCTGCTGGGATAGGGGTCACAGGTACTGACTCCTGCTGGGATTGGGGTCACTGGTGCTGACTCCTGCTGGGATTGGGGTCACTGGTGCTGACTCCTGCTGGGATTGGGATCACTGGTGCTGACTTCTGCTGGGATTGGGGTCACTGGTGCTGACTCCTGCTGGGATTGGGGTCACTGGTGCTGACTCCTGCTGGGATAGGGGTCACAGGTACTGACTCCTGCTGGGATTGGGGTCACTGGTGCTGACTCCTGCTGGGATTGGGGTCACTGGTGCTGACTCCTGCTGGGATTGGGGTCACTGGTGCTGACTCCTGCTGGGATTGGGGTCACTGGTGCTGACTCCTGCTGGGATAGGGGTCCACAGGCACTGACAGCTCAGTGTCCTTTCTTTACGTATCGTTTCCTGAGTAGAGAGCATCGATAGGCTATTTGATCTTGGCAGGCATCACAGCCAAGCACAGTCCTGCCCTCACTTGATTTCCACACACGTGTAGTTTTCAGCAGGGTTCACTGGATCGTGATGAGCAGCAGGAGCATTAGCTGATACTGTGCTGAGGCCAACTGTAGTAACCTATCTCCAGAGAGACTTAAGATCAAATCTGGCCTGTGTGTCGCAGCTATTCCCTGGATAAGTTCACCTTTGATGGCATTGGCTTTGGACTTTAATTCCTTAGACTCCGGTTACTTAAACAAGCACAACAATTGTGCTGTGTGTATGTAAGGAAGGGGTGTGACTGATGCAACAGGGGCAGGAAGCAGACTGTGGACAGCCTTCCCCCTGAGCGGGTGAGAGTTATTTCAGTCTAATGTTCCCTGGTCTCTGCTGGGTGTCTGTTGGGCCAATAAACGGCTTCAGCTCCCCTGGGCCGGGAGAGGGAAATAAACAGCCAGCGAGGTCCCTGTTGCTGATCACCACCCAGAAACATCTGGACTGTGTGTGAGTGGGCGTCGGCACAGGGTGGATCCTGGCTTGGCTGTGATGCCATCCACGGTCGAGCAGACATGCTGGCGTTCAAGGGAAGTGGGAGTTGGCTTTTGAGCTGATGGTGAAGGAGCCGCCGTCAATTTGAGCCCTGGGCCTCACTGGAATCCAGGGGGAGGTTGGGGGGGGGGGGGGGGGGTGAGGTGCCGATGTCAAGCGGGCGTTTTCGGGGCAGCTCACCGGTTCTGGGCCGCAGCCAAGGTCGAAGGGTGGGCCAGCGGGTGCAGGTGTGTGTAGATCCTGGGAGGGGGAGGGAGGTCGAGGGGTGGGTCCTGGGAGGGGGAGGGGGAGGGAGGTCGAGGGGTGGGGGGGCTGTGGGGGTTGGTGGTGAGTCCGGACTGACAGAGACCCTGTGGGGCTCGGAGATTCACTCCTGCTCCTGGCTCCACAAAAATAATTTGAAACTGACCTTTGCGGGCCCTTCAGTGTCACTGGTGGAACTGGTCGGGGAGAGTGTACACTGCTCACTCCCACAGGTTAGAATCATAGAATGGTTACAGCACAGAAGGAGGCCATTCGGCCCGTCGAGCCCGTGCCGGCTCTCTGCAAGATCACTTCATCTAGTCCCACTCCCCCGCCCTTTCCCCGTAGACTGGCAATTTTTTTTCCTTCAGGTACTTGTCCAATCCCCTTTTGGAAGCCGTGATTGAATCTGCCTCCACCACCCTCTCAGGCAGTGCATTCCAGATCAGAACCACTCGCTGCGTAAAAAAAGTTTTTCCTCATGTCACCTTTGGTTCTTTTGCCAATCACCTTGAATCTGTGTCCTCTGGTTCTCGACCCTTCCGCCAATGGGAACAGTTTCTCTCTATCTACTCTGTCTAGACCCCTCATGATTTTGAACACCTCTAGCCAATCTCCTATCAAACTTCTCTGCTCTAAGGAGAACAACCCCAGCTTCTCCAGTCTATCCACATAACTGAAGCCCCTCATCCCTGGAACCATTCTTGTAAATCTTTTCTGCACCCTCTCTAAGGCCTTCACATCCTTCCTAAAGTGCAGTGCCCAGAATTGGACACAATACTCCAGTTGGGGCCGAACCAGTGTTTTATAAAAGGTTCATCATAACTTCCTTGCTTTTGTGCTCTATGTCTCTATAAAACCCAGGATCCCGTTTGCTTTTTTAACCACTTTCTCAATCTGCCCTGCCACCTTCACCGAGTTCTGTCCTAAAATGGCCATCGAGGTCCTAGTTATGTCTTTGCATATTAAAAGGGTCCATGGAACCGCTTATAGGAATGCTCACTGATGCTCAACTCACAGACCCCAGTGACATCACTGCACCCGCCGCCTGTCCAGGAGGTCAGGTTAAAACCGCGGAGAGTGGGGTCCAAGTGGCTCTCTGGTGGTTAAGTGACCTGGGCGATTTTAACCGCCAGGCGGGTAGGGTTAGAATCTCCCCACCATAGGGTGACTCTGTCTGCCAATGTCTAGGCAGCCCATGAGGCCGAGGATCAGGCCATAAACCTGCAGACAAGCTTATTTAAACAGGTAAATGAACAGTGTTCAGTACAACAGGATATTTATGTAGTAATTACAAACTTTGCTAATCTCCTCAAAACATCACAGCAATGAAGACCTTTCTCCTTCACCACCTCTCAACCTAAAAACAATCCTTTAGCTACGGCCATTCCTTCTTGCAGGAGTCACCACACCACGGAGAACCGATGGCCAATTAGCATAATGTCAGGAAAGGATCTATTCGTCAAAATCCTTCGACTAGATATCAAAACGGAGGACAACAGACAACTGGATCACAGGTTAGCGATCACCCAGAGTATGAGCCACACAGGTACACCTGCCACTAACCGCGGGGTGCAAAGGTGATCGTGAGGTGTAGCCGAGGTTCCCGGCACACCTCGGGCTGAGCGGGAGCGGTGTGGAGGAAACTCCCAGCCATTCTCTCAGCCTGTATTCAAGCAGCACATTAAACTGACCAAATGGAGCAGGTTGGAAGGGCCTGATTCATCGATCAGTGTCAAATAATTTGGATGACTTGTCACCATTATCACCGATCCTTCATCGCTGCTAGTCCAAAATTCTGAAACTCCCTCCCTCACAGCATTGTGGGAGTACCTTCACCACTCGGACTGCAGCGGTTCAAGAAGGCAGCGATTGACCACCACCTTCTCACAGGCGACTAGGGATGGGCAATAAATGCCAGCCTTGCCAGTGATGCCCATAGCCCGAGATTGAATTTTTTAAAAAGCCCCAACACTGCCTGGGCTTAAAGGCAGCAGCAACATTAAAAGTAGCAGGTAAAATGGAAGAAGCAGCTTGATACTGCGACCCCTGACTGACATTCTTCATTAGTGCCAAATGAGGGACCGTTTTATGCTTAGGGCCCAGGTCTGCTAGAATTGGGAGTGAGACAACCCAAACCTATTTCACATAAGAAGCTGCTGATAATTACCTAATGTACGCCTCAGTACTGCTGGGTCCTCCCAGCTGGTCCTCCATCAGATAGGTGTTATGTGAAGAGGAGATGAAGTAGTGGCTGAGTGGCTGGGTCATGTCCTGGTAGACCTGGTCATGTTCGGAGTTAAACACGTCCCCTTCAGCAGAGAGCAAGTACATCATGAAGCCATCTAGAGTCAAGAGGTGGTTCTGTTTGGCTGAAGATTGGAAACAGTTTCAAGGTTACCATTATTCAAGGAGGATATTATTCGCTTCTGTCTTATTTTTCAAATTCCCAACCACGCCCATTCTCTCCCAGAAGCACATCTCATTCCCCGGGTGCTGCTCCCAGTGCCTGACCTGCTCTTCTCTATCTGGCTATTATAAGCCACATGAGAACAGTGCAGCCAATGATTGTGGTTTTGTAAATTTTGTGAGGCACATTAGGTTTGGGGAATGGAACACTTCTGGTTTTGGGCTCGTACTGTTAGGGTACAGCAGAGTATCCCCTCACTGCACAGTCATTCTCCTATTTCCCAAATATTATCTCTGAGTGAGAATGTCAATTTCTCCTAAATTAAGGGCAATTTTGTGCGATGGATCCACATGAATTCAGTTTTCCCAAGCTAATTTCATATAGGACCCTTACACCAGCAGACAGCAGAGACTTTCACACATCAATCTGTTGGATTTGAACCCAACTCCCACAGTCGAAAGATAAATGTCTAACAATCACACCACCTAGCACTCCCAAGTTTAAATAACAACGGAATCCAGCTAACACTAAATCTTCCTCTACACTGTCCCATCAAACACTCCCAGGGCAGGTACAGTACGGGTTAGATACAGAGTAAAGCTCCCTCTACACTATCCCATCAAACACTCCCAGGGCAGGTACAGCATGGGTTAGATACAGAGTAAAGCTCCCTCTACACTGTCCCATCAAACACTCCCAGGGCAAGTACAGCACGGGTTAGATACAGAGTAAAGCTCCCTCTACACTGTCCCATCAAACACTCCCAGGGCAGGTACAGCATGGGTTAGATACAGAGTAAAGCTCCCTCTACACTGTCCCATCAAACACTCCCAGGGCAGGTACAGTACGGGTTAGATACAGAGTAAAGCTCCCTCTACACTGTCCCATCAAACACTCCCAGGGCAGGTACAGCACGGGTTAGATACAGAGTAAAGCTCTCTCTACAGTGTCCCATCAAACACTCCCAGGGCAGGTACAGCATGGGTTAGATACAGAGTAAAGCTCCCTCTACACTGTCCCATCAAACACTCCCAGGGCAGGTACAGCACGGGTTAGATACAGAGTAAAGCTCCCTCTACACTGTCCCATCAAACACTCCCAGGGCAGGTACAGCACGGGTTAGATACAGAGTAAAGCTCCCTCTACACTGTCCCATCAAACACTCCCAGGGCAGGTACAGCACGGGTTAGATACAGAGTAAAACTCCCTCTACACTGTCCCATCAAACACTCCCAGGGCAGGTACAGTACGGGTTAGATACAGAGTAAAGCCCCCTCTACACTGTCCCATCAAACACTCCCAGGGCAGGTACAGCACGGGTTAGATACAGAGTAAAGCTCCCTCTACACTGTCCCATCAAACACTCCCAGGGCAGGTACAGCACGGGTTAGATACAGAGTAAAGCCCCCTCTACACTGTCCCATCAAACACTCCCAGGGCAGGTACAGCACGGGTTAGATACAGAGTAAAGCTCTCTCTACAGTGTCCCATCAAACACTCCCAGGGCAGGTACAGCATGGGTTAGATACAGAGTAAAGCTCCCTCTACACTGTCCCATCAAACACTCCCAGGGCAGGTACAGCACGGGTTAGATACAGAGTAAAGCTCCCTCTACACTGTCCCATCAAACACTCCGAGGGCAGGTACAGCACGGGTTAGATACAGAGTAAAGCTCTCTCTACAGTGTCCCATCAAACACTCCCAGGGCAGGTACAGCATGGGTTAGATACAGAGTAAAGCTCCCTCTACACTGTCCCATCAAACACTCCCAGGGCAGGTACAGCATGGGTTAGATACAGAGTAAAGCTCCCTCTACACTGTCCCATCAAACACTCCCAGGGCAGGTACAGCACGGGTTAGATACAGAGTAAAGCTCCCTCTACACTGTCCCATCAAACACTCCCAGGGCAGGTACAGCACGGGTTAGATACAAAATAAAGCTCCCTCTACACTGTCCCATCAAACACTCCCAGGGCAGGTACAGCACGGGTTAGGTACAAAATAAAGCTCCATCTACACTATCCCATCAAACACTCCCAGGGCAGGTACAGCATGGGTTAGATACAGAGTAAAGCTCCCTCTACAGTGTTCCATCAAACACTCCCAGGGCAAGTACAGCACGGGTTAGATACAGAGTAAAGCTCCCTCTACAGTGTCCCATCAAACACTCCCAGGGCAGGTACAGCACGGGTTAGATACTGAGTAAAGCTCCCTCTACACTGTCCCATCAAACACTCCCAGGGCAAGTACAGCACGGGTTAGATACAGAATAAAGCTCCCTCTACACTGTCCCATCAAACACTCCCAGGGCAGGTACAGCATGGGTTAGATACAGAGTAAAGCTCCCTCTACACTGTCCCATCAAACACTCCCAGGGCAGGTACAGTACGGGTTAGATACAGAGTAAAGCTCCCTCTACACTGTCCCCATCAAACACTCCCAGGGCAGGTACAGCACAGGTTAGATACTGAGTAAAGCTCCCTCTACACTGTCCCATCAAACACTCCCAGGGCAAGTACAGCACGGGTTAGATACAGAGTAAAGCTCCCTCTACACTGTCCCATCAAACACTCCCAGGGCAGGTACAGCACGGGTTAGATACAGAGTAAAGCTCCCTCTACACTGTCCCATCAAACACTCCCAGGGCAGGTACAGCACAGGTTAGATACTGAGTAAAGCTCCCTCTACACTGTCCCATCAAACACTCCCAGGGCAGGTACAGCACGGGTTAGATACAGAGTAAAGCTCCCTCTACACTGTCCCATCAAACACTCCCAGGGCAGGTACAGCACGGGTTAGATACAGAGTAAAGCTCCCTCTACACTGTCCCCATCAAACACTCCCAGGGTAGGTACAGCACAGGTTAGATACTGAGTAAAGCTCCCTCTACACTGTCCCATCAAACACTCCCAGGGCAGGTACAGCGCGGGTTAGATACAGAGTAAAGCTCCCTCTACACTGTCCCATCAAACACTCCCAGGGCAGGTACAGCACGGGTTAGATACAGAGTAAAGCTCCCTCTACACTGTCCCATCAAACACTCCCATGGCAGGTACAGCACGGGTTAGATACAGAGTAAAGCCCCCTCTACACTGTCCCATCAAACACTCCCAGGGCAGGTACAGTACGGGTTAGATACAGAGTAAAGCCCTGTGGTAAACCACTGTTTGTATTCCTGTTTGTCCTGTTTGTATTCCACTGTGTACATGGCTGGACATGCCTCGGCTGACTCCTCCCACAGGTCCTAGTATAAAGGTGACTGCTCCCCAGCCTTTGTATCCTGGACCGGTCGACCACTCGAGGCAGACCTCCATTCTGTTGTTAATAAAAGCCTTTAGTTACTCTTCTAACTCTCAGTCTTTTATGAGTAATTGATAGCGCATCAATTTTATTAACAACATTTTTATAATGGAGAAGATCCTCACACCAGCATGCCTGGACTTAGATCATCGGGAGGCGGACTCATCCACCAAGTTTACTCACTGGCTTAAGTGTTTCGAAAAATTCCTGACCGCCTCCGAAGCAGTCAAATCGGACGAGGACAAGCTGGATGTCCTGACCTCCAAAGTGAACCACCGAGTGTACTCGGTCATCCAAGACGCGACCTCGTACGCGGACGCTATCAAGCTCCTCAAGGACCAGTACACGCGCCCAGTGAACGAAGTGTACGCCAGGCACCTTCTGGGGAGTCATAAACAACAACCTGGGGAATCGACCGTGGAATACCTTCAGGCACTGTCTGTGCTTGGCCGGGCCTGTGGTTGTAAGGATGTAAAGGCCGCCGTGTACACAGAGGAACTTATCCGGGACGCTTTTGTAGCGGGCCACAGATCCAATTGCACCCGACAGCGACTGTTGGAGCAGAGTAACCTCGACCTCAACAAGGCCTCTGAACTCGCACTATCGTTGGATGCAGCCTACCAGGGCATGGATGCCTACTCCTCTGCACCGTGGACGCCGCGGGGAATGACAGCCTGGGACACGGTAGGACCGCCTTATAGCGCCGTGCCACCCCAGCCACACCCCAACAACGGCCCAACTACCGCAGCAGTGTCCCAAGGCCAGACAGCAGTGCCCCAAGGCCAGAAATGCTACTTCTGTGGCCAGGCAAAACACCCCAGAGCGCGCTGCCCGGCGAAAAACGCGATCTGCTCGGGCTGCGGGAAGAAGGGACACTACGCTAGCGTCTGCAGGGCCAAAGCCACCCCGAACCCCAGCAGCGCCGCGTGTGGGCCATGCGGGCCGCCATCTTGGACCTCCCCGGCCATGTGCGAATCACCGGTACAGCAGCCATTTTGGACGCCTCCAGCCACATGGGGATCATGGACGCCGCCACCTTGGATGACAGCCGGGACGCAGCAGGCCCCCGACACCGCCTCATCTGATACCCGCAGCGACACACCGACCCCTACGCTGGCATCCGTTACACTGGACCAAGCGAGACCGCACCAACTGGCCAGTTCCACAATGGACATTAAGGTAAATGGTCACGATACAATCTGCCTTTTTGACTCTGGGAGCACGGAGAGCTTCATCCACCCCGACACGGTGCGGCGTTGCTCTCTCCCAGTCCTGCCTGCACAACAGCGGATTTCTATGGCCTCCGAGTCCCAGTCGGCGGACATCGGCGGCTACTGCGTGGTGACACTCGTAGTAGACGGGACCGTGTACGATCATTTTAAACTTCTGGTCCTGCCTGACCTCTGCGCTGCCGTCCTGCTGGGGTTAGATTTTCAGTGCCACCTTAAAAGTGTTACGATGGCGTACGGTGGACCCCTACCCCCACTCACAGTCCGCAGCCAGCAGCTTCCAAATTGCCCGCCGCGCACCAGGTGCAACCTCTCCACACTCAGAGTCGCCCCCCCACCACTGTTTGCTAACCTCACCCCCGACTGTAAGCCCATCGCCACAAAGAGCAGGCGATACAGTGCCGGGGACAGGGTTTTCATTAAAACCGAAGTGGAGCGGCTCCTGAAAGAAGGGATTATTGAGGGCAGCACCAGCCCCTGGCGAGCCCAGGTTGTGGTCGTTAAGACCGGCGAGAAGCAGCGCCTGGTCATCGACTACAGCCAGACAATAAATCGCTACACCCTGCTGGACGCCTACCCACTCCCCCGTATAGCTGATATGGTCAACCAGATCGCGCAGTACTGCGTCTTCTCGACCATTGACCTGAAATCAGCGTACCACCAGCTCCCCATCCGCCCTGAGGACCGCCAGTACACTGCCTTTGAGGCAAACGGCCGCCTCTATCACTTCCTTAGGGTTCCCTTTGGCGTCACCAACGGGGTCTCCGTCTTCCAAAGGGAGATGGACCGGATGGTAGATCAAAATGCGTTGCAGGCCACTTTCCCATATCTGGACAATGTGACCATCTGCGGCCGTGACTTGCAGGACCATGACGCAAACCTCGAAAAATTCCTCCGCACCGCCCAACTCCTAAACCTGACATATAACAAGGAGAAGTGCATATTCCGCACAAACCGCCTCGCCATCCTTGGCTGTGTTGTGGAACACGGAGTCATCGGCCCCGACCCCGACCGGATGCGTCCCCTTATGGAACTTCCACTGCCCCACTGCCTCAAGGCCCTGAAGAGGTGCCTCGGGTTTTTCTCCTATTACGCCCAGTGGGTCCCCTACTATGCGGACAAGGCCCGTCCGCTGATCAAGTCCACCTCTTTTCCCTTGACGGCAGAGGCCCGCTTAGCCTTCCACCGTATCAAGGAGGACATTGCCAAAGCCACCATGCACGCAGTGGACGAATCCATCCCCTTCCAGGTGGAAAGCGACGCGTCCGACTTTGCCCTGGCCGCTACCCTCAATCAGGCGGGGAGACCCGTGGCCTTCTTTTCACGAACCCTCCAAGGCCCGGAGACCAGACACTCCGCTGTTGAGAAGGAGGCCCAGGCGATTGTGGAGGCTGTGCGTCATTGGAGGCACTACCTGGCCGGAAAACGATTTACCCTGCTCACTGACCAGCGTTCAGTTGCTTTTATGTTTAACAACAAGCAGAGGGGCAAAATCAAAAATGACAAGATCTTGAGGTGGAGAATCGAACTTTCCACCTACAACTACGAGATCTTGTACCGGCCCGGGAAGCTAAATGAACCCCCGGATGCGCTATCGCGTGGCACCTGCGCCAGCGCGCAGATCGATAGACTACGGGCCCTCCACAATGACCTCTGCCACCCGGGGGTCACCAGGTTCTTCCACCTCATCAAGGCCCGCAACCTGCCTTACTCTATTGAGGAGGTCAGGATCATGACCAGGAACTGCCAAGTCTGCGCTGAGTGCAAACCGCACTTTTATAGACCAGACAGGGCCCACCTGATAAAAGCCACTCGCCCCTTCGAGCGCCTGAGCGTTGATTTTAAAGGGCCTCTCCCCTCCTCCGACCGCAATGTGTACTTCCTCAATATTATTGATGAGTACTCCCGTTTCCCGTTCGCCTTCCCCTGCCCTGACATGACCAGTGCCACGGTCATTAAATGTCTGAACAACCTCTTCACCCTGTTCGGCTTCCCCAGCTATATCCATAGCGACCGGGGCTCATCGTTTATGAGCGACGAACTCCGTCAGTACCTGCTAACTAGGGGTATTGCCACAAGCAGGACCACCAGTTACAACCCCCGGGGGAACGGACAGGTGGAAAGAGAAAATGCGACAGTTTGGAAGGCCGTCCTGCTAGCCTTAAAGTCTAGGGGCCTTCCAACCTCCCGCTGGCAGGATGTGCTCCCCGATGCGCTCCACTCTATTCGGTCACTGCTCTGCACTGCCACTAACGCCACCCCTCATGAGAAAATGTTTGTCTTCCCAAGGAAGTCCACATCGGGGACATCGCTACCGCCATGGCTGACGTCCCCAGGGCCGGTCCTACTGAGAAGACACGTGAGGACCCATAAAACGGACCCCCTGGTCGAGAGGGTCGACCTCCTCCACGCCAACCCCCAGTATGCTTACATCGCATACCCGGACGGGCGGGAGGACACAGTCTCCATAAGAGACCTTGCACCCTCGGGGGCCGCAGTAACCCACTACTCACTACCACCCCCCCTACGATCCGATATCCAGCCCCAGCAGACGGCAGGCCTGGGCCCCGCGACCCGCTCGACATCTACGAGGACGACACGCCTGTGCCACAGCCTACGCTGGACTCGACGCCGGAAACTTCACTACCCCTGCCGTCGCCACGCCGATCACAGCGGCAGACAAGACCTCCGGAGAGACTCCAATACACTAACTTTTAATACACTTCACCCCGCCGGACTCAATTTTAAACAAGGGGTGAATGTGGTAAACCACTGTTTGTATTCCTGTTTGTCCTGTTTGTATTCCACTGTGTACATGCCTGGACATGCCTCGGCTGACTCCTCCCACGGGTCCTAGTATAAAGGTGACTGCTCCCCAGCCTTTGTATCCTGGACCGGTCGACCACTCGAGGCAGACCTCCATTCTGTTGTTAATAAAAGCCTTTAGTTACTCTTCTAACTCTCAGTCTTTTATGAGTAATTGATAGCGCATCAAGCCCCCTCTACACTGTCCCATCAAACACTCCCAGGGCAGGTACAGCACGGGTTAGATACAGAGTAAAGCTCCCTCTACACTGTCCCATCAAACACTCCCAGGGCAGGTACAGCACGGGTTAGATACAGAGTAAAGCCCCCTCTACACTGTCCCATCAAACACTCCCAGGGCAGGTACAGTACGGGTTAGATACAGAGTAAAGCCCCCTCTACACTGTCCCATCAAACACTCCCAGGGCTGGTACAGTACGGGTTAGATACAGAGTAAAGCCCCCTCTACACTGTCCCATCAAACACTCCCATGACAGGTACAGCACGGGTTAGATACAGAGTAAAGCCCCCTCTACACTGTCCCATCAAACACTCCCAGGGCAGGTACAGCACGGGTTAGATACAGAGTAAAGCCCCCTCTACACTGTCCCATCAAACACTCCCAGGGCAGGTACAGCACGGGTTAGATACAGAGTAAAGCTCCCTCTACACTGTCCCATCAAACACTCCCAGGGCAGGTACAGCACGGGTTAGATACAGAGTAAAGCCCCCTCTACACTGTCCCATCAAACACTCCCAGGGCAGGTACAGCACGGGTTAGATACAGAGTAAAGCTCCCTCTACACTGTCCCATCAAACACTCCCAGGGCAGGTACAGCACGGGTTAGATACAGAGTAAAGCTCCCTCTACACTGTCCCATCAAACACTCCCAGGGCAGGTACAGCACGGGTTAGATACAGAGTAAAGCCCCCTCTACACTGTCCCATCAAACACTCCCAGGGCAGGTACAGTACGGGTTAGATAGAGAGTAAAGCCCCCTCTACACTGTCCCATCAAACACTCCCAGGGCAGGTACAGCACGGGTTAGATACAGAGTAAAGCTCCCTCTACACTGTCCCATCAAACACTCCCAGGGCAGGTACAGCACGGGTTAGATACAGAGTAAAGCCCCCTCTACACTGTCCCATCAAACACTCCCAGGGCAGGTACAGTACGGGTTAGATACAGAGTAAAGCCCCCTCTACACTGTCCCATCAAACACTCCCAGGGCAGGTACAGCACGAGTTAGATACAGAGTAAAGCTCCCTCTACACTGTCCCATCAAACACTCCCAGGGCAGGTACAGCATGGGTTAGATACAGAGTAAAGCCCCCTCTACACTGTCCCATCAAACACTCCCAGGGCAGGTACAGCACGGGTTAGATGCAGAGTAAAGCTCTCTCTGCAGTGTCCCATCAAACACTCCCAGTGCAGGTACAGCACGGGTTAGATGCAGAGTAAAGCCCCCTCTACACTGTCCCATCAAACACTCCCAGGGCAGGTACAGTACGGGTTAGATACAGGGTAAAGCCCCCTCTACACTGTCCCATCAAACACTCCCAGGGCAGGTACAGCACGGGTTAGATACAGAGTAAAGCTCCCTCTACACTGTCCCATCAAACACTCCCAGGGCAGGTACAGCACGGGTTAGATACAGAGTAAAGCTCCCTCTACACTGTCCCATCTAACACTCCCAGGGCAGGTACAGCACGGGTTAGATACAGAGTAAAGCTCCCGCTACACTGTCCCATCAAACACTCCCAGGGCAGGTACAGCACGGGTTAGATACAGAGTAAAGCTCCCTCTACACTGTCCCATCAAACACTCCCAGGGCAGGTACAGCACGGGTTAGATACAGAGGAAAGCTCCCTCTACACTGTCCCATCAAACACTCCCAGGGCAGGTACAGCACGGGTTAGATACAGAGTAAAGCTCCCTCTACACTGTCCCATCAAACACTCCCAGGGCAGGTACAGCACGGGTTAGATACAGAGTAAAGCTCCCTCTACACTGTCCCAACATGTCCCAGCCCAAACCTCAGAAGACCACTCCCACTGTAACCAGTGCAAAATTTTTCTGTTTCCAACATTGGTTGTCCCATGGCACCTTTGAGTGAGTTTGCCAATTCAGTGCTAAATCAGGGTCAGTTTTGTGTGTCATCTTGCTCAGGAGACCGGAAGGAGTGGACCAGGCTGGAGTACAGCGAGAGCGGAGCAGGTTAAAGGAGGAGTCCCGAGCAGCAGCAACTCAACAGAGGCAGTTTTTGAAAAAGTGATGTGAGAGTAAAAAAATTGACGTCGGCACAAGGGAAGGAGCTGAATGGTGAGTGGCTGATGAGCGTATATTTTTTTAAGTGTATAAGTTTATTTTGGCTAAGTTAGTTAATAGCCTAATAAATAGAGGGAAAGAGCTGATTGGTGAATACCTGGGGAGTGTTTTTTGTTAAGTTTTAAGTTTAATTCCGCTGGGTTATATCTCAGTCTGTTAACTAGAGATATGTCAGGGCAGCTCAGTCCCGGGGAGTTCACATCCTGTGCCATGTGGGAAGTCCTGGACGCTTCTCGTGGCCTGGATGACCACATGCACGGGAAGTGTCACCAGCTACAGCAGCTCGAGCACCGGGTTACGGAGCTTGAGTGGCGGCTGGAGTCACTGCTGTGCATCCGCGAGGCTGAGAGTTACGTGGATAGCACGTTTCGGGAGGTGGTCACACCGCAGCTTAAGAGTGTGCAGGCAGAGAGGGAATGGGTGACTGTCAGACAGAAGAGGAGGACCAGGCAGGTAGTGCAGGAGTCCCCTGAGAGCATCTCGCTCGCTAACCAGTATTCTGTTCTGAGTACTGGTGAGGGCAATGGTTCCTCTGGCGATTGCAGCCAGAGTCAAGTCCACGGCACCACGGGTGGCTCAGCTGCACAGTGGGGGCGGAAATAGTGGCAGGGGATTCGAGAGTTAGGGGAGCAGACAGGCGTTTCTGCGTCTGTAGACGTGACTCCAGGATGATATGTTGCCTCCCCAGTGCCAGGGTCAAGGATGTCACTGAGCAGCTGCAGGACACGCTGAGCGGGGAGGGTGATCAGCCAGAGGTCGTGGTCCATATCGGTACCAACGACATAGGCAGAAAGAGGGATGAGGCCCTGCAGGCAGAGTTTAGGGAGCTAGGAGAGAGTTTAAAAAGCAGGACCTCAAAGGTAGTAATCTCCGGATTACTCCCAGTGCCATGTGCTAGTGAGTACAGGAATAGGAGGATAGAACAGATTAATGTGTGGCTGGAGAGATGGTGCAGGAGGGAGGGCTTTAGATTCCTGAGGCATTGGGACCGTTTCTGGGGAAGGTGGGACCTGTACAAGCCGGACTGGTTACACCTCAACAGAGCCAGGACCAATATTCTCATGGGGGAGGTTTGCTTGTGCTGTTGGGGAGGGTTTAAATCAGTTTGGCAGGGGGATGGGCACCAGCATATAGGAGTAGAAAATAGGAATAAGGTGCATAAAAGAGTGAGTGTGTTGGATAGTACTAGAGAAGAAAGTAGTACTAGAGGCGGTAGTAGTACCATATTAGATAGGAGCAGACTAAGAAAGACTGAAAAATTCAAAAATGGGTTTAGAATGCATGTACGTAAACGCACAAAGTGTGGTGAATAAGGTTGGTGAACTACAAGCACAATTAGCCGTGTGGCAATATGATATTGTGGCAATAATGGACACGTGGCTTAAAAACGGTGAGGACTGGGCACTTAATATTCAAGGGTGCAGAAAAGATAGGGAAGGAAAAAAGGGAGGTGGGGTGGCAGTGCTGGTTAAGGAAGACATTGTAGTTTTGGAAAGGGAGGATGTTCTTGAGGGGACAAGGACAGAATCCATTTGGTTAGAGTTGAGGAGCAAAAAGGGTTTGATCACGCTATTGGGAGTATTCTGCAGGCCTCCAAATAGTGAGAGGGAGGTAGAGGAGCAAATCTGCAGGGAAATCGCAGAGACATGCAAGAGCTATAGAGTGGTGATATTGGGGGACTTTAATTACCCAAATATCGATTGGGATAATGCTAGGGTAAAGGGAAAGCAGGGGGAGGAATTTCTGAAATGTGTTCAGGTGAATTTCCTTGCCCAATATGTTCTTGGCCCAACTAGGAAGGAGGCATTGCTGGATCTGGTGCTGGGGAATGAGGTGGGCCAGGTCGACCAAGTGTCTGTGGGAGAACACTTGGGTACGAGTGATCATCCTATCATGTGCAAGGACAGAGGGACCTGGGAGTTAATGTGCATAGGTCCCTGAAGGTGGCGGGACATATTGAGAGAGTGGTTAGCAAAGCATATGGGATCTTGGGCTTCATAAATAGCGGTATTGAGTACAAAAGTAGAGAAGTTATGCTGAACCTTTATAAAGTGCTGGTTAGGCCACAACTGGAGTATTGCGTCCAGTTCTGGTCACCACACTTTAGGAAGGATGTGAAGGCCCTTGAGAGGGTGCAGAGGAGATTTACCAGAATGGTTCCGGGGATGGGGGATCTTAGCTACAAGGACAGGTTGGAGAAGCTGGTTTTGATTTCATTAGAGCAAAGGAGGTTGAGGGGTGATTTGATAGAGGTGTACAAGATGATGACGGGTTTGGATAGGCTAGGCGGGGAAAGGCTGTTCCCACTAGTTGATGGTACAAGGACTAGGGGACACAGATCTAAGGTTTTGGGCAAGAGATACAGGGGGATGTGAGGAAAAACTTTTTTACGCAGCGAGTGGTGATGACCTGGAACTCGCTGCCGACGGAAGTGGTGGAAGCGGAGACACTCAATGTTTTCAAGGGGAGACTGGATAGGCACTTGAGGGAAATAAACTTGCAGGGCTACGGGGATAGAGCGGGGGAATGGGACTGACTGGATTGCTCTACTGAGCCGGCACGGACTTGATGGGCCGACTGGCCCCCTTCTGTGCTGTCATTATTCTATGACTACGACTCTATGGTAGCACACTTGACTGTGAGTCAAAAGGTTGTGGGTTGGATACCCAGTTCAGGACTTAAGCACTTATGCAGGCAAATACATCACTATAACATTGAAGGAGTGCTGCGTTACCAGAGATGTTAGCCTGAAGTGGTGCCTGCCCACTCAGCTAGACCGAAAAGAGCCAATGGCAGTATTCAAAGAAAGAGAGGGAGTTCTCCTGGTGTCCTTGCCCTTATTTATACTTCAACCAAAAACAGGCCGACTGCATATTTATCTCATTTGCTGTTTGTAGGACCTAGTGTGCAAATTGGTGCCCCTCTCTGATATACCCCACACCCCTCACTGTAACACTCTGATATACCCCACACCCCTCACTGTAACACCCTGATATACCCCACACCCCTCACTGTAACACTCTGATATACCCCACACCCCTCACTGTAACACTCTGATATACCCCACACCCCTCACTGTAACACTCTGATATACCCCACACCCCTCACTGTAACACTCTGATATACCCCACACCCCTCACTGTAACACTCTGATATACCCCACACCCCTCACTGTAGCACTCTGCTATACCCCACACCCCTCACTGTAACACACTGATATACCCCACACCCCTCACTGTAACACTCTGCTATACCCCACACCCCTCACTGTAACACACTGATATACCCCACACCCCTCACTGTAACACTCTGCTATACCCCACACCCCTCACTGTAACACTCTGCTATACCCCACACCCCTCACTGTAACACTCTGATATACCCCACACCCCTCACTGTAACACTCTGCTATACCCCACACCCCTCACTGTAACACACTGATATACCCCACACCCCTCACTGTAACACTCTGATATACCCCACACCCCTCACTGTAGCACTCTGCTATACCCCACACCCCTCACTGTAACACTCTGATATACCCTACACCCCTCACTGTAACACTCTGAGGTACCTCACAGTGAGGGCGCTGGGTAGTGCTGGGCTGGGTTAATATATTTCCTGGCATTAATCATTTAATGCTTCTAAAAATAAAAATATACGACATTTGCTAACAGAATGCCAAAGATCACACCCTCACTGCCAAACTGAACAAACCCTCGGCCACACCTTGTAAACAAGTCATTCAATCATTTCTATTTTAACACACTCACAATGTGACTAGTTCTAGCCATTATTTTGCAATGCGTGTAATGGTTTTTATTAAAACCTAGTTTTCTTTGTTCTAAAGTAGATTAAAAAAATCTGAGGGCTGCATACATTCTATTGGAAACATGCTGATTTCCACCATTTAATACCTTCTTAATATTACAGAACTGGTTTTATTGTTGAGTTGTATGATCCCACTCTGTGTCGCTACTGTGAGGCAGATTAGGCAAGAATAATTCAGGCTGTTCAGCCATGGCTCTGTGGGTAGCACTCTCGCCCCTGAGTCACAAGGTTGTTGGTTCAAACCCCACTCCCAAGATTTCAGCACATAACTAGCCAGAACTAGCTGCGCCTCTAGCCAAGCTGTTCCAGTACAGTTACAACACTGGCATCTACCTGACAATGTGGAAAACTGTCCAGGTATGTCCTGCCCACAAAAAGCAGGACAAATCCAACCCGGCCAATTACCGCCCCATCAGTCTACTCTCAGTGATCAGCAAAGTGATGGAAGGTGTCATCGACAGTGCTATCAAGCGGCACTTACTCACCAATAACCTGCTCACCGATGCCCAGTTTGGGTTCCGCCAAGACCGCTCGGCTCCCGACCTTATTACAGCCTTGGTCCAAACATGGATAAAGGAGCTGAATTCAAGAGGTGAGGTGAGTGTGACTGCCCTTGACATCAAGGCAACATTTGACCGAGTGTGGCATCAAGGAGCCCTAGTAAAACTGAAGTCAATGGGAATCGGGGGGAAAACGCTCCACTGGCTGGAGTCATACCTAGCACAAAGGAAGATGTTTGTGGTGATTGAAGGTCAATCATCACAGCCCCAGGATATCACTGCAGGAGTTCCTCAGGGCAGTGTCCTAGGCCCAACCATCTTCAGCTGCTTCAACAATGACCTTCCCTCCAACATAAGGTCAGAAATGGGGATATTCGCTGATGACTGCACAGTGTTCAGTACTACTCACAATCCTCAGAAAATGAAGCAGTCCCTGCCCGCATGCTACAAGACCTGGACGACGTTCAGGCTTGGGCTGATAAGTGTCAGGTAACAGTCACGCCACAGAAGTGCCAGGCAATGACTGTCTCCAACAAGCGAGAGTCTAACCACCGCCCCTTGACATTCATTGGCATTACCATCGCCGAATCCCCCACCATCAACATCCTGGGAGTCACCATTATTATGTCCGCGTATAATTGAGACACGGACTGCAGGAGTTGATTATAACAAGTCTTTACTGAATGGAGACAACCTGGATACTGAAACTACAGAAGCCTGCTGGGGCCTTTTATACAGGGGTGGTCACTGCCGGTACTGCAGTCTGAGACCAGTTATTCCCTTAAAGGTACATACACAACAATTGCTCCCCATTTAGATAAACAGTACATAACATTCATTTAACAACTAAATAATAACTAATTACAATTACAATTACGGTTGCTAGATACATTGGTTGAAGTTAAGCAATTATAAGTTCAGTCTTTGAGGAGGCTTCCTGATTCTGTCTGGATAACGCCTCTTTGGGATATCAGATTCTTCTGGCAAGGTTGAGTCGGGATCAATGTCGTCGTTTGATTCGTCTGCTTCCAATATCACCGATTCTGCGGTAGATGCAATTGGTACTTCGGTTTCATCGCCAGGTGTATCAGATCGTGGTGTGGAGTTGACATTTTCCAGTGACTCTAGAATCTGGTCAGCATGGCGTCTTACAATGCTCTCTCCAACGTCCACGGTATACATTAGAGGTCCTTGCCATGTACAGATCGTTCCTGGCTGCCATTTCTCTGTGCGATAGTCCCGGGCCAAAACTGGTTGACCTATCTTAAAACTCCTGGTCGGCCTTTCATTCATATTCTGAAACTGCCTGTTCTCCACATCTCTTCTGACGTTTGGCTTAACCAAATCCAAGCGGCATCGTAGTCTTCGATTGAAGAACATCATGGCTGGAGTTTGGTTGGTAACTGCATGTGTCGCATTCCGGTAGGCAAACAAGAAGTTATCCACCTTGTGTTGTAGGGGTATATCTTCATTACACATTGCCTTGATAGCCTTCTTGAATGTTTGAACAAACCTCTCGGCCAATCCATTAGTGGCTGGATGATATGGGGCGGATGTGTAATGCTTAACACCATTGTTCTTTAAGAACCTCCGGAACTCTTCAGACACAAACTGTGGTCCATTGTCAGAGCAAATCTGTTCAGGCAGCCCATTCCTGGCTAATATGGTTCGTAAGACTGTGATAGTTTTTTCTGTGGTGGTTGAGGACATTTTTATTACCTCTGGCCACTTTGAATGTGCATCCACCGCAATTAAAAACATCGAGTCCATAAAGGGACCAGCAAAATCAATGTGCACCCTTTGCCATGGAGATGAGGGCCACTCCCATGGATGTAGAGGGGCTTGTGGTGGGGCGTTTTGGACCTTCTGGCATCCTGTACAGCTCTTGGTCATCTCTTCGATTTCTCTATCGATTCCCGGCCACCACACAAACACTCTGGCTAAGTTCTTCATTTTTACCCCTCCCAGATGACCCTCATGAAGCTCATTGAGCACTCTATTCTTCAATTTGGGTGGAATTACTACTCTGGATCCACACATCAAGGTTCCTCTACACACTGACAGCTGTTCTCTTCTCAGCGAGAATGCTGGCAGCAGTGGTTCGCCATGTGCTGGCCATCCCTTCACCATTAAATCATAGACCCAGGAGAGTGTCGGGTCATTTCGTGTTTCCTTTTCTATGTTTGCATTCGTCACAGGGAGACATTCGACTATAGTCGAGTGGAATAACTCCACTGGATCCACTGCCAGTTCTTCTTCCACCATCGGCAATGGTAGGCGTGACAATCCATCAGCATTCCCATGCTGTTTAGTTCCTTTGTCCTCGATGTCATATTGGTGTGCCCCTAGGAAAAGGGACCACCTCTGTAGCCGTTGTGCCGTCATTATCGGTACGCCCTTCTGAGGGTTGAAAATGGAAACGAGAGGTTGATGATCAGTCAGTAGAGTAAATTTCTGACCGTGCAGGTAGTGATTGAACTTCTTCACCCCCCACACCAGGCTGAGGGCCTCTCTGTCAATCTGGGCGTTGTTACGCTCGGCTGAAGTTAACGAGCGTGACGCAAAAGCTATCGGCCTCTCTGAACCATCAAGGAATTTATGTGACAGTACCACCCCAATGCCGTAGGGAGACGCATCACACGCCAGTCTTATCGGTAGTGATGGGTTGTAGTGAACCAATACTTCTCTTGAAGTGATTAGGTCCTTACTCTTCTAAAAGGCCCGCTTACATTCATCGCTCCATTTCCAAGCTACTCCCGTTCGTAGTAGGGCGTTCAGTGGACGCAGAATTGTGGACAAATTCGGCAAAAACTTATGGTAGTCATTCACCAATCCGAGGAATGACCTCAGTTGCAACACATTTTCAGGCGCTGGAGCCTTAACTACTGCTTCAATTTTGTCAGGGGACTTATGCAACCCCTCTTCATCAATCACGTGGCCACAATATGATATCTGTTTCTTAAAAAACTCGCACTTGGGGCGATTGGCTCGTAGCCCATGTTCACGTAGTCTAGTGAGCACCTGCTCTAGGTTGGCAAGGTGTTCACTGTCATCTTCACCTGTCACTAGGATGTCGTCCAAGTAACACTGAGTCCCCGGAATCCCTTGCAGGACTTGTTCCATCGCTCTCTGCTATATCGCCGGAGCTGATGCTACTCCGAATACCAGTCGATTATACTGGTAAAGACCTCTGTGAGTGTTTATCGTGAGATACTTCCTAGAGGATTCTTCAACCTCCATCTGCAAATATGCTTGTGCTAGGTCAATTTTTGTAAAACGCTTCCCTCCAGATAGTGAGGCGAAGATATCTTCTATCCTTGGAAGAGGATATTGTAATGTGTGAAGGACTGGGTTCACCGTCACCTTGAAGTCCCCACAGATGCGAACCTTCCTTGACTCCTCAGACTTATTGTTTAACGTTTTCTTCATGGCAGGAACGATGGGTGTCGCCCACTCGCTCCAGTCTACCTTAGATAACACGCCTGCATTCTCCAGCTCTGCCTCGACGGCTGGGCGAATTGCATATGGTACCGGTCTTGCTTTGAAAAACTTGGGAATTGCATTCTCCTCTATTTTTATCAAGGCGGTTACGCCTTTAAGAGTGCCCAGTTCTTGTTGAAATACCTCTTTGGCGTCAGCTAAGATTGTTGACAATCGTCCAGGAGTGATGTCGTCATCCTTTTCACCAGCCACCGTCAGTGCCTGAATGGAGTGCCAGTCTAAACTTATCTTTCTGATGCATTCACGTCCCAATAACGGTGGTCCACCATCTTGCAGAATGTAGAGATACAATTTCCGTATTTTCTTGCCGTTGTATTCGACAGGCACCCTTATTTTTCCTCTGGGGTATACTTTTTGCCCCGTATACGTCCTCAAGACAATGGATGTCTCTCTCAAGGGTATGTGTGAGAATAGCCGCTTGTAGTCTCGTCAATTCATGACGGTTAGCGCTGATCCTGTATCCAATTCCATTTTGACTTGGGACCCTGCATCGTGAGGGTGACCCAAATGATTCGGTGATCCTCTTTTGCGATTACGTTGTGGAGTTTGAGACAGCTTAGTCTCTTGTTCCCGGATTCACTATCGCTCATCTGGTCTTCGGAACTACTGTCCGTCATCTTTTGTACTTTCCTGTACGGTTCTTTAGTAGCCTTTTTGTTGTCATTGGTCTTCTTCTTCCCAGACCTGCAAACTCGTGCAATGTGTCCCATCTTTCCGCATTGCCTGCATATTTTGTCCTTGGACCAGCAGTCCTTCTGGTCATGGTTTGTTCTGCCGCAGCGATAACATTTTGCAAATCCCCGTGTCATTTCGTGGGTGCCGTATTCCTGTGGCTTTTGTTGTATTTCCGCAGCTCCCCTTGCTGCTGCTTCGTACGATACTGCCACGCTGAAAGCCTTATCTAGCGTCAGCTCTTTCTCTGAGAGTAACCTCTTCTGGGTTCCTTCACTCAGGAGTCCACAGACAAATTTGTCCCGTAAGGTATCTGCCAGTTCTGCTCTGAACTGGCAGTGCTTTGATAGCTTGCGTAGTTCCGTAAGGTAATCAGCATTGCTCTCATTTTTATGCTGATTTCTCCTGTGGAATTTAAATCTTTCTGCTATCAGCAGCGGTGTAGGATTTAGGTGTTCCTGTAGGATAGCAACAATTTCGTTAAAACTCTTCGCCTTTGGTTTGGCTGGAGTAATCAGGTCCCGCAATAGGCCGTACGTTCTTGCGCCCATTAAATTTAGCAATACCGATGCCTTTTTCTCATCAGCTATTTCGTTTGCCTCGCAATATACCTCGACTCTTTCCACATACGTGGTCCAGTCTTCTATTGCATTATCGAAGGCAGTGATATCGCCAGTCTTTGGCATCTTTAAAATCTAAGATGGCGCCTCCCGTGCTTTGCCTTCGTCCCCGATGGATCAAAATGGCGCCTCCCGCGCTTTTCCTTCTTCCCCGCCGAGTTAAGATGGCGCCTCCCGCGCTTTCCCGCCGCTGCCGCTGCTGCCAACGCTGTTGCTGGCGATTATATTTATTTTACTATCCTGTAACGGCGACGCCCTATGGTCTTCGCACCTCCCCGATCGCTGCTGCCAACGCCGCTCTCCGCGGTATTTTTATTTTTCTATCGCGCTTCAATATTTGCTCCGTTACTTGAAGAACCGTTCCCGTCGTGGAGCGGACCCTCTGGGACACTTCCCTCCCTCTTCTTAGGTCCGAACGCTGCCCGACTTCGAAGCACCGGCTGCGCCCTGTGTGCTCCACCCTCTCTCTCTCTCTTTGCTTCCCGACTCGCTGCCCGGCCCCGTTGCAGAGCCACCCGATCGAGCTCTAGCCCGCCGCAGCCCAGGAAGGATCAGTGCACTACCTGCCACCAGCCCGATTAGCTGGGAAACCAAAGGCTGGAGAACCAAGCCTGGCTCTCGACAGTCTCTCCTGCACTTTTCAATTCGATGATTTGGAGGGCGGTTGCCCACGGTCGACGCCCGTTTCTCGAGTTTCTTTGGATTATTATTTTTTTTTTCTTTCTTCTGGCTTCGACCTTCAATAACGTTGTCTGAGGTGCTGCTGAGTTGCAGGTAAGTTCGTTTCTTACTCGTCGCCAGTATTATGTCCGTGTATAATTGAGACACGGACTGCAGGAGTTGATTATAACAAGTCTTTACTGAATGGAGACAACCTGGAAACTGAAACTACAGAAGCCTGCTGGGGCCTTTTATACAGGGGTGGTCACTGCCGGTACTGCAGTCTGAGACCAGTTATTCCCTTAAAGGTACATATACAACAACCATTGACCAGAATCTTAACTGGACCAGCCACATAAATACTGTGGCAACAAGAGCAGGTCAGAGACTAGGTATTCTGCAGCAGGTGTCTCGCCTCATGACTCCCCAAAGCCTTTCTACCATCTACAAGACACAAGTAAGGAGTGTGATGGAATACTCTCCACTTGCCTGGATGAGTGCAGCTCCAACAACACTCAAGAAGCTCGACACTGTTAAGTCTGTGGGTTGTATTATAAATAATCACAGACTCCACGGTTAACAAAATAAAACACGTCTTTACTATTCAGAGGCTCGGGCGATTCTGCCCTAGTTAACATATCACAACCCTTATATACTGGTGTGGTCACTATCGGTATTACAGTATACATGAGCCAATAAATAGTGCCACCCTAAAGTAGTGCTCTTAAAGGCGGACGGTCACATTCTATAGTTCCCTTAAAGGTAAACGGTTACATACACAACACTCCTCCCTTCCTAGCTTATTACTTACAGAATCCCATTAAACATACAATCTTCAATTTTATATAAACAGTTTGCAGATATACTCTCGATGGAGTCAACGTCATATAACAATTTACAGATATACTCTCAATGGAGTCAACGTCATATAACTTCATGTTTAACATAACATAATAACATACATAACTTCATGGCAAAACAGATCACCGATTCAGTCTCTGTGGAAAACAGTTCATAGATTCAGTCTCTGTGGTGTAGTCGGTTCACGTTGCTGGAGTGACTCATTCAATAGTCCTTCCATGGATTTAACAGTTTGAACTTCCGAACTGAATTGGCTCCGTTCGGAGGGACCACGTGTGTGATCTGGTAGAGGTAATAATGGTTCAGATGGGTCATCTTCTGTTTCGACTTTTCCTTTTCTGCTTCTTGGAGACTCTCTGGGCTCCACTGTCAGCTGCCAGCTGCATGCGCAGTTCCTCCTTCTCTTCCTCCTTTTTCCGTAGTAGAGCCACCTTCTCCCGATGTTCCGTAGACTTTCGGTGCTCCTCCATGATTTCTGTATGGTGGGAGTCGAAGTTACAAGTTGGGCAGGACAGGACATAGTAATATTCGGAGTCGTCCGACAGGTCAGCGAGAGGGTCTTCTATGTCCTCCCTACCCAGCTGGACGTCAGCCAGCTTTTGTTCCAAATCCAGACATCTTTCCTGAAGAGACTTCTTCACGTGTTCCGCTTCCTCTAACTTTTTCTGGGCTTTCAGCAAGTTGTTTACTAATGACCTCATTTGTGATTTTAATACTTCAACTTCCTTTGGAGATTGATTGATCGGACTATTCAATCCCTCTACCGGAGCAGTTGTTTCAGCGTTCTGTTGTTCAACCTTGACATGAGTCAGCGTACTTTTGGTATCTAAGGGTTGCTCTGCTGCCATCTTCTCAGTCTGTGTTGCAACCTCGGCTATTTCAATAACTTTTGAGAGCTCCAAACCTTTCTCCTCTGACGATTTAAGCTCATGTTCATGGCCCATTCTTACGGTCTCTGTGTTTCTTACAGTTCCCTTTTCTTCCACTGAAAAGATTTCCAGTCGCATCTGTTCTTCAAGTCGTTGGACCTCGGCCATTGCCGCTTCATATTTATTTTGTGTTTCCTTTAATAATTTAACGAGTTCTTGGACATCCTGTATTCCCTGTTCTGGTATGTCTTCCACCACTAATTTTTTTTCTATGGATTGAATCCCTAACGATGAGTCAGCCTTGGCCTGAAGCTCATCAAACATTTCCTGCAGACTTTGTAATTCTTGCTTATGGTCAACCTTTAGTCGTTCACGTTCAACCTTTAGTTGCTCATATGCTTTCACTAACACAAGCTTTTCGGAAGTTGCCAAGTTAACCCCTTCCAGGATTGTAGTCCGAGCCTGTTCATACTGTTCTTTCAACTCATCACACTCTGCTTGCAACAAGTCGTAGAGGTGAACTGGAATACCATCCTGACTTCCTGAAGATTCCTCTTCCTTTGGATCGTTCTGTGTATATTCTAGTTCCTGAACAGCCTCAGGGAGATGTGATTGGTACTTGGCCACGAAGGCTCTATGGTCGCTCTCTGCTTGAGCGAGCTGTCTCTGTTGTCTTTCCAGGGTCTCCCATTTGGTGTCCCAGAACTTTTTCATCTTTTCCATCTCTTGTACGAGACGGGCACTCAACTGTTCTAATTGTCGTTGTACTTTGACATAACGTTGAGTTCTAGCCCGGTGTTCCTCCGTAATGCATATGTCTGTAGCTTAAACAGACTCAGAATTCTCTGTCTTTATGCACGCCATCGATTTCCCAACCTTAGTCCGTGAGTTCATGTTAACCTTGTTTTTCATACATAAGCTGGACTTATCGTCTTCCGGCTCGGAGTCTGAGCTGCTTGTCTGCACCGAGTCCTCACTCATCATTGCTTGTCGGTAGTGCCATTCCATGTCTATTTTCTTGATCCACTCCCGTCCCAGAAGTGGTGGTCCTCCCTCAGGTAGTACGTACAGATACATTCGTGGGTGTTCTTTACCCCTATCTCTCACCTTGACTCGTATTTTTCCCAGGGGGTATACATGATGCCCCGTGTATGTCTGTAATACAAATTTGGTATTTCTTAAGGGTATGTGAGAGAATAGCCGGTGGTAGTCCTTTTGGTTGATGACGGATACAGCTGATCCCGTGTCCAGCTCCATTCGTACTTGGACCCCCGCTATTTTTAGTGTGACCCAGATCAACTGTAGATCAGTTACTTTACCCACATTGTGGATTCTCAGACTATCCAGCTCATGGCTGTTTGGGTCTGAGTCTGAATTTTGTTCGTCTGAACTCTTTTCAGCCACCTGATGCACCTTGTTGTACTTTTCTTGTGGTGGTGGCTTCCTTTGCTTGTTGGTCTTCTTTCCGGACCTGCATACCTTCGCGATGTGACCCAGTTTGCCACATTTCCTGCACTCCTGGTTCTTAAACCAGCACTGATTCTGGTCGTGCGTTGTCTTTCCACAACGGTAGCATTTGGAAGTGTTTGCAGTAATTTGGTCCACCCCGAGTGCCGCCGCCTTTAGCTGCATTTCCGCCGTCCCTTTCGCTGCGGCTTCGTGCGATGAAGCTATGAGGACAGCCCTGTCCAGTGTGAGGTCGTTTTCTTCCAGAAGTCGCTTCTGCGTGCTTTCTTTGGACAATCCGCATACGAACTTGTCCCGCAGCGCCTCTGTCAAATTCCCTCCAAACTGGCAGTATTTCGCTAGCTTACGCAGTTCGACTAAGTATTCCGCATTGCTTTCATCTTTCCTCTGGGTTCTTGCGTAAAATTTAAATCGTTCAGCCAGCATCAACGGTGTGGGGTTCAAGTGATCCTTCAGCACTGCTACGATCTCTTCGAAGGTCTGGTCCACTGGTTTAACTGGTGCTATCAGATGTTTCAAAAGCCCGTATGTTTTTGCTCCCATCGAATTTAACAAAGTTATTGCCTTGTTGTCATCCTCAATTTCGTTGGCTACGCAATATATTTCTATGCGTTCCACATACGTGGCCCAGTCTTCTATTTCAGCATTAAAGTCATTAATATTTCCTCGCTTAGGCATCTTCTTCTCTTTTCGAGAACAGTACAAGTATTACTTTACTTATTATTAATTTTCCCTCTCTTCTTGAGAACACACCAGCCTTTCTGAAAAATCTTATTACTTTCCTGAAATTCTTAATAATTTCCAAGATGGCGGTTTCCCGCTTCTTCCTTCTTCTTCAGCGGTTTCCCCGCGAAAAATGGCGGCTTTCCCGCGCTTCTCGCTCTCCCCACCCACTTCGATGGCGGTTTTCCCGTGCTTCTCGGCGCTCTCCGCCCACTTCAATGGCGGTTTTCACCCGTTCCCCGACGCTGACTTTCAGCCCGAGTGCGGCCCTTATCAGCGGATGCGATCGATGGCCCGGCTGCGCCTCGCACTTGAAAGCAGCCCCCGGCCTCTGGCTCACCCGCTCGCGCGGCTCTTGCTCGCTCCCTCCCGGGCTCTGGCTTACCCGCTCGCGCGTTTCACCGCGGCTCTTACCAGGGAGTGCGATCGCCCTTATCTCCCGATCGGTGGCCCTGTCTTTGCAGCCAATGCTGCTCGGCTTACCCACGAGGTTATGGAGGCTTCAGGGTCCTAATGCCTGTCGCTTCCAGCCTGTCGGTTCCAGACTGGTGAGGATTGAAACCTCTCTTCAACGTCCTGTCTTCGGACGAAGCCGCCGTGGAACAACTGCCGCAGGGTTCGAATCCTGACTCGTCGCCAATGTTAAGTCTGTGGGTTGTATTATAAATAATCACAGACTCCACGGTTAACAAAATAAAACACGTCTTTACTATTCAGAGGCTCGGGCGATTCTGCCCTAGTTAACGTATCACAACCCTTATATACTGGTGTGGTCACTATCGGTATTACAGTATACATGAGCCAATAAATAGTGCCACCCTAAAGTAGTGCTCTTAAAGGCGAACGGTCACATTCTATAGTTCCCTTAAAGGTAAACGGTTACATACACAACAGACACCATCCTTGACAAAGCAGCCTACTTGATTGGCACCCCCTCTACCACCTTAAACATTCACTCCCTCCACCACCAGCGTACCGTGGCTGCAGTGTGTACCATATCTACAAGATGCACTGCAGCAACTCATCAAGGCTTCTTCGGCAACACCTCCCAAACCCACAACCTTTTCCACCTAGAAGGACAAGGGCAGCAGGCGCACGGGAACACCACCACCTCCAAGTTCCCCTCCAAGTCACACATCATCCTGACTTAGAAGCATTTTGCCGATCCTTCATCGTCACTGCATCAAAATCTTGAACTCCCTCCCTAACAGCACTGCGGGAGCACCTTCACCACACGGACTGCAGTGGTTCAAGAAGGCGGCTCACCACCATCTTCTCAAGGGTAACTAGGGATGGGCAATAAATGCTGGCCTTGCCAGCGACTCCCACATCCCATAAAAACGAATAATTAAAAATAAAATCTATCTGACACTCCAGTGCAGTACTGAAGGAGTACTGTACTGTCAGAGGTGCCATCGTTCAGATGAGACATTAAAGCAAAGCCCCGTCTGCTCTCTCAGGTTAGTGTAAAAGTTCCCACGGCACTATTCAAAGAAGAGCAGTGGAGTTCTCTTCGGTGTCCTGGCCAATATTTATCCTCAACCAACATCACTAAAACAGATTATCTGGTCATTATCACATTGCTGTTTGTGGGAGCTTGCTGTGCGCAGTATTAGCTGCCATATTTGCTACATTACAAAAGTACCTACACTTCAAACGTACTTCAGTGGCTGTAAAGCACTTTGGGATGTCCTGAGGTCATGAAAGGTGTTAAAGAAATGCAAGTCTTTCTTCTTTAACCATTTCTTTCTTTAACCGTTAGCGTCTTGTTTTCTGCAGAGCTGCTCTGAAGTCCAGAGCGATGTGACGTAATGCTAAGTCGGACCTTTGTGAGGCTAGGTGGCTCCCTCCCTCATGTTGCTGAATGTGACGACAGGTCAGTAACTCTAAATGCGTGTTTCGAGAGACCGGTCGGACTGCAGCCCAGGCCTATATCGTCTCTGCTGGAACCCACTGTGGACGGGCCCTGGGAAAACCCTCCAAGGGGAGTTCAGGCGCCTCCTACGGCACTGCCAACGCATCGATTATTTTACTGGTTTTGTTCCAATTGCTTTCTAGAGAATACAGAAAAAAGAAAACTTATTTGCAACAGGAAAAATACTGATAAGCCAGAATGAGGGAGGAAGGGATTACAAATAAATCTCAGTGTTTTGGGAGAGTATCAGTGTCGGGTGTTGTCCCCAGCGGTGCCTTTATCAGCTGCACCATTGGTGAAGCTGAGATCAAACTTAACAAGAGGACACTTGAAAGAACTTCATTTCAGTGAGAATTGAAGAGGTTTAATTGTTGTAGATATTTTACAGAACCAGTTGATGAGTTGGGAAGAGCAGCACAGGAGGGTGTGAGCCACACTTTGGGAGTTTTGGTCAGTTCAAGCTTATTCCAGTGTTCCAGACGTTATATTTGTAAGATGGTGGTGACACAGGACATTGACCCAGCACATTTCGGAAAATAGAAGCACATGGTATGAATGGGACGGTGGTAACTTGGGTATGTAATTGGCTCAGGGATGGGAGGCAGGGAGCAGTGGTGAATGGATGTTTTTCTGACTGGAGGGAAGTATGCAGTGGGGTCCCCTAGGGGTCGGTATTAGCACCACTGCTTTTCTTGTTAAATATAAATGACCTGGACTTGGGAATAAGGAGTACAATTTAGAAGTTTGCGGATGATACAAAACTTGGCAACGTAGTAAATCGTGAACATGACAGTAGTAGACTTCAGGAGGATATGGACAGACTGGGGAAATGCAATTTAATGAGGATAAGTGTGAAGTGATGCACTTTGGAAACCTGCAGGACCGACAAGCGGATGTTGGCCCAGAAATTCGGGTCTCCACGGGTGAGTACGCACGGGGTACTCACCTGTAGGCCCAATGGAAGTGCCGGTTTCCTGCATGCACTGCGCATGCACGGGAAACCGGCACTTCCGTTCCCCTGAAAGCAGGGGTTCAGAAGTGGAACACGTGCGCGGTAGAGGCTGCGCGTGCGCATCGAACTTAGGTCTTTATTACAGGTTTTCCCGGGAAGGTAAGCCTGCAGAATTTAGAAATGTAAAAAGCAGGCGTAAGGCCTGCTTTTTACAAGGTAAGTGGTGAATTAATTAAAATTAAAACATTTTTTCCACAGGTTTATTATTTTTAAATACTTTAAAACAAGGTAAGTTTATTTTTAGCCCCGTTAGAAAATAAAATTATTTTATACAAAAATTTTAATTATTGTTTAAAATAGTTATTTCATTTAATTTATAGTTTATTTAAAAAATGTGATTTAAAAAAAAAATTATTTGAAGATTTAGTGATGTTTTGTAAGAAGGGCCCGTAGTATTTCTAAGTTTGACAGCACTTCCTGTCAGACTTATGAATGAAGCATTCCCTGCTACCATTGGCTCTCCATGGCCCACGTGATCCCAGGGGACGCATCGAACTAACTGCGCCCCTGGGATACGCAAGCACTGCACACCGGCAGTTGGAGCAGGCCCAGGATCGGAATTCCACGCGGGCCCACAGCTCAACGGCCGGCACGCTAGGTAAGTGCAGGTTGGGGGCTTGCACCCGCAGGAAGCCCCCGACCTGAATTTCTGGGCCGTTATTTTTATTAATTAATTTATCCCATTGTGAATAAACAAGAGGCCTTGAATGCTCCTCCCAAAAATCATTCACCTCCCAACCACCCTCCTGTACTGCACCTCACCCATCACCCACCTTCCGCCCATTTAAAGCTCAACTTGGTAATGCCCATATGTCGTTCCTCCTCCTCTCCGTCAATCAGGTTTCTCCCGTGTCTCTTCACAACTCCTTTTTCACTGATGTACGGCACCACATTCCAGTGACTGCTACTGAAACTAATCTTCGGTGTCATCGTCAATGAATACGCAACCCAACCTAAATCAATTCAAGTCCCGCAAACTCAACTCAACGCAACTCAACCCAACGCAGCTAAAACCAGCCCAAATCATTCCACCCTCCAGCCCTCAACTCAACCAATCCCTCAATTTCTGGAACAACATTTTGAAGGAAAATATAACAGCTGAAAAAAATAACAAATAAAAATTGTAGTTATTTACATTCAGATTAATTTTTACTCATAGAGTCATGGGGGAAAAATTGGGTTGCTTTGCGCCTCCCGTTAGCGCCCTCTTAGGGGCACAAAGCAACTAGCGCCCGGGAGCGGCACCGCTAACGCCTCCCGCAAAATTCAGCAGGAGGTTAGCAGCAGCGGTAACCATTAGCGCCCCGCGGCGCTGTGCTGCCGGCGATGACGTCATTGCCGTGCGCAGCGCCCCATTGGCGGCCTGGCCGCAATCCTCGGTAGCGCCCCCTGACTTACCGCCAGACGCTATGTCTGATGGGGTCAGGGGGGCCTACATACAGCCGGGGCGGCGCTATTTAAAGGAGAGGTACCGGGCGGCTATTTTTGATGCTGGCCGCCTGCCAGCACCTGCCTCCGCTGCCGTCCCTGACCTCCTGACCCGCTCCTCCGCGGAGTGCCGGCTGCGCTCCATGAGCCCAGTTCTTCTCTTGAGTGCCGGGCTCTTTTGCCAGCACTCCGATCCCCGGGGACCCAGCTGGGCCCCGGGTCGTGCTGCGCAAGGCCCCTCCCCTTTAAGAAGGGGAGGAAGGCCTGCAATACTGCGAAGTGATGTGAGGCGATATTCCCTTGCAGCGCCCCAAGAGGGAGGCGGGTCGCTTCCAGTAGCACCCCACTTCCCTCTTGGGGTGCTACCACTCAATTTCGGCTGCAGGGGCGCTAATTTTTCTGCGGAGCTAAAAGTAGCGCCCTGGCGATGTTAGCACCCCAAAGGGGGCGCAACTCAATTTTTCCCCAATAGAGTCAAAACGGCATATAATGAGGCCATTCGGCCCATCGAGTCGGTGCCGGTTCTCTGTAGAGCAATCCAGTCAGTCCCATTCCCCCGCTCTATCCCCGTAGCTCTGCAGGTTTATTTCCCTCAAGTGCCTATCCAGTCTCCCCTTGAAAACATTGAGGCCTAGAAATTCGGTGGGCTGTGCCACCAGTTAGCGCCTAAAGAGGGCACTCAGTGGCTTTAGCGCCACTGGCCACGCCTCCCGCGATATTTAGCTGGGGCGCTAATGGCAGCGTTAGCCTGTTGCGCTGCGCTGCCACCGATGATGTCATCGGTGTGCGCAGCACCCCGCTACCGCCCCGATCTCGATATTTGGTAGCGCCCGCCTCTGTAGCGCCGTTCGCAAATCGCGCCTGGTTCACGGGGCCTACCTGTGCCGGGAGTGCCGCAAATTAAGGTGGAGGTGCGGGTCGGCCGTTTTTCCGGCGGCCGCCTGCCAGCACCTCCGTCCCCGGCCTCCTGATCTCCCCCCGCGGCAGTGCCGGCTGTTTTCCGAGAGCCCGGCACTTCTCCTCGGTGCCGGGCTCTTTTGCTGGCACTCACGATCTCCGATCGCGCTGGTGCAGGCCCCTCCCCCTTAAGAATGGGAGGAAGGCCTGCAGTACTGCGGCACGTTGCGCTGTGATATTCGGTTTCAGCGCCCTAAGAGGGATGCGGAGCGCCTCGAGCCTCGCCCCGTGTCCCTCTTGGGGCGCACAAGCTGAATTTCCGGCGGTCGCAACTGCTCCGATCACTGCGCTAAATCCGGCGCCCAGGCGAGCTTGGCGCCCCGTTTGCGGCTCCACTGAATTTCTCCCCGCGTGTCTCCGCTTCCACCACTTCCGTCGGCAGCGAGTTCCAGGTCCTCACCACTCGCTGCGTAAAAAAGTTTTTCCTCACATCCCCCCTGTATCTCTTGCCCAAAACCTTAAATCTGTGTCCCCTAGTCCTTGTACCATCAACTAGTGGGAACAGCCTTTCCCCGTCTAGCCTAACCAAACCCGTCATAATCTTGTACACCTCTATCAAATCACCCCACAACCTCCTTTGCTCCAATGAAAACAAATACAGCTTCTCCAAACTGTCCTTGTAGCTAAGATCCCCCATCCCCGGAACCATTCTGGTAAATCTCTGCACCCTCTCAAGCGCCTTCACATCCTTCCTAAAGTGTGGTGACCAGGACTGGACGTGATGCTCATGGTTTGTGTTTTCATTCAGTGAAACCGAGCCCTGGCTCCAGGATACTGGAGTTCTAAGAGTTACAGTAAAGTTGATGTGAAATCCAGAGTACAGACTGGACTCTGCGGCGTTACCTTGGGTCAAATCCTCTCAATTTCTTCTGACGTGACTGATAAGTGGCTGATTATACACATGCCAGCAGCAAAGGGACAGTTGCTGTCGAAGAGCAGTAGGTGCCAAAATAACATTCCAATCATAAATTCAAAAGGACCACCTTTATTTGGTGAATCTGATAGTTGTTGGCAGAATTGCCAGAGTTGTCCTGTGTCTGTGGGAGCCTCTTCCAGTGAGATATTGGAATTTAGATTATTCAAATATTTTGAGAGGGTTTTGGAATTCTAACTAAATTAATGGAAAGCTCCCAGATATCATTAACAGAGAGAGAAATAACTTGTATTTAGATTGCACCTTTCATGAGCTCAGGATGGCCAAAGCAATGAAATACCTTTGAAATAAAAACAGAAAACGCTGGGAATGCACAGCCCTCTGTGGAGAGAGAAACAGTTAACGGGGGCGATTTTGCCGGTGCCCAGGGATTGGGTTTGGAGGGGGGACTGCTGGGAAAATCAAAAAGATTGGCAGCGGGTCCCAAACCCGCTCCCAACCCGCCTCCAATCAATCTTACCGGGAATCGGGTCCCCAATTTGCGCAGGGACCCGACTCCTAGCGGCGGGAAGAGGATTGTAGTCACTTAACAGATAGTTAACAGGCAGTCAAGAGGCTTTAACCAATTTTGACACTTCTACTGCGGGCTTCCCGATGTAATGTTTGTGTATAGATGGCAGCTGCAGAAGTGGTGTGATGAATCCAATGGGACACTGGTGAGTTGCAGAGGTAAGAAAATGCTGGGAAAATCATTTTTAACGTACAGTAAACTCTCGTTTAAACAGCACCTAATCAACCGAAATTCTTTAATAACCGACACTATAGATAGCCGGTAATCTTGCCGAATCCATCCATTTTTCGTTTTTCCTAGTCCGAGTTTCCCGTGGTGGCCGAGTTAGTCACTGGTTTTTATTTTTTTTGTATTAAAAATTGCCTACCTCTCTGTCATCTGGAATTTTTTATCAACCTGCACCAACCCGGTCCTGTTGGTGCTGGATACGAAAGAGTTTACTGTAGGTAATAAGGTTTGAAGTGTTTGTGTAGTCCCACCTCATTGGGAGAACCTCTCTCACCAGTGACAGATTGCTTCCATCTGTTTTAGCCTAAGGAGAGATTCACTGGAGAGCCTGGGTGCAAAGGCTCACCTTTGCACAGTGATTGTCAGTGTTTGCAGCACCTCAGTGCTGTCAAACACTGAAAAAAATCATCTGTCAAAAAGGAATGGTGGTGGCCCCTTTAAGAAAACCGGCAGATGACGCGTCATCAACTGGCATCATCTGACACTGACTTTCTCTTAATTGGCCGGCAAGCCCGTAGGGCGGGGCTTAACAAGACCAATTGACACAAAACAGCATCTGCGCGTCGGACATCACTGGGGGGCGGGACTAGAACCCGAAAGGCAGCAGTCCCGCCCCCAACGCACCTCTTCAGGTAAGATCCCGGCCAACGTTTCAGGTTGGTGACCTTTCATCAGAACATTGGCCTGAAATGTTAACCCTGTTTCTCTCTCTGCTGAGGGCCTCCAGTATTTTCTGTTTTTATTTCAGATTTCCAGCATCCGCAGTATTTTGCTTAAGTACTTTTGAACTGCAATTCCTGTTGTAATTTAGGGAAACGTGACAACCAATTTGTGCAGATGACAGCAACGAGATAAATGATCAGATAATCTGTTTTTAGTGATGTTGGTTGAGGGTTTAACTATTGTACTTGGCCAGTCTTTGAAAACACACCCTGGATATAAACACATTTTCCCCAAATTAGATCATTGTGCTATATTACCTAGAATCTACAGTGCAGAAACAGGCCACTCCGCCCAACTGGTCAGTGCCGCTGTTAATGCTCCACACGAGCCTCCTCCCACTCTAATTGCCTCTTCCCGCCCTGTCGCCCATACCCCTCGATTCCCTTCTCCCTCTCTGCTCCAACCACTCGATGCGGCAGCGAGTTCCACACTCTCACCACTCTCTGTGTAAAGAAATGACTCCTAAATCCTTTCTTTGCTGGGACACTGCCGGTGCCCCTGATGACCACGTGTGCCGGAGATGCATCCATCTGCAGCTACTAGCAGACCGCATTGAGGCGCTGGAGCTGCGGGTGGATGGGTTGTTGAGCATTCACGATGCTGAGAGGGTCGTGGATAACACGTTTAGTGAGTTGGTCACACCGCAGGTAAGGGCTGCACAGGAAGATAGGAAATGGGTGACCACCAGGCGGAGCAATAGAAGCAGGCAGGTAGTGCAGGAGACCCCTGTGACCATTCCCCTCTCAAACAGGTATACCGATTTGGATACTGTTGAGGGGGATGACTCACCAGGGGAAGGCAGCAGCAGCCAACTTCCTGGCACTGGGGGTGCTCCTGCTGCCCAGGAAGGGAGGAAAAAGAGTGGGAGAGCAATAGTGGTAGGGGATTCTATAGTAAGGGGAACAGGTAGGCGTTTCTGTGGCCGTAGACGTGAATCCAGGATGGTTTGTTGCCTCCCTGGTGCCAGGGTCAAGGATGTCACTGAGCGGCTGCAGGGCATTCTGGAGGGGGAGGGTGAACAGCCAGAGGTCGTGGTCCATATTGGTACCAACGACATAGGTAAAAAGAGGGATGAGGTCCTGCAGCAAGAATTTAGGGAGCTAGGTGGAAGATTAAGGAGCAGGACCTCAAAGGTTGTAATCTCTGGATTACTCCCGGTGCCACGTGCCAGTGAGTATAGGAATAGGAAGATGGAACAGATGAATGCGTGGCTAAAGGGATGGTGCAGGAGGGAGGGCTTTAGTTTCCTGGATCACTGGGTCTGCTTCTGGGAAAGGTGGGACTTGTACAAGTCGGACGGTTTACACCTGAACCAGAGGGGAACCAATATCCTTGCGGGGAGGTTTGCTAGCACTGCTGGGGGGGGTTTCAACTAACTTGGCAGGGGGATGGGATACAGAGTGGAGCTATAGTAGGGGGTGATTTACAGCCAAATACGGAGGAAAAAACAAGTCAGCTGGGAAGGCAGAGCAAATATGTGAAGGCAAAAGGGAATATGGCAGGGCAGGATGGCATTTATTTTAATGCAAGGAGTTTTGCAAATAAGGTGGATGAACTGAAGTTGTTGTTGAACACATGGGAGTACGATATTGTTGCTATCACGGAGACATGGTTGAGGGAGGGTCAGGACTGGCAGCTCAATATTCCGGGGTATAGAATCTTCAGGCGAGACAGAGGGGGGTGTAAAAGGGGAGGGGGTGTTGCAATATTAATTAAGGAATCAATTACTGCTGTAAGGAGGGACGATATATTAGCGGGTTCCTCTAATGAGGCCATATGGGTAGAACTTAAAAACAAAAAGGGGGCAAGCACTTTGCTGGGAGTGTACTATAGGCCCCCAAACAGTCAGGGGGAGATAGAGGAACAGATATGTAGGCAAATCTCAGAGAAGTGCGAAAATAATAGGGTAATAATAGTGGGGGATTTCAACTTCCCCAATATTAATTGGGATAGTCAGAGTGTGAAAGGCTTAGAGGGTGCAGAATTCTTAAAGTGCATCCAGGAGAGCTTTTTGAGCCAACATGTAGAAAGTCCTACAAGAGAGGGGGCGGTACTGGACCTAATTCTAGGGAATGTAGCCGGGCAAGTGGTGGAAGTGTCAGTAGGAGAGCATTTTGGCGACAATGACCATAATTCGGTGAGATTTAAGGTGGTCATGGAAAAAGACAAAGACGGCCCGGAAATAAGGGTTCTAAATTGGGGGAAGGCCGATTTTAATATGATAAGGCAGGATCTGGCCAAAGTGGACTGGGAGCAGCTGCTTATAGGAAAATCCACATCAAAACAGTGGGAGACTTTCAGAAGGGAAATAGAGAGAGTACAACGCCAACATGTTCCTGTAAAGGTCAAGGGTGGGACCAACAAGCAAAGGGAACCTTGGATGACAAGGGATATACAAAAATGCATTAGGAAAAAAAGGGGGGCTTTTGGCAATTACAAAAGACTAAAGACGGAGGAAGCCCTAGAGGAGTATAAAAAGTGCAGGGGCATGCTTAAAAGAGAAATTAGGAGGGCGAGGAGGGGCCATGAAATAACACTGGCGAGCAAAATAAAGGAAAATCCTAAGATGTTTTATAAGTATATTAAGGGCAAGAGGATAACCAGGGAAAGGGTAGGGCCGATTAGGGACCAAAGTGGCAATCTGTGTGTAGAGCCAGATGATGTAGGCGGGGTTTTAAATGAATTTTTTGCATCTGTGTTCACGATGGAGAAAGACGATGTAGACATAGAAATCGGGCAAGGGGACTGTGACATACTTGAACATATTAGCATCGAGAGGGAGGAGGTACTAGCGGTTTTAGCAGGCCAAAAAGTGGATAAATCCCCAGGCCCAGACGAGATGTATCCCAGGCTGTTGTGTGAGGCAAAGGAGGAGATTGCAGGGGCTCTGACACAAATTTTCAGAACCTCTCTGGCCACAGGGGATGTACCAGAGGACTGGAGAACAGCTAACATAGTACCATTATTCAAGAAGGGTAGCAGGGATAAACCAGGGAATTACAGGCCAGTGAGCCTAACATCTGTGGTAGGGAAATTATTGGAAAAAATTCTGAGGGACAAAATTAGTCACCACTTGGAGAGGCAAGGATTAATCGGGGATAGTCAGCATGGCTTTGTCAAGGGTAAATCATATCTGACCAATCTGATTGAATTTTTCGAGGGGGTGACTAGGTGTGTGGATGAGGGAAATGCTGTGGATGTGGTTTACATGGACTTCAGTAAAGCTTTTGACAAAGTCCCGCATAGGAGACTGGTCAAGAAGGTAAGAGCCCATGGGATCCAGGGTGCCTTGGCGCATTGGATCCTAAACTGGCTGAGTGGCAGGAGGCAGAGGGTGACGGTCGAAGGTTGCTTTTGTGACTGGAAGCCTGTGTTCAGTGGGGTACCTCAGGGATCAGTGCTGGGTCCCTTGCTGTTTGTGATCTACATAAATGATTTGGATGAGAATGTAAAAGGTGTGATCAGTAAGTTCGCAGATGACATGAAAATTGGTGGGGTGGTAAATTGCGAGGAGGAAAGCCTCAGGCTACAGGACGATATAAACGGGTTGGTCAGATGGGCGGAAAAGTGGCAAATGGAATTTAACCCTGAAAAGTGCGAGGTGATGCATTTTGGACGGACAAATAAGGCAAGGGAATACACAATGAGTGGTAGGACCCTAGGAAGTACAGAGGGTCAGAGGGACCTTGGTGTACATGTACATAGATCCCTGAAGGCAGCGGAACAGGTAGATAAGGTGGTTAAAAAGGCATATGGGATACTTGCCTTCATTAGCCGAGGCATAGAATAAAAGAGCAGGGAGGTTATGATGGAGCTGTACAAAACGCTGGTGAGGCCACAGCTGGAGTACTGTGTGCAGTTCTGGTCGCCTCACTATAGGAAGGATGTGATTGCTTTGGAGAGGGTGCAGAGAAGATTCACCAGGATGTTACCTGGGATGGAGCGCCTCAGCTATGAAGAAAGACTAAACAGGCTGGGGTTGTTTTCCTTGGAGCAAAGGAGGCTGAGGGGGGACCTGATTGAGGTGTACAAAATGATGAGGGGCATAGATAGGGTAGATAAAGAGGAACTTTTCCCCTTAGTAGGGGGGTCAATAACAAGGGGGCATAGATTCAGGGTAAGGGGCAGGAGATTTAGAGGAGATTTGAGGAGGAACTTTTTCACCCAGAGGGTGGTTGGAATCTGGAACTCACTGCCTGAAAGGGTGGTAGAGGCAGGAACCCTCACAACATTCAAGAAGCATTTGGATGAGCACTTGAAATGCCATTGCATACAAGGCTACGGACCAAGTGCTGGAAAATGGGATTAGACTGGACAGGGATTGATGGACGGCGCAGACACGATGGGCTGAAGGGCCTCTTTCTGTGCTGTAAAACTCTATGACTCACTATGATTTCTCCCCTCTCTTTAGTCTTTACTCTATTTTTCTCCATTTCCGTCACTTGGCTCTATTCACTCCTCGCCCGGAATGCTCCCTGGTTGTTGGGACTCATCTGTTAAATATTTCCACTGCTCTTAATCATCAGCTTGTGGTTTTTTTTCCAAATGAATGAATCATTTTTAGCTGCTGTGACTGCCAATGTTTCCTATGTCAGGCTGCTCTTTCATGGCGTTTGTCTGTTTCTGCCAACAATGGAATGATTTAATCTGGAGCGTCTTCATTCTGAGCTCTTTCTGTGACTTCCCAGTGCCCAACACATCAAGGCATTGTGGGATTTGAAGTTCAACAACAGGAATCATTGCATTGGCTTAAAGGGAAACTCAAGTACTGGGCCTTGCAGGCACATGGCCCCCTTAGATAAGGGCACCCGTCACACAGTTCTGTTGCAGTTGAGGCTTTAGTTAGTGGTCCACTTTATTAATTGTTGGGAATACACGTCGATGGGATAGAAATTCGTCTTGGGCGTTAACACAAAGTGGGCGGTATCAATCTGGCCGCCTGATATACCCCCGCTCGATATGCGCTTCTATTGAAGTCAACAGTGCTGAATATCGGGCAGGGCCCACGACCAATTTCTACCCCGATGAGCCCCTCACTAATCATCGCTGTACAAATCTTGTATTTAACACCGCTCAGTTACTGCATGGAAATCAGTTCATTCTGACCTGAGCTGGCATTATTTGAGTTCAAGGTGAGATCCTCAGCTTCCTCCGGCGAGGCAGCAAGTTCCCACATGGAGAGAGCAGGCGAGTTATCGCTTGCCCTGATTTAGGCTCCTCTCACCTCTCATCCACCGTCACACACCATTCTGAAGTTTCCCTTGGTGCACATCACTTGTATTTTGTCAACATGAATCGTTCCCCTCGGTATTTGTTCCAGTGGCCTGGACCACTCAAGCTCAGAATTCCAGGACTGTGCTCTTTGAAGGCTAGAGCCTGAACAGTCTCTTTCTTTGCAGTTGGTACACACACTGGAGTTATTGCCGTGGACTCTGCTGTCATCCACAATCCCACCACTTCAAAAAAAGCGCTCACGTGATTGTACTGACATCCTTAACTAATGTGTCTTTTGCTCCTTGACTGTGGAGTCCAGTGTTAGCATTTTCCATTTTCTATACTACATTTTCAAGGCGAATAAAATTAAGCAATCACTCGGCCCAGTGGCACGAGCCCTCGAACTCTTCCCGGAGGGTCCTATTAGCCTGTTATCAGATGCAGCTTGGCTGTACAACTCTCTTACAGACTATCTACCCTTTGGCTTAAATTTATTGGACAGATCTCCCGATTGTGCATCAGACACTTCTGTGGTACGTGACTGACCTGGTCGATCAGCGTGACTCTCCAGTCATGCTGTGTAAGGTGAAGGGGCACGGCAAACGTGCCCCTCACACCGAAAGTAAGGATAGTTTGGCGGACTGACACGTCACGGTGCTCGAGGGGGGAGAGAACTGGAACACTGCATTAAAATCGCAGCAGTAACTAGAAGGGCACAGCCAGCTTCTGCACCAAACGTACTGGGTTTGGAGCAGGCAGAGAGAGAGGATGCGGAGCTGCGAGCTCTCTACAACGTGCTCCAGTGAAGGTCACCAATACCTGCGGGCTCTTCCTGTGCCCTGATATGCAGCAGTGATGGGAAACTGATACATTTCCCCTCGTATCACCGGCCTGTCTCCAAAATGGTACCAATCAGAGGGATGGAAATTCAATTAGGTATAAAATTAGAAATTCCCAAATTTGGGATGGATTCTCCCAGATTGACACTAAAATGAGAACAGTTAACAGGCAGGAAACAGGATCAGCAAATCAAAATCATCCTCGATATGGATAAGAGAATTTAACCCGGAAAAGTGCGAGGTGATGCATTTTGGACGGACAAATAAGGCAAGGGAATACACAATGAGTGGTAGGACCCTAGGAAGTACAGAGGGTCAGAGGGACCTTGGTGTACATGTACATAGATCCCTGAAGGCAGCGGAACAGGTAGATAAGGTGGTTAAAAAGGCATATGGGATACTTGCCTTCATTAGCAGAGGCATAGAATATAAGAGCAGGGAGGTTATGATGGAGCTGTACAAAATGCTGGTGAGGCCACAGCTGGAGTACTGTGTGCAGTTCTGGTCGCCTCACTATAGGAAGGATGTGATTGCTTTGGAGAGGGTGCAGAGAAGATTCACCAGGATGTTACCTGGGATGGAGCGCCTCAGCTATGAAGAAAGACTAAACAGGCTGGGGTTGTTTTCCTTGGAGCAAAGGAGGCTGAGGGGGGACCTGATTGAGGTGTACAAAATGATGAGGGGCATAGATAGGGTAGATAAAGAGGAACTTTTCCCCTTAGTAGGGGGGTCAATAACAAGGGGGCATAGATTCAGGGTAAGGGGCAGGAGATTTAGAGGGGATTTGAGGAGGAACTTTTTCACCCAGAGGGTGGTTGGAAGCTGGAACTCACTGCCTGAAAGGGTGGTAGAGGCAGGAACCCTCACAACATTCAAGAAGCATTTGGATGGGCACTTGAAATGCCATTGCATACAAGGCTATGGACCAAATGCTGGAAAATGGGATTAGACTGGACAGGGATTGATGGACGGCGCAGACACGATGGGCCGAAGGGCCTCTTTCTGCGCTGTAAAACTCTATGACTCTAAGAGTGAGTTATCTGGAGGATCCACTAAATCCAGGTGATGACTTTTTGATAAACAGAAGTACACGGGGAGAAATAGATTTTTACACCTTGTTTGCCATCCAATGTATAATGATACTCATTATATTTCTGATGCTATGTAAAACAAATGGGTAGAGATCTGTGTAACGGTATAGATCGAGATAGATACATGATGCTGATAAAATCATTTTTAGTGGTGGCCTTAAATACTTTAAAAAAAAGACTTGCATTTCTCCAGCGCCTTTCACCACCTTAGGATGTCCCAAAGCGCTTTACAGCCAATGAAGTACTTTTTGAACTGGGGTCACTGTTGTAATGTAGGCAACGCAGCAGCCAATTTGCGCACAGCAAGCTCCCACAAACAGCAAGGTGACAAAGTCCAGATAATCTGTCTTTTTAGTGATGTTGGTTGAGGGATAAATATTGGCCAGGACACCGGGGATAACTCCCCTGTTCTTCTTCAAAATAGTGCATTGGGATCTTTTACGCCCACCTGAGAGTTTAATGTCTCATCCACAAGACGGCACCTTCGACAGTGCAGCACTCCCTCAGTATTGCACTGGAGTGTCAGCCTAGATTTTTGTGCTCAAAAAAAAAGCCAACAAAGGGGTGACTGTAAGGAAAGGGTTAATCAGACTGTCTCGACGTCTGCTAATGTTTCACTGCACTGAGAGTGTCAGCCTGGATTTTACGCTCAAGACTCTGTTGTAGGACTTGAATCCACAACCTTCTGACTCACAGGCAGGAGTGTTACCTATTGAGCCACAAAAAAGTACCTTTAATACATTGCCCGGGTCAACATTCCCCCTTCAACCAGTACCAGAAAAAGAACAAATAACTGGTCATTCATCTCATTGCTGTTTGGGTTGGAGCAGGACACAACAACAACAACAACAATTTGCATTTATACAGCGCCTTTAACGTAGTGAAACGTCCCAAGGCGCTAATGCAATGTAATGTCGTGTAGGGGGTAATCACACTGGATCGGGTGGATCACCCTGCTCAATATTACTGTCTGTAAAGTCTGTAGGTATTATGACGAATTAATACACAGACTACAAGAGTAACTTTAACAGGACTTTACTATTCGAAGGTCAGGGCGAATCTGCCCAATAAATCCTGACACAGCACTTATATACCGGTGTGGTCACCGTCGGTATTACAGTATACAGCAGCCAAGATCAAATAGTGCCACACCTAAAATAGTTCTCTTAAAGGGGGACGGTTACATACAATAGTTCTCTTAAAGGTAGAACAGTTACATACACTACAATCCTCCCTTTTTAGCTTACAACATACTTATTCCCCCATTAAACATAACATCATAACATATATACAACTTATGCAAAACAGTTCACAGATTCAGTCTCTCTGGAGGCTTCCTGACTCTGTCCGGATAACGCCTCGGTGGTGTAGTAGTTTTCGGTGGAGTCGTAGGTTCTTCTGGCAAGGTCGATTCGGGTTGAAAGACAGTGTCAGGTTCATCTGAATCCAGTATTACCGGATCGGAGGTAGGTGCTCTGGGTATCTCTGCTTCAACATTAGACGTGTAAAGTTGTGGTGTAGATTGGCCCTTTGTGGATGACTCTATGATCTGGTCAACATGGCGCCTTATTATGCTTTCACTAATGTCCACTGTATACATCAGCGGTCCTAGCCTTTTCCCAATCGTTCCAGGCTGCCATTTCTCGGTACGGTAGTCTCGGGCCAAAACTTGTTGACCTATCTGAAAGGATCTAGTTGGCCTTTCATTCATGCCCTGAAATTGCCGGTTCTCTACGTCCCTTCTGACGTTTGGCTTTAGCAAATCCAGCCGGCATCTTAGTCTTCTATTGAAAAACATCATGGCGGGAGTTTGGTTTGTGACCGCATGTGTTGCATTCCTGTACGCCAACAAGAAGTTATCTACCTTATGTTGTAGGTTTATGTCTTCGTTACCCATGGCCTTTATGGCCTTCTTGAAGGTCTGGACAAACCTTTCAGCTAATCCATTGGTGGCGGGATGGTATGGGGCTGACGTGTAGTGCTTGACCCCATTGCCTTTTAAGAACTTCCTGAATTCTTCGGACACAAATTGCGGTCCATTATCAGAACAGATCTGTTCCGGCAGCCCATTCCTGGCAAATATGGTCCTTAATACTGTGATGGTTCTTTCCGTGGTGGTGGAGGACATCTTTATTACCTCCGGCCACTTGGAGTGTGCATCCACCGCGATTAAAAACATTGAGTCCATAAATGGACCAGCAAAGTCGATGTGTACCCTTTGCCATGGAGATGAGGGCCACTCCCATGGATGCAGAGGAGCTTGTGGTGGCGCGTTTTGGACCTTCTGGCATCCTAGACAGCTCTTGGTTATTTCTTCGATGTCTCCATCAATACCTGGCCACCACACAAACGCTCTTGCTAGGTTCTTCATTTTCACTCCACCCAGATGCCCCTCGTGAAGCTCCTTTAGCACTTTATGCTGAAGTTTGGGTGGAATCACCACTCTAGATCCACACATCAAGGTTCCTCAGCACACTGACAGCTGTTCTCTTCTTTGTGAAAATGCTGGCAGCATCGGTTCGCCATGTGCTGGCCATCCCTCCACCGTTAAATCGTAGACTCGTGAGAGAGTCGGGTCATTTCTTGTTTCATTTTCGATCATCGAATTTGTTACTGGTAGACATTCCACTATGGATGAGTGGAACATCTCTACTGGGTCCACTGTAGCCGCCTCTTCTACTACTGGCAACGGTAGGCGTGATAACCCATCAGCATTTCCATGCTGTTTGGACCTTATGTATTCGATGTCATATTGGTGTGCCCCTAGTAACACGGACCACCTCTGTAGCCTCTGCGCTGTCATAGTGGAAACGGCCTTGTTAGGATTGAATATGGACACCAACGGCTGGTGGTCTGTCAGCAATGTGAACTTCTTGCCCTGCAGGTAATGGTTGAATTTCTTTACTCCCCACACAAGGCTGAGAGCCTCCCTATCTATCTGAGCATAATTTCGCTCAGCGGAGGTCAATGATCGGGACGCAAATGCGACTGGCCTTTCCGAGCCATTTGGTAACTTGTGTGAAAGTACTGCTCCAATACATAAGGGGAAGCATCACACGCCAGCCGAAGAGGTAACATTGGGTTGAAATGAGCCAACACTTCCTCAGAGGTAATCAACGCCTTGCTTCTGCGAAAGGCCTTCTTACAGTCCTCGCTCCACTTCCATGGTACTTCTTTCCGCAACAGAGCATTCAGCGGGTGCAGCACCATGGATAGATTTGGCAGAAATTTGTGGTAATAATTTATCAACCCCAGAAACGATCTCAACTGTGATACATTTTCCGGCGCGGGGGCCTTCACAACAGCTTCGATCTTGTCAGGTGACTTGTGCAGCCCCTCTTGGTCAATGACATGACCGCAGTACGAGATCCGTTTCTGGAAGAACTCACATTTCTGGCGATTAACTCGAAGGCCATATTCCTTCAACCTGGTGAGCACCAGTTTCAAATTTGTGAGGTGTTCTTCCTCGTCTTCCCCCGTAATCAGGATATCGTCCAAGTAACACTGCGTGCTTGGGATACCCTGTAAGACCTGCTCCATGGCCCTCTGCCAAATTGCTGGAGCCGAAGCTACTCCGAAAACCAGTCTATTATATCGATACAAGCCTCTGTGCGTGTTGATTGTGAGATACTGGCGCGACTCTTCCTCGACTTCCATCTGTAAGTATGCTTGGGCCGGTCTACCTTGGTGAAGTGTTTCCCGCCAGACAATGAAGCAAAGATATCCTCAATCCGCGGAAGCGGGTATTGTACCGTGTGAAGCACCGGATTAACTGTGATCTTGAAGTCTCCGCAGATGCGGACCTTTCCCGGTCCCCCTGGCTTGTTACTCGATGGAGACTTCATGATGGGAACAATGGGCGTGGCCCACTCACTCCAGTCCACCTTAGACAGTACCCCTGAACGTTCAAGCTCTTCCAGTTCTGCCTCCACAGCAGGTCGTATCGCGTAAGGTACCGATCTGGCTTTGAAAAATTTTGGGCTTGCATGTTCTGCAATCTTGATTTTTGCCTGAATTCCTCTCAGTGTTCCCAGTCCTTGCTGGAATGCCTCTTTAGCTTCGTCCAATATTCTGGACAACCGTTCAGGTTTGACATCTTCCTTTTCGGCATCTACCGTCATTGTGTTTAGTGAGTGCCAGTCTATCTTTATTTTCCTGATCCACTCCCGTCCCAGAAGTGGTGGACCTCCCTCGGGTAGCACATACATGTCCATTCCACGGTGATCTTTGCCCTTGTGTCTCACCTTGACTTTTATCTTTCCGATGGGGTATACTTTATGCCCCGTGTATGTCTGCAATACTATCTCCGTATCCCGTAGGGGAATATGTTTGAACAACTTTCTGTAATCTTGCTTATTCATGACCGTCAACGCCGGTCCGGTGTCCACTTCCATTTTCACTTGGACTTTTGCAATCTGTAGTGTGACCCAGATAGTTTGTCGGTCAGCTTCTTTACTCACATTGTGAATCCTCAGACTACCCAGTTCCTTGCTGTTGGAGTCGGAATCCGAATTCTGTTCATCTGTACTCTTCCCAGTCACCTTATGTACCTTTCTGTACTTCTTCTGCGGTGACTTATTATTGCTGGTCTTCTTTCCTGACCGGTATACTTTAGCTATGTGACCAGGCTTGCCACATTTCCTACATTCCTGGTTTTTAAACCAGCATTGGTTCTGGTCGTGTGTTGTCTTCCCACAACGATAACATTTCGTTGTACCCGAAGTCATTTGATCCACACTGAGTACCGCTGTCTTCCGCTGCATTTCCGCCGTGCCTTTCGCGGCGGCTTCGTGCGATGCTGCAATAAGGACAGCCTTCTCAAGTGTAAGATCGTTCTCTTCGAGCAGTCGTTTTTGTGTTCCTTCCTTCGACATTCCGCACACGAACTTGTCTCTCAGTGCCTCTGACAGATTTACCCCAAACTGGCAGTATTTTGCTAGTCTACGCAGTTCAACCAGGTACTCTGCGTTGCTTTCCTCTTTTAGTTGCGTTCTCACGTAAAATTTAGATCGTTCCGCTAACATCAGCGGTGCGGGGTTCAAATGATCCTTCAGGACAGCAACAATATAAGCGAAAGACTGATCCGCCGGTTTAGCTGGTGATAGAAGATGCTTCAATAACCCGTATGTCTTCGCACCCATTGAGTTTAGTAAGGTTAGAGATTTATCATAATTTGCTATCTTATTGACCTTACAATATATCTCGATGCGTTCTACATACGTGGTCCAATCTTCCACATCGGAATCGAAACCGTTGATGTTACCACGCTTAGGCATCTTCCCCCTCTTCCTGAGGAACAACAACGAAATTTGACTTTAACTTTTTTTTTTCCAAAATGGCGGTTTCCCGCGCTTGTCTCCTTCCCCGCCTACTGGCAAAATGGCGGTTTCCCGCGCTTGTCTTCTCCTGGCGGGAGGGTAAGCTTTTTCCCTCGGGCGACGACCGCTGGCTTTCGGGGTTCGCAGCCTGCGCGTCGGCTTTAGTGCGTTCTTTGTTCCCTTTTCTCGGCAGGGCAACTGGCGCTGGGGACAACCCGTTGACGGCGAACAGTTCCAGCCGCGGGCTGGATCTCGCTCAGTCTCCCTCGCTCGGGCTCTGTCTCTCCCGCTCGCTCGGGCTCTGTCTCTCCCTCAGCGGCTTCCAATCGCTCCTCCCAGCCCTCTCGCAGTCCGGTGCTTTCCTCCCCGGCTGCGGCTGAGTTCTCCGCGATTTATTTATTTTTATATCTTCCTGCGCCTTACGATCCCGGTCGCAGCGCCTCGTGGCCTCGGTAGCTGCCCGGCCTTTTTCGCCGGTCGCGGTCTAGCTGTCTCACGACGCCATTGCGTCTCCCAGCCCGCTTGTACCGCGGCTTCCGTGCTCCACGCTGCCCCAGTCTCAGCGCCTCTGGGCCCGACTTCTGTCCGGCTCCTTTCCCCCAACCGTGGTCGAGTTCACCGCCCTTATCCTCCGTTTATTTTTTTATTTTCCCTTTACTCACAGTCACCGTGGCCGACTTGCTTCTCGTGCTGATCGGCTCACTCACCACCGTGGCAGAAGGGACAATCAGTGCCTGTTGCTGATGGAAGGCTTCGTGTCTGAATTCTTCCTTCTTCCTTGCTCTGCAGACTCGAGTTTTCTCTCAGCAGAACGACGAGGGCGGGTGCCTCTTCTCGACGCTCGTTAACTGCTTCGGCAGTATTGTTGCCGCAGGGTAAGATCGAACTCGTCGCCACTGTAAAGTCTGTAGGTATTATGACGAATTAATACACAGACTACAAGAGTAACTTTAACAGGACTTTACTATTCGAAGGTCAGGGCGAATCTGCCCAATAAATCCTGACACAGCACTTATATGTGTGGTCACCGTCGGTATTACAGTATACAGCAGCCAAGATCAAATAGTGCCACACCTAAAATAGTTCTCTTAAAGGGGGACGGTTACATACAATAGTTCCCTTAAAGGTAGAACAGTTACATACACTACACTGTCCACTGACTTCAACACAGGCCGGGGTATTAGAGTGGGTTAGGGTAAAACTGCACCCATAATGCTTGTTTCCATAACAGTCACTACACTTTGACACTCACTGTGTGAGGCACTCTGAGATGTTTCAATGTGATATGGTGCTATGTAAATGCAAAGATTACTATTTATTCAAATACGTAGAACCACGGGGTCCTGTCTGTGTCGAGAGATGGAGGCCATTAGAAGGAGGTGTGGCCTTCCTCACACAGGATGAATTGGGAGAGGCAGGAATGTTCCTGGATTTGCACAAATCAAAAGCAAACACTGTGGAAAAGGGATTTGCCCATTCTTAATCTTCACTCTACACTAGTGGGGAAAACAGAATCCAGAAGTGCTTTTAAAAGGGAGGTGGATAAATATTTAATAAGAGAAATGTTAAAAGCTACGGGGAAAGGGCTGGGGAATGGGTTTAAGTGCATGCCTCTTTTAGGTGCCAGTACACACACGGCAGGCCGAATGGCCTCCTTCCACGCTGCAAAGTTTCAGGAACACCCAGCTGGTGCTTGTACTGACTTTCAAATGGACACGGCTGTGCTAAGAGGCATCGGCATGCCAGTGTTCAATGAATGAGTCAAGCAGAGGGCACGTGCAGCTGAGCTCGTTTCCAAGTGGACTTTGCAGGGTTGGGTGCCATGGGCGCTTTACCCTCAGAAATAACCAGCGTCTGACGAGTTGGGGCAGTTTTTGGTTGCGTTACTAGATGGGACTGTTGCCTTCATCAGGGGATGGGCTAGAAGAGGGAAAAGCTGACACCATCTACCTTACACCAGTATCACCATATGTCCAGTGAGATGGTCACCTAATGCCATTGGTGCCAATTATTCATTTGCAGATCACTTGCCCCCTGACAGTAGAAACTAGGAGGATTTAGGCTGCCAGGCAATTCATTATTTACACTAACATCACTTGGAGACTACCATATCATGCTGGTTCAGTTGGTAGCACCTATGACTGCAGTTAAGAAAGTTGCAGGTTGGAGCGCTATGCTAGCGTACAGTCCGGTACAGTACTGAGGGAGTGCTGTGATGTCAGATGAGATGTTAAGCTATCTGCATGCTCTGGAGGTTTGGGTGCATGGTGAAGGTGAACAGAGAGTCCTCGTGGCCAACTGTCGCCCTTAAAGTGATCACTTAAAAACAGACAGGTCATCCATCTCCAGGCTGTTGCTGAGATGCTATTGATGCAGAACATCGACATGGAAACAGATGCTGCACTTCACACAATATTCACTTTGAGAGGTTTTGACAAGACAAGTACTACATAAACCCAAGTGTTATTATAAACAGCTGTACAGATGTGAGCCCGCTGTAGGCAACCTAAAGATGAACATTTTCCATACCTGTTTCATTCAGCTCGAATTTGTATATTATCGTCACCACATTTTCATCAGTGGCAATTTCATTCTGTTCCTTTAAGAAATTCCTCATCTCACTGACAGTCAGGATCTGGTCCTCTCCCGAGTAATAGTTAAAGATCTCCTCCAACTCCGGCCGCTGCATCAGGAACCTGCAGAACTCCTCAATCTCGTGCTCTTCCAACTTATTTGTTTTGGACTTGTCACATTGCTGAAAGAGGAAACGGGGAAATCAGTTAGATTTATCCAACCATTACTAAAACCTGAAATGTTCCCTCTGCACATTGACTGTGAGAATGTGTGTGTGTGTCTGAGTGTGCGTGTTTGTTAGTGAGTGTGAGGGTGTGTGTGTATGAGAGTGCGCAAGTGTGTGTGAGTGTGTGTGTTTGTGTATTTGTGTATGTGTGTAAGTGTGAGTGTGCATGTTTGAGTGTGAGTGTGCGAGTTAGTGTGTGAGTGTGTGTGTGAGAGTGAGTGAGTGAGTGAGTGTGTGTGTGTGTGTGTGTGTGTGTGTGAGAGAGTGAGTGAGTGAGTGAGTGTGTGTGTGTGTGTGAGTGAGTGTGTGTGTGTGTGAGTGTGTGAGTGAGTGTGTGTGTGTGAGTGAGTGTGAGTGAGTGTATATGTGTGTTTGTGGCTGGAGAAGATCTTTCCCTGGTCCCGAGGATTAACATCAGCAGAGCGTTTGATCATCAGCCTGGCGCTCTAACCCAAGTGGAGGGATTGGGTAACCAAGATGCAGATAATTGTGTTGTCAGTTGAGACTGGCTCGTTACCCTGACAGATCTACTCATAAGGACAAGGTCCTGCCTCTCAGCAAATCTTGTGGCTCCCATCCATAAGAATAATGCTAATCACTCCAGCCTAATCACTCCACCCTAATCACTCCAGCCTAATCACTCCAGCCTAATCACTCCACCCTAATTACTCCAGCCCAATCACTCCAGCCCAATCACTTCACCCTAATCACTCCAGTCTAATCACTCCAGTCTGTACCAAAAGAGGATCACTCCAGTCTATTCACTCCAGCCTAATCACTCCAGCCTAATCACTCCAGTCTAATCACTCCAGCCCAATCACTTCACCCTAATCACTCCAGTCTAATCACTCCAGTCTAATCACTCCAGTCTAATCACTCCAGTCTCATCACTCCACCCGAATCACTCCAGTCCAATCACTCCAGTCTAATCACTCCAGCCTAATCACTCCAGTCTAATCACTCCAGTCTAATCACTCCAGTCTCATCACTCCACACTAATCACTCCAGTCTAATCACTCCAGTCTAATCACTCCAGTCTCATCACTCCAGTCTCATCACTCCACCCTAATCACTCCAGCCTAATCACTCCAGCCTAATCACTCCAGTCTAATCACTCCAGTCTAATCACTCCAGCCTAATCACTCCAGTCTAATCACTCCAGTCTCATCACTCCACCCTAATCACTCCACCCTAATCACTCCAGTCTAATCACTCCAGTCTAATCACTCCAGTCAAATCACTCCAGTCTAATCACTCCAGTCTAATCACTCCAGTCTAATCACTCCACCCTAATCACTCCAGTCTAATCACTCCAGTCTAATCACTCCAGTCTAATCACTCCAGCCTAATCACTCCAGTCTCATCACTCCACCCTAATCACTCCAGCCTAATCACTCCAGCCTAATCACTCCAGTCTAATCACTCCAGTCTAATCACTCCAGCCTAATCACTCCAGTCTAATCACTCCAGTCTCATCACTCCACCCTAATCACTCCACCCTAATCACTCCAGTCTAATCACTCCAGTCTAATCACTCCAGTCAAATCACTCCAGTCTAATCACTCCAGTCTAATCACTCCAGTCTAATCACTCCACCCTAATCACTCCAGTCTAATCACTCCAGTCTAATCACTCCAGTCTAATCACTCCAGCCTAATCACTCCAGTCTAATCACTCCACCCTAATCACTCCAGTCTAATCACTCCAGTCTAATCACTCCAGCCTAATCACTCCAGTCTAATCACTCCAGTCTAATCACTCCAGTCTAATCACTCCAGCCTAATCACTCCACCCTAATCACTCCAGTCTAATCACTCCAGTCTAATCACTCCAGTCTAATCACTCCACCCTAATCACTCCAGTCTAATCACTCCAGCCTAATCACTCCAGTCTAATCACTCCAGCCTAACCACTCCAGTCTAATCACTCCAGTCTAATCACTCCAGTCTAATCACTCCAGCCTAATCACTCCACCCTAATCACTCCAGACTAATCACTCCAGGCTAATCACTCCACCCTAATCACTCCAGCCTAATCACTCCACCCTAATCACTCCAGCCTAATCACTCCACCCGAATCACTCCAGTCTAATCACTCCAGTCTAATCACTCCAGCCTAATCACTCCAGCCTAATCACTCCACCCTAATCACACCACTCTAATCACTCCAGTCTAATCACTCCAGTCTAATCACTCCACCCTAATCACACCAGTCTAATCACTCCAGTCTAATCACTCCAGTCTAATCACTCCACCCTAATCACTCCACCCTAATCACTCCAGTCTAATCACTCCAGTCTAATCACTCCAGTCTAATCACTCCAGCCTAATCACTCCACCCTAATCACACCAGTCTAATCACTCCACCCTAATCACTCCACCCTAATCACTGCAGTCTAATCACTCCAGTCTAATCACTCCAGTCTAATCACTCCAGTCTAATCACTCCACCCTAATCACTCCAGTCTAATCACTCGTCTAATCACTCCAGTCTAATCACTCCACCCTAATCACTCCAGTCTAATCACTCCAGCCTAATCACTCCAGTCTAATCACTCCAGTCTAATCACTCCAGTCTAATCACTCCAGCCTAATCACTCCACCCTAATCACTCCAGTCTAATCACTCCAGTCTAATCACTCCAGTCTAATCACTCCAGACTAATCACTCCAGCCTAATCACTCCAGTCTAATCACTCCAGTCTATTCACTGCAGTCTAATCACTCCAGCCTAATCACTCCAGCCTAATCACTCCAGTCTAATCACTCCAGTCTAATCACTCCAGCCTAATCACTCCAGCCTAATCACTCCAGTCTAATCACTCCAGTCTATTCACTCCAGTCTAATCACTCCAGCCTAATCGCTCCAGTCTAATCACTCCAGTCTATTCACTCCAGTCTAATCACTCCAGCCTAATCACTCCAGCCTAATCACTCCAGTCTAATCACTCCAGTCTATTCACTCCAGTCTAATCACTCCAGCCTAATCGCTCCAGTCTAATCACTCCAGTCTAATCACTCCAGCCTAATCACTCCAGTCTAATCACTCCAGTCTAATCACTCCAGTCTAATCACTCCAGCCTAATCACTCCAGACTAATCACTCCAGTCTATTCACTCCAGCCTAATCACTCCAGCCTAATCACTCCAGTCTAATCACTCCAGTCTAATCACTCCACCCTAATCACTCCAGTCTAATCACTCCAGACTAATCACTCCAGTCTATTCACTCCAGCCTAATCGCTCCAGTCTAATCACTCCAGTCTAATCACTCCAGCCTAATCACTCCAGTCTAATCACTCCAGTCTAATCACTCCAGTCTAATCACTCCAGTCTAATCACTCCAGCCTAATCACTCCAGTCTAATCACTCCAGTCTAATCACTCCAGTCTAATCACTCCACCCTAATCACTCCAGTCTAATCACTCCAGTCTAATCACTCCAGTCTAATCACTCCAGCCTAATCGCTCCAGTCTAATCACTCCAGTCTAATCACTCCAGCCTAATCACTCCAGTCTAATCACTCCAGTCTAATCGCTCCAGTCTAATCACTCCAGTCTAATCACTCCAGCCTAATCACTCCAGCCTAATCGCTCCAGTCTAATCACTCCAGCCTAATCACTCCAGTCTAATCACTCCAGTCTAATCACTCCAGTCTAATCACTCCAGCCTAATCACTCCAGACTAATCACTCCAGTCTATTCACTCCAGCCTAATCACTCCAGCCTAATCACTCCAGTCTAATCACTCCAGTCTAATCACTCCACCCTAATCACTCCAGTCTAATCACTCCAGACGAATCACTCCAGTCTATTCACTCCAGCCTAATCACTCCACCCTAATCACTCCAGCCTAATCACTCCAGTCTAATCACTCCACCCTAATCACTCCAGTCTAATCACTCCAGTCTAATCACTCCAGTCTAATCACTCCACCCTAATCACTCCAGTCTAATCACTCCACCCTAATCACTCCACCCTAATCACTCCAGTCTAATCACTCCAGTCTAATCACTCCAGCCGAATCACTCCACCCTAATCACTCCAGTCTAATCACTCGTCTAATCACTCCAGTCTAATCACTCGTCTAATCACTCCAGTCTAATCACTCCAGTCTAATCACTCCACCCTAATCACACCAGCCTAATCACTCCAGTCTAATCACTCCAGCCTAATCACTCCAGTCTAATCACTCCAGCCTAATCACTCCAGCCTAATCACTCCAGTCTAATCACTCCACCCTAATCACTCCAGTCTAATCACTCCAGTCTAATCACTCCAGTCTAATCACTCCAGTCTAATCACTCCAGTCTAATCACACCAGTCTAATCACTCCAGTCTAATCACTCCAGTCTAATCACTCCAGTCTAATCACTCCAGTCTAATCACTCCAGCCTAATCACTCCACCCTAATCACTCCAGTCTAATCACTGCAGTCTAATCACTCCAGTCTAATCACTCCAGTCTAATCACTCCAGTCTAATCACTCCAGTCTAATCACTCCACCCTAATCACACCAGTCTAATCACTCCAGTCTAATCACTCCACCCTAATCACTCCAGTCTAATCACTCCAGTCTAATCACTCCAGCCTAATCACTCCACCCTAATCACTCCACCCTAATCACTCCAGTCTAATCACTCCACCCTAATCACTCCAGTCTAATCACTGCAGTCTAATCACTCCAGTCTAATCACTCCAGCCTAATCACTCCACCCTAATCACTCCACCCTAATCACACCACCCTAATCACTCCAGCCTAATCACTCCAGCCTAATCACTCCAGTCTAATCACTCCACCCTAATCACTCCAGCCTAATCACTCCAGTCTAATCACTCCAGTCTAATCACTCCACCCTAATCACACCAGTCTAATCACTCCAGTCTAATCACTCCACCCTAATCACTCCAGTCTAATGACTCCAGTCTAATCACTCCAGCCTAATCACTCCACCCTAATCACTCCACCCTAATCACTCCAGTCTAATCACTCCACCCTAATCACTCCAGTCTAATCACTCCAGTCTAATCACTCCAGCCTAATCACTCCAGTCTAATCACTCCAGTCTAATCACTCCAGTCTAATCACTCCAGCCTAATCACTCCAGTCTAATCACTCCACCCTAATCACTCCAGTCTAATCACTCCACCCTAATCACTCCAGCCTAATCACTCCAGCCTAATCACTCCAGACTAATCACTCCAGCCTAATCACTCCAGTCTAATCACTCCAGTCTAATCACTCCACCCTAATCACTCCAGTCTAATCACTCCAGTCTAATCACTCCAGCCTAATCACTCCAGCCTAATCACTCCAGTCTAATCACTCCACCCTAATCACTCCAGTCTAATCACTCCAGTCTAATCACTCCAGCCTAATCACTCCACCCTAATCACTCCAGTCTAATCACTCCAGTCTAATCACTCCAGTCCAATCACTCCAGTCTAATCACTCCAGTCTAATCACTCCAGCCTAATCACTCCACCCTAATCACTCCAGTCTAATCACTCCAGTCTAATCACTCCAGTCTAATCACTCCAGCCTAATCACTCCAGCCGAATCACTCCAGTCTAATCACTCCACCCTAATCAATCCAGTCTAATCACTCCAGTCTAATCACTCCAGTCTAATCACTCCAGTCTAATCACTCCAGCCTAATCACTCCACCCTAATCACTCCAGTCTAATCACTCCAGTCTAATCACTCCAGTCTAATCACTCCACCCTAATCACTCCAGTCAAATCACTCCAGCCTAATCACTCCAGTCTAATCACTCCAGCCTAACCACTCCAGTCTAATCACTCCAGTCAAATCACTCCAGTCTAATCACTCCAGTCTAATCACTCCAGTCTAATCACTCCAGTCTAATCACTCCAGCCTAATCACTCCACCCTAATCACTCCAGTCTAATCACTCCAGTCTAATCACTCCAGTCTAATCACTCCAGACTAATCACTCCAGTCTAATCACTCCAGCCTAATCACTCCAGTCTAATCACTCCAGCTTAATCACTCCAGACTAATCACTCCAGACTAATCACTCCACCCTAATCACTCCAGTCTAATCACTCCAGACTAATCACTCCAGGCTAATCACTCCACCCTAATCACTCCAGCCTAATCACTCCACCCTAATCACTCCAGCCTAATCACTCCACCCTAATCACTCCAGTCTAATCACTCCAGCCGAATCACTCCACCCTAATCACTCCAGTCTAATCACTCCAGTCTAATCACTCCACCCTAATCACACCAGTCTAATCACTCCAGTCTAATCACTCCAGTCTAATCACTCCACCCTAATCACTCCACCCTAATCACTCCACCCTAATCACTCCAGTCTAATCACTCCAGTCTAATCACTCCAGTCTAATCACTCCAGCCTAATCACTCCACCCTAATCACACCAGACTAATCACTCCAGTCTAATCACTCCAGCCTAATCACTCCACCCTAATCACTCCACCCTAATCACACCAGTCTAATCACTCCAGTCTAATCACTCCACCCTAATCACTCCACCCTAATCACTGCAGTCTAATCACTCCACCCTAATCACTCCAGTCTAATCACTCCAGTCTAATCACTCGTCTAATCACTCCAGTCTAATCACTCCAGCCTAATCACTCCAGTCTAATCACTCCAGCCTAATCACTCCAGCCTAATCACTCCACCCTAATCACTCCAGTCTAATCACTCCAGCCGAATCACTCCACCCTAATCACTCCAGTCTAATCACTCCAGTCTAATCACTCCACCCTAATCACACCAGTCTAATCACTCCAGTCTAATCACTCCAGTCTAATCACTCCACCCTAATCACTCCACCCTAATCACTCCACCCTAATCACTCCAGTCTAATCACTCCAGTCTAATCACTCCAGTCTAATCACTCCAGCCTAATCACTCCACCCTAATCACACCAGTCTAATCACTCCACCCTAATCACTCCACCCTAATCACTGCAGTCTAATCACTCCACCCTAATCACTCCAGTCTAATCACTCCAGTCTAATCACTCGTCTAATCACTCCAGTCTAATCACTTCAGCCTAATCACTCCAGTCTAATCACTCCAGCCTAATCACTCCAGTCTAATCACTCCAGTCTAATCACTCCAGTCTATTCACTGCAGTCTAATCACTCCAGCCTAATCACTCCAGTCTAATCACTCCAGCCTAATCACTCCAGTCTAATCACTCCAGCCTAATCACTCCAGTCTAATCACTCCAGTCTAATCACTCCAGTCTATTCACTCCAGTCTAATCACTCCACCCTAATCACTCCAGTCTAATCACTCCAGTCTAATCACTCCAGCCTAATCACTCCAGTCTAATCACTCCAGTCTAATCACTCCAGTCTAATCACTCCAGCCTAATCACTCCAGTCTAATCACTCCACCCTAATCACTCCAGTCTAATCACTCCACCCTAATCACTCCAGCCTAATCACTCCAGCCTAATCACTCCAGACTAATCACTCCAGCCTAATCACTCCAGTCTAATCACTCCAGTCTAATCACTCCACCCTAATCACTCCAGTCTAATCACTCCAGTCTAATCACTCCAGCCTAATCACTCCAGCCTAATCACTCCAGTCTAATCACTCCACCCTAATCACTCCAGTCTAATCACTCCAGTCTAATCACTCCAGCCTAATCACTCCACCCTAATCACTCCAGTCTAATCACTCCAGTCTAATCACTCCAGTCCAATCACTCCAGTCTAATCACTCCAGTCTAATCACTCCAGCCTAATCACTCCACCCTAATCACTCCAGTCTAATCACTCCAGTCTAATCACTCCAGTCTAATCACTCCAGCCTAATCACTCCAGCCGAATCACTCCAGTCTAATCACTCCACCCTAATCAATCCAGTCTAATCACTCCAGTCTAATCACTCCAGTCTAATCACTCCAGTCTAATCACTCCAGCCTAATCACTCCACCCTTATCACTCCAGTCTAATCACTCCAGTCTAATCACTCCAGTCTAATCACTCCACCCTAATCACTCCAGTCAAATCACTCCAGCCTAATCACTCCAGTCTAATCACTCCAGCCTAACCACTCCAGTCTAATCACTCCAGTCAAATCACTCCAGTCTAATCACTCCAGTCTAATCACTCCAGTCTAATCACTCCAGTCTAATCACTCCAGCCTAATCACTCCACCCTAATCACTCCAGTCTAATCACTCCAGTCTAATCACTCCAGTCTAATCACTCCAGACTAATCACTCCAGTCTAATCACTCCAGCCTAATCACTCCAGTCTAATCACTCCAGCTTAATCACTCCAGACTAATCACTCCAGACTAATCACTCCACCCTAATCACTCCAGTCTAATCACTCCAGACTAATCACTCCAGGCTAATCACTCCACCCTAATCACTCCAGCCTAATCACTCCACCCTAATCACTCCAGCCTAATCACTCCACCCTAATCACTCCAGTCTAATCACTCCAGCCGAATCACTCCACCCTAATCACTCCAGTCTAATCACTCCAGTCTAATCACTCCACCCTAATCACACCAGTCTAATCACTCCAGTCTAATCACTCCAGTCTAATCACTCCACCCTAATCACTCCACCCTAATCACTCCACCCTAATCACTCCAGTCTAATCACTCCAGTCTAATCACTCCAGTCTAATCACTCCAGCCTAATCACTCCACCCTAATCACACCAGACTAATCACTCCAGTCTAATCACTCCAGCCTAATCACTCCACCCTAATCACTCCACCCTAATCACACCAGTCTAATCACTCCAGTCTAATCACTCCACCCTAATCACTCCACCCTAATCACTGCAGTCTAATCACTCCACCCTAATCACTCCAGTCTAATCACTCCAGTCTAATCACTCGTCTAATCACTCCAGTCTAATCACTCCAGCCTAATCACTCCAGTCTAATCACTCCAGCCTAATCACTCCAGCCTAATCACTCCACCCTAATCACTCCAGTCTAATCACTCCAGCCGAATCACTCCACCCTAATCACTCCAGTCTAATCACTCCAGTCTAATCACTCCACCCTAATCACACCAGTCTAATCACTCCAGTCTAATCACTCCAGTCTAATCACTCCACCCTAATCACTCCACCCTAATCACTCCACCCTAATCACTCCAGTCTAATCACTCCAGTCTAATCACTCCAGTCTAATCACTCCAGCCTAATCACTCCACCCTAATCACACCAGTCTAATCACTCCACCCTAATCACTCCACCCTAATCACTGCAGTCTAATCACTCCACCCTAATCACTCCAGTCTAATCACTCCAGTCTAATCACTCGTCTAATCACTCCAGTCTAATCACTTCAGCCTAATCACTCCAGTCTAATCACTCCAGCCTAATCACTCCAGTCTAATCACTCCAGTCTAATCACTCCAGTCTATTCACTGCAGTCTAATCACTCCAGCCTAATCACTCCAGTCTAATCACTCCAGCCTAATCACTCCAGTCTAATCACTCCAGTCTAATCACTCCAGCCTAATCACTCCAGTCTAATCACTCCAGTCTAATCACTCCACCCTAATCACTCCAGTCTAATCACTCCAGTCTAATCTCTCCAGCCTAATCACTCCAGCCTAATCACTCCAGTCTAATCACTCCAGTCTAATCACTCCAGCCAAATCACTCCAGTCTAATCACTCCAGTCTAATCACTCCAGTCTAATCACTCCAGCCTAATCACTCCAGCCTAATCACTCCAGTCTAATCACTCCACCCTAATCACTCCAGCCTAATCACTCCAGCCTAATCACTCCAGTCTAATCACTCCAGTCTAATCACTCCAGCCTAATCACTCCAGTCTAATCACTCCAGTCTAATCACTCCAGCCTAATCACTCCAGTCTAATCACTCCAGTCTAATCACTCCAGCCTAATCACTCCAGTCTAATCACTCCAGTCTAATCACTCCACCCTAATCACTCCAGCCTAATCACTCCAGCCTAATCACTCCAGCCTAATCACTCCAGTCTAATCACTCCAGTCTAATCACTCCAGCCTAATCACTCCACCCAAATCACTCCAGTCTAATCACTCCACCCTAATCACTCCAGTCTAATCACTCCAGTCTAATCACTCCAGTCTAATCACTCCAGTCTAATCACTCCACCCTAATCACTCCAGTCTAATCACTCCAGTCTAATCACTCCAGTCTAATCACTCCAGTCTAATCACTCCAGCCTAATCACTCCAGTCTAATCACTCCAGTCTAATCACTCCAGTCTAATCACTCCACCCTAATCACTCGTCTAATCACTCCAGTCTAATCACTCCAGCCTAATCACTCCAGCCTAATCACTCCAGTCTAATCACTCCAGCCTAATCACTCCAGCCTAATCACTCCAGCCTAATCACTCCAGCCTAATCACTCCACCCAAATCACTCCAGTCTAATCACTCCACCCTAATCACTCCAGTCTAATCACTCCACCCTAATCACTCCAGTCTAATCACTCCAGTCTAATCACTCCAGCCTAATCACTCCAGTCTAATCACTCCAGTCTAATCACTCCACCCTAATCACTCCAGTCTAATCACTCCACCCTAATCACTCCACCCTAATCACTCCAGCCTAATCAGTCCAGCCTAATCACTCCAGTCTAATCACTCCAGTCTAATCACTCCACCCTAATCACTCCAGTCTAATCACTCCAGTCTAATCACTCCAGCCTAATCACTCCAGTCTAATCACTCCACCCTAATCACTCCAGTCTAATCACTCCACCCTAATCACTCCAGTCTAATCACTCCACCCTAATCACTCCAGTCTAATCACTCCAGTCTAATCACTCCAGCCTAATCACTCCAGTCTAATCACTCCACCCTAATCACTCCAGTCTAATCACTCCAGTCTAATCAGTCCAGCCTAATCACTCCACCCTAATCACTCCACCCTAATCACTCCAGTCTAATCACTCCAGTCTAATCACTCCAGCCTAATTCACTCCACCCTAATCACTCCAGTCTAATCACTCCACCCTAATCACTCCAGTCTAATCACTCCAGTCTAATCACTCCAGTCTAATCACTCCACCCTAATCACTCCAGTCTAATCACTCCAGTCTAATCACTCCAGTCTAATCACTCCACCCTAATCACACCAGCCTAATCACTCCACCCTAATCACTCCAGTCTAATCACTCCAGTCTAATCACTCCAGTCTAATCACCCCAGTCTAATCACTCCACCCTAATCACTCCAGTCTAATCACACCAGCCTAATCACTCCAGTCTAATCACTCCAGTCTAATCACTCCAGTCTAATCACTCCAGTCTAATCACTCCAGTCTAATCACTCCACCCTAATCACACCAGCCTAATCTCTCCACCCTAATCACTCCAGTCTAATCACTCCAGTCTAATCACTCCAGCCTAATCACTCCAGGCTAATCACTCCAGTCTAATCACTCCACCCGAATCACTCCACCCTAATCACACCAGTCTAATCACTCCACCCTAATCACTCCACCCTAATCACTCCACCCTAATCACACCAGTCTAATCACTCCACCCTAATCACTCCACCCTAATCACTCCACCCTAATCACACCAGTCCAATCACTCCACCCTAATCACTCCACCCTAATCACTCCAGTCTAATCACTCCAGTCTAATCACTCCAGCCTAATCACTCCAGTCTAATCACTCCACCCTAATCACTCCAGTCTAATCACTCGTCTAATCACTCCAGTCTAATCACTCCAGTCTAATCACTCCAGTCTAATCACTCCACCCTAATCACTCCAGTCTAATCACTCGTCTAATCACTCCAGTCTAATCACTCCAGTCTAATCACTCCAGTCTAATCACTCCAGTCTAATCACTCCACCCTAATCACTCCAGTCTAATCACTCCAGTCTAATCACTCCAGTCTAATCACTCCAGTCTAATCACTCCACCCTAATCACTCCAGCCTAATCACTCCAGCCTAATCACTCCAGACTAATCACTCCAGACTAATCACTCCAGTCTAATCACTCCAGTCTAATCACTCCACCCTAATCACTCCAGTCTAATCACTCCAGTCTAATCACTCCAGTCTAATCACTCCACCCTAATCACTCCAGCCTAATCACTCCAGCCTAATCACTCCAGTCTAATCACTCCAGTCTAATCACTCCACCCTAATCACTCCAGTCTAATCACTCCACCCTAATCACTCCAGCCTAATCACTCCAGCCTAATCACTCCAGACTAATCACTCCAGCCTAATCACTCCAGCCGAATCACTCCAGTCTAATCACTCCAGTCTAATCACTCCACCCTAATCACTCCAGTCTAATCACTCCAGCCTAATCACTCCAGCCTAATCACTCCACCCTAATCACTCCAGTCTAATCACTCCAGTCTAATCACTCCAGTCTAATCACTCCAGTCTAATCACTCCAGTCTAATCACTCCAGTCTAATCACTCCAGTCTAATCACTCCAGTCTAATCACTCCAGTCTAATCACTCCAGTCTAATCACTCCAGTCTAATCACTCCACCCTAATCACTCCAGCCTAATCACTCCAGTCTAATCACTCCAGCCTAATCACTCCAGTCTAATCACTCCAGTCTAATCACTCCAGCCTAATCACTCCAGCCTAATCACTCCAGTCTAATCACTCCAGTCTAATCACTCCACCCTAATCACTCCAGTCTAATCACTCCAGTCTAATCACTCCAGCCTAATCACTCCAGTCTAATCACTCCAGCCTAATCACTCCAGTCTAATCACTCCAGTCTAATCACTCCAGTCTAATCACTCCAGCCTAATCACTCCAGCCTAATCACTCCAGTCTAATCACTCCAGTCTAATCACTCCAGTCTAATCACTCCAGTCTAATCACTCCTGTCTAATCACTCCAGTCTAATCACTCCAGTCTAATCACTCCAGTCTAATCACTCCAGCCTAATCACTCCACCCTAATCACTCCAGTCTAATCACTCCAGTCTAATCACTCCACCCTAACCACTCCACACTAATCACTCCAGTCTAATCACTCCAGTCTAATCACTCCAGTCTAATCACTCCAGTCTAATCACTCCAGTCTAATCACTGCACCCTAATCACTCCAGCCTAATCACTCCAGTCTAATCACTCCAGTCTAATCACTCCAGTCTAATCACTCCACCCTGATCACTCCAGTCTAATCACTCCAGTCTAATCACTCCACCCTAAACACTCCAGTCTAATCACTCCAGTCTAATCACTCCAGTCTAATCACTCCACACTAATCACTCCAGTCTAATCACTCCAGTCTAATCACTCCAGTCTAATCACTCCAGTCTAATCACTCCAGTCCAATCACTCCACACTAATCACTCCACCCTAATCACTCCAGTCTAATCACTCCAGTCTAATCACTCCAGTCTAATCACTCCACACTAATCACTCCACCCTAATCACTCCACCCTAATCACTCCACCCTAATCACTCCAGTCTAATCACTCCAGTCTAATCACTCCAGTCTAATCACTCCACCCTAATCACTCCAGTCTAATCACTCCAGTCTAATCACTCCACCCTAATCACTCCAGTCTAATCACTCGTCTAATCACTCCAGTCTAATCACTCCACCCTAATCACTCCAGCCTAATCACTCCAGCCTAATCACTCCAGTCTAATCACTCCAGTCTAATCACTCCAGCCTAATCACTCCAGCCTAATCACTCCAGACTAATCACTCCAGTCTAATCACTCCAGTCTAATCACTCCAGCCTAATCACTCCAGCCTAATCACTCCAGTCTAATCACTCCAGTCTAATCACTCCAGTCTAATCACTCCAGTCTAATCACTCCAGTCTATTCACTGCAGTCTAATCACTCCAGTCTAATCACTCCAGTCTAATCACTCCACCCTAATCACTCCAGTCTAATCACTCCACCCTAATCACTCCAGTCTAATCACTCCAGTCTAATCACTCCACCCTAATCACTCCAGTCTAATCACTCCAGTCTAATCACTCCAGTCTAATCACTCCACCCTAATCACTCCAGTCTAATCACTCCAGTCTAATCACTCCAGCCTAATCACTCCACCCTAATCACTCCAGTCTAATCACTCCAGTCTAATCACTCCAGTCTCATCACTCCAGTCTCATCACTCCAGTCTAATCACTCCAGTCTAATCACTCCAGTCTAATCACTCCACCCTAATCACTCCAGTCTAATCACTCCAGTCTAATCACTCCAGCCTAATCACTCCATCCTAATCACTCCAGTCTAATCACTCCAGTCTAATCACTCCAGTCTCATCACTCCAGTCTAATCACTCCAGTCTAATCACTCCAGTCTAATCACTCCACCCTAATCACTCCACCCTAATCACTCCAGTCTAATCACTCCAGTCTAATCACTCCACCCTAATCACTCCAGTCTAATCACTCCACCCTAATCACTCCAGTCTAATCACTCCACCCTAATCACTCCAGCCTAATCACTCCACCCTAATCACTCCAGTCTAATCACTCCAGTCTAATCACTTCAGTCTAATCACTCCAGCCTAATCACTCCAGCCTAATCACTCCAGTCTAATCACTCCAGCCTAATCACTCCAGTCTAATCACTCCAGACTAATCACTCCACCCTAATCTCTCCAGTCTAATCACTCCACCCTAATCACTCCACCCTAATCACTCCACCCTAATCACTCCAGTCTAATCACTCCAGTCTAATCACTCCAGCCTAATCACTCCAGTCTAATCACTCCAGTCTAATCACTGCACCCTAATCACTCCACCCTAATCACTCCAGCCTAATCACTCCAGTCTAATCACTCCAGCCTAATCACTCCAGTCTAATCACTCCAGTCTAATCACTCCACCCTAATCACTCCACCCTAATCACTCCAGCCTAATCACTCCAGTCTAATCACTCCAGCCTAATCACTCCAGTCTAATCACTCCAGACTAATCACTCCAGCCTAATCACTCCAGTCTAATCACTCCAGTCTAATCACTCCACCCTAATCACTCCAGTCTAATCACTCCACCCTAATCACTCCAGCCTAATCACTCCAGTCTAATCACTCCAGTCTAATCACTCCAGCCTAATCACTCCAGTCTAATCACTCCAGTCTAATCACTCCAGTCTAATCACTCGTCTAATCACTCCACCCTAATCACTCCAGTCTAATCACTCGTCTAATCACTCCACCCTAATCACTCCAGTCTAATCACTCGTCTAATCACTCCAGTCTAATCACTCCAGTCTAATCACTCCAGTCTAATCACTCCAGTCTAATCACTCCAGTCTAATCACTCGTCTAATCACTCCACCCTAATCACTCCAGTCTAATCACTCGTCTAATCACTCCACCCTAATCACTCCAGTCTAATCACTCCAGTCTAATCACTCCAGCCTAATCACTCCAGTCTAATCACTCCAGCCTAATCACTCCAGCCTAATCACTCCAGCCTAATCACTCCGCCCTAATCACTCCAGTCTAATCACTCCAGTCTAATCACTCCAGCCTAATCACTCCACCCTAATCACTCCAGTCTAATCACTCCACCCTAATCACTCCAGTCTAATCACTCCAGTCTAATCACTCCAGTCTAATCACTCCAGCCTAATCACTCCACCCTAATCACTCCAGTCTAATCACTCCGCCCTAATCACTCCAGCCTAATCACTCCAGTCTAATCACTCCAGTCTAATCACTCCAGTCTAATCACTCCAGTCTAATCACTCCAGCCTAATCACTCCAGTCTAATCACTCCACCCTAATCACTCCAGTCTAATCACTCCAGTCTAATCACTCCAGTCTAATCACTCCACCCTAATCACTCCAGCCTAATCACTCCAGTCTAATCACTCCAGTCTAATCACTCCAGCCTAATCACTCCACCCTAATCACTCCAGTCTAATCACTCCACCCTAATCACTCCAGTCTAATCACTCCAGTCTAATCACTCCAGCCTAATCACTCCACCCTAATCACTCCAGTCTAATCACTCCGCCCTAATCACTCCAGTCTAATCACTCCAGTCTAATCACTCCAGTCTAATCACTCCAGCCTAATCACTCCAGTCTAATCACTCCACCCTAATCACTCCAGTCCAATCACTCCAGTCTAATCACTCCAGTCTAATCACTCCACCCTAATCACTCCAGCCTAATCACTCCACCCTAATCACTCCAGTCTAATCACTCGTCTAATCACTCCACCCTAATCACACCACCCTAATCACTCCAGTCTAATCACTCCACCCTAATCACTCCAGCCTAATCACTCCAGTCTAATCACTCCACCCTAATCACTCCAGTCTAATCACTCCAGTCTAATCACTCCAGCCTAATCACTCCACCCTAATCACTCCAGCCTAATCACTCCAGTCTAATCACTCCAGTCTATTCACTGCAGTCTAATCACTCCAGCCTAATCACTCCAGTCTAATCACTCCAGCCTAATCACTCCAGTCTAATCACTCCAGTCTAATCACTCCAGCCTAATCACTCCAGTCTAATCACTCCAGTCTAATCACTCCACCCTAATCACTCCAGCCTAATCACTCCAGTCTAATCACTCCAGCCTAATCACTCCAGCCTAATCACTCCAGCCTAATCACTCCAGCCTAATCACTCCAGTCTAATCACTCCAGTCTAATCACTCCAGCCAAATCACTCCAGTCTAATCACTCCAGTCTAATCACTCCAGTCTAATCACTCCAGCCTAATCACTCCAGCCTAATCACTCCAGTCTAATCACTCCACCCTAATCACTCCAGCCTAATCACTCCAGCCTAATCACTCCAGTCTAATCACTCCAGCCTAATCACTCCAGTCTAATCACTCCAGTCTAATCACTCCAGCCTAATCACTCCAGTCTAATCACTCCAGTCTAATCACTCCAGCCTAATCACTCCAGTCTAATCACTCCAGTCTAATCACTCCACCCTAATCACTCCAGCCTAATCACTCCAGCCTAATCACTCCAGCCTAATCACTCCAGTCTAATCACTCCAGTCTAATCACTCCAGCCTAATCACTCCACCCAAATCACTCCAGTCTAATCACTCCACCCTAATCACTCCAGTCTAATCACTCCAGTCTAATCACTCCAGTCTAATCACTCCAGTCTAATCACTCCACCCTAATCACTCCAGTCTAATCACTCCAGTCTAATCACTCCAGTCTAATCACTCCAGCCTAATCACTCCAGTCTAATCACTCCAGTCTAATCACTCCAGTCTAATCACTCCACCTAATCACTCGTCTAATCACTCCAGTCTAATCACTCCAGCCTAATCACTCCAGCCTAATCACTCCAGCCTAATCACTCCAGTCTAATCACTCCAGCCTAATCACTCCAGCCTAATCACTCCAGCCTAATCACTCCAGCCTAATCACTCCACCCAAATCACTCCAGTCTAATCACTCCACCCTAATCACTCCAGTCTAATCACTCCACCCTAATCACTCCAGTCTAATCACTCCAGTCTAATCACTCCAGCCTAATCACTCCAGTCTAATCACTCCAGTCTAATCACTCCACCCTAATCACTCCAGTCTAATCACTCCACCCTAATCACTCCACCCTAATCACTCCAGCCTAATCAGTCCAGCCTAATCACTCCAGTCTAATCACTCCAGTCTAATCACTCCACCCTAATCACTCCAGTCTAATCACTCCAGTCTAATCACTCCAGCCTAATCACTCCAGTCTAATCACTCCACCCTAATCACTCCAGTCTAATCACTCCACCCTAATCACTCCAGTCTAATCACTCCACCCTAATCACTCCAGTCTAATCACTCCAGTCTAATCACTCCAGCCTAATCACTCCAGTCTAATCACTCCACCCTAATCACTCCAGTCTAATCACTCCAGTCTAATCAGTCCAGCCTAATCACTCCACCCTAATCACTCCACCCTAATCACTCCAGTCTAATCACTCCAGTCTAATCACTCCAGCCTAATTCACTCCACCCTAATCACTCCAGTCTAATCACTCGTCTAATCACTCCACCCTAATCACTCCAGTCTAATCACTCCAGTCTAATCACTCCACCCTAATCACTCCAGTCTAATCACTCCAGTCTAATCACTCCAGTCTAATCACTCCACCCTAATCACACCAGCCTAATCACTCCACCCTAATCACTCCAGTCTAATCACTCCAGTCTAATCACTCCAGTCTAATCACCCCAGTCTAATCACTCCACCCTAATCACTCCAGTCTAATCACTCCAGTCTAATCACTCCAGTCTAATCACTCCAGTCTAATCACTCCAGTCTAATCACTCCACCCTAATCACACCAGCCTAATCTCTCCACCCTAATCACTCCAGTCTAATCACTCCAGTCTAATCACTCCACCCTAATCACTCCAGCCTAATCACTCCAGGCTAATCACTCCAGTCTAATCACTCCACCCGAATCACTCCACCCTAATCACACCAGTCTAATCACTCCACCCTAATCACTCCACCCTAATCACTCCACCCTAATCACACCAGTCTAATCACTCCACCCTAATCACTCCACCCTAATCACTCCACCCTAATCACACCAGTCCAATCACTCCACCCTAATCACTCCACCCTAATCACTCCAGTCTAATCACTCCAGTCTAATCACTCCAGCCTAATCACTCCAGTCTAATCACTCCACCCTAATCACTCCAGTCTAATCACTCGTCTAATCACTCCAGTCTAATCACTCCAGTCTAATCACTCCAGTCTAATCACTCCACCCTAATCACTCCAGTCTAATCACTCGTCTAATCACTCCAGTCTAATCACTCCAGTCTAATCACTCCAGTCTAATCACTCCAGTCTAATCACTCCACCCTAATCGCTCCAGTCTAATCACTCCAGTCTAATCACTCCAGTCTAATCACTCCAGTCTAATCACTCCACCCTAATCACTCCAGCCTAATCACTCCAGCCTAATCACTCCAGACTAATCACTCCAGCCTAATCACTCCAGTCTAATCACTCCAGTCTAATCACTCCACCCTAATCACTCCAGTCTAATCACTCCAGTCTAATCACTCCAGTCTAATCACTCCACCCTAATCACTCCAGCCTAATCACTCCAGTCTAATCACTCCAGTCTAATCACTCCACCCTAATCACTCCAGTCTAATCACTCCACCCTAATCACTCCAGCCTAATCACTCCAGCCTAATCACTCCAGACTAATCACTCCAGCCTAATCACTCCAGCCGAATCACTCCAGTCTAATCACTCCAGTCTAATCACTCCACCCTAATCACTCCAGTCTAATCACTCCAGCCTAATCACTCCAGCCTAATCACTCCACCCTAATCACTCCAGTCTAATCACTCCAGTCTAATCACTCCAGTCTAATCACTCCAGTCTAATCACTCCAGTCTAATCACTCCAGTCTAATCACTCCAGCCTAATCACTCCAGTCTAATCACTCCAGTCTAATCACTCCAGTCTAATCACTCCAGTCTAATCACTCCAGTCTAATCACTCCAGTCTAATCACTCCAGTCTAATCACTCCAGTCTAATCACTCCACCCTAATCACTCCAGCCTAATCACTCCAGTCTAATCACTCCAGCCTAATCACTCCAGTCTAATCACTCCAGTCTAATCACTCCAGCCTAATCACTCCAGCCTAATCACTCCAGTCTAATCACTCCAGTCTAATCACTCCACCCTAATCACTCCAGTCTAATCACTCCAGTCTAATCACTCCAGCCTAATCACTCCAGTCTAATCACTCCAGCCTAATCACTCCAGTCTAATCACTCCAGCCTAATCACTCCAGTCTAATCACTCCAGTCTAATCACTCCAGCCTAATCACTCCAGCCTAATCACTCCAGTCTAATCACTCCAGTCTAATCACTCCAGTCTAATCACTCCTGTCTAATCACTCCAGTCTAATCACTCCAGTCTAATCACTCCAGTCTAATCACTCCAGCCTAATCACTCCACCCTAATCACTCCAGTCTAATCACTCCAGTCTAATCACTCCACCCTAACCACTCCACACTAATCACTCCAGTCTAATCACTCCAGTCTAATCACTCCAGTCTAATCACTCCAGTCTAATCACTCCAGTCTAATCACTGCACCCTAATCACTCCAGCCTAATCACTCCAGTCTAATCACTCCAGTCTAATCACTCCAGTCTAATCACTCCACCCTGATCACTCCAGTCTAATCACTCCAGTCTAATCACTCCACCCTAATCACTCCAGTCTAATCACTCCAGTCTAATCACTCCAGTCTAATCACTCCACACTAATCACTCCAGTCTAATCACTCCAGTCTAATCACTCCAGTCTAATCACTCCAGTCTAATCACTCCAGTCCAATCACTCCACACTAATCACTCCACCCTAATCACTCCAGTCTAATCACTCCAGTCTAATCACTCCAGTCTAATCACTCCACACTAATCACTCCACCCTAATCACTCCACCCTAATCACTCCACCCTAATCACTCCAGTCTAATCACTCCAGTCTAATCACTCCAGTCTAATCACTCCACCCTAATCACTCCAGTCTAATCACTCCAGTCTAATCACTCCACCCTAATCACTCCAGTCTAATCACTCGTCTAATCACTCCAGTCTAATCACTCCACCCTAATCACTCCAGCCTAATCACTCCAGCCTAATCACTCCAGTCTAATCACTCCAGTCTAATCACTCCAGCCTAATCACTCCAGCCTAATCACTCCAGACTAATCACTCCAGCCTAATCACTCCAGTCTAATCACTCCAGTCTAATCACTCCAGCCTAATCACTCCAGCCTAATCACTCCAGTCTAATCACTCCAGTCTAATCACTCCAGTCTAATCACTCCAGTCTATTCACTGCAGTCTAATCACTCCAGTCTAATCACTCCAGTCTAATCACTCCAGTCTAATCACTCCACCCTAATCACTCCAGTCTAATCACTCCACCCTAATCACTCCAGTCTAATCACTCCAGTCTAATCACTCCACCCTAATCACTCCAGTCTAATCACTCCAGTCTAATCACTCCAGTCTAATCACTCCACCCTAATCACTCCAGTCTAATCACTCCAGTCTAATCACTCCAGCCTAATCACTCCACCCTAATCACTCCAGTCTAATCACTCCAGTCTAATCACTCCAGTCTCATCACTCCAGTCTCATCACTCCAGTCTCATCACTCCAGTCTAATCACTCCAGTCTAATCACTCCAGTCTAATCACTCCACCCTAATCACTCCAGTCTAATCACTCCAGTCTAATCACTCCAGCCTAATCACTCCATCCTAATCACTCCAGTCTAATCACTCCAGTCTAATCACTCCAGTCTCATCACTCCAGTCTAATCACTCCAGTCTAATCACTCCAGTCTAATCACTCCAGTCTAATCACTCCACCCTAATCACTCCACCCTAATCACTCCAGTCTAATCACTCCAGTCTAATCACTCCACCCTAATCACTCCAGTCTAATCACTCCACCCTAATCACTCCAGTCTAATCACTCCACCCTAATCACTCCAGCCTAATCACTCCACCCTAATCACTCCAGTCTAATCACTCCAGTCTAATCACTCCAGTCTAATCACTCCAGCCTAATCACTCCAGCCTAATCACTCCAGTCTAATCACTCCAGCCTAATCACTCCAGTCTAATCACTCCAGACTAATCACTCCACCCTAATCACTCCAGTCTAATCACTCCACCCTAATCACTCCACCCTAATCACTCCAGTCTAATCACTCCAGTCTAATCACTCCAGCCTAATCACTCCAGCCTAATCACTCCAGTCTAATCACTCCAGTCTAATCACTGCACCCTAATCACTCCACCCTAATCACTCCAGCCTAATCACTCCAGTCTAATCACTCCAGCCTAATCACTCCAGTCTAATCACTCCAGTCTAATCACTCCACCCTAATCACTCCACCCTAATCACTCCAGCCTAATCACTCCAGTCTAATCACTCCAGCCTAATCACTCCAGTCTAATCACTCCAGACTAATCACTCCAGCCTAATCACTCCAGTCTAATCACTCCAGTCTAATCACTCCACCCTAATCACTCCAGTCTAATCACTCCACCCTAATCACTCCAGCCTAATCACTCCAGTCTAATCACTCCAGTCTAATCACTCCAGCCTAATCACTCCAGTCTAATCACTCCAGTCTAATCACTCCAGTCTAATCACTCGTCTAATCACTCCACCCTAATCACTCCAGTCTAATCACTCGTCTAATCACTCCACCCTAATCACTCCAGTCTAATCACTCGTCTAATCACTCCACCCTAATCACTCCAGTCTAATCACTCCAGTCTAATCACTCCAGTCTAATCACTCCAGTCTAATCACTCCAGTCTAATCACTCGTCTAATCACTCCACCCTAATCACTCCAGTCTAATCACTCGTCTAATCACTCCACCCTAATCACTCCAGTCTAATCACTCCAGTCTAATCACTCCAGCCTAATCACTCCAGTCTAATCACTCCAGCCTAATCACTCCAGCCTAATCACTCCAGCCTAATCACTCCGCCCTAATCACTCCAGTCTAATCACTCCAGTCTAATCACTCCAGCCTAATCACTCCACCCTAATCACTCCAGTCTAATCACTCCACCCTAATCACTCCAGTCTAATCACTCCAGTCTAATCACTCCAGTCTAATCACTCCAGCCTAATCACTCCACCCTAATCACTCCAGTCTAATCACTCCGCCCTAATCACTCCAGCCTAATCACTCCAGCCTAATCACTCCAGTCTAATCACTCCAGTCTAATCACTCCAGTCTAATCACTCCAGTCTAATCACTGCAGTCTAATCACTCCAGTCTAATCACTCCAGTCTAATCACTCCAGTCTAATCACTCCACCCTAATCACACCAGCCTAATCACTCCACCCTAATCACTCCAGTCTAATCACTCCAGTCTAATCACTCCAGTCTAATCACCCCAGTCTAATCACTCCACCCTAATCACTCCAGTCTAATCACTCCAGTCTAATCACTCCAGTCTAATCACTCCAGTCTAATCACTCCAGTCTAATCACTCCAGTCTAATCACTCCACCCTAATCACACCAGCCTAATCTCTCCACCCTAATCACTCCAGTCTAATCACTCCAGTCTAATCACTCCACCCTAATCACTCCAGCCTAATCACTCCAGGCTAATCACTCCAGTCTAATCACTCCACCCGAATCACTCCACCCTAATCACACCAGTCTAATCACTCCACCCTAATCACTCCACCCTAATCACTCCACCCTAATCACACCAGTCTAATCACTCCACCCTAATCACTCCACCCTAATCACTCCACCCTAATCACACCAGTCCAATCACTCCACCCTAATCACTCCACCCTAATCACTCCAGTCTAATCACTCCAGTCTAATCACTCCAGCCTAATCACTCCAGTCTAATCACTCCACCCTAATCACTCCAGTCTAATCACTCGTCTAATCACTCCAGTCTAATCACTCCAGTCTAATCACTCCAGTCTAATCACTCCACCCTAATCACTCCAGTCTAATCACTCGTCTAATCACTCCAGTCTAATCACTCCAGTCTAATCACTCCAGTCTAATCACTCCAGTCTAATCACTCCACCCTAATCGCTCCAGTCTAATCACTCCAGTCTAATCACTCCAGTCTAATCACTCCAGTCTAATCACTCCACCCTAATCACTCCAGCCTAATCACTCCAGCCTAATCACTCCAGACTAATCACTCCAGCCTAATCACTCCAGTCTAATCACTCCAGTCTAATCACTCCACCCTAATCACTCCAGTCTAATCACTCCAGTCTAATCACTCCAGTCTAATCACTCCACCCTAATCACTCCAGCCTAATCACTCCAGTCTAATCACTCCAGTCTAATCACTCCACCCTAATCACTCCAGTCTAATCACTCCACCCTAATCACTCCAGCCTAATCACTCCAGCCTAATCACTCCAGACTAATCACTCCAGCCTAATCACTCCAGCCGAATCACTCCAGTCTAATCACTCCAGTCTAATCACTCCACCCTAATCACTCCAGTCTAATCACTCCAGCCTAATCACTCCAGCCTAATCACTCCACCCTAATCACTCCAGTCTAATCACTCCAGTCTAATCACTCCAGTCTAATCACTCCAGTCTAATCACTCCAGTCTAATCACTCCAGTCTAATCACTCCAGCCTAATCACTCCAGTCTAATCACTCCAGTCTAATCACTCCAGTCTAATCACTCCAGTCTAATCACTCCAGTCTAATCACTCCAGTCTAATCACTCCAGTCTAATCACTCCACCCTAATCACTCCACCCTAATCACTCCAGCCTAATCACTCCAGTCTAATCACTCCAGCCTAATCACTCCAGTCTAATCACTCCAGTCTAATCACTCCAGCCTAATCACTCCAGCCTAATCACTCCAGTCTAATCACTCCAGTCTAATCACTCCACCCTAATCACTCCAGTCTAATCACTCCAGTCTAATCACTCCAGCCTAATCACTCCAGTCTAATCACTCCAGCCTAATCACTCCAGTCTAATCACTCCAGCCTAATCACTCCAGTCTAATCACTCCAGTCTAATCACTCCAGCCTAATCACTCCAGCCTAATCACTCCAGTCTAATCACTCCAGTCTAATCACTCCAGTCTAATCACTCCTGTCTAATCACTCCAGTCTAATCACTCCAGTCTAATCACTCCAGTCTAATCACTCCAGCCTAATCACTCCACCCTAATCACTCCAGTCTAATCACTCCAGTCTAATCACTCCACCCTAACCACTCCACACTAATCACTCCAGTCTAATCACTCCAGTCTAATCACTCCAGTCTAATCACTCCAGTCTAATCACTCCAGTCTAATCACTGCACCCTAATCACTCCAGCCTAATCACTCCAGTCTAATCACTCCAGTCTAATCACTCCAGTCTAATCACTCCACCCTGATCACTCCAGTCTAATCACTCCAGTCTAATCACTCCACCCTAATCACTCCAGTCTAATCACTCCAGTCTAATCACTCCAGTCTAATCACTCCACACTAATCACTCCAGTCTAATCACTCCAGTCTAATCACTCCAGTCTAATCACTCCAGTCTAATCACTCCAGTCCAATCACTCCACACTAATCACTCCACCCTAATCACTCCAGTCTAATCACTCCAGTCTAATCACTCCAGTCTAATCACTCCACACTAATCACTCCACCCTAATCACTCCACCCTAATCACTCCACCCTAATCACTCCAGTCTAATCACTCCAGTCTAATCACTCCAGTCTAATCACTCCACCCTAATCACTCCAGTCTAATCACTCCAGTCTAATCACTCCACCCTAATCACTCCAGTCTAATCACTCGTCTAATCACTCCAGTCTAATCACTCCACCCTAATCACTCCAGCCTAATCACTCCAGCCTAATCACTCCAGTCTAATCACTCCAGTCTAATCACTCCAGCCTAATCACTCCAGCCTAATCACTCCAGACTAATCACTCCAGCCTAATCACTCCAGTCTAATCACTCCAGTCTAATCACTCCAGCCTAATCACTCCAGCCTAATCACTCCAGTCTAATCACTCCAGTCTAATCACTCCAGTCTAATCACTCCAGTCTATTCACTGCAGTCTAATCACTCCAGTCTAATCACTCCAGTCTAATCACTCCAGTCTAATCACTCCACCCTAATCACTCCAGTCTAATCACTCCACCCTAATCACTCCAGTCTAATCACTCCAGTCTAATCACTCCACCCTAATCACTCCAGTCTAATCACTCCAGTCTAATCACTCCAGTCTAATCACTCCACCCTAATCACTCCAGTCTAATCACTCCAGTCTAATCACTCCAGCCTAATCACTCCACCCTAATCACTCCAGTCTAATCACTCCAGTCTAATCACTCCAGTCTCATCACTCCAGTCTCATCACTCCAGTCTCATCACTCCAGTCTAATCACTCCAGTCTAATCACTCCAGTCTAATCACTCCACCCTAATCACTCCAGTCTAATCACTCCAGTCTAATCACTCCAGCCTAATCACTCCATCCTAATCACTCCAGTCTAATCACTCCAGTCTAATCACTCCAGTCTCATCACTCCAGTCTAATCACTCCAGTCTAATCACTCCAGTCTAATCACTCCAGTCTAATCACTCCACCCTAATCACTCCACCCTAATCACTCCAGTCTAATCACTCCAGTCTAATCACTCCACCCTAATCACTCCAGTCTAATCACTCCACCCTAATCACTCCAGTCTAATCACTCCACCCTAATCACTCCAGCCTAATCACTCCACCCTAATCACTCCAGTCTAATCACTCCAGTCTAATCACTCCAGTCTAATCACTCCAGCCTAATCACTCCAGCCTAATCACTCCAGTCTAATCACTCCAGCCTAATCACTCCAGTCTAATCACTCCAGACTAATCACTCCACCCTAATCACTCCAGTCTAATCACTCCACCCTAATCACTCCACCCTAATCACTCCAGTCTAATCACTCCAGTCTAATCACTCCAGCCTAATCACTCCAGCCTAATCACTCCAGTCTAATCACTCCAGTCTAATCACTGCACCCTAATCACTCCACCCTAATCACTCCAGCCTAATCACTCCAGTCTAATCACTCCAGCCTAATCACTCCAGTCTAATCACTCCAGTCTATTCACTCCACCCTAATCACTCCACCCTAATCACTCCAGCCTAATCACTCCAGTCTAATCACTCCAGCCTAATCACTCCAGTCTAATCACTCCAGACTAATCACTCCAGCCTAATCACTCCAGTCTAATCACTCCAGTCTAATCACTCCACCCTAATCACTCCAGTCTAATCACTCCACCCTAATCACTCCAGCCTAATCACTCCAGTCTAATCACTCCAGTCTAATCACTCCAGCCTAATCACTCCAGTCTAATCACTCCAGTCTAATCACTCCAGTCTAATCACTCGTCTAATCACTCCACCCTAATCACTCCAGTCTAATCACTCGTCTAATCACTCCACCCTAATCACTCCAGTCTAATCACTCGTCTAATCACTCCACCCTAATCACTCCAGTCTAATCACTCCAGTCTAATCACTCCAGTCTAATCACTCCAGTCTAATCACTCCAGTCTAATCACTCGTCTAATCACTCCACCCTAATCACTCCAGTCTAATCACTCGTCTAATCACTCCACCCTAATCACTCCAGTCTAATCACTCCAGTCTAATCACTCCAGCCTAATCACTCCAGTCTAATCACTCCAGCCTAATCACTCCAGCCTAATCACTCCAGCCTAATCACTCCGCCCTAATCACTCCAGTCTAATCACTCCAGTCTAATCACTCCAGCCTAATCACTCCACCCTAATCACTCCAGTCTAATCACTCCACCCTAATCACTCCAGTCTAATCACTCCAGTCTAATCACTCCAGTCTAATCACTCCAGCCTAATCACTCCACCCTAATCACTCCAGTCTAATCACTCCGCCCTAATCACTCCAGCCTAATCACTCCAGTCTAATCACTCCAGTCTAATCACTCCAGTCTAATCACTCCAGTCTAATCACTCCAGCCTAATCACTCCAGTCTAATCACTCCACCCTAATCACTCCAGTCTAATCACTCCAGTCTAATCACTCCAGTCTAATCACTCCACCCTAATCACTCCAGCCTAATCACTCCAGTCTAATCACTCCAGTCTAATCACTCCAGCCTAATCACTCCACCCTAATCACTCCAGTCTAATCACTCCACCCTAATCACTCCAGTCTAATCACTCCAGTCTAATCACTCCAGTCTAATCACTCCAGCCTAATCACTCCACCCTAATCACTCCAGTCTAATCACTCCGCCCTAATCACTCCAGCCTAATCACTCCAGTCTAATCACTCCAGTCTAATCACTCCAGTCTAATCACTCCAGCCTAATCACTCCAGTCTAATCACTCCACCCTAATCACTCCAGTCTAATCACTCCAGTCTAATCACTCCAGTCTAATCACTCCACCCTAATCACTCCAGCCTAATCACTCCACCCTAATCACTCCAGTCTAATCACTCGTCTAATCACTCCACCCTAATCACACCACCCTAATCACTCCAGTCTAATCACTCCACCCTAATCACTCCAGCCTAATCACTCCAGTCTAATCACTCCACCCTAATCACTCCAGTCTAATCACTCCAGTCTAATCACTCCAGCCTAATCACTCCACCCTAATCACTCCAGCCTAATCACTCCAGTCTAATCACTCCAGTCTAATCACTCCAGTCTAATCACTCCAGCCTAATCACTCCAGCCTAATCATTCCACCCTAATCACTCCAGTCTAATCACTCCAGTCTAATAACTCCACCCTAATCACTCCAGTCTAATCACTCCACCCTAATCACTCCAGCCTAATCACTCCAGACTATTCACTCCAGTCTAATCACTCCACCCTAATCACTCCAGTCTAATCACTCCACCCTAATCACTCCAGCCTAATCACTCCAGCCGAATCACTCCAGTCTAATCACTCCAGTCTAATCACTCCACCCTAATCACTCCAGTCTAATCACTCCAGTCTAATCACTCCAGCCTAATCACTCCAGCCTAATCACTCCAGTCTAATCACTCCACCCTAATCACTCCAGTCTAATCACTCCAGCCTAATCACTCCAGCCTAATCACTCCAGTCTAATCACTCCACCCTAATCACTCCAGTCTAATCACTCCAGTCTAATCACTCCAGCCTAATCACTCCAGTCTAATCACTCCAGTCTAATCACTCCAGTCTAATCACTCCACCCTAATCACTCCAGTCTAATCACTCCAGTCTAATCACTCCAGCCTAATCACTCCAGCCTAATCACTCCAGTCTAATCACTCCACCCTAATCACTCCAGTCTAATCACTCCAGCCTAATCACTCCAGTCTAATCACTCCAGCCTAATCACTCCAGTCTAATCACTCCAGTCTAATCACTCCAGTCTAATCACTCCAGTCTAATCACTCCAGTCTAATCACTCCAGTCTAATCACTCCAGCCTAATCACTCCAGTCTAATCACTCCAGTCTAATCACTCCAGTCTAATCACTCCAGTCTAATCACTCCAGTCTAATCACTCCAGTCTAATCACTCCAGCCTAATCACTCCAGCCTAATCACTCCAGTCTAATCACTCCAGTCTAATCACTCCAGTCTAATCACTCCAGTCTAATCACTCCAGTCTAATCACTCCAGTCTAATCACTCCACACTAATCACTCCACCCTAATCACTCCACCCTAATCACTCCAGTCTAATCACTCCAGTCTAATCACTCCAGCCTAATCACTCCAGTCTAATCACTCCAGTCTAATCACTCCACCCTAATCACTCCACCCTAATCACTCCAGCCTAATCACTCCAGTCTAATCACTCCAGCCTAATCACTCCAGTCTAATCACTCCAGACTAATCACTCCAGCCTAATCACTCCAGTCTAATCACTCCAGTCTAATCACTCCACCCTAATCACTCCAGTCTAATCACTCCACCCTAATCACTCCAGCCTAATCACTCCAGTCTAATCACTCCAGTCTAATCACTCCAGCCTAATCACTCCAGTCTAATCACTCCAGTCTAATCACTCCAGTCTAATCACTCGTCTAATCACTCCACCCTAATCACTCCAGTCTAATCACTCGTCTAATCACTCCACCCTAATCACTCCAGTCTAATCACTCCAGTCTAATCACTCCAGTCTAATCACTCCACCCTAATCACTCCAGCCTAATCACTCCACCCTAATCACTCCAGTCTAATCACTCCAGTCTAATCACTCCAGTCTAATCACTCCAGCCTAATCACTCCAGTCTAATCACTCCAGTCTAATCACTCCAGTCTAATCACTCCAGCCTAATCACTCCAGTCTAATCACTCCAGCCTAATCACTCCAGTCTAATCACTCCAGTCTAATCACTCCAGCCTAATCACTCCAGTCTAATCACTCCAGCCTAATCACTCCAGCCTAATCACTCCAGCCTAATCACTCCACCCTAATCACTCCAGTCTAATCACTCCAGTCTAATCACTCCAGCCTAATCACTCCAGTCTAATCACTCCAGTCTAATCTCTCCAGTCTAATCACTCCAGCCTAATCACTCCAGTCTAATCACTCCACCCTAATCACTCCAGTCTAATCACTCCACCCTAATCACTCCAGTCTAATCACTCCAGTCTAATCACTCCACCCTAATCACTCCAGTCTAATCACTCCACCCTAATCACTCCAGCCTAATCACTCCACCCTAATCACTCCAGTCTAATCACTCGTGTCTAATCACTCGTCTAATCACTCCACCCTAATCACACCACCCTAATCACTCCAGTCTAATCACTCCACCCTAATCACTCCAGCCTAATCACTCCAGTCTAATCACTCCATCCTAATCACTCCAGTCTAATCACTCCAGCCTAATCTCTCCAGCCTAATCACTCCAGTCTAATCACTCCAGTCTAATCACTCCACCCTAATCACTCCAGTCTAATCACTCCACCCTAATCACTCCAGCCTAATCACTCCAGACTAATCACTCCAGTCTAATCACTCCACCCTAATCACTCCAGTCTAATCACTCCACCCTAATCACTCCAGCCTAATCACTCCAGCCGAATCACTCCAGTCTAATCACTCCAGTCTAATCACTCCACCCTAATCACTCCAGTCTAATCACTCCAGCCTAATCACTCCAGCCTAATCACTCCAGTCTAATCACTCCACCCTAATCACTCCAGTCTAATCACTCCAGCCTAATCACTCCAGCCTAATCACTCCAGTCTAATCACTCCACCCTAATCACTCCAGTCTAATCACTCCAGTCTAATCACTCCAGCCTAATCACTCCAGTCTAATCACTCCAGTCTAATCACTACACCCTAATCACTCCACCCTAATCACTCCAGTCTACTCACTCCAGTCTAATCACTCCACCCTAATCACTCCAGTCTAATCACTCCAGCCTAATCACTCCAGTCTAATCACTCCAGTCTAATCACTCCAGTCTAATCACTGCAGTCTAATCACTCCAGTCTAATCACTGCAGTCTAATCACTCCAGTCTAATCACTCCAGCCTAATCACTCCAGTCTAATCACTCCAGTCTAATCACTCCAGTCTAATCACTCCAGTCTAATCACTCCAGTCTAATCACTCCAGTCTAATCACTCCAGTCTAATCACTCCAGTCTAATCACTGCAGCCTAATCACTCCAGTCTAATCACTCCAGCCTAATCACTCCAGTCTAATCACTCCAGTCTAATCACTCCAGTCTAATCACTCCAGCCTAATCACTCCAGTCTAATCACTCCAGTCTAATCACTCCAGTCTAATCACTCCAGCCTAATCACTCCAGTCTAATCACTCCAGTCTAATCACTCCAGTCTAATCACTCCTGTCTAATCACTCCAGTCTAATCACTCCAGTCTAATCACTGCACCCTAATCACTCCAGTCTAATCACTCCAGCCTAATCACTCCAGCCTAATCACTCCAGTCTAATCACTCCAGTCTAATCACTCCAGTCTAATCACTCCAGTCTAATCACTCCAGCCTAATCACTCCAGTCTAATCACTCCAGCCTAATCACTCCAGTCTAATCACTCCAGTCTAATCACTCCAGTCTAATCACTCCAGTCTAATCACTCCAGTCTAATCACTGCACCCTAATCACTCCAGTCTAATCACTCCAGCCTAATCACTCCAGCCTAATCACTCCAGTCTAATCACTCCAGTCTAATCACTCCAGTCTAATCACTCCAGTCTAATCACTCCAGTCTAATCACTGCAGTCTAATCACTCCACCCTAATCACTCCACACTAATCACTCCAGTCTAATCACTCCAGTCTAATCACTCCAGTCTAATCACTCCAGTCTAATCACTCCAGTCTAATCACTCCAGTCTAATCACTCCACACTAATCACTCCACCCTAATCACTCCAGTCTAATCGCTCCAGTCTAATCACTCCAGTCTAATCACTCCAGTCTAATCACTCCAGTCTAATCACTCCACACTAATCACTCCACCCTAATCACTCCACCCTAATCACTCCAGTCTCATCACTCCAGTCTAATCACTCCAGTCTAATCACTCCACCCTAATCACTCCAGTCTAATCACTCCAGTCTAATCACTCCACACTAATCACTCCAGTCTAATCACTCCAGTCTAATCACTCCAGTCTAATCACTCCAGTCTAATCACTCCACCCTCATCACTCCAGTCTAATCACTCCAGTCTAATCACTCCACACTAATCACTCCAGTCTAATCACTCCAGTCTAATCACTCCAGTCTAATCACTCCACCCTAATCACTCCAGTCTAATCACTCCAGTCTAATCACTCCAGCCTACTCCACTGCAGCTTAGGGGCTGGGCAGCATCAACAACAGCAACAACTTTCATTTATATAGCACATTTAACGTAGCAAAACGTCCCAAGGTGCTTAACAAGAGCGATATCAATAAAAACATTTTAGACACCGAGCCACAGAAGGAGTTATCAGGACAGGTCACCAAAAGCTTGGTCAGAGAGGTCGGTTTTAAGGAGCGTCTTAAAGGAGGAGAGAGATGTGGAGAGGTTATCACAGAATCACAGAAAGTTACAGCACGGAAGGAGGCCATTTCGTCCCATCGTGTCCGCGCCGGCCAACAAAGAGCGATCCCAGCCTAATCCCACTTCCCAGCTCTTGGTCCGTAGCCCTGCAGGTTACAGCATCCCAAGTGCACATCCAAGTACTTTTTAAATGTGGTTAGGGTTCCTGCCTCTACCACCCTTTCAGGCAGTGAGTTCCAGACCCCCACAACCCTCTGGGTGAAGACATTTCCCCTCAAATCCCCTCTAAACCTTCCACCAATTACTTTAAATCTGTGCCCCCTGGTTTTTGACCCTTCTGCTAAGGGAAATAGGTCCTTTCTATCCACTTTATCTATGCCCCTCATAATTTTATACACCTCAATAAGGTCTCCCCTCAGCCTCCTCTGTTCCAAGGGAAACAGACCCAGCCTATCCAGTCTTTCCTCATAGCGAAGATTCTCTACTCCCAGCAACATCCTTGTAAATCTCCTCTGTACCCTCTCTAGTGCAATCACATCTTTCCTGTAATGTGGTGACCAGAACTGCACGCAGTACTCTAGCTGAGGCCTAACTAGTGTTTTATACAGTTGAAGCATAACCCCCCTGCTCTTGTATTCTATGCCACGGCTAATAAAGGCAAGCATTCTGTATGCCTTCTTAACCACCTTATCTACCTGGCCCGCTACCTTCAGGGATCTGTGGACATGCACTCCAAGGTCCCTTTGTTCCTCTACACTACTCAGTGTTCTACCATTTAATGTGTATTCCCTTTCCTTGTTAGCCCTCCCCAAATGCATTACCTCACACTTCTCCGGATTTAATTCCATTTGCCACTGTTCTGCCCATCTGACCAATTTATTGATATCTTCCTGCAGTCTACAGCTCCCTTCTTCAGTATCAACCACACAGCCGATTTTAGTATAATCTGCAAACTTCTTAATCATACCCCCTATATTGAAGTCTAGATCATTGATATACACCACAAAAAGCAAAGGACCTAGTACTGAGCCCTGCGGAACCCCACTGGAAACAGCCTTCCAGTCACAAAAACACCCATCAACCATTACCCTCAGCTTCCTGTCTCCGAGCCAGTTTTGAATCCAACTTGACACTTTGCCCTGGATCCCATGGGCTTTTAACTTCGTGACCAGTCTGCCATGTGGAACCAGCCAGCCAGGTTTACGGAGGGAATTCCAGAGCTTAGGGCCTCGGCAGCTGAAAGCACGGCCGCCAATGGTGGAGCGATGAAAATCAGGGATACGTATGATGCCAGATCTGGAGGAGGTTACAGAGGTAGGGAGGAGATTACAGAGATAGTGAGGATGTTACAAAGATAGGGAGGAGGTTACAGAGATCTGGAGGAGGTTACAGAGATAGGGAGGAGATTACAGAGATAGTGAGAATGTTACAAAGATAGGGAGGAGGTTACAGAGATCTGGAGGGGGTTACAGAGATAGGGAGGAGATTACAGAGATCTGGAGGAGGTTACAGAGATCTGGAGGAGGTTACACAGATAGGGAGGAGGTTACAGAGATAGGGAGGAGGTTACAGAGATAGGGAGGAGGTTACAGAGATAGGGAGGAGGTTACAGAGATCTGGAGGAGGTTACAGAGATAGGAAGGAGGTTACAGAGATAGGGAGGAGGTTACAGAGATAGGGAGGAGGTTACAGAGATAGGAAGGAGGTTACAGAGATAGGGAGGAGGTTACAGAGATAGGGAGGAGGTTACAGAGATAGGGAGGAGGTTACAGAGATCTGGAGGAGGTTACAGAGATAGGAAGGAGGTTACAGAGATAGGGAGGAGGTTACAGAGATAGGGAGGAGGTTACAGAGATCTGGAGGAGGTTACAGAGATAGGAAGGAGGTTACAGAGATAGGGAAGAGGTTACAAAGATAGGGAGGAGGTTACAGAGATAGGGAGGAGGTTACAGAGATCTGGAGGAGGTTACAGAGATAGGGAGGAGGTTACAGAGATAGGGAGGAGGTTACAGAGATAGGGAGGTTACAGAGATAGGGAGGAGGTTACAGAGATAGGGAAGAGGTTACAAAGATAGGGAGGAGGTTACAGAGATCTGGAGGAGGTTACAGAGATAGGGAGGAGGTTACAGAGATAGGGAGGAGGTTACAGAGATCTGGAGGAGGTTACAGAGATCTGGAGGAGGTTACAGAGATAGGGAGGAGGTTACAGAGATAGGGAGGAGGTTACAGAGATAGGGAGGAGGTTACAGAGATAGTGAGGATGTTACAGAGATAGGGAGGAGGTTACAGAGATAGGGAGGAGGTTACAGAGATAGGGAGGAGGCTACAGAGATAGGGAGGAGGTTACAGAGATAGGGAGGAGGTTACAGAGATAGGGAGGTTACAGAGATAGGGAGGAGGTTACAGAGATATGGAGGAGGTTACAGAGATAGTGAGGAGGTTACAGAGATAGGGAGGAGGTTACAGAGATAGGGAGGAGATTACAGAGATCTGGAGGAGGTTACAGAGATCTGGAGGAGGTTACAGAGATCTGGAGGAGGTTACAGAGATAGGGAGGAGGTTACAGAGATAGGGAGGAGGTTACAGAAATAGGGAGGAGGTTACAGAGATAGTGAGGATGTTACAGAGATAGGGAGGAGGTTACAGAGATAGGGAGGTTACAGAGATAGGGAGGAGGCTACAGAGATAGGGAGGAGGTTACAGAGATAGGGAGGAGGTTACAGAGATCTGGAGGAGGTTACAGAGATAGGGAGGAGGTTACAGAGATATGGAGGAGGTTACAGAGATAGTGAGGAGGTTACAGAGATAGGGAGGAGGTTATAGAGATAGGGAGGAGGTTACAGAGATATGGAGGAGGTTACAGAGATAGTGAGGATGTTACAGAGATAGGGAGGAGGTTACAGAGATCTGGAGGAGGTTACAGAGATAGGGAGGAGGTTACAGAGATAGGGAGGAGGTTACAGAGATAGGGAGGAGGTTACAGAGATAGTGAGGATGTTACAGAGGTAGGGAGAGGCGAGGCCACGGAAAGATTTGAAAACAAGGATGAGAATTTTAAAAATGAGGCATTGTCGCACCGAGAGACATTGTAGGTCAACAAGCACAGGGGTCAAGGGTGAACGAGACTGGGAGCGAGCAGCAGAGTTTTAGATGAGCTGAAGTTTATGGAGGGTGGAAGATAGGAGGCCGAGCAAGACAGCTTTGAAATCGTCAAGTCTAGAGGTAACAAAGGCCTGGATGAGGGTTTCAGCATCAGCTGACAACAGCCAGCCAAGTGGAGGAGGGTTTTGCTAAACTACCGTCTGGTACTTGAGCTACAAGGTGATACAGGGATACCAGTTCCTTCACTCAGCTCATGCAATGAGACGCTAAGAATGACCAGAATTGTGTATTATGGGGCTGGTGAAGATTGGTCACAGTTGAACGGTCAGTGCTGTACACGGTCCTCTGTCTCTTTGAAGTTCTAAACCAAACTGTCACCATCATCCAAGGGTTCTGTCGGGTGGGTGCGCAAAGTAGATGAATGGAGGTCACAAATCTTCTCCGTTCACCAGGGCCCAGTGGGATGGCGATGGCTGGAGTCCACCTGCCTGATCCTGCTGCCTTTAAGGACAGCAGCACAGGCCCGGCCTCCGGCCTTCCCTCTCTCTGAGCACCAGTCCTGTGCACCGTGGGAGGCACCTGGAGACGCACTAGGAGAAGGAAAGATAGGTGTAGGCACCCAGTGGAAGCACGGCGAGAGGAGAGCAGGTTAGCTTGTGTTCACTTTGGCCTTCATTGTAATAAAATAGAATGTGCACTGATGTCCTTTGTAATTCATGGAGCTTAGAGTAGAAAAGGGGGCACTAATTCTGTGCAGAATTATTCATTCAGGTGATGATTGCATGTCGGGACAAAGAGGGTGGATGTGTTGTTGTGTTGCAGGATGGGTAGTGGAGGAGAAGGAGTTAAGTGCCATGGTGTCAAAGCCAGGCTGGGTTACACAGAAGAGGCTGCCTTGGTGATGTGTTGTGCTCCAATGTCCCTTGGAGCTGCCACTGAGGAGTCCACTGAGTGTAGGTCATCGTGACGATCTCCTCCGTGTAGTTCTGGATCTTACGAAGCCAGGGCCTCCTCACCAGCAATGTCAAAGTTCAACCCTTTCGATATGGCGCAGCAGTCACAGTGTGGTCACTGACTGTGGCTGCAGGTCCTCTTGAGTCTGCTGCCTGTATCCTATCTGCAGCAAGTCCCACTCGCGCACCAAGCCCGGTCCTTGCTGACCCACATCAGTGCCTGGTCCTCCAATAGCTGCCACTTAAAATTCTCATCCTCGTGTTTAAATCCCTCCATGGCCTCACCTCTCCCTATCTCCGGAACCTCCTCCAGCCCTACAAACCTCCTCAAATCCCTTCCTTCGATTCTGGGCATTTGCACATCCCCCTCCCTTCGCAACACCATTGGCAGCCTTCAGCGCCTCGGCCTCACCCTCTGGAATTCTCTGCCTGAGACCCTTCGCCTCTCCACCTCCCTCTCCTACTTTAAGACCCTTCGTAAAACCCCCCTCTTTAGTCCCTCCTCACAATATCTCCTTCTTTGGCTCGGTATCCATTTTGTTTTGATAACGCTGCTGTGAAGAGCCTTGGGACGTGTATCTGCTTTAAGGGAGCTATATAAATGCAAGTTGTTGTTATGTCACAGCTGTCCTCTTGCTCCCTTGGTGAAGTGCCCTCTTCTCATAAACATCTCCTCAGTAAGGCCCCAATATGACCCGTGCTGCCTATATATTCTATGGGGAATGGGTGGGGTCCACCCTCCTGAAATGCTGCCTGACTCTCATTAGCTGCTCCCTGCATTCCTCCTCCTCCACGAGAACGGTGGACAGGGAATGTCCAGAGGGAATGGCCAGCCCTGCGCCTGAGATGCCCTCACTGTGGGTAAGGAATGAGCGGGTGTGGAAGTGAGTTCTCATCCTGTCAGAAGCAGTGAGCATCAAGTTCAGGTGTGTGGAGGCAAAATGGCAAAAGATTGCTGCATAAAGTGTTGCAGAAATCGCTGCTGAAACCCTCCTCACTCTTAAAGCTCAGAAACTCCTCACGACCAACCGTCTCAGCTGATCCGAGCAGCAGCCGCACCTTATAAATCTCAGACTAACGTACCCCGCGTGCACTGCGTGTGTATAACAGGAAGCATCAATGGCCCTTATTATAATAGATGTAAAAAGACTCGCATTTCTATAGCGCCTTTCGCCACCTCAGGACGTCCCACCGCGCTGCACAGCCACTGAAGTGTCTTTGAAGCGTAGTCACTGTTGTAATGTAGGAAATGCAGGAGTCACTTTGCGCACAGCACGATCCCACAAAGAGGAGTGAGGTAATGACCTGACAATGTTTTAGTGATGTTGGTTGAGGGATAAATATTGGCCAGGACACGGGAAGGACTCCCCTGCTCTTCTTTGAAATCGTGACATGGGATCTTTAACGTCGACCCGAGAGGGCAGTCGGGTTAAACAGCTCATCGGAGAGACGGCACCTGTGACAGTGCAGCACTCCCTCGGTACTGCCCTGGAGTGTCAGGCTGGATTATGTGAAGTAGGGCACTCAAAAGTCAGCTGGCATTTTACTGAAGACTCAACTGTTGCTGGGGTTTGGGTGCCACAGGCTATGTGGGCATGGGGTGCGTCGCACAACTGAGCCGGAGCCTATCCTCCCCGCATGGGGAGCGTCGCACAACTGAGCCGGAGCCTATCCTCCCCGCATGGGGAGCGTCGCACAACTGAGCCGGAGCCTATCCTCCCCGCATGGGGTGCGTCGCACAACTGAGCCGGAGCCTATCCTCCCCGCATGGGGAGCGTCGCACAACTGAGCCGGAGCCTATCCTCCCCGCATGGGGAGCGTCTCACAACTGAGCCGGAGCCTATCCTCCCCGCATGGGGAGCGTCGCACAACTGAGCCGGAGCCTATCCTCCCCGCATGGGGAGCGTCTCACAACGGAGCCGGAGCCTATCCTCCCCGCATGGGGAGCGTCTCACAACTGAGCCGGAGCCTATCCTCCCCGCATGGGGAGCGTCGCACAACTGAGCCGGAGCCTATCCTCCCCGCATGGGGAGCGTCTCACAACGGAGCCGGAGCCTATCCTCCCCGCATGGGGAGCGTCTCACAACTGAGCCGGAGCCTATCCTCCCCGCATGGGGTGCATCTCACAACTGAGCCGGAGCCTATCCTCCCCTGCCATCGACAGACTCACTGCCCAGCGGGGGAGGGAGGGAGTCATAGAAACATAGAAGATAGGAGCAGGAGTAGGCCATTCGGCCCCTCGAGCCTGCTCCGCCATTCAATGCGATCATGGCTGATCATCCAAACTCAGTACCCTGTCCCTGCTTTCTCCCCATATCCCTTGATCCCTTTAGCCTTAAGAAATATATTTAACTCACTGGAGAGCAACCAGGAGCAGAAACCCTGGCTGATTTTTCCTCTTCTAACCCAGCCGTGCACTGCAGCCCTGAATGAGTTCAGCAAATTCAGTGCAGACCAGGGATGGAACCAGCTCGGTGTGGCTCAGCAGGCCTTGAATAAACTCACCGAGCTATTGGGGGAATAACGCTTGAGCGTCTCGCTGGCAGGAGTGGGGCACAAGGGCAAGGCCTCGACCCCCCTGGACCTAAAGAGGCAAACATGACCGTGAGGGTTTTCATTCCTGATCACCACCAACGACCCCCTTCTAGAAACTGCACGATTATGGGCTACGAGTGAGGAGAGAACCACATTGCCCTCCGCAGTGGAATAGTGTGCTGCCACTCATGTTCTGGACTCATACATGAGGAACAGATAAGGTGTCGGAGAGCGACCATGGCTTTGGAACTGTACCTCAACAGAAGTCAGCTCCATTGACACTAAAACTAATCCTGAATGGGTGTCCCGTGTTTTTCCAAGCAACTACTGTTGACCAAAAAACACAATGGTCTATTTATAGGGACCACACAGTCTAATATACTTTATTGCACTATTTTTGCTGTGCAGTATGTTGCCATGGGCCCACATATCTGATGGAAGCAGCCTTGCTGATTGACGCCCTGGCCCAATGTGACTGTGACTGCAGGTTGCTTTTAGCCTCAGTCTGCAGTAACTGATACGGCTGTTTTCTAAATCTGACGGGCACTGACTCAACCTCTGCCGTGTCAAACATTGCCAGCAATCCAAACATCTGAGAAGACAGCTCCCGACCGAGGCACTCATTAAATAGGATCAGCCGGAGGGGCGGGGGGGGAAATCACAAGCGGCCCACCTAAACACATGGAGTCACGATTTCAAATCCAGTTTCAGACAGAGCTAAAACATTAATCAAAGAGCCCGGAGTGTCTCTCCAGCCGGTCCAAAAACCAAATGAAATATCAATTTTTATTGACTCAAAGGCTGATTGCAATGGCACCCTATCAAGGGGAGCCTCCCAGAACTTGGGGCATGAGGAATGGTTCACCGGTCTGGGGCATTCAAATCTACCAGGGGAGTGCAAAGCCGCCTTGACATTGTGGTTTAGGGAGAGAGGCCCCATAACCATCGCCCTCTTTACACTTGCACTCGACACTGGGGTTGCAACCCTCCAGGACTGCCCTGGAGTCTCCAGGAATTGAAGATTGATCTCCTGGACACTGCAGCCAGCAACACCCGGGATGGAAATCATGGCGGTAACAAAAAAAAAGGAGTGATTATTTAATTTTCTTTGAACACTTTTATTTATTAGTTAGAAAAATATTAAGAGATGGTGAAGAAAGGCTGTTTGAGAGGCGCGGGGTGACATGACGAAACCGGCTGACGATATACTGAAATATTGTTGGTAACCCTACTACATCAAAAAATACTGCAGACTGTAAGAATTCGCAATAATTTACAGTTCTGAAGATCAATTTTTTTGATTAAAGAATCCCTGGGCGTTGTGCTTTTAAATTTCCAGGGATAAAAATGGCTGTCACCACATGGCCGAAGACAAAGGACAATGCTTTGTTTACAAAGCAATTGAATGCTCTTAGCATTTGTTTGTATATCGAGTGGATTCATCTAAACTGCAGAAGAGACTTTTGTACCTTGAATGGGAAACGTTTAACAATTGAATGGGTCTAAATCACCTAGCATTCTGGATAATAGAGCAGTTGTATCTCCCTTCTGTTTCAGCCCAGGGAGCTCCGGAAGACACATTAACCCAGTCTAACCACTTTGAGTTAGCCAATCACAGCTTTCTCTTGTGTATTGGACCCTTTGGGCGGGGAATTTTGCACACAGCCCTGGCAGGGCAGAACGGTAGGACCTGACCAGGTATAAAGATAGCTGCTGGGAAGCTATCTCTCTCTCTTACTTCGCTGGACCACAGGTGAGCAGGGTGTTCTGACTCCTCAACAAGGCAACTTAGCAGGAGTTTGGGGCGGTGATTTGAGGGTAATTGCTATGATTGTTTAAATAACATTGTAGTCATTTTATCCCTCGTTTTCGCCGTCTGCAACCCCGTTATATAGTTTTCATGTAATTACTTCGTGTGGTATAGTTTATTCTTTGGATTGTAGTTTATTTAGGTAATAAAACTGGATTTTTCTCTCATCCAAACCACTTGTTCTGTTTTATTATCATTAATTATAAGTTCCTCCACTCAGAACTAAAGGTGGGGTAGCGATTCGAAACCGCTGTTTGTAAATTGGTTTTATTGGAATGGGTCTGAGTGCAGGCAAAGGCTGCAAGACCAGGAAAATTACTTTAAACCAGTTTAAAGAAGCCCCCAAACCCTTACAAGATGCTGGAAATCTGAAATAAAAACAGAAAATGCTAGAAATACTCAGCAGGTCAGGCAGCTTCTGTGGAGAGAGAAATAGAGTTAACGTTTCAGGTCAATGACCTTTCATCAGAACTGACGAAGGGTCATCGACCTGAAACGTTAACTCTGTTTCTCTCTTCACAGATGCTGCCTGACCTGCCGAGTATCTCCAGCATTTTCTGTTTTTATTTTTGGTAACCCTACTCACTGCCAGTATTCACAGAATCCACCAGAGCTCAGAAAATCCACAAAAGAAATGGGCCTCTGCTGTCACTGAACAGGGTGAGTTTGATTAATAGAAGGTAAGGGTTAGAGTCCTGTGTGGTGGTAGGACCTTGTCATAAAGGCATCTTTGGGGAACTGTTTTGTTTTCGGTGTTTAGTTAGTGATTTGCGCAGTGCCCATTTTACCCCTCTCCTCCCTGACTCTCTGAGACTTTCTTTACTGGTGGTCACCTCGGCTGTCCTACAGCAAAGAGAAAAGAGCTCCTTGAAGAAATGATTGCCAGGAATGACCAGACTGACAGTGTCATTCCCTCCGCAGTGTGAAAAGCTACAGACAGGATGGTGGGCTCTCAGACCATTGATGTTAAAAATACACGGCTATCAGTGACTAGCGCAGAGCGTGGAAGCAACACGTGGGGAGCTGCAGATTGTTAAGTGTGGGGTCGTGCCGTACACTGATGACAATAACAGGCTCACATTCTTTCTGTTTCTCCACATGCCTGAAATACTGACAGAGAGCAACCTAGCAGAAATCCTGTCCTGAACTGGAACTGCCAGCTCCACTAGATATGTAGCCCTGTCGGTTCTCAGTATTCCTTCCTGGGGGTGGGGAGGAGTCTGGTTTCAAGCACCTTCCCAGCTGATTCGATTATCAGTGTCACCTCTGGGTCATTCCAGTCATCTCCTAAAAATAAGGACCCTTTCTTGCACAGAGAGGCTGGATTTGCCTGCTCCAGGAGAAAGGACCATCTGTTCTCAGATAGAATCCCTCCCCGATTGTCCGGGAGTCTTTGGGAATTAAAGATGAATCTCCCCGCACACTACTGTGAGCATCCCGGGAGATAAATCACAGGAGAATTTAAAACAATATTGGAGATGGGGAAAAAGAGACTGTTTGACTGGCAGTCTAACCATCCAATCAGGTAACGCAGAGTCTCTTCGCTTTCCAATTGGCCCGGGAAGGCGGGGTGCCGTGAGATGGACGCGTCGGGCGACTAATGGGAGGAGCGTGGGGGATGGGGCATGAGGTCATATGATGAAACCTCCCAGAATAAATCCAATCAGAGACGGCAACATGTGTGTAGAACACCACAAGGGCCCATCCATGTCTGTGTTGGCGAGCGCCGTACCTAGAGCGCAGGAAAGTCATTCTGAGCAGGCGGGACGGGGACAGGTGAGGAGGCTGCAGTGGGCTTGGGTTAGGGCAGGAAATACAGCACCTGGGGAGAAAAATTCAGTTGGCTGTGCCTCCCATTAGCGGCTTAAGAGGGCGGTAATGGGTCACAACGCAACTAGCGCCCGGGCGCGGCACTGCCCACGCCTCCCGCAAAATTCAGCGGGAGGTTAGTGGTGGCGCTAACCGGTAGCGCCCTGCGACGCTGCGCCGCTGGCGATGACGTTATTGGCGTGCGCAACGCCCTGCTCACGCCCCGGCCATGATCTTCGGGAGCGCCCCCTGACTTACCACTGGACGCTATGTTCAACGGGGTCAGGGGGGGCGTACCTGCGGCCGGGGAGGCGTAATTTAAAGGCGAGGTGCGGGGCGGCCATTTTTGTTGCTGGCCGCCTGCCAGCACCTGCCTGCGCTCCTATCCCAGACCTCCTGAAACGCTCCCCCCCCGCGGAGTGCTGGCTGCGCTCCAAGAGCCCGGCACTTCTCTTGAGTGCCGGGCTCTTTTGCCTGCACTCCCGATCCCCGGGGGCCCAGCTGGGGGCCCCAGGTCACGCTGCACAAGGCCCCTCCCCTTTAAGAAGGGGAGGAAGGCCTGCAATACCGCGGCGCGACATGCCGCAGCATGTGGCGCTGCGGCACATAACACCGCAATATTGACTCACAGTGTCCCAAGAGGGATGCGGGGCGCTTCCAGTAGCGCCCTGCTTCCCTCTTGGGGCGCAACCACTCAATCTCCGGCGCCCCAGCGAAGTTAGGCGCTACTCAATTTTTAGCCCCTGGTTTCTCACTCCTGATCACCATCCAGTATCCTCCACCGGGAAGGTGATGTGTGTGGATGTCAGGTGAGGAACGGACGGAGCTGGGCTGTGATGCCTCTATAACAGCCGGCCAACACTCATGGTTTAGGCTCACGAATGAAACATGGCCACTTGGGTTTTGTACTACGGGCTGCCTGTAGCCATGGAAGAGCCATGACACCACCATCGCTAATCCTCTTGTCCTGGGTAAAACGGCAGGTGAACATCGAGAGAAAGTCAGCAGGTTCACTACAGAGCAAATCTGACACAAAACCCACAGACACTTAAAAAGAGTTAATGTAACAGAGAGGGGAGAGAGTAAGGGTAGATTTCACAATCTTCAACCTCTGATAAATTGTCCTCCTCCAACCCTCTGATTCCAGCCTGTAACTCAGCCCCAGGTGTTTGGTATTCTATATATAAACCCCTCGATTAGATTCCAGCCTGTAACTCAGCCCCAGGTATCTGCTATTCTATATATAAACCCCTCAATTAGATTCCAGCCTGTAACTCAGCCCCAGGTATCTGTTATTCGATGTATAAACCCACCCAAACCACTGCCAGCATTTGCCAGCGCGGCAGAGACCCGACCGGCACAGGCGGGTGACCTAGTTCAAATCATTAAGAGGTACTTGTCAGACCCTTAAGAGTCTTTTTAACCCTACCTTTCAAATTTACCTGGATGCCCATGGGAAACACGCAGCTTGGGAACCACGTCTGTCAAACTGAGGCGGGAGTTCAGTGGCCATTGCTCCAGCTGATTAGTTGATAGCATGAAATGTAATATAAAAGCTCCCACCTGACAGCTGATCACTTTCCTCAGGCAGAAGCTATTGCTGACTGGATTCCCAGCACAGATTTAGCGTTCTGCAGGCTGCAAGTCTTTCTAGCATAGTCTACATCCAGTGTCACCTCATTGGAAGAACCTCTCTCACCATTGAAAGACTCATCTCTACTTTACCTGCCATCTATTCCATCAGCATGGGTGCCGTTTATACTGTCTCACCTTGATCCTCAGAATCCCACCACTATCAGCCCCAACACCAGGCACACCAGCAGCACCAACAACAACACCACCAACCTTCTCCTCAACCACCTGATGCTGCACAGGACAGAGGGCATCAGCACAGGGCTGCACCGCACCGGAGGCAGTACCCCTAACACAGGGTTTACAGGCAGAGGATGAGCTTCCTCAACATGACTGAGCACCACAGAATCACAGAAACCCCACAGAACAGATAGAGGCCATTTCGGCCCATCGAGCCTGCACCGACACATATCCCACCCTATCCCCGTAACCCCACGTATTTAATCCCCCTAACACTAAGGATCAATTTTTTATCATAGCCAATCAACCTAACCCGCACATCTTTGGACTGTGGGAGGAAACCGGAGCACCCGGAGGAAACCCACGCAAACACGGGGAGAAAGTGCAAACTCCACACAGACAGTCACACGAGGCCGGATTCGAACCCGGGTCCCTGGCGCTGTGAGGCAACAGTGCTAACCACTATGCCAGTGCCAAAGGAGGCTCAGACTATCACGCCAGGCCATGTGCAGGAGTAGGGTTGGGAAGGCAGAGTGATGGGGATGTGATGAGTGGCACAGCAGGATGAAAGTGAGTGTGGTTTTTTTGCACCCACCTTTCTTGATCTAATGAGATCATTAAAACGTTTGCGGCACTGCACCCAGGTCCTCCTGACCACATCCCTGTTGCTGACCTCCTCTCCAATCGCCAAATGGGCTCTTTTTGTCTCCTGCGGAGGTCGCTTCGGTCCATCCGAAGGGAAGAGGGCCTTCCTGCGTGCTCGCACTCCCTCCACAAGTATATGGAGGGAGTCATTGGAGAACCTGGGCGCAGCCCTCGGCCTCCGTGCAGTCATTGTCAGTGTTTGCAGCACTCCAATGCTGTAGTGCACTGACTGCACACTCCTAGGTCAACCTTCAAATGCAATGTGGCCGTGGCTCCTTTAAATATCCCGGCTGGAAACGTGTCATCGATGACGCGATCAGACCCGCACCATTTAACTGGGCCGGGTAACGCGCAGGGCGGGCTTAATAGGCCCCATTGTCGCAAAGTCGATTTCTGGAGCGGGGTGGAAGCAGCAACGGGGTCGCGACCCGCCATGGCGCCCGACCCAACCCGCCCGGGTAAGGAAAATTCCGGCCTATATCACTGTGGTAATATATCCAGTGCTGGGGAACGCAGCGCGCTTCAATACCACATGTAGTGGGCCTTGCTTCTTTTTAAAGTCTCTTGCTAAATGTATCGGCGTTCAGCTGATCATCTGCCTCCAGCAGGTTTATGTTCCGTGCCTGCAGCTGTTAAACATCGTAATTATATTGCTGGCTACTGCATAATATCTCAGGCTTATCTCGCGGAGCAGGCAGAGCTATAAGCAGGTTAAACCGCTGCCTGTCAGACCCCTATCACACTATTGCTGCACAAACCTCATGATTCTCCGGTATCGGCTGTGGCTCACTGGTAGCCCCCTCATCTCTGAGCGTTGCGGCTTCAAGTCTCGCTCCAGGGACTGGAGCACAAAATTCAATGTCAGAATAGAGTAATATTTCATAGAAACATAGAAGATAGGAGCAGGAGTAGGCCATTCGGCCCCTCGAGCCTGCTCCGCCATTCGATGAGATCATGGCTGATCATCCAAACTCAGTACCCCGTACCTGCCTTCTCCCCATATCCCTAGATACCTTTAGCTCTAAGAAATATATCTAACTCCTTCTTGAATATATTTAAAGACTTGGCCTCAACTGCCTTCTGTGGTAAACAATTCCACAGGTTTACCACTCTCTGGGTGAAGAAATTCTTCCTCATCTCTGTCCTAAATGGCTTACCCCTTATCCTTAGACTATGACCCCTGGTTCTGGACTCTCCGACCATCGGGAACATTCTACCTGCATCTAGTTTGTCCAGACCTGTCAGAATTTTATAAGTTTCGATGAGATCCCCTCTCATTCTTCTAAACTCCAGCGAATATAAGCCCAATCGACCCAATCTCTCCTCATACGTCATTCCTGCCATCCCAGGGATCGGCCTTGTGAATCTTCGCTGAACTCCTTCCATGGCAAGAACATCCTTCCTCAGATAAGGCGACCAAAACTGCACACAGTACTCAAGGTATGGTCTCACCAAGGCCCTGTACAACTGCAGCAGGACATCCTTGCTCCTGTACTCAAACCCTTTCGCTATGAAGGCCAACATATCATTTGCCTTCTTCACCGCCTGCTGCACCTGCATGCTTACCTTCAGCGACTGGTGCACAAGGACACCCAGGTCTCGTTGCACTTCCCCTTCTCCCAATCTATTGCCATTCAGATAATAGTCTGCCTTTCTGTTTTTGACACCAAAGTGGATAACCTCGCATTTATCCACATTATATTGCATCTGCCACGCTTCTGCCCAATCACCCAACCTGTCCAAATCATCCTGGAGTTTCTCGCTATCCTCCTCGCAGCACACACGCCCACCCAGCTTTGTGTCGTCTGCAAACTTGGAGATATTACATCTAGTTCCCTTATCTAGATCATTAATGTATATTGTGAATAGCTGGGGTCCAAGGACCGATCCCTGCGGTACCCCACTAGTCACTGCCTGCCACTCGGAAAAAGACCCGTTTATTCCTACTCTCTGCTTTCTGTCCGCCAAACAGTTCTCTATCCAAGCAGCATTGCACCTGATCTGGTGGGCATCCGGCGCAAACAGTTAGGTTAAATTTACCCCCTACATTACATTAGCACCGTGGGATATTTTACTACGTTAAAGGCGCTGTATAAATGCAAGTTGTTGTTGTGTCCGGCTCTAACCCAAACAACAATGAGATGAATGATCAGTTATTCCGTTTTATCTGGCACTGGTTTAAGGGCGAATGTTGATCCGGGCGATCTATTAAATGTACGTTTTTGTGGCTCTGTGGGCGGCACTCTAGCCTGAGTCAGAAGGTCGTGGGTTCAAGTCCCACTCCAGAGGCTTGAGCACATAATCTAGGCCGACACTCCCAATACAGTACTGAGGGAGCGCTGCACTGTCGGAGGTGCCGTCTTTCGGATGAGACGTTAAACCGAGGCCCCGTCTGCTCTCTCAAGTAGACGTAAAAGATCCCACGTTATTATTCGAAAAAGGCGCAGTGGAGTTCTCCCTGGTGTCCGAGCTGATATTTATCCTTCAATCAACATCATTAAAAGCAGATTATCTGGTTATTTATCTCATTGCTGTTTCTGGGAGCTTACTGTGCGTAAATGGCTGCCACGTTTCCTACCTTACAACAGTGACTACACTTCAAAAAGTACTTCATTGGCTGTAAAGTGCTTTAGGACGTCCTGAGGTTGTGAAAGGTTCTGATTAAATACAAGTTATTTCTCTTCCTCTTTCTGGGCCATTGATGCTGCAGTTCCCTTGATGGTAGTAACAGCGAGGATTCAGTGGGGCCCCAGACACAGAGTTCGGTTGCTGGGTGTCTCTTGCTTTGTTGTAACTGGAGTCGTGGTGCCACAAATAATCTGAACTTTCTGTCCCTGATCCGGCACCAGATTGGCCACATCCACCTTCGGACCTGGACTGAACCTGGATCCGATCAGATGAAAGCAGATTCCTGCTGATATAAAGGGTGAATTTACCCCTCCCGCAGTTGCTGCTTCACCCCCAGCCTGGCTTCCTCTATTGCTGACCGAATAAAATAAAACAAAGGCGGAAAACTGGTGGTTGCATATCGGCTGCCCATCACCCGCCGTCACCCCCCACGGACACACTCCGCTCGGGCTTCCTTTCCATTGAACGGGTGATCGGGGTGTATTACGGATGGCCGTTCTGCGTCTCTGCGACGAGGGACACTGCTAGTTGCCAAGTGCTCCCAGCTGCTGCCTGCCCTCGATAATTCATACCGGGAGCTGTGGGATCCCCACATCCTCAACAATCTCAACTTCTCCGCCATTTGCCTTGTGTTAAAAGCTGCTTTCGGATTCCCACATCTCTCCCAGAAGATTGCAGGAAAAGCCGCTCTTGCAGCTCAGGATTATGTCACACACCGATCAATACTCGCTCTTTTCTGGGACAATTTTCTCCCCATCTTGCTGGAAGGTGTTGACCCTTGCTGAGGTGTGGGGTCCAGGGGCTATAGGTGCTCCCCGGTACCTTGCCCAGGAGGCCGATTATCGCATATGAGCCGAGACAGGGAGTGTCAGTGGGTTATTGAACCATAAGGGCATCACAGCTGATCCCAATCTAACCTCACCCTCAGCCAATGTCCACACACACAGGCACATTCCAGCAACAGTCACTGGATGGTGATCAGGTGCAGGCGCCCTGGCTCGCTGCCTCCACCCCAGCCCAGGGCTGAGGCCTCAGAGCGGCGGCGGACCTGCGGGAAACGAGGCGGCAGCGGTGAGTTTAAGAGCCAGCGGCAGAGACCAGGTAGGTTTACCAATCTCCAATCTCCGAGCTCAGAGGGAGGGAGAGAAGTAAAAAGTAATCAAAGTGTGACGTCACCAGAAAGCAGGTAAGTGATTGGTTGGTGAGTATTTCTCCCTTTTTAAACTTAAACTCTGTGGTTTATAGTTTCTAAGCTCTCTGTGGTGTAGCGGGGACTGTTGGTAAGCCAGGGCCCTTAAGTATATCATTTAACTGTAGTGTAATTGGTGGGATTGATTTGATTTAATTTATTTTCAATTAATTAAAGGGTAAGTCATGGCAGGACAGCCCGGCCCCGTGGTATGCTCCTCCTGCGTTATGTGGGAACTTAGAGACACTTCCTGTGTCCCTGACAACCATGTGTGCAGGGAGTGTGTCCAGCTGCAGCTACTCGCAGACCGCATTACAGTGCTGGAGCAGCGATTGGATACATACTGGACCATTCGTGATGCTGAGGACGTTGTGGATATCATGTTTAAGCAGTTGGTCACACCGCAGGCAAAGGTTGCAGAGGCAGAAAGGGAAGGGGTGACCAACAGACAGAGTAGTAGGCGCAGGCAGGTAGTGCAGGAGTCCCCTGTGGACATCCCCCTCTCAAACAGATATACCACTTCGAATACTGTTGAAAGGGATGGCTTATCAGAGGAAGGCAGCAGCAGCCAACTTCCTGGCACAAGGAGTGGCTCTGCTGCACAGGATGGGAGGAAAAAGAGGGGGAGAGCTATAGTAATAGGGGATTCTATTGTAAGGGGAATAGATAGGCGTTTCTGCGGCCGCAAACGAGACTCCAGAATGGTGTGTTGCCTCCCTGGTGCAAGGGTCAAGGATGTCTCAGAGCGGCTGCAGAACATTTTGGAAGGGGAGGGTGAACAGCCAGTTGTCGTGGTGCATATAGGTACCAATGATATAGGTAAAAAATAGGATGAGGTCCTAAAAGCTGAATATAGGGAGTTAGGAGGTAAATTAAAAAATAGGACCTCAAAGGTATTAATCTCAGGATTGCTACCAGTGCCACATGCCAGTCAGAGTAGAAATAGAAGGATATTTCAGATGAATACGTGGCTAGAGGAATGGTGCCAGGGGGAGGGATTCAAATTCCTGGGACATTGGAACCGGATCTGGGGGAGGTGGGACCAGTACAAACCGGATGGTCTACACCTGGGCAGGGCCGGGACCGATGTCCTAGGGGGAGTGTTTGCTAGTGCTCTGGGGGAGGGTTTAAACTAAAATGGCAGGGGGTTGGGGACCTGAGCAGGGAGACAGAGGAAAGGGAAACAAGGATAAAAGCAAAAGATAGGAAGGAGAAAAACAAAAGTGGCAGTCTGAGAAATCAACGGTTTAAATCAATCATGCCCACAGTAAATAATAATTCTAATAGGTCTAAGAGCATTAAAAAAACAAGCCTGAAGGCTTTGTGTCTTAATGCGAGGAGCATTTGTAATAAGGTGGATGAATTAGCTGCGCAAATAGAGGTAAACGAATATGATTTGATTGGGATTACGGAAACATGGCTCCAGGGTGGCCAAGGTTGGGAACTCAACATCCAGGGGTATTCAATATTCAGGAAAGATAGGCAAAAAGGAAAGGGAGGTGGGGTAGCATTGCTGGTTAAAGAGGGGATTAACACAATTGAAAGGAAGGATATTAGCTCTGATGATGTGGAATCTGTATGGGTAGAACTGAGAAATACCAAGGGGCAGAAAACGTTAGTGGGAGTGGTATATAGACCTCCAAACAGTAATGCGGAGGTTGGGGATGGCATTAAAAGGGAAATTAGAGAAGCGTGCAATAAGGGCACAGCAGTCATCATGGGTGACTTTAATCTACATACAGATTGGGCTAACCAAATTAGTAACAATACTGTGGAGGAGGAATTCCTGGAGTGTTTACGGGATGGTTTCCTGGACCAATATGTCGAGGAACCAACCAGAGATCAGGCCATCTTAGACTGGGTATTATGTAATGAAAAAGGATTCATTAGCAATCTTGTTGTACGAGGCCCCTTGGGTCAGAGCGATCATAATATGATAGAATTCTTCATTAAGATGGAGAGTGAAGTAGTTGACTCAGAGACTAGGGTCCTGAATTTAAATAAAGGAAACTACGATGGTATGAGGCGCGAGTTGGGTAGGATTGATTGGGGAATGTCACTCAAAGGGTTGATGGTGGATAGGCAATGGCAAACATTCAAAGACCACATGGATGAACTACAAAATTTGTTCATCCCAGTTTGGCATAAAAATAAAACTCAACCGTGGCTAAAAAGGGAAATTAGGGATAGCATATGATCCAAGGAGAGGACATATAAATTGGGCAGAAAAAGCAGTAAACCTGAGGGTTGGGAGCAGTTTAGGATTCAACAAAGGAGGACAAAGGGATTAATTAAGAAGGGGAAAATAGAATATGAGAGTAAGCTTGCAGGGAACATAAAAACTGACTATAAAAGCTTTTATAGATATGTGAAGAGAAAAAGATTGGTGAAGTCAAGCGTAGGTCCCTTGCAGTCAGAATCAGGGGAGTTTATAACGGGGAACAAAGAAATGGCAGACCAATTAAATACATATTTTGGTTCTGCCTTCACAAAGGAGGACACAAATAACCTCCCAGAGATGTCGGGGAACATAGGGTCTGATGAAAGGGAGGAACTGAAAGAAATCGGTATTTGTAGGGAAATGGTGTTAGGGAAATTGATGGGATAGAAGGCCGATAAATCCCCAGGGCCTGATAATCTACATCCCAGGGTACTTAAGGAAGTGGCCCTAGAAATAGTAGATGCATTGCTGATCATCTTCCAACATTCGATGGAATCTGGAACAGTACCCATGGATTGGAGGGTAGCTAATGTTACCCCACTATTCAAAAAAGGTGGTAGAGAGAAAACGGGGAATTACAGACCGGTAAGCCTGACATCGGTAGTGGGGAAAATGCTAGAGTCCATTATAAAAGATGTAATAGCAGAGCACTTGGAAAACAGTGACAGGATCGGACAAAGTCAACATGGATTTACAAAAGGTAAATCATGCTTTACTAATCTACTGGAATTTATTGAGGATGTAACTGGTAAAATAGATAAGGGAGAACCAGTGGATGTGGTGTACTTGGACTTTCAAAAGGCTTTCGATAAGGTCCCGCATAAGAGATTAGCGTGTAAAGTTAAGGCACATTGGATTGGGGGCAAGGTACTGACTTGGATAGAGAACTGGTTGGCAGACAGGAAGCAAAGAGTTGGAAAAAACGGGTATTTTTCCGAGTGGCAGGCAGTGACTAGTGGGGTACCACAGGGATCGGTGCTAGGACCCCAGCTATTCACAATATATATTAATGATCTAGACAAGGGAACTCGATGTAATATCTCCAAGCTTGCAGACGACACAAAGCTGAGTGGGCGTGTGTGCTGTGAGGAGGATGCCGAGAAACTCCAGTATGATTTGGACAGGTTGGGTGATTGGGCAGATGCAGTATAATGTGGATCAATGCGAGGTTATCCACTTTGGTGGCAAAAACAGGAAGGCACATTATTATCTGAACGGCAATAGATTGGGAAAAGGGGAAGTGCAACGAGACCTGGGTGTCCTTGTGCACCAGTCGCTGAAGGTAAACATGCAGGTGCAGCAGGCGGTTAAGAAGGCAAATGGTATGTTGGCCTTCGTAGCGAGAGGGTTTGAGTACAGGAACAAGGATGTCTTGCTGCAGTTGTACAGAGCCTTGGTGAGACCGCACCTCGAGTATTGTGTGCAGTTTTTGTCGCCTTATCTGAGGAAGGATGTTCTTGCCAATGGAGGGAGTGCAGCGAAGATTCACCAGGCTGATACCTGGGATGGCAGGAATGACGTATGAGGAGAGATTGGGTCGATTGGGCTTGTACTCGCTGGAGTTTAGAAGAATGAGAGAGGATCTCATTGAAACTTATAAAATTCTAACAGGACTAGACAGACTAGATGCAGGAAGGATGTTCCCAATGGCGGGGAGTCCAGAACCAGGGGTCACAGTCTAAAGAAAAGGGGTAAGCCATTTAGGACAGAGATGAGGAGGAATTTCTTCACCCAGAGAGTGGTGAACCTGTGGAATTCTCTACCACAGAAGGCAGTTGAGGCCAATTCATTAAATATATTCAAGAAGGAGTTGGATATATTTCTTAAGGCTAAAGGGGTCAAGGGATATGGGGAGAAGGCAGGGACATGGTAAACATAGAAACATAGAAGATAGGAGCAGGAGTCGGCCATTCGGCCCCTCGAGCCTGCTCCGCCATTCGATGAGATCATGGCTGATCATCGAAATTCAGTACCCTGTCCCTGCCTTCTCCCCATATCCCTTGATCCCTTTAGCCTTAAGAAATATATCCAACTCCTTCTTGAATATATTTAATGAATTGACCTCCACTGCCTTCTGTGGCAGAGAATTCCACAGGTTCACCACTCTCTGGGTAAAGAAATTCCTCCTCATCTCAGTCCTAAATGGCTTACCCCTTATCCTTAGACTATGACCCCTGGTTCTGGACTCCCCGGCCATCAGGAACATCCTTCCTGCATCTAGTCTGTCCAGGCCTGACAGAATTTTATAGGTTTCGATCAGATCCCCTCTCAATCTTCTAAACTCCAGTGAGTATAATCCCAATCGACCCAATCTTTCCTCATACGTCATTCCTGCCATCCCAGGTATCAGCCTGGTGAATCTTCGCTGCACTCCTTCCATGGCAAGAATATCCTTCCTCAGATAAGGCGACCAAAACTGCACACAATGCTCAAGGTGCGGTACTGAGTACTGAGTTTGGATGATTGGGGGGCACGGTGGCATAGTGGTTAGCACTGTTGCCTCACAGCACCAGGGACCCGGGTTCAAATCTGGCCTCGGGCGACTGTCTGTGTGGAGTTTGCACATTCTCCCCGTGTCTGCGTGGGTTTCCTCCGGGTGCTCCGGTTTCCTCCCACAGTCCAAAGATGTGTGGGTTAGGTTGATTTGGCTATGATAAATTGACCCTTAATGTTAGGGGATTAAATACGTGGGGTTACGGGGATAGGGTGGGATATGTGTCGGTGCAGGCTCGATGGGCCGAAATGGCCTCTATCTGCACTGTGGGGATTCTGTGATTCTGTGATCAGCCATGATCTCATTGAATGGCGGAGCAGGCTCGAGGGGCCAAATGGCCTACTCCTGCTCCTGTCTTCTATGTAAAGCAGTTTGGGATGTCCTGAAGTTGCTATATAAATGTAAGTTCTTTATTTCTCTCTGCTTTCTTTCATGGATGCAGAACAGAATCACCCAGGAAACCATAATCTAAGCCCTTCCTAGTCCGGTCCTGATCAGGATCTGTGGGCTTTCAGGAATCTCAAAACACATGAAAATAGCTCCCACTAAACCACAACCTAACTTTAACCGCAACCACCAAACCATCACCCAAGCTGGTGTGGTGTTGCTGCAGCAGCTACAGATAGGATTTAGAAGAGAGGCTTGTTGCTTCTGGTGGTTTGATGAGCTGAACATTTTTTGTATTTCGAGATTCTCAGTTATGTGCTCTACTAACACCATGACGGTTCAGGCTGATACCAGCACTTTCAACCGCAAGCTGCAATGAACATTGATGGGGCACTGTGTACCGCTACTGGAGTCCCATGGTCTCGAGGCCATGGTCTAACTAGGACCGAGGTCCCACCATCTTCAGTGATGGCCGTCAATAATCCTGGGAGCACTTTCTGTTTTTGCTTTGGTGATTGATTTTACGCTCCAGGTGAAGGATAATCTGTGATGGACAATTTATACTGTCCCATTTCAGTGTTGATATTGAGCAGTGCTCCTCAGTGCTTGAGTGCTGATCAGCCATGATCTTATTGAATGGCGGAGCAGGCTCGAAGGGCCGAATGGCCTACTCCTGCTCCTATCTTCTATTCCCAGTTAGGTGCAGCAGTGCTATTGGCAGTAGTTTTGCCCCATACCCAGTAGTGATGGGGTTGACTGGTCTGAGAGAGTTAGGAAAGAGGAATGGAGAGGAGTACGAGTCACCTGGTTAGACCCAACGTTAAGTGCTGTAAGTTGCTCTGCCCCATACAACAGGTGGAAACCAAGCAAGCACTCAGCATCTGATTATTCGCAGAAACTTTAGATAATTAACTTTTGAACAATATTTGTAAAACGATGTTGGATGTGTGCCGGTTAATCTGCTGGCTGGATATCTAATCTGTGGTGTGTTATGTGTGTGATATAGAGCTGGTTGTAAATCTGAGCATAATCACAGGAGTGGCAGTCAAAGGTATTTGTAGAACTCCAACAATAATTAATGGGATTTGGTCCTAACACCTTTCCATGTGGCTGATCTGTGGATCATATTTGATCTGTAAAGAAGCCCAATGAGAGCCCCAATGGAGTCACTTTCCGAACTCCATAATTAACACTGCAGTTTGTGCTAGAAGGTTATCCATATGATAAATAACAGCTCTGGGGATGGAGAATGTGCTTCCTTGTTTGAGGAGGGTTGGAGAATCCTGTCCTGATTTTTATGCGGACATCTTAGCACTTCAGAAGTTACCTAGTGATACGCCCATTAGAGGTCCATCAGGAAGACACATGGTGTGGCTTGAAAGGTGCGGGGACCATGCAGTTACTAAAAGAGACGTCTGAAGACATCAAAACATTAAAGAGGAAGGGCTGGTGCTGTTCAGAGACCTAATAAAAAGATTGCAGGAAGCCTGGTGGCACAGGTAACAAACGGGAACCTTGAGAACATAAGAACATAAGAAATAGGAGCAGGAGTAGGCCAATCGGCCCCTCGAGCCTGCTCCGCCATTCAATAAGATCATGGCTGATCTGATCCTAACCGCCAATCCACTATCACAGAACCATCTCCTGAATCTAACAGAATTAGACACACGAAATAGGAGCAGGATCAGGCTACACGGCCCCTGGGCCCGCTCCGCTACCCACAGGGCCATGACCGATCCGAACCTAGACTCATGTCCAAATTCCTGCCCGCTCCCCGTAACCCTTAATTCCCTTTACTTCTAGGAAACTGTCTATTTCTGTTTTAAATTTATGTAATGATGTAGCTTCCACAGCTTTCTGGGGCAGCATATTCCATGGACCTACCACCCTCTGAGTGAAGTAGTTCCTCCTCATCTCAGTTTTGAAAGAGCAGCCCCTTACTCTAAGACTATGCCCCCTAGTTCTAGTTTCACCCATCATCGGGAACATCTTCCCTGCATCCACCCGATCCAACCCCTTCACAATCTTATATGTTTCAATAAGATCGCCTCTCATTCTTCTGAACTCCAATGAGTAGAGTCCCAATCTACTCAACCTCTCCTCATATGTCCATCCCCTCATCCCCGGGATTAACCGAGTGAACCTTCTTTGTACTGACTCGAGAGCAAGTATGTCCTTTCTTAAGTATGGACACCAAAACTGTACGCAGTATTCCAGGTGCGGTCTCACCAATACCTTGTACAACTGAAGCAATACCTTCCTATTTTTATATTCTATCCCCCTAGCAATGAAAGCCAACATTCCATTGGCCTTCTTAATCACTTGCTGCACCTGCATACTAACCTTTTGAGTTTCGTGCACCAGGACCCCCAGATCCCTTTGTACTTCAGTACTTTCCAGTTTCTTGCCATTAAGATAATAACTTGCTCTACGATTTTTCCTGCCAAAGTGCATAACCTCACACTTTCCAGTATTGTATTCCATCTGCCAAATCTCTGCCCACTTACTTAGCTTGTCTATGTCCCCTTGCAGGTTTTTTATGTCCTCCTCACTCACTACTTTCCCTCCCATCTTAGTATCATCTGCAAACTTTGATATGTTACACTCGGTCCCCTCCTCCAAATCATTAATATAGATTGTAAAGAGTTGGAGACCCAGCACTGACCCCTGTGGAACACCACTAGTTACTGATTGCCAGTCTGAGAATGAACCATTTATCCCAACTCTCTGCCTTCTGTTAGATAGCCAATCCTCTATCCATGCCAGAATATTACCCCCAATCCCGTGATTTTTTATCTTAAGCAATAATCTTTTGTGTGGCACCTTGTCAAATGCCTTTTGGAAGTCTAAATACACTACGTCCACTGGTTCCCCTTTATCCACCCTATATGTTACTTCCTCAAAGAACTCCAGCAAATTTGTCAAACATGACTTCCCCTTCATAAAACCATGCTGACTTTGTCCTATTAAATTATGATTATCCACATGTCCTGTTATTGTCTCCTTAATAATGGACTCTAAAATTTTACCTACCACAGATGTTAGGCTAACCGGTCTATAGTTTCCAGCCTTCTGTCTACTGCCCTTTTTAAATAAGGGTGTTACATTAGCAGTTTTCCAGTCTGCCGGGACCTTTGCCGAGTCCAGGGAGTTTTGGAAAATTATTACCAATGCATCCACAATCCCTACCGCCACTTCCCTCAAGACCCCAGGATGTAAGCCATCAGGTCCAGGTGATTTATCCGCCTTGAGTCCCATTATTTTACTGAGTACCACTTCCTTAGTGATTTTGATCGTGTTTAGCTCCTCCCCCCCTTTAGCCCCCTGTGCACTGAGCTTGATCACCTTCACTGTGATTTGAGCTGAAGTGAAGTGGTGTCACTCCCCACTGAGCAAATCTTGTTCTACCATGCTTACACAGCATCAGAGCTCGGAGCTAAAATATTCCAAGTACAATCCGAATGGAACGCTGTTAATTCGTATCACCCATGATCCTACCTTGCCTAACAGGCAGAGGGAGAGAACTCCTAAGATACATTAGACACAAACCAATTGAACCCACCCTTAGTACTTAAATATGCTGGGTTTGTAACAGTGAGATTTGATCAGTCTGACAAAGCACACGGCTGTGACATTGTGGATATGACAGAAGTCACTGATGGACCACAGTTCCACAATCACCCTCTCCCTCCAGTCAGGCAGGTTCTTACCTTGAAGACCTGGTAAGCATATTCATCATCTGTTTCAATGTTGATCATCTTCAGCAAGTTTTTAATCTCTTTGAAGCTCATTTTGTTGTCCTTATTTTTGTCGGCCTTCCGGAGGTACTCATGGATCCAGGTAGATTGATGTAAGGAGGTAACTCAAAAACAGGAGTGCTGGGAAACATTCAATTTACTGAAAGTTCTAGAGAAGCACCCACAACCTGTCTGGGACAAAGAGGAAGATGGACAGTGGAGCACTCCTCCAGCCCTTTCACACACTCCACACCAAACACACACCACACACATACACACACACACACACACCACACACATACACACACACCACACACACATACACACACACACACGCCACACACGTACACACACACACCACACACGTACACACACATACACACACGTACACACACACCACACACACACCACACATGTACACACACACACCACACACGTACACACACACCACACACCACACACATACACACACCACACACGTACACACCACACACGTACACACACACACCACACACGTACACACACACGCCACACACATACACACGTACACACACGTACACACACCACACATACACCACCCCACACATACACACACACCACACACACATGTACACACACACATGTATACACACACATACACGTATACACACACACGTACACACAAACACATATACACACAAACACGTATACACACACACACACACACAAGACTTGTACCACTAATCATTGTACTACACAGTCTAAACATTGCCCTCTTTAGGGATAATCTTACAGTCCCCATTTCTGACAGTGTATACGGGAAATTCATAGAAGATAGGAGCAGGAGTAGGCCATTCGGCCCCTCGAGCCTGCTCCGCCATTCAATGAGATCATGGCTGATCATCCAAATTCAGTACCCTGTCCCTGCCTTCTCCCCATATCCCTTGATCCCTTTAGCCTTAAGAAATATATCCAACTCCTTCTTGAATATATTGAATGAATTGGCCTCCACCACCCTCTGTGGTAGAGAATTCCACAGGTTCACCACTCTCTGGGTGAAGAGATTCCTCCTCATCTCTGTCCTAAATGGCTTACCCCTTATCCTTAGACTGTGACCCCTGGTTCTGGACTCCCCGACCATCGGGAACATCCTTCCTGCATCTAGTCTGTCTAGTCCTGTTAGAATTTTATAAGTTTCAATGAGAATCCCTCTCATTCTTCTAAACTCCAGCGAGTACAAGCCCAATCGACCCAATCTCTCCTCATACGTCATTCCTGCCATCCCAGGTATCAGTCTGGTGAATCTTCCCTGAACTCCTTCCATGGCAAGAACATCCTTCCTCCGATAAGGTGACCAAAACTGCACACAATACTCAAGGTGTGGTCTCACCAAGGCCCTGTACAACTGCAGCAAGACATCCTTGTTGCTGTACTTGAACCCTCTCGCTACGAAGGCCAACATACCATTTGCCTTCTTAACCGCCTGCTGCACCTGCATGCTTACCTTCAGCGACTGGTGCACAAGGACACCCAGGTCTCGTTGCACTTCCCCTTCTCCCAATCTATTGCCATTCAGATAATAATCTGCCTTCCTGTTTTTGCCACCAAAGTGGATAACCTCGCATTTATCCACATTATACAGCATCTGCCATGCTTCTGCCCAATCACTCAACCTGTCCAAATCATACTGGAGTTTCTCGGCATCCTCCTCACAGCACACATACCCACCCAGCTTTGTGTCGTTTGCAAACTTGGAGATATTACATCTAGTTCCCTCGTCTAGATCATTTATATATATTGTGAATAGCTGGGGTCCCAGGACCGATCCCTGCGGTGCCCCACTAGTCACTGCCTGCCACTCGGAAAAAGAGCCATTTATTCCAACTCTTTGCTTCCTGTCTGCCAACCAGTTCTTTATCCAAGTCAGTACCTTGGCCCCAATCCCATGTGCTTTAACTTTACACGCTAATCTCTTATGCGGGACCTTATCGAAAGCCTTCTGAAAGTCCAAATACACCACATCCACTGGTTCTCCCTTATCTATTCTACCAGTTACATCCTCAAAAAATTCCAGTAGATTAGTCAAGCATGATTTACCTTTTGTAAATCCATGCTGACTTTGTCCGATCCTGTCACTGTTTTCCAAGTGCTCTGCTATTACATCTTTTATAATGGACTCTAGCATTTTCCCCACTACCGATGTCAGGCTTACCGGTCTATAATTCCCCGTTTCCTCTCTACCACCCTTTTTGAATAGTGGGGTAACATTAGCTATCCTCCAATCCATGGGAACTGTTCCAGAGTCTATCGAATTTTGGAAGATGACCAGCAATGCATCTACTATTTCTAGGGCCACTTCCTTAAGTACCCTAGGATGTAGATTATCAGGCCCTGGGGATTTATCAGCCTTCAAGCCCATCAATTTCCCTAACACCATTTCCCTACAAATACTGATTTCTTTCAGTTCCTCCCTCTCACTAGACCCTATGTTCCCCGACATCTCTGGGAGGTTATTTGTGTCCTCCTCTGTGAAGACAGAACCAAAGTATGTATTCAGATGATCACTGCCCATGGTTTCAGGCAATGTGGACTTGTTAAATGACCCGTTACTGTATCTGATCGAAGAAAACAGCTCACAAAGGATATTGGTGAATTTTATCTCGCTGGCTCATGGTTTCTGCTTTTTTCCTCAGTTTTTTAAGCCCATGAACCCATCGCCTCCCTTCTTCCTCCGATGCTGCCACCAGGTCCAGGGTGGTCCGGCTGCCCGTGAACACGATGGTGAAGCACCGTGTCTCGGAGAAGCTGCTGCCATGTTTCTTCATCACCTCCGACCGGTGACCCTCTTGGACATCCCGGATATCCATCACCGAGACTGAAAAATCAGACAAGAGATTAGCAATGGACGAGCTTCTGAAAATCACCTGGGAAAAGATTTCTCTTCACGGATTGGCCGGGAATCTGGAATGTCCCAGCAACTAACAGTATTTCCCACCAGGAAACGCCATGAAACTCCCTCTAACACATTGCTCAATGCATAAAGATGCAAAACACTGTTAAAGAGAAAGACTTGCATTTCTATAGCACCTTTCACAACCTCAGGACGTCCCAAATTACTTTACAGCCAATGAAGTAATTCTGAAGTGTAGTCACTGGTGTAATGTGGAAAATGTGGCAGCCAATTTGTGCACAGCAAGATCCCACAAACAGTAATAATGTGATAATGACCAGATATGTTTTAGTGATGTTGGTTGAGGGATAAATATTTGCCATGACACTGGGCATATGCCCTTGCTCGTCTTTGAAATAGTGCCATGGGATATTTTACATCCACCTGAGAGAGCAGTGCCTCGGTTTAATGTCCCATCTGAAAGACAGCACCACCGACAATGCAGCACTCCTTCAGTACAGCACTGGAGTGTTAGCCTAGATTATGTACATACAGCTCCCTGTGTAACACACTGTCCAGTACACAAATCTCTCTGTGTAACACACTGTACAGTACACACATCTCTCTGTGTAACACACTGTCCAGTACACACATCTCTCTCTGCATAACACACTGTCCAGTACACACATCTCCCTGTGTAAGGCACTGTTCTGTACACACATCTCCCTGTGTAACACACTGTCCAGTACACACATCTCCCTGTGTAACACACTGTTCAGTACACACATCTCCCTGTGTAACACACTGTCCAGTACACACATCTCCCTGTGTAACACACTGTCCAGTACACACATCTCTCTCTGCATAACACACTGTCCAGTACACACATCTCCCTGTGTAAGGCACTGTTCAGTACACACATCTCCCTGTGTAACACACTGTCCAGTACACACATCTCCCTGTGTAACACACTGTCCAGTACACACATCTCTCTCTGTGTAACACACTGTTCAGTACACACATCTCCCTGTGTAACACACTGTTCAGTACACACATCTCCCTGTGTAACACACTATCCAGTACACACATCTCTGTGTAACACACTGCCCAGTACACATCTCTCCCTGTGTAACACACTGTCCAGTACACACATCTCTCCCTGTGTAACACACTGTCCAGTACACACATCTCTCTCTGTGTAACACACTGTCCAGTACACACATCTCTCTGTGTAACACACTGTCCAGTACACACATCTCTCTGTGTAACACACTGTCCAGTAAACACAGCTCTCTGTGTAACACACTGTCCAGTACACACAGCTCTCTGTGTAACACACTGTCCAGTACACACATCTCTCCCTGTGTAACACACTGTCCAGTACACACATCTCTCCCTGTGTAACACACTGTCCAGTACACACATCTCTCTCTGTGTAACGCACTGTCCAGTACACACATCTCCCTGTGTAACACACTGTCGAGTACACACATCTCTCTGTGTAACACACTGTCCAGTACACACATCTCTCTCTGTGTAACACACTGTCCAGTACACACATCTCTCTCTGTGTAACACACTGTCCAGTACACACATCTCTCTCTGTGTAACACACTGTCCAATACACACATCTCTCTCTGTGTAACACACTGTCCAGTACACACATCTCTCTGCGTAACACACTGTCCAGTACACACATCTCTCTCTGTGTAACACACTGTCCAGTACACACATCTCTCTCTGTGTAACACACTGTCCAGTACACACATCTCTCTGTGTAACACACTGTCCAGTACACACATCTCTCTCTGTGTAACACACTGTCCAGTACACACATCTCTCTCTGTGTAACACACTGTCCAGTACACACATCTCTCTCTGTGTAACACACTGTCCAATACACACATCTCTCTCTGTGTAACACACTGTCCAGTACACACATCTCTCTGTGTAACACACTGTCCAGTACACACATCTCTCTCTGTGTAACACACTGTCCAGTACACACATCTCTCTGCGTAATGCACTGTTCCCTGCACCCAGCTGTGTGTCTAACTGTGTGGTGTGTTAGCTATTTACAAGTGCAATGACATTGAGATTAGGGCCTAGAAATTTGCCTCGTTAGCCCCCCCTCCCCAATTATTGCCTCCGGGGGGCGATAACGGGGCACTAAGCACTTACCAACCAGGCGCAGCGAGATCGACTCCCGCTATAGGCGGGAGGTTTGCTTTGTGCCCCGATCACCTGCGCCCGGAGATTGTGACATCATTGCCGTGCGCATCGCCCTAGGCCCGAACTTCGGTTCCGCCCCCCGCAGCATCGCTGGGCGAAAATACCGGCAGCTGCAGGAGGCGTTCATCGGGAGACCAGGCACTTCGGTTTGATACTTAAAGCCCGGCACTCGGCTGCAGTCCATCGGGCTGACCGGGCCGGATCGTGGCTGCCGTCGGGGCCCAGGTAAGTTTGCCCCTTGCAGAGCCTGCAGTGATGGCCCTTCCTTTTAAGGGAGGGAAGGAGTCTTCCATCGCGGCAGTGCTGCACGGCCCAGTGAACAGCGCTGCTCACTGTGATGAAATATGTCATTCATCAGACTCTGTATTTAACTACACATATTGTATTGCCTGCTCCGGTGTTTTACCTTGTATTGTATATAGTGCACCGCCCCCTTTCTCCCCATTGGATGTGTCGGCTCCGCCCATACCTGGCCCTACTTAAGACAAGCCCAGGCTTGTCTTGCAGCAGAACAGCAGAATGCTAGGTGAAGACACAGGCATCTTTCTTTGCTAATAAAAGTCTTGTTTTATCCAGTTAACTTTGAGCCTTGAAGTTATTGAGGCGCATCAATTTTATTAGCAAACTTTTAACGATGGATCAACTTTTGAAACCAGAACGCTTGGATTTGGACCCGCATGCTTCGGATGCATCGGCACGGTTTGGACACTGGTTCCAGTGCTTGGAATTTTTATGGCCAAATCCGAAGCCGTCACAGCCTCTAAAGCCACCGGAGATGTGAAACTCGGGATCCTGCAGAATCGGGTAAGCCACCGGGTTTTTCCACTCATACAAGACGCCGCCACCTACCTGGATGCCTGCAACATTCTAAAGGCCCACTATCAGTGGCCTACCAACGAGGTGTACACCAGGCATCTGCTTGCTACCTGCACACAGCGACCAGGAGAGTCGCTAGAGGACTTTCTAGTCACCCTAAAAGTGCTTGGCAAAGACTGCAAATGCAAAGACGCGAAAGCCACGGTATACACAAACGAGCTTATTCGGGATGCCTTTATCGCAGGCCTTAGCTCTAATTACATCCGGCAGAGATTGCTAGAGAAAACGGTCCTAGATCTGACACAGGCTGTGGACACAGCGCGATCGCTGGATGTGGCTCAGAAGAACTCTGACTCCTGCTCGTCAGGCCGCGCGGCCCACGCCGCCTCTGCTTCCCCGCCCGGTAGCCCAACACCATCGGGGCCCTGCTCTCCCCACAGAAGCCCTACGACCGCCGCGACGCATCGGGGCCCCAAATGCTACTTCTGCGGGCAGCCGAAGCACACCAGGAACCTGTGCCCGGCGAAAGGCACCACCTGCTGTAAATGCGGTAAGAAGGGGCACTTTGGGAAGGTGTGCAGAGGGAACCCCACAGGCAAAACCGCCACCGCCGCGTGCGCGCCGTGGGAGCGGCCATCTTGGACGCCATCTTGTCCGACCTCGTGGGGTCCGCCATCTCGCGAGCAGGCATCGTGGACGCCATCTTACCCGGCCTCGTGTGGCCCACCATCTTGTCCCGAACAGGGCCCTACAGTGGCGTCGATCACAGTGGACCAGTCCAGACCGCACCCACTATCCAAATCGATGGTGGACATCGAGGTAAACGGGTGCAAGGTTAAATGTTTAATTGACAGCGGGAGCACGGAGAGCTTCATTCACCCTGATCTGGTACAACGACTCTCTCTAACTATAGTCCCTACTCAGGGCACGATCTCTATGGCCGACAAAACCCAGATATCGACTATTGCGGGTTACTGCGCGGTACGATTGTCCGTTAAAGGCACTGTATATAATAATTTTAAACTGTTAATTATGAAGGATTTATGTGTGAGCGTGATCTTCGGCCTGGATTTTCAGTGCCACCACCAAAGCATCACGCTCAATTTCGGTGGGACCCAGCCGTCCCTCACAGTGTGCGGTCTGGCTACCCTGAAGGTAAAGCCGCCTTCGCTATTCGCGAACCTTACCCCTAACTGCCGGCTAATAGCGACCAAAAGCAGGAGGTACAGCTGGGAGGACAGGCGGTTTATCACGACCAAGGTAGACAGGCTCCTGAGGGAGCGCATTATTGAACGCAGCAACAGCCCGTGGCGCGCCCAAGTGGTGGTGGTGAGGGGTAGCGAGAAGAAGCGGATGGTGATTGACTATAGTCAAACAGTCAACATCTATACCCAACTAGACGCCTACCCGCTACCCCGCATATCCGAGATGGTGAACCAAATCGCCCAATACCGGGTGTTCTCCACTATCGACCTCAAGTCAGCGTACCACCAGCTCCCTATCAGACCAGAGGATCGTTCGTACACCGCCTTCGAGGCAAACGGACGCCTCTACCAGTTCCTCAGAGTCCCCTTTGGGGTGACGAATGGGGTCTCGGTCTTTCAGAGGGAGATGGACCGCATGGTCGATGACCACCACTTGCAGGCAACCTTCCCCTATCTCGACAACATCACCATCTGCGGCCACAACCAACAGGACCACGACTCAAACCTCGCGAGGTTTCTGAAAAACGCACAAAACCTCAACCTCACCTACAACGAGGACAAGTGCGTTTTCAACACCACGCGCCTCTGCATACTAGGCAGCGTGGTGGAGAATGGGGAAATCGGACCAGACCCCGACCGATTGCGCCCCCTACGGGAGCTGCCCCTGCCCAACACTCCCAAAGCCCTGAAAAGGTGCCTGGGGTTATTCTCGTATTATGCCCAATGGGTCCCCAACTACTCCGATAAAGCCCGCCCCCTCTTGAAAGCATCCTCTTTCCCGCTCTCTGCTGAGGCCTATGCTGCCTTCAAAAGCATTAAGCAGGATATTGAGCGGGCCACGCTACAGGCAGTGGACGAGAACACTCCCTTTCAAGTGGAAAGTGATGCGTCTGACTTTGCCTTGGCGGCCACCCTCAACCAGGCGGGGCGGCCCGTAGCTTTCTTCTCGAGGACCCTCCAGGGACCCGAGATCAGACACTCCTCCGTGGAAAAGGAGGCCCAAGCCATCGTGGAGGCAGTGCGCCACTGGCGGCACTACCTAGCCGGCAAACGCTTCACCCTACTTACCGACCAGCGGTCGGTAGCGTTTATGTTCAATAATAAACAGAGGGGGAAGATTAAAAATGATAAGATTCTTAGGTGGCGGATCGAGCTCTCCACCTTCGAGTACGACATCATATACCGGCCGGGGGCCCTTAACGAATCCCCCGACGCCCTCTCACGAGGGATGTGTGCCAACGCCACCGGGGATCGGCTACAGACCCTCCACAACGACCTCTGCCACCCAGGGGTCACACGGCTGTTCCACTTCATAAAGTCCCGCAATTTACCCTACTCGATTGAGGAAGTTCGGTCCCTGACCAGGAACTGCCGCACTTGCGCTGAGTGCAAGCCTCGGTTCTACCGCCCTGATAGAGCCCACCTAATCAAAGCTACACGGCCCTTTCAGCGGCTTAGCTTAGATTTCAAGGGCCCCCTCCCGTCCGTCGACCGCAATGTTTACTTCCTGAACATTGTGGACGAATACTCCCGTTTCCCATTCGCCTTCCCCTGCCCAGACATGACCAGCGCCATGGTCATTAAATGCCTCAACAGCCTGTTCTGCCTGTTCGGTATGCCAAGCTATATCCACACGGATAGGGGGGCATCCTTCATGAGTGAAGAGCTACGCCAGTACATGCTGTCCAAGGGGATTGCCACGAGCCGTACCACCAGCTACAACCCCCGGGGTAATGGTCAGGTGGAGCGAGAGAACGGGACAGTATGGAGGGCAGTCACCCTAACTCTAAGGACCAAGGGCCTCCCTATCTCCCGCTGGCAGGAAGTCCTCCCAGATGTGCTCCACTCAATACGGTCACTATTGTGTACCGCCACTAATGCCACGCCTCATGAGCTAATGTTTGTGTTTCCCCGGAAATCCACGTCAGGCATATCCATACCATCATGGCTCTCCACCCCAGGTCCGGTACTTTTGCGGAAGCATGTGAGGGGCCACAAGACGGACCCTCTCGTGGAGCCAGTGCACCTGCTCCACGCCAACCCACAATATGCGTATGTCCGGCACGCCGACGGACGGGAGGACACTGTGTCCATAAAAGACCTCGCCCCAGCCGGTAACAACAGCAACAACGACAACAACCACAACAACTATTACCCACCCACTCCACCCACTATTCTTTCATCACCCCCGGAAGAACACCAGCCAACGGTACCCCCACCACCTACTCCTTCAACAACCCCGGTGGCGCCCCCGGCAGAGACCCAGGAGGTCACCCGGGACACCCAGCCGGCACCCGCGGCACCGCAACCATTACGTCGGTCACAGAGGACGATCACACCCCCGGACAGACTAAATCTGTAGAAGGGGTGAATGTGATGAAATATGTCATTCATCAGACTCTGTATTTAACTACATATATTGTATTGCCTGCTCCGGTGTTTTACCTTGTATTGTATATAGTGCACCGCCCCCTTTCTCCCCATTGGATGTGTCGGCTCCGCCCATACCTGGCCCTACTTAAGACAAGCCCAGGTTTGTCTTGCAGCAGAACAGCAGAATGCTAGGTGAAGCTAGGTGAAGACACAGGCATCTTTCTTTGCTAATAAAAGCCTTGTTTTATCCAGTTAACTTTGAGCCTTGAAGTTATTGAGGCGCATCACTCACCTCCCGCCCCGCCCCGCCTCGCCTTTTGCGCTCCAGGAAGGAAGTAGTGTGCTTTTTTTAGCCCCACCTCCTTTCTGGAGTGCAAACCCCGAATTTTTTAAAAGTTGAAAAACATCAGTGCCTGGCGCTAAGTTTATCGGCCCAAACGGGCCAATGATGAATTTCGCCCCCAAACCTTTAACACCTCATTGACATTTTGCTGAGCTGATGGTTGAATGGAAGGATTGATTCCAGCAATGAAGATGTTTACATTCTCCTCTGATCACAGTAGATTGTCGGAGCTCTGACAGAATGCAGATAATAACCTTTGACCACAAACCACAGCATTGAATCAAAGAGCAGAGAGAGGTGAGAGGCAGCTATGCTGTGAATTCCCCTTGTGTACTGGTCAGATTCTCCACTGAATTGGCAGATTATCAGTCAGCCCCAGTTTCACATTTTATAGAATCATAGATATTTACGGTACAGAAACAGGCCATTCGGCCCATCATGTCTGGAAATTGAGCTCTCAAACTAGGCGGACACTCAAGGCTAAATACTGAAGGATCGCTACATGCTCAGTGGTGCCATTCTTTCGACCCCCTTACAAATATTGGCCCAGAAATTCGGGTCTCCACGGGTGAGTACGCACGGAGTACACACCCGTAGGCCCAACAAAAGTGCTGGTTTCCTGCATGCACTGCGCATGCGCGGGAAACCGGCACTTCCATTCCCCTGAAAGAAGGGGTTCAGAGTTCGAACGCGTGCGCCGGAGAGGCTGCGCGTGGGCATCGAACTTACATTTTTTTTTTTTTGCAGGTTTTCCCGGGATGGTAAGTCTCCAGAAGTTACACTTCTAAAAAGCAAGCGCAAGGCCTGCTTTTAACAAGTGGTGAATTAATTAAAATTAAAACATTTTTTCCACAGGTTTATTATTTTTAAATACTTTAAAGAAAGGTAAGTTTATTTTTAGCCCCGTTAGAAAATGTAATTAATTTTTTCAAAAATTTTAATTATGGGCCCAGAAATTCGGGTCGGGGGCTTCCCGTGGGTGTAAGCCCCCGACCTGCACTTACCCAGCGCGCCGGCCGTTGAGCTGTGGGCCCGCGTGGAATTCCGATCCTGGGCCTGCTCCAGCTGCCGGCACGCAGTGCTTGCGTATCCCAGGGGCGCAGTTAGTTCGATGCGTCCCCTGGGATCACGTGGGCCATGGGGAGCCAATCGGAGCAGGGAATGCTTCATTCATAATTTGACAGGAAGAGCTGTCAAGACTTATAAATACTACGGCCCCAAAATAGCACTACCTTCAAATAAATTTTAAAAAGACATCACATTTTTTAAATAAACTATAAATTACATGAAATAACTATTTTAAACAATAATTTAAATTTTTGAAAAAAATAATTTTATATTCTAACGGGGCTAAAAATAAACTTACCTTGCTTTAAAGTATTTAAAAATAATAAACCTGTGGAAAAAATGTTTTAATTTTAATTAATTCACCACTTACCTTGTAAAAATGTAAGAAATCACACAATACCAGGTTATAGTCCAACAGCTTTATTTGAAATCACAAGCTTTCGGAGCGCTGCTCCTTCGTCAGGTGAAATGGAGAAATGCATAAAGACACAGCTTATATAGTCAGAGAATAATGTCAGATGTTTACAGGTAATCTTTCTAACTGCCATTTATCACACCTCGGCAGAGAGATAATCACAGCAATCAAAGGTGTGAATGGTGTCCAAACAGGTCAGCCAGGAAAACATTACATCAAAGAACAATGAGGTGGGGTCACAAGGGGTCAAATGTTGCAGATGCTGGGGTCTGTATGAAAAACAAAAAAAGACAAAAAACATTTTTTTTGTTGGAAATCACAGCAGGTCCGGCCGCATCTGTGTGGAGAGAACAAGCCAACGACAACTCGAGTCTGGATGACCCTATGTCAGGTGGGGTTACATGTAGCGTGACATGAACCCAAGATCTCGGTTGAGGCTGTCCTCATGGGTGCGGAACTTGGCTATCAGTTTCTGCTCGACGATTTTGCGTTGTCGTGTGTCTCGAAGGCCGCCTTGGAGAATGCTTACCCGAAGATCGGAGGCTGAATGTCCTTGACTGCTGAAGTGTTCCCCGACTGGGAGGGAACACTCCTGCCTGGCGATTGTTGCGCGGTGTCCGTTCATCCGTTGTCGCAGTGTCTGCATGGTCTCACCGAGATAGACAACGTTGGCCGAGTCACATGAGTATGTACCATGTACCTGGTGGGTGGTGTCCTCACGTGTGATGATGGTATCTGTGTTGATGATCTGGCATGTCTTACAGAGGTTGCTGTGGCAGGGTTGTGTGGTGTCGTGGTCGCTGTTCTCCTGAAAGCTGGGTAATTTGCTGCGAACGATGGTCTGTTTGAGGTTAGGCGGCTGTTTGAAGGCGAGTAGTGGAGGCATGGGGATGGCCTTAGCGAGGTGTTCGTCGTCATCGATGACATGTTGAAGGCTGCGAAGAACATGGCGTAGTTTCTCTGCTCCGGGGAAGTACTGGACGACGAAGGGTACTCTGTTGGTTGTGTCCCGTGTTTGTCTTCTGAGGAGGTCTATGCGATTTTTCGCTGTGGCCCGTCGGAACTGTCGATCGACGAGTCGAGCGTCATATCCCGTTCTTACAAGGGCGTCTTTCAGCGTCTGTAGGTGTCCATCGCGTTCCTCCTCGTCTGAGCAGATCCTGTGTATTCTCAGGGCTTGTCCATAGGGGATGGCTTCTTTAACGTGGTTAGGGTGGAAGCTGGAGAAGTGGAGCATCCTGAGGTTGTCCGTGGGCTTGCGGTAGAGTGAAGTGCTGAGGTGTCCGTCTTTGATGGAGATTCGTGTGTCCAAGAATGAAACCGATTCTGAGGAGTAGTCCATGGTGAGTTTGATGGTGGGATGGAACTTGTTGATGTTATCGTGTAGTCTTTTCAGTGATTCTTCGCCGTGGGTCCATAGGAAGAAAATGTCGTCGATGTATCTGGTGTATAGCGTTGGTTGGAGGTCCTGTGCAGCGAAGAAGTCTTGCTCGAACTTGTGCATGAAGATGTTGGCGTATTGGGGTGCAAATTTGGTCCCCATGGCTGTTCCGTGTGTTTGGGTAAAGAACTGGTTGTCGAAGGTGAAGACATTGTGGTCAAGGATGAAGCGGATGAGTTGTAGGATGGCGTCTGGAGATTGGCAGTTGTTAGTGTTGAGTACGGAGGCTGTCGCAGTGATGCCGTCATCGTGGGGGATACTGGTGTAGAGTGCCGAGACGTCCATCGTGGCGAGGAGTGTTCCTGGTTCAACTGGATCTCCAAGAAGATCGCGCATATTGACACAGACATCAAGTTTCTACAGAGATGCAAGAAAGCAGACAAGATCCCAAAAGGACTACAGATCACGAACCCACTCAAGTCGACCTACAACACAGACTACGCTGAGAGACTCTGCCGTCGTACCTCTCGCACACTCCTCAACCATCTCGATTTATTACATTTGTCCACCCCAATCCAACACCTGCATCTCCACACCATACCTTGTAAAAAGCAGGCCTTACGCCTGCTTTTTATATTTCAAAATTCTGCAGGCTTACTCTCACGGGAAAACCTGGAAAAAGAACCTAAGTTCGATGCGCACGCGCTGCCTCTCCTGGCGTTCGACCTCTGAACCCCTTCGTTCAGAGGAACGGAAGTGCCGGTTTCCCGCGCATGCGCAGTGCATGCAGGAAACCGGCACTTCCATCGGGCCTACGGGTGAGTACCCCGTGCATACTCACCCGTGGAGACCCAAATTTCTGGGCCATTGTTTAAAATAGATATTTCATGTAATTTATAGTTTATTTTAAAAATGTAATTAAAAAAAAAAATTATTTGAGGTTTTAGTGATGTTTTGGGGCTTATGGGGTCGATTTTCCCGAAGCTGTCGGGAAGAAGGCGGGACTACAACTTTCGGGTTTTAGACCCGCCTACATCGACGTCCGGCCAATCCGCGCGATTTTCCCTTGATTGACCTTGTTGAGCCCGCCCAGCGGGCTCAGCAGGCCAATTAAGGGCCACCCGGCAACAGGTGACATCACAGACTGCAATTTCATCTGTCAAGAGTTCTTGACAGATGAAATATCAGTGTTTCACAGCTGTTTGAAGCTGTCAAACACTGACAGTCTGAGTTCTAACAGGAGTCCTTCTGCACAGACTCAGTTAGAACTCTCAGCAGCACTCAAAGCTGAAGGCTGTCACTTTTCACAGATCGCAGCCGTTCAGCTTTAAGTGCCGGCTGAGTGATAGGCTCCCGACGGCTACAGGAAGAAAGGTTGTTAAGGTAAGTACAGGTAAGTAAAAGTTCTTTACACACTTTAGACACACCAAACACACTTACCTTTGCACTCATGCACCCATCACTCACCTGAACACCGACATCGCGACCCCTCCAAGTCCTTCAACCCGACGGCCCACCTGCTCTAACCTGGCGTGGTTTGGAGTCGTCGGGAATCCCACACGACACCCCTCAAAATAGGGATTAGGCTAAAAACTGCCTGTTAACTACCTGTTGACAGGCAGTTAATTAGCACTAATCCCTTCCCGCCTGGGGTCGGCGGGTCCCAGTGCGGGGCGGGTACCCGCCGCCTCTGAAACTTGCGTGGAGCGGGGTTTTGGGCGGGATGGTGTCAGGACCCCCAAATTCAGGATTTACCCCCTCCCCCACACGCCTGAAACCCCGCCTGACGGCTCCAGGAAAATCGACCCCATAGTATTTATAGGTTTGACAGCTCTTCCTGTCAAACTTATGAATGAAGCATTCCCTGCTACCATTGGCTCTCCATGGCCCACGTGATCCCAGGGAATGCATCGAACTAACTGCGCCCCTGGGATACGCAAGCACTGTGCACCGGCAGTTGGAGGAGGCCCAGGATCGGAATCCCACACGGGCCCACAGCTCAATGGCCGGCGCGCTAGGTAAGTGCAGGTCAGGGGCTTGCACCCGTGGGAAGCTCCCAACCCGAATTTCTGGGCCATTAACACACTCCTGAGGAGCCCTTTAACAACTTGTATTTATATAGCGCCCTTAATGTAATAAAACATCCCAATGCTCCTCACAGGAGCGTTATTAAACAAAATCTGACACCGAGCCACATAAGGAGATCTTAGGCCAGATGACCAAAAGCTCGGTCAAAGAGGTAGGTGTTAAGGAGCCTCTTGAAGAAGTGATCTCGGAGGGCTGTCAAGCTGGAGGAGGTTACAGAGATAAGGAGGGGCGAGGCCAAGGAGGAAGCACAAATATTACCACGCTCCTGGGGAACCCCTATTAACAATGTTCCTCCTAAGGTGCGCGGCCGTGCAACGATCAGGAAGCCCCCCGCAGGCCGCTCACCAGCTGTTGCCGCTGGAGAAAAAAAATGCGCAGCAAATTTAAAGGGACCGTGCATGGGAAAAAAGATTAGAGGGAACGTAGCTTATTAATTAACACACTCCTGGAGACCCCCATTAATATTAACACATTCCCGGAGACCCCTATTAATATTAACACACTCCCGGAGCCCCCCATTAATATTAACACACTCCCAAAGCCCCCCATTAATATTAACACACTCCCGGAGACCCCTATTAATATTAACACACTCCCGGAGCCCCCCCATTAATATTAACACACTCCCAGAGGCCCCTATTAATATTAACACACTCCCGGAGACCCCTATTAATATTAACACACTCCCGGAGACCCCTATTAATATTAACACACTCCCGGAGACCCCCATTAATATTAACACACTCCCGGAGACCCCCATTAATATTAACACACTCCCGGAGACCCCCATTAATATTAACACACTCCCGGAGACCCCTATTAATATTAACACACTCCTGGAGCCCCCCCATTAATATTAACACACTCCCAGAGGCCCCTATTAATATTAACACACTCCCGGAGACCCCCATTAATATTAACACACTCCCGGAGACCCCTATTAATATTAACACACTCCCAGAGACCCCCCATTAATATTAACACACTCCCGGAGACCCCCCATTAATATTAACACACTCCCGGAGACCCCCCATTAATATTAACGCACTCCCGGAGACCCCCTATTAATATTAACACACTCCAGGAGCCCCCCTATTAATATTAATACATGCCCGGAGCCCCCTATTAATATTAACACACTCCGGGAGCGCCCCCATTAATATTAACACACTCCCGGAGACCCCCTATTAATATTATTAACACACTCCGGGAGCCCCCCGATTAATATTAACACACTCCCAGAGACCCCTATTAATATTAACACACTCCCAGAGACCTCTATTAATATTAACACACTCCGGGAGACCCCCATTAATATTAACACACTCCGGGAGACCCCCATTAATATTAACACACTCCCGGAGACCCCCATTAATATTAACACACTCCCGGAGACCCCCATTAATATTAACACACTCCCGGAGACCCCTATTAATATTAACACACTCCAGGAGACCCCCATTAATATTAACACACTCCGGGAGACCCCCATTAATATTAACACACTCCCGGAGACCCCTATTAATATTAACACACTCCCGGAGACCCCCATTAATATTAACACACTCCCGGAGACCCCCATTAATATTAACACACTCCCGGAGACCCCTATTAATATTAAAACACACTCCTGGAGCCCCCCATTAATATTAACACACTCCTGGAGCCCCCCATTAATATTAACACACTCCCGGAGACCCCTATTAATATTAACACACTCCGGGAGACCCCCATTAATATTAACACACTCCCAGAGACCCCTATTAATATTAACACACTCCGGGAGACCCCCATTAATATTAACACACTCCCGGAGACCCCCATTAATATTAACACACTCCCGGAGACCCCCATTAATATTAACACACTCCCGGAGCCCCCCCATTAATATTAACACACTCCCGGAGACCCCCATTAATATTAACACACTCCCGGAGACCCCCATTAATATTAACACACTCCCGGAGACCCCTATTAATATTAACACACTCCGGGAGACCCCCATTAATATTAACACACTCCGGGAGACCCCCATTAATATTAACACACTCCCGGAGACCCCTATTAATATTAACACACTCCCGGAGACCCCCATTAATATTAACACACTCTCGGAGACCCCTATTAATATTAAAACACACTCCTGGAGCCCCCCATTAATATTAACACACTCCCAGAGACCCCTATTAATATTAACACACTCACGGAGCCCCCCATTAATATTAACACACTCCCGGAGACCCCCCATTAATATTAATACACGCCCAGAGCCTCCTATTAATATTAACACACTCCGGGAGAGTTTGAGGCGATATAAGATTTTGGTTACCTGATGCGAATGTTAAACTCTGAAGCAGCTGGAGGTTGCGCGGATGGTTCTATGAGGGGTGAGGGCAGGTGAGCTGCCGCCTGGTTGGGAGATCAGATGTGTCACGTCATCCCGTGGACAGAGCACTCAGTGAGCTAGCTACGCAGCCCACACAGAGTCAATCTGGGACAGGGTCGCTGGGCCGCACTCAGAGCCCTGAAGAGACACGAGCTCTGAACCAATGAAACCTCAGTGACTCTCTAAGGCAGGCACAAGATTTGTAAGAAACATCAGGTTGATGTGGTTTATCAGCGAGCTATTTGCAGGGCTGTGCGGAAAGAGCAAGGGGGAGTGGGACTAATTGGAGAGCTCTTTCAAAGAGTTGGCACAGGCACGATGGGCCGAACGGCCTCCTTCTGCATGTATCATTCTATGATTCTATGAAATCCAGTGTAGGCCTGTTCTCTTAGCAACCTTGTAACATGAACCAGGAGATGGCGTGAGGTCAGGAGGTATGAGGCGGGCAGAATGATGTGACTGCTGAGGTAGATTGTTTGACTTCATACCTTCACCTGATCACGGTGAACGAGACGCACACAAAGGGATTGCGGGACATTGGTTGTTCTTTTATGATGGTGCCTAGTAGTCCGGTAAAGTGCTGTGTGGCTCAGTAGTAGATTTCTTGCTTATGAGTCATTGAAGGTTGAGTGTTCGTGTCCCACCCCAGCAACTTGATTGAGTTCACAAATCTAGGCTGATCTCAATCAGCATCACTAAAAACAGATTGTTTTTTTTATTCATTCACAGGATGTGGGGGCCGCCGGCAAAGCCAGCATTTATTGCCCATCCTAATTGCCCTCGAGAAGATGGTGGTGGTACAACTGAGTGTCATTTCAGAGGGCAGTTAAGAGTCAACCACATTGCTGTGGGTCTGGAGTCACATATAGGCCAGACCGGGTAAGGACAGCAGATTTCCTTCCCGAAAGGACATTAGTGAAACCCAGATGGGTTTTTACGACAATCCGGCAGTTTTTTTATTCCAGATTTATTAAATTTTTTGAATTTAAATTCCCCAGCAGCCGTGCTGGGATTTGGACTTCTGGGGGCGATTGTGTCAGCCCTGGGGAGGCGGGACTGTCGGGAAAATGGCAGAATCTGGGGGCGGGTACCCATCCCGCTTCCGTGCCATCTTCCGAGGAGGCAGGTAGTCGACCCGCGCTGGGAGCCGCCTCCTCGAGGCAGGAAGCCCGTTAACAGGCAGTTAACAGGTAAATAATCCCTATTTTGAGCCCTAAAGTGCGGGCTTCCCGACAGCTCCGAACCTCACCTGGGTCGGCGAGGCGAGCTGTGGGTCTGCGGGGTTCAGAGGAGCCGAGATGTCCGGTGTGCAGGTGAGTGATGCTGAGGTAAGTGTGTGAGGTGAGTCTTAAGGGGTAAAAATTGGGTAGCGTCCCGAAAAAGGTAGCGCCCCTCGCGGCCGATTTTCCCGAGTAGCGCCCCGAGAGCGAGGAGGGGCGCTACTGGAAGCATCCCGCGTCCCTCTTCGGGCGCTGTGAGCCAATATCGCGGCGATACGTGCCACAGCGCCACACGGGGGGGGGGGGGCTTCACAGGGGCCGGGGACAGCAACGGGGGCAGGTGCTGGCGGGCGGCCAGCAACAAAAATGGCCGCCCGCCACCTCCCCTTTAACTAGCGCCACCCCAGCCGCAGGTAGGCCCCCCGACCCTGTCGGACATAGCATCCGGCGGCAAGTCAGGGTGCGCCCCCCAATATTATAGCCGGGGCGCGAGTGGGGCACTGCGCACGGCGATGACGTTCGCAGCACCGCGTGACGCTAACGGTTAGCGTCGCCGCTAACCTCCCGCTGAAGTTCACTCTTAAGGCGCTAACGGGAGGCACAAATCAACCGAATTTAGCCCCCTAAGTGTTTTAAAAGCTTTACTTAACTTTGATTCTTCCTCCAGGCTTCAACCCTTCAGGTCTCGGGAGTCCCTCATCTCACCGGCAGAGAAAGCAGAATGGCCGCTGAATTCTCAAATGCATCAGCCTTCTGCTTTCTGCTCAGGAGAGATCTCTAAGTGAGCCTGTGTCCCAGGACCCAACTGAGAAGACAGAATGTCAGTGTTTGACAGATTCACAGAGCTCTCAAACGATGACAATTCATCTGTCAAAAACTCTTGACAGATGAAACGTCACCCGCTGATGTCACCGGTAGCCGGCTTTCCCTTAATTGGCCTGCTAAACCCGCTGGGCGGGTTAACAAGGTCAATCAAGGGTTAATAGCGTAGGTTGGCCGGATGTCGATGGAGGCGGGACTAAAGCCCTACAAGCAGCAGTCCCACCTCCATCACGTCCCCATTGACAAAATCACCCCCAATGTCTCCAGATCATTAGTCCAGGCCTCAGGCCTCTGGATTACTCGTCCAGTAACAGAACCACTAAGCTGCCATGCCCCAGCTGGCCATTATCACATTGCTGTTTGTGGGAGCTTGCTGTGCGCAAATTGGCTGCCACGTTTCCTACATTACAGTAGTGACTACACTTCAAAAATACTTAGTTGGCTGTAAAGTGCTTTGGGTCGTGAAAGGTGCTACATAAATGCAATTTTTTTTTAGTGCCTGGTAAGCTAGCGAAGGACGAGGTGTCGGCCGTGCCTCAGTTGGTGGTGCTCTTGCCTCTGAGTCAGAAGGTCGTGGGTTCAAGTCCTACCCCAAGGACTGAACTTTCTTTCTTTCCCTGCATTCAGGTCTGTGGATGATTACGGAGGGCAGGGTGGGAGAAGTGGGAGTCCATTCATTCATGTCGTTCGATGCTTTGTCAGGGTGTGAAGTAGATACCACAGGGGGTTTTGATGAGCAGCTCAGGGAAGAGGAGACCAGGGTAATGTTGTGAAGGGAGGGTCTTGTTGGCCTGGCACAGTCAACTGTAGGACCGCCTTCTTGAACCGCTGCAGTCCGTGTGGTGAAGGTACTCCCACAGTGTTGTTAGGGAGGGAATCCCAGGATTTTGACCCAGCGACGATGAAGGACCGGCGATATATTCCCAAGTTGGGATGGTGTCAATGTTCCCCCTAATTTCTTTTTTGGGTGTGCGGTCCCTTTAACCAGCTGCGCACCCCATTCAAAATTCTGCGCAGGCGCAAAACATCCCGTTGAAAAGCCAGTAAGCGGTCTGCGCGGGACCTCCAGACCATTGCGTGGCCTTAGCGGGAACGTTGGATGGTTTGTGACTTGGAGGTGCTGGTGTTCCCATGCAGCTTACCGGGGCTGTATTTATTCAGCTGCTGCTAGTATAGAGGGAGCTGAGAACACTGCAGTCAGAGCCTCAGCCAAATTCTTTTGATTCATTCTCTGGATGTGGGTGCCATTTATTGTCCATCCCTAGTTTGCCAAGGAGGAGAGGGGAGGGGTGGGGGAGACAGGAGAGTGGGAGGGAGAGGGGGAGGGAGAGAGGGGGAGACAGGAGAGAGGGAGGGAGAGAGGGGGAGACAGGAGAGAGGGAGGGAGAGAGGGGGAGACAGGAGAGAGGTGGACGGAGAGAGAGAGAGAGAGAGAGAGAGAGAGAGAGAGAGCGAGAGAAAGAGAGAGAGAGAGGGGAGAGAGAGAAGAGAGAGGGGAGAGAGAGAAGAGAGAGGGGAGAGAGGGGAGAGAGGGGAGAGAGGGGGGGAGGAGAACAGAGGACAAAAGAGGAGAATGCATCTGACCTCTAACTGGTCTCAGCTTTGTCCCTGGTAGCCATGAGACAGATTGGATGGAGGACTCTTATAAAAGCTACCAGCTCTCCTTTAGGGACAGGTTGCTCACACAATACTTCACGCATAAACTTACTTAATATCTACCACCATCTAGTCATCAAAAACTCCAACCATCAAAAAACACTCACACTCTGCTACTCAACTTGCTATTTTACCAACAAACGCACAAAAAAGTTAAAGTTCACATACATACACCGTGCTAATATGAATGTTGAGATCACGGGCAGGATTTTCATTGGGCCGTGGAGGTGGGATTGGAGGCGTGTGGGGGGTTAAAATCTCGAAATTGGGGGGCACGAACCCATTCCGCCCCCAACCCGCCTCCATGCCAGTTTCAAAGGAGGCGGGTACCCAACCTGTGCTGGGAGCCGCCTCCCCGAGGCGGGAAGGGGATTAGTGCCAATTAACTGCCTATTAACAGGTAGTTAACAGGCAGTTTTTAGCCTAATCCCTATTTTTATTCCTGAAGTGTGGGATTCCCGACGGCTCCAAACCACGCCAAGTTAGCGAGACGGACCGTCGGGCTGAAGGACTTGGAGGGTTCGAGATGTCCGGTGTTCAGGTGAGTGATGGGTGCAAGAAACATAGAAACATAGAAGATAGGAGCAGGAGTAGGCCATTCGGCCCTTCGAGCCTGCTCCGCCATTCAACGAGATCATGGCTGATCATTCAAACCCTAGCACCCGGTCCCTACACCAACAGCCATCCCACCCAAGCCCTATCCCCGTAACCCCACGTATTTAATCCCCCTTAACACTAAGGGTCAATTTTTATCATGGTCAATCAACCTAACCCGCACATCTTTGGACTGTGGGAGGAAACCGGAGCACCCGGAGAAAACCCACGCAAACACGGGGAGAATGTGTGCAGAGGTAAGTCTGTTTGGTGTGTGTAAAGTGTTTAAATACGTTTTACTTACCTTTACAGCCTTCCTTCCTTCAGGTCTCGGGAGTCCCTGATCTCACCGGCACAGAAAGCAGAATGGCCGCGAGCTGTCAAAAGTTGCAGCATTCAGCTTTCTGTTTTGGAGAGATCTCTAAATCATCCCGAGAGGAAGGAATTAACTTAGAATACAGATTGTCAGTGTTTGACAGCTTCAAACAGCTGTCGAACGCTGATATTTCATCTGTCAAAGGGTCTTAGAAACATAGAAGATAGGAGCAGGAGTAGGCCATTCGGCCCCTCGAGCCTGCTCCGCCATTCAATGAGATCATGGCTGATCATCCAAATTCAGTACCCTGTCCCTGCCTTCTCCCCATATCCCTTGATCCCTTTAGCCTTAAGAAATATATCCAACTCCTTCTTGAATATATTTAATGAATTGGCCTCCACTGCCTTCTGTGGTAGAAAATTCCACAGGTTCACCACTCTCTGGGTTAAGAAATTCCTCCTCATCTCTGTCCTAAATAGCTTACCGCTTATCCTTAGACTGTGACCCCTGCTTCTGGATTCCCCGGCCATTGGGAACATCCTTCCTGCATCCAGTCTCTCCAGTCCTATTAGAATTTTGTAAGTTTCAATAAGATCCCTTCTCATTCTTCTAAACTCCAGCGAATATAAGCCCAATCGACCCAATCTCTCCTCATACGTCATTCCTGCCATCCCAGGTATCAGCCTGGTGAATCTTCGCTGCACTCCCTCCATGGCAAGAACACCCTTCCTCAGATAAGGTGACCAAAACTGCACACAATACTCAAGATGTGGTCTCACCAAGGCCCTGTACAACTGCAGCAAGACATCCTTGTTCCTGTACTCAAACCCTCTCGCTATGAAGGCCAACATACCATTTGCCTTCTTAACCGCCTGCTGCACCTGCATGCTTACAAAACTTCAGCGACTGGTGCACAAGGACACCCAGGTCTCGTTGCACTTCCCCTTCTCCCAATCTATTGCTATTCAGATAATAATCTGCCTTCCTGTTTTCTCTTAAATGAGAAATTGTTCCATTTTCCTCATTTGAGGAAGAGAAGGACCACATTTTGTTTTACATCATTATAACTATACAACAACTAGCATTCATGTAGCTCCTTTAACGTAGCAAATGTCCCAACACGTTTAGCAAGAGTGTTATGAATAAAAACATTTTTGACACCGAGCCACAGAATGGGATTGGGGGTAAGGTACTGACTTGGATAGAGAACTGGTTGGCAGACAGGAAGCAAAGAGTTGGAATAAACGGGTCATTTTCTGAGTGGCAGGCAGTGACTAGTGGGGGTACCGCAGGGATTGGTCCTTGGACCCCAGCTATTCACAATATATATTAATGATCTGGACGAGGGAACTAGATGTAATATCTCCAAATTTGCAGATGACACAAAGCTGGGTGGACGTGTGTGCTGTGAGGAGGATGCCGAGAAACTCCAGTATGATTTGGACAGGTTGGGTGATTGGGCAGAAGCATGGCAGATGCTGTATAATGTGGATAAATGCGAGGTTATCCACTTTGGTAGCAAAAACAGGAAGGCAGATTATTATCTGAATGGCAATAGATTGGGAGAAGGGGAAGTGCAACGAGACCTGGGTGTCCTTGTGCACCAGTCACTGAAGGTAAGCATGCAGGTGCAACAGGCGGTTAAGAAGGCAAATGGTATGTTGGCCTTCATAGCGAGAGGATTTGAGTATACATAGATACATAGAGATAGGAACAGGAGTAGGCCATTCGGCCCTTCGAGCCTGCTCCGCCATTCAATGAGATCATGGCTGATCTTCGTCTGAGATCATAGCTGATCTTACCAGTTCAGTACCCCGTCCCCGCCTTTTCTCCGTAACCCTTAATCCCCTTAGCCTTCAGAAATATATCCAATTCTCTCTTGAAAATATTTATTGAATTAGCCTTCACAGCCCTCTGTGGCAGGGAATTCCACAGGCTCACCACTCTTTGAGTGAAGAAATTCTTCCTCATCTCTGTTTTAAATGATTTGCCCGCTATTTTTAGACTGTGGCCCCTGGTTCTGTGCTCCCCGGCCATTGGAAACATTCTCTCTGAATTCAGCCTGTCCAGGCCTGCCATAATTTTATATGTTTCGATGAGATCCCCTCTCAATCTTCTAAACTCCAGTGAGTACAAGCCCAAACTATTTAATCTCTCTTCGTAGGTCATTCCCGCCATTCCAGGTATCAGCCTGGTGAATCGCCGTTGCACTCTTTCCATGACAAGAACATCCTTCCGCAGATGGGGCGACCAAAACTGTACACAATACTCCAGATGCGGTCTCACCAGCACCTTGTACAGCTGTAGTAAGGTATCCCTATTCCTATACTCGAACCCCCTTGATATGAAGGCCAACATACCATTTGCCTTCTTAATCGCCTGTTGCACCTGCATGCTCTCCTTCAGTGACTGGTGCACAAGAACACCCAGGTCCCTCTGCACTTCCCCATCTCCCAATCTATTGCCATTTAGATAATAATCTACCCTCCTGTTTTTACCCCCAAAGTGGATAACCTCGCATTTATCCACATTATAGTGCATCTGCCACGTATCCGCCCATTCCCCCAACCTGTCCAAATCACACTGTAGCCTCCTGACATCCTCATCAGAGCCCACCCCTCCTCCTAGTTTAGTGTCGTCAGCGAATTTGGAAATATTGCATCCAATTCCCTGATCCAGATCATTTATATATATTGTGAACAGCTGGGGTCCCAGGACAGATCCTTGCGGCACCCCGCTGGTCACTGCCTGCCACTCCGAAAACGAGCCGTTTATTCCAACTCTCTGTTTTCTATCCGCCAGCCAGTTCTCTATCCACGTTAATACTTTGCCCCCAATCCCATGAGCCTTAATTTTGCATGATAATCTTTTGTGTGGAACCTTATCGAAGGCTTTCTGGAAGTCAAGGTACACCACATCCACTGGCTCTCCCCCATCTATTCTACCAGTTACCTCCTCAAAAAATTCCAGCAGATTAGTCAAACACGATTTACCCTTTGTAAATCCATGTTGACTCTGTCCGATCCTTTCCCCATTTGTCAAGTGCTCCGCTATTTTATCCTTAATAATGGACTCTAGCATTTTGCCCACAACCGATGTAAGGCTTACTGGTCTATAATTCCCTGCTTTCTCTCTACCCCCCTTTTTAAATATTGGGGTAACATTAGCTACCCTCCAATCCACGGGTACTGTTCCCGAGTCAATGGAGTTCCGGAAGATGATCCTTAGAGCATCTGCTATCTCCAGGGCCACCTCCTTAAGTACCCTAGGATGTAGTTTATCAGGCCCTGGGGATTTGTCGGCCTTCAGTCCCCTCAACTTACCCAACACCATATCCCTAGAGATACTAATTTCTGTCAGCTCCTCCCTCTCATTAGTCCCTGTTTGCCGATATTCCTGGGAGGTTATTTGTGTCCTCCTTTGTGAATACAGAACCAAAGTATGAGTTTAATTGGTCTGCCATTTCCTTATTCTCCATTATATATTCTCCCGAATCGGACTGCAAGGGACCGACTTGGGATTTTACCAGTCTTTTCCTCCTGATATACCGATAAAAGCTTTTGCAGTCTGTCTTTATGTTTGCTGCAAGTTTACTTTCGTATTCTATTTTCCCCTTCCTGATTAATCCCTTTGTCCTCTTTTGCTGTATCCTGTACTGCCCCCAATCTTCCGGTCTGGTGCTTTTTTTTGCCAGTTGATATGCCCTTTTTTTTGATTTTATGCTGTCCCTAATTTCCCTCGTTATCCACGGTTGAGTCACCTTTTTAGGTTTATTTTTATGCCAAACCGGTATAAACATGTTCTGGAATTCTTCCATTCTATCTTTGAATGCTTTGAATGAGTATAGGAACAAGGATGTCTTGCTGCAGTTGTACAGGGCCTTGGTGAGACCACACCTTGAGTATTGTGTGCAGTTTTGGTCGCCTTATCTGAGGAAGGATGTTCTTGCCATGGAAGGAGTTCAGCGAAGATTCACCAGGCTGATACCTGGGATGGCAGGAATGACGTATGAGGAGAGATTGGGTCGATTGGGCTTGTACTCGCTGGAGTTTAGAAGAATGAGAGGGGATCTCATTGAAACTTATAAAATTCTGACAGGACTGGACAGACTAGATGCAGGAAGGATGTTCCCGATGGTCGGGGAGTCCAGAACCAGGGGTCACAGTCTAAGGATAAGGGGTAGGCCATTTAGGACAGAAATGAGGAGGAATTTCTTCACTCAGAGAGTGGTGAACCTGTGGAATTCTCTACCACAGAAGGCAGCAGAGGCCAATTCATTAAATATATCCAAGAATGAGTTGGATATATTTCTTAAGGCTAAAGGGATCAAGGGGTGTGGGGAGAAAGCAGGGACCGGGTACTGAACTTGGATGATCAGTCATGATTGCATTGAATGGCGGAGCAGGCTCGAGGGGCCGAATGGCCTACTCCTGCTCCTATCTTCTATGTATCTATGTTTCTATGGAAGAGACCAGGACAGATGACCAAAACCTTGGTCAAAGAGGTAGGTTTTAAGGAGCATTGAGGCTTTGCCGGACTGTGAGCCAATGTAGGTCAGCAAGCACAGGGCCGATGGGTGAACGGGACTCGGTGCAAGTTAAGATATGGGCAAGAGAGTTTTGGAAGAGCTCAAGTTCCGTTTATGATGCATTTCAGCGAGAGTTGTCATTACATTATATATTTGTAAGAAGATAACCAAGCATTTCTTCACAAAAACAGTGTGCCTTTACTAATGCAAAAGCCACGCATGTTGCAAATTGCGTGAGATTGGAAGGGAGATTGTCTGCTGCTATCCCAAATTCCACATTGGGAGATTCTGCACTCTCAACCAATTATTACATTACAAGGACGACTGCTCTTCAAAAGTACTGAATTGGCTGTAAAGCACTATGGGATGCCCTACAAGTGCAATATAAGTGCAAATTCTTTCAAATCTTAAACCTATAGCAGCTGCTGCAGCACAGCAATCCTGGACACCAACATGGACTTCCAACATGGCGGGAGCCTTTCAACTTTGCTTTCAGCGCGCCAGGTGCGAGCTGTACCTGAAAACTCCTCCATGCACTGGCTATTCCCCCATAAAACTCGGAGCAGTCAGTGGAATACTGGGCCCCAAGCACAGGGCACGGCCGATGCGGACACCTGCTCCACAAGTGGAAGATGAGGGATGACCTGGAGTTCGACTGTTCGAGTCCCAGACCATGGAACACCTCACATCAACCTGCCCACTAGGATCTGTTGCGGGAGGCTGACAGTCCAGTGCAGTGCTGAAGGAGTGCTGCACTGTCGGAGGTGTCGTCTTTCGGATGAGACGTTAAACCCAGGCCCCGTCTGCTCTCTCAGGTGGGCGTAAAAGATCCCATGGCACTATTTCGAAGAAGAGCAGGGGAGTTATCCCCGGTGTCCTGGCCAATATTTATCCTTCAATCAACATAACAAAAAAACAGATGATCTGGTCATTATCTCATTGCTGTTTGTGGGAGCTTGCTGTGCGCAAATGGGCTGCTGTTTTTCCTACATTACAACAGTGACTACACTCCAAAAGTACTTCATGGGCTGTAAAGCGCTTTGAAACGTCCAGTGGTTGTGAAAGGCGCTACATAAATGTAAGTCTTTCTTCCTTTCTCCACTCGGCATCTCAGGCGGCCATCGACTGGATAGCCAAACTAGACATTACAAGGACGACTGGCTGAAGATTGTCGGACAGGAGGAATGGTGGAAATGGAATGGCGGCGCGCACAGACGCAGCGGCTTTGCTTCTCCCAGGACGGTGCTATTTACATTTAATGTTAATGTTATTTGTACTGGACTCATGGGAGCTTGCAAGATCACATTTCGTTGTTCATGTACTTGTGCATTGTACAATGACAATAAAGTTGAATTATTATTATTATTATCCTGGCGAATATGGTTCGTAAAACTGCGATAGTTTTTTCCGTGGTGGTTGAGGACATTTTTATTACCTCTGGCCACTTTGAATGTGCATCCACCGCAATTAAAAACATCGAGTCCATGAAGGGACCAGCAAAATCAATGTGCACCCTTTGCCATGGAGATGAGGGCCACTCCCATGGATGCAGAGGAGCTTGTGGTGGGGCGTTTTGGACCTTCTGGCATCCTAAGCTTTTCCCATCATACAAAAGTAGTACTAGTCGTAGTGCTGGACCCCACCTGCATAGAACACAGCGCTCAGGTCAAACTCCCAGGGGAGAGCGAGCAGGAGAAGAACAGGGAAAATCCCACAACCACTGTTTGCTTTTAATTACAGACAGTCAGTGGTGGGACTTCCTGTTCTATGTTGCTAAGCAATTAAAGAATGGGAGTAAGAGTCGTGTTGCTGAGGAACTAGCCCCTGAATAATGAACTCAGTTTCCATGAAATGGCTCTGAATTGTTGAGTTTGTGTAATGTAATTGCAGCAAAACTCCTTTGTCTCCTTCATTAAAAGACACTGGCAATGGGATTGTTGACATATTTGCACAGCTGGTGCTGGGCTCATGTTACAATGATTAATGTATAGTTTCATCACTTCCATTTCTACCAATTTACACCTGGCACTGCCCCACGGTGGGGTATAGTTTATGATACCAAAATACTGCGGATGCTGGAAATCCAAAATAACAACAGGAAATGCTGGAAAAACTCAGCAGGCCAGGCAACATCCGTGGAGAGAGAAATAGAGTCAACGTTTCAGGTCGAAACCCTTCGTCAGGACTGAGAAACACAGGAAATGAAACAGATTAAAAGGCCAGTTTGGGGGCTGGGAAATGGGGATGAAAGAACAAAAGAGAAGTGAAGAGACATTAAGAGGTATTCAAAACCAGACGAGATGGTGAGAGGACTAGTGGAGACAAAAGATGGCTCTAGATGAGGTGTGAAATGCGCTGGCCTCGGCCCCTATTACATTTTTATATATTTTTTATCCACACCTTTGTTTTGGCCCTTCCCCCTTTTTTTTCTCCCACATGGCAGCTGTCTCCCATTCTGCCAGCGCATTTCACACCTAATCTAGAGCCGTCTTTTGTCTCCACTAGTCCGATCACCATCTCGTCTGGTTTTGAATACCTCTTAATGTCTCTTCACTTCTCTCTTGTTCTTTCATCCCCATTTCCCAGCCCCTATACTGGCCTTTTAATCTGTTTCATTTCCTGTGTGTTTTCTCAGTCCTGGCGAAGGGTTTCGACCTGAAACGTTAACTCTGTTTCTCTCTCCACGGATGTTGCCTGGCCTGCTGAGTTTTTCCAGCATTTTCTGTTGTTATGTGGGGTATAGTTTATACTGAGGAAGACTGCGACAAAATACAAGACATTAACAAACTTGTAGAAATGGGTGTGAAAATGGAAAATGAATTTCAATATAGATAAGTGTGAGGTGGTGCCTTTTGGTGGGAGAAATAAGGTGGCCACCTACTCCTTCAAACAAAAGCATCTAAATGGGGTAGAGGAGCAAAGGGATCTGGGGGTACACATTCACAAATCAGTAAAAGCCGCAATGCAGGTTAAGCCATAAAAAATGCAAAGTACCAGGGTTCATTTCTAGAGGAATAGAATTCAAAAGCCCAGAAGTTATGTTGAACTTACAGAACCCTGGCTAGACCACACTTGGAGGACAGTGCTGGTCTCCATATTACAGAAAGGATATCGAGGCACTGGGGAAAGTGAAAAAAAGATTTACAAGGATGATACCAAAACTGAGAGCATACAACTATCAGGAAAGGCTGAACAGGCTGGGGCTCTTTTCTCTAGAAAAAAGACTACGAGGTGGCCTGATAAATGTCTTGAAAATTCTGAAGGAGTTTGAAACTGTATGGAGCAGTTGAGGCGGTTAGCAATGCTGCATTTAAGGGCATGCTAAATAAACACATGAGGGAGAAAGGAATAGAAGAATATGTTGATAAGCTTAGATGAAGTAAGGTATGAGGAGGCACACATTTTAGTGGAGCATAAACACGGGCAAGGGCCAGCTGGGCTGATGGCCTGTTTCTGTGCAGCACATTCTATGTAATTCGATGTAATACCCACTGCCAGCTAGTGCGGCTCTGCAGGGGATTTGTCATGGGTGATTCACAGCTACTTCTGGAACTAATGGATTTTCTTCTGCTGATCGAATTGAGAGACACGAGTGGTAAAAAGGAATTCACAGACGTGGAATTCTAAAATAAACACAGAAAGGCTAGAAATGTACAGCAGGTTGATTGACATCTGAGAGCGAAAGAGTGGCATGTGTTTGAGCTGTAACTCTCCAGGGGCAGTCAGGCTGGTGAAGCCACTTTTACAACATTGGTAAGGGCGAGATAGTGCTTGGCCACTACAGAGTGCGAAGGAGACTAGGAGAAGCCAAAGAAAATTCACCAACTACTTCCATAAAGAGGCATGGAATAACCCAGCCTTTTAGTAGATGTTTTAATACTGAACAGAGAGTTTGGAAATTGTTAATAGGTCACTATGGCACGGGTGGAAGCCGGCATCTAGGAGCAACCTGGAGTGTATACACCTTCAGCTAGGACTAGGGATAGGAGCTACCTGGAGTGTAAACACCTTCAGTGAGAACTATGGATAGGAGCTACCTGGAGTGTAAACACCTTCAGCTAGGACTATGGATAGGAGCTACCTGGAGTGTAAACACCTTCAGCTAGGTCTATGGATAGGAGATACCTGGAGTGTAAAGACCTTCAGCTAGGACTAGGGATAGGAGCTACGTGGAGTGTAAACACCTTCAGCTAGGACTATGGATAGGAGTTCCCTGGAGTATAAACCCCTTCAGCTAGGACTAGGGATAGGAGATACCTGGAGTGTAAAGACCTTCAGCTAGGACTATGGATAGGAGCTACCTGGAGTGTATACACCTTCAGTGAGAACTATGGATAGGAGCTACCTGGAGTGGAAACACCTTCAGTGAGAACTATGGATAGGAGATAGCTGGAGTGTAAACACCTTCAGTGAGAACTATGGATAGGAGCTACCTGGAGTGTAAACACCTTCAGCTAGGACTATGGATAGGAGATACCTGGAGTGTATACACCTTCAGCGAGGACTAGGGATAGGAGCTACCTGGAGTGTAAAGACCTTCAGCTAGGACTAGGGATAGGAGTTACCTGGAGTGTAAACACCTTCAGCTAGGACTATGGATAGGAGCTACCTGGAGTGTAAACACCTTCAGCTAGGACTAGGAATAGGAGATACCTGGAGTGTAAACACCTTCAGCTAGGACTAGGGATAGGAGCTACCTGGAGTGTATACACCTTCAGCGAGGACTAGGGATAGGAGCTTGACTTGGCTGACACTGTATTTCCTTATCAAATTTGAAGTGCTCCCCAGGAGAATACCAAAACAGGAGGCCAACAAAGCCACAACAATAAAGCTGCTTGTCATGTGTCCCTCAGATGGGGTGCTCAGGGTCGATGCGTTCGGAGTGTACATATCACACTTCAATGTGTTGGCACCTGCACGGGAGGAGGCCATTCAGCCCCTCGAGCCTGCTCCACCATTCAGTGAGATCATGGCTCAACTCCCTTTACCTGCCTTTGCTTCATAGCCTTTGGTACCCTTACCTCACAAACACCTATTGATCCCAGTCTTGCAAATTTCAATTGGCCCAGTGGCCACAGCCTTTTGCGGGAGGCAGTTCTCGATTTCCACAACCCTTTTTGTGAAAAAAGAGTTTCCTAATTTCACTCCTGAACGGCCGCGCTCTAATTTTAAGAAAATGCCCCTTTGTTCTGGATTCCCTCACCAGAGGAAGCAGTTTCTCTGGATCTACCCTATCGAATCACTTCATCATTTTAAAGGCCGTGATTAGTTCACCCCTCAAGCTTCTAAACTCAAGGGAATATAAATCAAGTTTATGCAACCTGTCCTCATAACTTAACCCTCTAAATCCGGGTATCATTCTGGTGAATCTGCGCTGCACCCCCTCCAAGGCCAGTGTATCCTTCCTGAGGTGCGGGGCCCAGAACTGAACGCTGTGCTCCAGATAGGGTCCGACCAAGGCTCTGTACAGCTGAAGCATCACTTCAGCCCCTTTGTATTCCAGCCCCATTGAGATAAAGACCAACATTCCATTAGCCTTTTTGATTGCTTGGTTGGCGAGAGACACTGTCAGAACTTTGTCAGCGTATTACAAATGATGTCTTACAGCAAATGCAAACCCCACCATAATTAAAGCCAGGGTCAGTTCTACCCAATCTGGGTCTCCTGCCCAGAGCGTGACATGCCTTTAAATCTGGAACATGTAACATCTGGCATTGGGCTGCCAGTGGTTTGCACGTGCTTTCTATTTAAGGAAATAAATATATATATTTTTAAATGGTCTGTGCCAAACCATTTAGGACTAGCTACATAACATCCTGTCACAGAGCAGCCACTGCCTGTAAAACGGACCTGGCAGATTGCCAAAAGTACAATGCCCTCTGAGTTGGCCAGCACTTCACTCGGCCACACTTACAACCAGACAGAGTTTTCATTTTTCTGACTTACTAATCACGTAATTTTCTCTCATCAAAGGCTGGAGTTTTGAATGGATAAATCTTACTAAAGTAAGCTGGTCATCCATTTTTCAACACGTCACAACCCTACATTAAGCTCCTTTCAACAGGATTTTCATCTATCTGGGTGTGTATTTTCCTCTCCAGCAGAAAGCAGGCATGATGTGAAAGAATGAGACTCGGTCCTGTGTAAAGTAATGATCCCAAACCTCCTGGCATGTACCCACTCCTACATACGAACAATGTCGGACAGGTAAAGACCCACTGGTCCATCGGGCCTCTCCCACCCACCTGTGATCCCTACTCCATTCCAATAGCCACTAATCTGTGCCTGTGGTGTATGTAACCTGTTCCACCTTAAGAGAACATAAGCCTGTTCCACCTTAAGAGATGTAGGCCTAGAAATTCACTGGCCTTAGCGCCGCTTTTGAGGCGCTAGAGGGCCTAGCGGCGAAGTTATGGCCAGTTTTGAAATTGACAGGGGCCCTAAATCGGCGTTAGGCCGGTAGCGCTGCGCCGGCACCGATGACGTCATCGGTGTGCGCAGCGTCCCGGTTGCCATGGTAACCCGCCCGAACTCGGAAATTGAGTTGCGGCCGCCTCGCCCGTGGCAGCCGCAAGCAACGTTCTGGCAGAGGTGCCTTACAGAACGTTGCGCCGGCGCATTAAAGGCCCCGCGGCGACCGGCCGCTTTCCCGCCGCCCGCCTGGCCGCAGCTCCCTCCCCGGAATTCCCCCCCCCCCCCCCCCCGGAACAGAAGCAAGCCCGGCACTTGTCCGAGGTGCCGGGCTCATTTTTAAAAAGATTATCGCGGGCCGCGGCCGGGTGCAGGCAGCTCCTCCTTAAGGGAAGGAGGAGGCCTGCACTTCCCGAACCTGCCGCACCGCAGCGGGCGCCGCAGCGCTGGAATAGCGCCGAAATTCAGCGCATAGCGCCAGTTTTCAGGCGCTAACAGCTTTCAGCAGCGCCGGCAGCCGTTTGGGCGCAGAAGTAGTGAATTTTTGGCCCGCCCAGCGCGACTTAGCTCCGGCACTAACTTCCGGCGCTAAAGCCGTCGCTGCGCCAAAACCCAATTTCTAGGCCGTACTACTTTCTCTGGCTGCTGTATACGTAATACCAGTGGTGACCACACCGGTATATAAGCACTGTGTAGTAATATTGTATTCAATATAGTCCCGACCTCCAACCAGTAAAGACCTGTTGAATTTACTCTTGTAGTCTGTGTAGTAATTATCACTATAACACACAGACTTAACAGTGGCGACGAGTCCGATTCTTACCCTGCGGCAGTTATTTCCACGGCGGCTTCGTCCACAGACAGGATGTCGAAGAGAGGTTTCCACCCTCATCACCCTACTGGAAGGCACGTCGAGCGGCAGGCATCGAGAAACCGGAGTGCAGAAGACATCCTGACCTCGAAGCCTCCATCAGCGACTGTCAGCTTTCTTCTTTCTACCTCGGTGGTGGGTAAGCCGGGCAGCGACGCGACAGAAAGTCAACCGCGTTGGCTGTACAGACGGGGCTGGGAAGACGGAAGAATAAGGGCGGTGAGATCGATCGCGACCGGAGATAAGGGCCGGGCCGCTTTCGAGCGAGAGGCGCAGCGCGGGGACATCGATCGCGACCGGAGATAAGGGCCGCATTCGGGCTAAAAGGCGCAGAGTCTGGGGAAACTGAAGGCGCGAGAGCCGCGGTGAAGCGGAGACAGCGTCGGGGGACGGTTGAAGACCGCCAAGCGCGGGAAAACCGCCATTTTGTGGGCGGAGGACGACGACAAAGAGCGGGAAGCCGCCATCTTGGATAACATAAAAATACAATAAATTGCAACGATGCCTAAACATGGGAACATTAATACCTTTGATAGTGACATCGAAGATTGGGCCATGTATGTAGAACGCATACAAAATTATTGTAAGGCAAATAAAATTCCTGATGCAGATAAAGCACTAACATTATTAAATTTAATGGGTGCGAAGACATACGGGCAATTGAAACACCTGTTATCACCAGATGAACCGGCGGATAAGACGTTCGATGAGATTGTTACTGTCCTGAAAAATCATCTAAACCCCACGCCGCTGATGCTAGCGGAACGATTTAAATTTTACGACAGAAGGCAGCTGCAGAATGAAAGCAATGCTGAATATTTGATGGAATTACGTAAGCTAGCAAAATATTGTCAGTTTGGAACGGGACTGACAGAGGCACTACGAGATAAATTTGTGTGTGGCTTATTTAAACAGGATACACAAAAGCGACTGCTCGAGGAGAATGAGCTGACGCTTGAGAAGGCGGTCACTATGGCAGCAGCACACGAAGCCGCAGCGAGAGGCACGGCAGTAATGCAGCTACGGTCACCGGAACTCGGTACAAACAAATTGGGTTTGAGTTCTGTCAAATGTTATCGTTGTGGAAAGACAACGCACGATCAGAACCAGTGTTGGTTTAAAAACCAAGAATGCAGAACGTGTGGCAGGCTTGGCCACATAGCTAAAGTATGCCGGTCAGGAAAGAAGACCAGCAACAAAAAGTCACCGCAAGGAAAATACGCAAAAGTACACAAGGTGACAAAGAACAGCTTGACCGAACAGAAGTCAGATTCAGACGCTAGCAGTAATGAACTGGATAGCTTAAGAGTACACAACGTTGGTAAGGATGCAGATCTCCAGACAATTTGGGTCACTCTTCAGATAGCAGGAGTCCAAGTAAAAATGGAATTGGACACTGGATCGGCATTGACGGTCATGAATAAGAAAGATTACAGAAGGTTATTCCAACATATTCCCCTACAGGATACGGAGATTATATTGAAAACATACACGGGGCAAAGAGTGTACCCCATCGGAAAAATAGAGGTAGAAGTGGTCCACAAGGGCGAAGAAAGCCAAGTAATGGACTTATATGTGCTACCTGAAGGAGGTCCACCACTACTAGGATGGGAGTGGATTAGGAAAATGAATATGGACTGGCACTCCTTGAAGGCACTAACGGTAGATTCCGGGGAAACAGATGTCAAACCTAAACGATTGTCCAGAATATTGGATGATGCTAAAGAGGTGTTCCAGCAGGGACTGGGAACACAGAGGAATTACGGCAAACATCAAGATTGATGAACATGCACAACCAAAATTTTTTAAAGCCAGACCGGTACCCTATGCAATACCACCTACTGTTGAAGCGGAACTGGAAGCACTAGAACGTTCAGGTGTACTGTCTAAGGTAGATTGGAGTGAGTGGGCTACACCCATTGTTCCCGTTATGAAACGTCCTGCGAGCAACAAGCCAGGAGATCCAGGGAAGGTTCGCATCTGTGGAGATTTCAAAATCACCGTTAATCCGGTGCTTCACACGGTGCAGTATCCGCTTCCACGGATTGAGGATATTTTCGCTTCATTGTCTGGCGGGAAACACTTCAAGATAGACCTGGCGCAGGCGTACTTGCAGATGGAGGTTGAGGAAGAGTCACGCCAATACCTCACAATCAACACGCATCGAGGGTTGTACCGGTACAATAGGCTGGTTTTTGGAGTGGCATCGGCTCCAGCAATTTGGCAGAGGGCCATGGAGCAGGTATTACAGGGAATTCCAGGCACACAATGTTACCTGGACGATATTCTGATCACAGGTGATGGTGATGAACAACATCTTGCAAACTTGGAACTGGTGCTCAACAGACTGAAAGAGTATGGACTTAGAGTAAATCGGCAGAAATGTGAGTTCTTCCAGAAGCAGATCTCGTACTGTGGCCATGTCATTGACCGGGAGGGGCTTCATAAGTCTCCTGACAAGACTGAGGCAGTTGTAAAGGCTCCCGCTCCGGAGAATGTCTCTCAGTTGAGGTCGTTTCTAGGATTAATTAACTATTACCATAAATTTCTGCCAAATCTATCCACGGTACTGCACCCGTTAAACGCTCTTTTACAGAAAGGGGTACCATGGGAATGGGGCGAAAACTGTAAGAAGGCATTTCGCAAAAGCAAAGAATTGATCACCTCAGACGAAGTGTTGGCTCACTTCAACCCGACACTGCCTATTCGGTTGGCTTGTGATGCTTCCCCATATGGTATTGGGGCAGTACTCTCACACAAGTTGCCAAATGGCACGGAAAGGCCAGTCGCGTTTGCATCCAGATCATTGACCTCCGCTGAGCGCAACTATGCGCAGATCGATAGGGAGGCTCTTAGCCTTGTATGGGGAGTGAAGAAGTTTAATCATTACCTGCAGGGCCAAAAATTCACACTTCTGACAGACCATCAACCGTTGGTATCCATTTTTAACCCTAAGAAGGGTGTTTCGGTGATGACAGCGCAGCGTCTCCAGAGATGGTCTCTTTTCCTAGGGGCACATCAATATCAAATAGAATTCAAAGGTACGAAACAGCATGGCAATGCTGATGGGCTGTCGCGCCTGCCACTACCTGAAGAAGACACGACGAAAGTTGACCCTGTTGAGTTATTTCATTCGACCATCATCGAGTGTTTACCAGTCACCAATGCAAGTATTGAAAGAGAAACCAGGAACGACCCAACACTGTCCAGAGTCTACGAGGTGACAGTGAAAGGATGGCCAACACGGGGTGGTCCTCTGTTACCGGCATTTTCGGCAAGGCGAGACCAGCTGTCCGTCTGCCATGGTACCTTGATGTACGGGACAAGAGTGATTATTCCTCCCAAGTTAAGGGAAAGAGTTTTAAACGAACTGCATGAAGGTCATCTGGGGGGAGTTAAAATGAAAAGTCTTGCTAGGGCTTATGTATGGTGGCCGGGTATTGACCAACAGATTGAGGAGTTAACGGAAAGCTGCGCTGGGTGCCAAAAAGTGCAAAATGCACCTCCGATAGCACCGCTACACCCATGGGAATGGCCTTCAGCCCCATGGCAACGCGTACACATTGACTTTGCTGGTCCATTCATGGGCTCCATGTTCCTAATCGCGGTGGACGCACATTCCAAATGGCCAGAAGTCATCAAGATGAATACCACTACTTCAGAAAAGACAATTGCGGTGTTAAGAACAATATTCGCAAGGAACGGATTGCCAGAACAGATCTGTTCGGACAACGGACCACAGTTTGTATCGGAAGAATTCTGACAATTCTTAAAGAAGAATGGAGTAAAACATTGTACCTCTGCCCCATATCATCCGGCGACAAACGGGTTGGCTGAAAGATTTGTCCAGACATTCAAAAAGGCAATTAAGGCCATGAACGATGATCAGATTCCGCTGCAACACAAGGTCGACAAGTTCCTGATGTCATATCGAAACGCCGATCATGCAGTGACTAACCAAAGTCCTGCCATGATGTTTTATAACAGGAGGTTGCGGTCCAAGTTGAACTTGTTAAAACCAGATGTGCGGAGGGAAGTGGAAAACAAACAGTTTCGGCATATTAACAACAAGACCACTCGAACTTTCGACGTAGGACAACCAGTGTTGGCAAGGGGCTATGGAAACGAAAAATGGCAGTCCGGAACAATTCGGGCCAGACAAGGACCTCTGATGTACACAGTAGATATTGGTCATAATGTGATAAGGCGTCATGCGGATCAACTGGTAGAGTCGAGAGCAAGGGTCGAACCCATGGTTGTGACAGAGACAACTGTGGAAGACGTTAATGAACCTGAAGCATCTACCTCGGCAGGGAATGTACTTGATGATGATGACACCCAATACATTGGAAACCAAATAGAGGAGGCACCTCAACAACAAGAATCAGAGACTACTGAGAGGCGTTATCCAAGCCGCATCAGAAAGCCTCCTGAGAGACTGAACCTTTGAACTGTTATACCTGAAGTTATATATGTATATATGTTATTATGTTATGTTAAATGGGGATATGACTGTTAAGCTAAAAAGGGAGGATTGTGGTGTATGTAACCTGTTCCACCTTAAGAGAACTTAAGCCTGTTCCACCTTAAGAGATGTACTACTTTCTCTGGCTGCTGTATACGTAATACCGGTGGTGACCACACCGGTATATAAGCACTGTGTAGTAATATTGTATTCAGTATAGTCCCGACCTCCAACCAGTAAAGACCTGTTGAATTTACTCTCTTAGTCTGTGTAGTAATTATCACTATAACACACAGACTTAACAGTGCCCGCTACATGTTAGAACATAAGAACATAAGAAATAGGAGCAGGAGTAGGCCAATCGGCCCCTCGAGCCTGCTCCGCCATTCAATAAGATCATGGCTGATCTGATCCTAACTGCCAATCCACTATCACAGAACCATCTCCTGCATCTAACAGAATTAGACACACGAAATAGGAGCAGGATCAGGCTACACGGCCCCTGGGCCCGCTCCGCTACCCACAGGGCCATGACCGATCCGAACCTAGACTCATGTCCAAATTCCTGCCCACTCCCCGTAACCCTTAATTCCCTTTACTTCTAGGAAACTGTCTATTTCTGTTTTAAATTTATGTAATGATGTAGCTTCTACAGTTTTTTGGGGCAGCATATTCCATGGACCTACCACCCTCTGAGTGAAGTAGTTCCTCCTCATCTCAGTTTTGAAAGAGCAGCCCCTTATTCTAAGACTATGCCCCCTAGTTCTAGTTGCCTGGTCTGTCACTGACATTTGTCTTTGTTACAGACTTGCGACAGGGCGAGGGACAGAAAAGCAACATGCAGTGAGAGAGCAATAAGAGGAAAATGCAAGACAAAAATTAAATAAAAGGAGGGATGAAGTTAGTCCAGTACAGATCTTCCACACGGACACTGAGCTCTGGACCGCTGAACCTCAGCGACTCTCTAAGACAGGCACAAAATTTGTTTATGTGGTTTATCGAGGGAGAAATTTGCAGGGCTAGTGGAGAAAGAGCAGGGGAGTGGGACTAATTGGAGAGCTCTTTCAAAGAGCCGGCACAGGCACAATGGGCCAAATGGCCTCCTTCTGTGCTGTAAGATTCTGTGATTCTGCGTGTGCTGTCACCATAACAAGATTGGCTGTTCCCCCTGCCCCACGATATAAAGGATTCTCTGCCCCTTTAAAAGGCGCCCCCCCTGACTGACTATTCAGATAGAGCGCACAGGATAATACTCCCAGAGATCATAGGAAGGGAATTACTTTACCATTTAAAAGCAAAACAAGGGTGGTTTCAGTCTGTTATATATTGTACAAGAAGTCCTAAGGGGCAAGTTTGTGATGCCACACTCATAGGGAAATAAATCAATGCCTGGCACTGCTGGTAGAATAACTTGTCTCAATACTGTAGCACACCACACACAGGCAGGTTGGGCTGGGCATGGAGCTCCTCAGCGATCCCATTGAAGCTCCAGTTAGAGATGACAACTGCTGTGTAACTGTTGGTTTCATTCATGAATGACTCATTTGTGAGTTAGTCTCCAATCTAATCCTGATAAACAGTTGCTGTTCCCTTGGCTTTAATAGCAAGATATTTTGAGTCACAAACAGCTGTCAGGATTTTCTAGCTGGGCTGTCCCATCTGAGAGGCTCAGGAGTTACCAGAAACTGCAAACCCAAGAGGAACCCGAGCTATTAGGGCAGCAGTTAATCCTCTAAGAAAAAGAAAAGAAAGACTTGCATTTCTATAGCGCCTTTCACGACACTTTACAGCCAATGAAGTACTTTTGAAATGAAGTCACTGCTGTAATGTGGGACATGCGGCAGCCAATTTGCGCACAGCAAGCTCCCACAAACAGCAATGTGAAAATGACCAGATAATCTGTTTTTGTTATGTTGGTTGAGTGATAAATATTGGCCAGGAAACCAGGGATAACTCCCCTGCTCTTCTTCGAAATAGTGCCATGGGATCTTTTACGACCACCAGACGGCTTAACCTCTGACAGTGCAGCACTCCCTCAGCACTGTACTGGAGTGTCAGCCTAGCTTTATGTGGGACTTGAACCCACAACCTTCTGACTCAGAGGCGAGAGTGTTACCCACTGAGCCATGGCTGACACTTGTGACAAACAGGTTGGTTGTATTTCCATTCAGTCTTCTTCCCGCGGGTGTCAAGGCATCACTCACTGCACGGTCACTGTCTGTTAGTCACTGTGATCACACCTGTTTGATCTGTTTGATCCGTTTGATCCAGTTGGGGTTTGAGCGCAGTCGATATTTTCAACAGAATATTCAAACCCGGAATGGACATCAAACCAGGAGCAGAGAGACACATTGACACATATAGAGTAGGGTTGCCACACAGCAAGGTTCAGGTCTGTCTTTGGCAGTGAATTGAACCCTAACTGCTCTGGTGGAATCCAGGTGGGTGGGCAGTTAATGCTGCCCAGTTTATTTGCCCGTCCTGTAGCCACTGGGAGCTGACCATTCCCAGCTTTTACTTGCTCTACTAAGTGGCAAGGATACCCGCCCAGCAAACTCACATGCGTCAATTTTCTAAGTCCGGGTCTGTGTGGAGTTTGCACATTCTCCCCGGTTTCCTCCGGGTGCTCCGGTCCCTTAGTGTTAGGGGGATTAAATACGTGGGGTTATGGGGATAGGGTGGGATATGTGTTGGTGTAGGCATTACGGGGATCGGGTGGGATATGTGTCGGTGCAGGCTCGATGGGCCTAAATGGCCCCTATCTGCACTGTGGGGTTTCTGTGATTTCTGTGAATCAGTTCTAATTTGACTTGCCCTGTTGTAACACTCGTCTGAATTGCGAGAGTTAATAGCACTCCATTCTCAGATCCAGGTTTATCTGCAGAATAATTATTCGCAACTCCAGATGCAATTTCAGACGAGTCTAGAAAGAAAGAACTTTCTATCGCGCCTTTCACGAACTCAGGACGTCCCAAAGCGCTTTACAGCCAATGAAGTACTTTTGAAATGTAGTCACTATTTTAAAGAAACGCAGCAGCCAATTTGCACACAGCAAGGTCCCACAAGCAGCAATGAGAAAAATGACCCTGCTACCATTGGCTCTCCATGGCCCATGTGATCCCAGGGGACGCTTCGAACTAACTGCGCCCCTGGGATACGCAAGCACTGCGCGCCAGCAGTTGGAGCAGGCCCAGGATCGGAATTCCACGGGGGCCTACAGCTCAACGGCCGGCGCGCTAGGTAAGTGCAGGTCGGAGGCTTGCACCCACGGGAAGCCACCGACCCGAATTTCTGGGCCACTGACAAATTATTTCAATGTGACAGGTTGGGTTGGACCAGTGCAGATCTCGGTCAGATATTAGGCGGTTCTTCTTTTCCCAGAGAGTAGTAAACCTGTGGATCAGCTTGCGCAATGAGTGCTGATTCACTGTATACCTTCAAGCGAGAGCTGGTCCAGTTACTGGCTGGGAAGGAGATCACTTCACACAAGAGGGAGGTACCAATTAATACAAGTCATGGTCAATGTGGCCTCCTGGACTAGTTTCAATCGCCTAGAGGGATTTGAAAGGAATTTTCCAGATTTTTATCCCCCTAATTGCCCTTGGGTTTTTGATCTGTTTTGTGCCTCTCCCAGGAGATTAAATGGCACCCCAGGGGGTAGGGAGCAACATTCCTGCTAAGCTGTGCGGCTGTGTGGCCCACCAGTGGGTCAGGAGGTCCCGCGCAGGCCGCTCATCGGTGTTTACCTGGGAGAACCCGCGCATGCGTGAAAATTTGAATGGGCCGCGCAGCCCGTTAAAGGGACCGCGCACGAAAAAATTATTGGGGTGAACATTGGTAAGCAGTCTCTTGACGTGATACATAAGACATCACAACTGTATGGGACAGGCTAGATAGACCAGCTGGTCCTTTCCTGTCCGAGGTTTGCGGTTGTCTGTATGTGAAAGGAGTCCTAAACATGGACCTCCAGCAGTGGTTGGTGGCATCTCAGCCAATCAGATAACGCTCGCTCTCAATCACCCTGGCTCAGTCCGGTCACCCTGGCTCAGTCCGGTCACCCTGGCTCAGTCCCGTCACCCTGGCTCAGTCCGGTCACCCTGGCTCAGTCCGGTCACCCTGGCTCAGTCCGATCTCTCCTGCAGTTGAATTAAAACAGGGTGTGATTGCGACAGGTAGTCAGATATTCTCATCTCACAGTCAGTCCACCTTGGGTCTGCTGGCAGTCTCCATTGAGAAGAGCAACCTCCACCAACACATCTACTAAAGTGAGGCACGTTACCCCTCTTTGTAGATGTGGGGGGGGGGGCAGAGTGGCTGGGAGAGCACAGAGCACCCCTCGGGCAGCCTGACCCTCTTGGCATCCCCCGAAACTCCTCTTTCATGGCGGCACCAGATTGGCAAATTCTCTGGTGTGAAAAAATATAATGATAAAGGCTCATGGGAGCATAAGTGCTAGTATTAAAATATATACACAAGTCCCGAAACATTTACATTTCAATTTTGTACCATTCTCTGCCCCATATTCATCGCATGCATCAGTTGGGAGCGTTCTATGCCATCTCAGCCCCAACCAGATTATAGAGCAGGGCCCAAAACCAGCCCAAAACCACCTTTTTTCCCTCTCCCACATGGCAGCTGTCTCCCATTCTGCCAGAGCATTTCACACCTAATCTAGAGCCGTCTTTTGTCTCCACTAGTCCTATCACCATCTCGTCTGGTTTTGAATACCTCTTAATGTCTCTTCACTTCTTTTGTTCTGTCCCAGCCCTACCTTTCGATCGATTTCATTTCCTTTCCAGTTTTGAAAAAGGGTTTTGACCCGAAACGTTGACTCTAATTTCTCTCCACGGATGTTGCCTGGCCTGCTGAGTTTTTCCAGCATTTTCTGTTGTTATTGTAAATTTGGCACAGTGGTGTGCACCAGATTTCCCCAGCCACTGCTGCCCAAGTGGAGCCCCAAATCAGGAGCTAAGTACACCAACATGGGCCGCACAGACTCACAATCAGACTCACACATACAGACACACTCATACCCACTTGTCTGCTCACTTTCTTCCCTGGCACAGATGAACAGGTGGATTTCTGTTGAATCCAAGCTGATAATGAAAAAGCTTCAATTGAACTCCCAGACTCTGGGGGAGCTCCGAGTTCGAGAATCCTAACTTAATATTTCCATCTTTAGTTATAATATTGATTATTTTTCTATTAGCAGGAGCGCTTCAACCAAGGACAGCCACAGAACTATTTTACATTCCTGAAGGGGCTACTATTGTTTACATCCTGTAGCTGTACTTGATGCTGAGTGCCTTCAGTCTCAGGGCCTGGTGCAGTGATACAGGAACTAACATCACTCCCCAGAGTGCATAGCTCCCAACAGCAGACACAGATAGAATCATGAGTCCAGCATGAGAAAAGATCGTTTGATCTTGAGACCACACCTTGAGTATTGTGTGCAGTTTTGGTCACCTTATCTGAGGAAGGATGTTCTTGCCATGGAGGGAGTGCAGCGAAGATTCACCAGACTGATACCTGGGATGGTAGGAATGACGTATGAGGAGAGATTGGGTCGATTGGGCTTATACTCACTAGAGTTTAGAAGAATGAGAGGGGATCTCATTGAAACTTATAAAATTCTAACAGGACATAGAAACATAGAAGATAGGAGCAGGAGTAGGCCATTCGGCCCCTCGAGCCTGCTCTGCCATTCAATGAGATCATGGCTGATCATCCAAATTCAGTACCCTGTCCCTGCCTTCTCCCCATATCCCTTGATCCCTTTAGCCTCAAGAAATATATCCAACTCTTTCTTGAATATATTTAATGAACTGGCCTCCACCGCCCTCTGTGGCAGAGAATTCCACAGGTTCACCACTCTCTGGGTGAAGAAATTCCTCCTCATTTCAGTCCTAAATGGCTTACCCCTTATCCTTAGACTATGACCCCTGGTTCTGGACTCCCCAGCCATCAGAAACATCCTTTCTGCATCTAGTCTGTCCAGACCTGACAGAATTGTATAGGTTTCGATGAGATCCCCTCTCAATCTTCTAAACTCCAGTGAGTATAAGCCCAATCGACACAATCTCTCCTCGTACGTCATTCCTGCCATCCCAGGTATCAGCCTGGTGAATCTTCGCTGCAACTCCCTCCATGGCAAGAACGTCCTTCCTCAGGTAAGGTGACCAAAACTGCACACAATACTCAAGGTGCGGTCTCACCAAGGCCCTGTACAACTGCAGCAAGACATCCTTGTTCTTGTACTCGAACCCTCTTGCTACGAAGGCCAACATACCATTTGCCTTCTTAACCGCCTGCTGCACCTGCATGCTTACCTTCAGCGACTGGTGCACAAGAACACCCAGGTCTCTTTGCACTTCCCCTTCTCCCAATCTATTGCCATTCAAATAATAATCTGCCTTCCTGTTTTTGCCACCAAAGTGGATAACCTCACATTTATCCACATTATAGTGCATTTGCCATGTTTCTGCCCAATCACCCAACCTGTCCAAATTGTACTGGAGTTTCACGACATCCTCCTCACAGCTTATCCTCCCACCCAGCTTTGTGTCGTCTGCAAATTTGGAGATATTACATCCAAGGGCAGCAGACGCATGGGAACATCACCACCTACAAGTTCCCCTCCAAGCCACACACCATCCTGACTTGGACCTGTATCGCCGATCCTTCACTGTCGCTGGGCCAAAATCCTGGAACTCCCTTCCTAACAGCATTGTGGGTGTACCTACACCATATGGACTGCCGCGGTTCAAGAAGGCGGCTCACCACCATCTTCTCAAGGGCAATTAGGGATGGACACTAAATGCAGGCCTAGCCAGCGACGCCCACATCCCATCAATGAATAAAAAAAAATAATAAAAAATGCCCTCGTCCAGATCATTAATATATATTGTGAACAGCTGGGGTCCTAGGACCGATCCTCGCGGTACCCCACTAGTCACTGCCTGCCACTGGACAGACTGGATGCAGAAAGGATGTTCCCGATGGCCGGGGAGTCCAGAACCAGGGGTCACAGTCTAAGGATAAGGGGTAAGCCATTTAGGACAGAGATGAGGAGGAATTTCTTCACCCAGAGAGTGGTGAACCTGTGGAATTCTCTACCACAGAAGGCAGTGGAGGCCAATTCATTAAATATATTCAAGAAGGAGTTGGATATATTTCTTAAGGCTAAAGGGATCAAGGGATATGGGGAGAAGGCAGGGACAGGGTACTGAATTTGGATGATCAGCCATGATCTCATCGAATGGTGGAGCAGGCTCGAGGGGCCGAATGGCCGACTCCTGCTCCTATCGTCTATGTTTCTATCCATCGAAGCCTTCTAGTACCCAACTCTCCAATTGAAGCCTTTCTCTTGATTACCCTAATTCTCCAATCATAGCCCTTCTTGTCATCACCCTAATTCTCCAATCATAGCCCTTCTCTTCACTACCCTTGCTCTCAGACAATGGAGCAGAGGCCAGTGACTTGACAGCCTCACCCTCCCATCGAGATGTCTAATCTCAGTTCCCCATTACTGTGCAGGCAACACTCTGCTTGCAGAAGCAGTAATCTGCAAGGTTCTGTGTTGACAGTGGAATGGAAAGAAAGAGCTTGCATTTGTATAGCCCCTTTCACGTCCTCAGGTTGTCCCAAAGCATTTCACGGCCAATGCCCAAAGGCAGAGCTGTGCTGACTGAAGCAGTGATACACCCGGTGACGTGCCCACAGGGAGATACTCACAGGTAGACGGCTTTTTCCTGGATTTGGACTCGCACCAGATGGACAGCCCATCCTCCTGCAGTTTCATCCGTCGATCCTTCTTCCATGTACTCGACTTTAGTTTTTGTAACTTGCTGCCTTTCAGCATGAACTTTACATCTTCATCTTCAAGCAGTCCTGAGAGAGACAGGAGGGCAAAGGTCAGAATCCAGCAACTCAATGACACAACCTTCAGACGGGACTTTCCTTTATTTGCCTGCGGGGTCTACTTTCCACTTGGATAGACTTGTCAAAAGGGAAAGGCTGGAGATAGTTATTAGTTCGTACTTTCCTCCCACATTTTAGGTTTTGCCGCCTGTCACAGTCCGAGTCCTGGTCAAGCGAGCAGATTGATGACCTGTTCTCTGCTATTTTCCAGTCCTGCCCTTAGAATCACTACATGTTACAAACAAAAACTGGCCATTCAGCCCATCAAATCTGGTCTAATCCCATTCACCTGCTCACTCTCCATAACTTTTAATATTCTTTTTTTTCAAGCAAATATCTAATTCCCTTTTAATTGAACATGGGCTCTCCTCCAACGATGAGTCGTGGCACAGAATTCCACATTCCCCTCAACCCTCTGTGTAAAGAGATTTTTCCTAACTTTCTCTTCATTCTTTTTGTGATTATCTTAAGTTTGTGCCACCTTGTCACCTTTTCTCTGACTAACAGAAACAGTCTATCGCTATTTCCCTCATCATAACATTGAAGACCTCGATTAGCTCATCTTTTACCTTTTCGGCTCGAGTGGAAAAAAGCTCTAAATCCTCACGTCTCTCTTCCTAACTATAACCCCACATCCCCGATAACATCCTAATGAATCTATGCTGCACCTTTTCCATGGATATCACATCCTTCCTACAATGGAATGACCATGTGGTAAACCACTGTTTGTATTCCACTGTGTACATGCCTGGACATGCCTCGGCTGACTCCTCCCACAAGTCCTAGTATAAAGGTGACTACTCCCCAGCCCTTTGTATTTCTGGACCGGTCGACCACTCAAGGCAGACCTTCATTCTTTTGTTAATAAAAGCCTTTAGTTACTCTCTTAACTCTCAGTCTTTTATGAGTAATTGATAGCGCATCAATTTTATTAACAAAATTTTTATAATGGAGAAGATCCTCACACCAGCATGCCTGGACTTAGATCATCGGGAGGCGGACTCATCCACCAAGTTTACTCACTGGCTTAAGTGTTTCGAAAAATTCCTGACCGCCTCCGCAGCAATCAAATCGGACGAGGACAAACTGGATGTCCTGACCTCCAAAGTGAACCACTGAGTGTACTCGGTCATCCAAGACGCGACCTCGTACGCGGACGCTATCAAGCTCCTCAAGGACCAGTACACGCGCCCAGTGAACGAAGTGTACGCCAGGCACCTTCTGGGGAGTCGTAAACAACAACCTGGGGAATCGACCGTGGAATACCTTCAGGCACTGTCTGTGCTTGGCCGGGCCTGTGGTTGTAAGGATGTAAAGGCCGCCGTGTACACAGAGGAACTTATCCGGGACGCTTTTGTAGCGGGCCACAGATCCAATTACACCCGACAGCGACTGTTGGAGCAGAGTGACCTCGACCTCAACAAGGCCTCTGAACTCGCACTATCATTGGATGCAGCCTACCGGGGCATGGATGCCTACTCCTCTGCACCGTGGACGCCGCGGGGAATGACAGCCTGGGACACGGTAGGACCGCCTCATAGCGCCGTGCCACCCCAGCCACACCCCAGCAATGGCCCAACTACCGCAGCAGTGTCCCAAGGCCAGACAGCAGTGCCCCAAGGCCAGAAATGCTACTTCTGTGGCCAGGCAAAACACCCCAGAGCGCGCTGCCCGGCGAAAAACGCGATCTGCTTGGGCTGTGGGAAGAAGGGACACTACGCTAACGTCTGCAGGGCCAAAGCCACCCCGAACCACAGCAGCGCCGCGTGTGGGCCATGCGGGCCGCCATCTTGGGCCTCCCCGGCCATGTGCGAACCACCGGTACAGCAGCCATTTTGGACGCCTCCAGCCACATGGGGATCATGGACGCCGCCATCTTGGACGACAGCCGGAATGCAGCAGGCCCCCAACACCGCCTCATCTGATACCCGCAGCGACACACCGACCCCTACGCTGGCATCCGTTACACTGGACCAAGCGAGACCGCACCAGCTGGCCAGTTCCACAATGGACGTTAAGGTAAATGGCCACGATACAATCTGCCTTTTTGACTCTGGGAGCATGGAGAGCTTCATCCACCCCGACACGGTGTGGCGTTGCTCTCTCCCAGTCCTGCCTGCGCACCAGCGGATTTCTATGGCCTCCGAGTCCCAGTCGGCGGACATCGGCGGCTACTGCGTAGTGACACTCGTAGTAGACGGGACCGTGTACGATCATTTTAAACTTCTGGTCCTGCCCGACCTCTGCGCTGCCGTCCTGCTGGGGTTAGATTTTCAGTGCCACCTTAAAAGTGTTACGATGGCGTACGGTGGACCCGTACCCCCACTCACAGTCCGCAGCCAGCAGCTCCCAAATTGCCCGCCGCGCACCAGGTGCAACCTCTCCACACTCAGAGTCACCCCCCCCCCACTGTTTGCTAACCTCACCCCCGACTGTAAGCCCATCGCCACAAAGAGCAGGCGATACAGTGCCGGGGACAGGGTTTTCGTTAAAACCGAAGTGGAGCGGCTCCTGAAGGAAGGGATTATTGAGGGCAGCACCAGCCCCTGGCGAGCCCAGGTTGTGGTCGTTAAGACCGGCGAGAAGCAGCGCCTGGTCATCGACTACAGCCAGACAATAAATCACTACACCCTGCTGGACGCCTACCCACTCCCCCGCATAGCTGATATGGTCAACCAGATCGCGCAGTACCGCGTCTTCTCGACCATTGACCTGAAATCAGCATACCACCAGCTCCCTATCCGCCCTGAGGACCGCCAGTATACTGCCTTTGAGGCAAACGGCCGCCTCTACCACTTCCTTAGGGTTCCCTTTGGCGTCACCAACGGGGTCTCCGTCTTCCAAAGGGAGATGGACCGGATGGTAGATCAAAATGCGTTGCAGGCCACTTTCCCATATCTGGACAATGTGACCATCTGCGGCCGTGACTTGCAGGACCATGACGCAAACCTCGAAAAATTCCTCCGCACCGCCCAACTCCTGAACCTGTCTATAACAAGGAGAAGTGCATATTCCACACAAACCGCCTCGCCATCCTTGGCTGTGTTGTGGAACACGGAGTCATCGGCCCCGACCCCGACCGGATGCGTCCCCTTATGGAACTCCCACTGCCCCACTGCCTCAAGGCCCTGAAGAGGTGCCTAGGGTTTTTCTCCTATTATGCCCAGTGGGTCCCCTACTATGCGGACAAGGCCCATCCGCTGATCAAGTCCACCTCTTTTCCCTTGACGGCAGAGGCCCGCTTAGCCTTCCACCGTATCAAGGAAGACATTGCCAAAGCCACCATGCACGCAGTGGACGAATCCATCCCCTTCCAGGTGGAAAGCGACACGTCCGACTTTGCCCTGGCCGCTACCCTCAATCAGGCGGGGAGACCCGTGGCCTTCTTTTCACGAACTCTCCAAGGCCCGGAGACCAGACACTCCGTTGTTGAGAAGGAGGCCCAGGCGATTGTGGAGGCTGTGCGTCCTTGGAGGCACTACCTGGCCGGAAAACGATTTACCCTGCTCACTGACCAACGTTCAGTTGCTTTCATGTTTAACAACAAGCAGAGGGGCAAAATCAAAAATGACAAGATCTTGAGGTGGAGAATCGAACTTTCCACCTACAATTATGAGATCTTGTACCGGCCCGGGAAGCTCAATGAACCCCCGGATGCGCTATCGCGTGGCACCTGCGCCAGCGCGCAGATCGATAGACTGCGGGCCCTCCACAATGACCTCTGCCACCCGGGGGTCACCAGGTTCTTCCACTTCATCAAGGCCCGCAACCTGCCTTACTCTATTGAGGAGGTCAGGACCATGACCAGGAACTGCCAAGTCTGCGCTGAGTGCAAACCGCACTTTTATAGACCAGACAGGGCCCACCTGATAAAAGCCACTCGCCCCTTCGAGCGCCTGAGCGTTGATTTTAAAGGGCCTCTCCCCTCCTCCGACCGCAATGTGTACTTCCTCAATATTATTGATGAGTACTCCCGTTTCCCGTTCGCCATCCCCTGCCCGGACATGACCAGTGCCACGGTCATTAAATGTCTGAACGACCTCTTCACCCTGTTCGGTTTCCCCAGCTATATCCATAGCGACCGGGGCTCATCGTTTATGAGCGACGAACTCCGTCAGTACCTGCTAACTAGGGGTATTGCCACAAGCAGGACCACCAGTTACAACCCCCGGGGGAACGGACAGGTGGAAAGAGAAAATGCGACAGTTTGGAAGGCCGCCCTGCTAGCCTTAAAGTCTAGGGGCCTTCCAACCTCCCGCTGGCAGGATGTGCTCCCCGATGCGCTCCACTCTATTCGGTCACTGCTCTGCACTGCCACTAACGCCACCCCTCATGAGAAAATGTTTGTCTTCCCAAGGAAGTCCACATCGGGGACATCGCTACCGCCATGGCTGACGTCCCCAGGGCCGGTCCTACTGAGAAGGCACGTGAGGACCCATAAAACGGACCCCCTGGTCGAGAGGGTCGATCTCCTCCACGCCAACCCCCAGTATGCTTACATTGCATACCCGGACGGGCGGGAGGACACAGTCTCCATAAGAGACCTTGCACCCTCGGGGGCCGCAGTAACCCACTACTCACTACCACCCCCCCCACGATCCGATATCCAGCCCCAGCAGACGGCAGGCCTGGGCCCCGCGACCCGCTTGACATCTACGAGGACGACACGCCTGTGCCACAGCCCACGCAGGACTCGACGCCGGAAGCTCCACTACCCCTGCCGTCGCCACGCCGATCACAGCGCCAGACAAGACCTCCAGAGAGACTCCAATACACTAACTTTTAATACACTTCACCCCGCCGGACTCAATTTTAAACAAGGGGTGAATGTGGTAAACCACTGTTTGTATTCCACTGTGTACATGCCTGGACATGCCTCGGCTGACTCCTCCCACAAGTCCTAGTATAAAGGTGACTGCTCCCCAGCCCTTTGTATTTCTGGACCGGTCGACCACTCGAGGCAGACCTTCATTCTTTTGTTAATAAAAGCCTTTAGTTACTCTCTTAACTCTCAGTCTTTTATGAGTAATTGATAGCGCATCAGACCAAAACTGCACACAATACTCCAACTACATCTTAAATCAAATTTAACGCTACTTCTTTGCTTTTGTATTCTAATCCTCTAGCTCCAAAACCAAGGATTCTGATTGCCTTTTTATGGCCTTTTCTACGTCCATCTTGAATGACCTGTGTATCTACGCATCAAGGTCCCTCTGTCCCTTCATTCCATTTAAAATATTGCCATTTAAGGTGCATTTCCTCTCCCTATTCTTCCCTTCAAAATGTATAACTTCACATTTTTCTACACTGAACTGCATCTGCCGCCTATCTGCCCATCCTGCTGTTGTATTACAATCCTCTTCGCAATTTGCCGTTCTCCAATTTGGTGTCATCTGCAAATGTTGATATTGTTCCATTAATTCCGGTATAGTAATTGAGAGAGTGGTCCACACAGACCCCTGTGGAACACCACTCACCACATCTTCAAATCCATTTACTGGGAGGTGTGTGAGCGCTGGGGGGAAGATTTATAATATTGGGCTTTGTATATCATTTATTACTAATAGTGACCAAATACACAGGACAAGGGATTGAGGTGTGTGTGGGTGTGTGTGTGGTGTGGGTGTGTGTGGTGTGGGTGTGGGTGTGGGTGTGTGCAGGTGGGTGTGCGTGGGAGTGGGTGTATGTGGGTGTGTGGGGGGGTGTGGGTGTGTGGGCCAGTTTGAATCAGTTGTAATTTGTGGAGCTAGGATCACGTTTCTAAGATTATAAAACATGCAAACGTTTCGAATGTTAATGGGATGATGCGAGGGACTCTGTGATTCGCCATTACATTCAGCACCTGACATCACCGAGACAAGTGGTCCATGAGAAAATGGCGGCAGCAACACTCATTGGCCAATAAAGATGAGAGACCTGATCTGGGGTTGTGCAGTTTGTGTTCCATTGTCTTCATGGAAAAGTATTTGGCAAAATATTTTGATTGTTTTGATGAAGGCAAAGTGGGAATAGTCATGCATGGATTTTCTCACGATGACACTACACACAAGCGCTGCAATGGAGTGTTTGCATGTGATGTGTGTCGTTGCACCAACGCTGTTTCCGTGAAGGCTTTTACTGAGGACCGCGAGCTGCCTGAATGTGGAACACGGGAACACGGGAGTTCAGTTAACAGTTAATCGGGGAGAGGCTACAGCTGCTATCAGTCCCGAGTTTTGAGCACACCTTGTGTTCTCGGATAGCGTGAGAGGATCAGGTCCTCACAGAGTTATTTATTGATGAGTGATTCCTGTCCCTTTTATCCCCAATCCCTCTCCCCTGGAGACGGGACTATGCCTGGGGCACAACTTCGGCAGGGGGAAGGGGGGGCAATCACCCGTACCATGTCCAAGTGCCAACTCTTCATGTGTCAACGTAGAGAGCATCAGCAGGCTATTCGACCGCTTGCAGCACCACAGCCAAGTCATGCACATTCCATCAGGAATTACTGGACAGCGAACAGGAACAAGAACCCTGAATAATCGTAGCACCACATTGACAGACCTGTTGCTGAGATAGGATAATTGAGCATAGATCAGGGATTGATCCCAGTACCTTGTGGTCTGAATGGCTGAGGAACCCTGCGAGAAACCTGTGCTCCTCCGGCCTCTTGAGCATCCCTGATTTTAATCGCTCCACCATTGGCGGCCGTGCCTTCAACTACCGAGGCTCTAAGCTCTGGAATTCCCTCCCTAAACTTCTCTGCCTCTCTCTCCACTTTTAAGAGGCCCCTTAAAACCTACCTCTTTGACCAAGCTTTTGGTCATCTGTCCAGATATCGCCATATCTGGCTCGTTGTCCAATCTTGTTGGCTAACGCTCCCGTGATCGACTTGGGAAGTTTTACTATGTTAAAGACGCTATATAAATGTAGATTGTTGTTGGAAGATACAAGGGGGAGAGATTCACAGTCTCGAGGTCCTGCCAGGGAGCCACACTCGCAGGAAACACGGACTCAGAGAACAAAGGCCATTGTGATGCAGTCCAGACTCTGACCCCGCTCCCCGAGAGTGTGGCTCCGTCCTGGAAACAGGACATCGCCCCACGGTCCCCACCAGCCACCCAACCACGTCTGCCTGACACCTGGACACAGAGTGAACCAGTCTGCGACTTACAGATGGTCAAATCAGCAGCTCGCTACAAACGTCTCTGGCCTCACTTTCTAATCTTTAATTGTTCACATGTCTGTAGGTCGGGGGTTAAACACATGGACAGATGGAGAAAGTAAAGCAAGTGTCTGGGTTTATTTAATGCAGCGGCAAACAGTCTCAGTGCAAAGCACATACCGCAGTACGAGACAGAATCTTTATATAGTCACCTGAAGATTGAATGACACAAAACTTGGTAACTGTCTCACTCATAGAGGCATTGACGAGACCAGTAGAAGAGATCGTTGGGCCAGGTGAACTTTCACTCCATGCCCTAGGGCCGGGGACCTCTCCAGTCTGGGGTACAGAATCCTCTATCAGCTCTCATACCCCGGGGTACACTGCCCTGTATCAGCGCTCATACCCCGGGGTACACTGCCCTGTATCAGCTCTCATACCCTGGGGTACACTGCCCTGTACCAGTCCCTATACCCCGGGGTACACTGCCCTGTATCAGCTCTCATTCCCTGGGGTATACTGCCCTGTACCAGTCCCTATACCCTGGGGTACACTGCCCTGTACCAGTCCCTATACCCTGGGGTACACTGCCCTGTACCAGTCCCTATACCCTGGGGTACACTGCCCTGTACCAGTCCCTATATCCCGGGGTACACTGCCCTGTACCAGTCCCTATACCCTGGGGTACACTGCCCTGTACCAGTCCCTATACCCTGGGGTACACTGACCTGTACCAGTCCCTATACCCCGGGGTACACTGCCCTGTACCAGTCCCTATACCCTGGGGTACACTGCCTTGTACCAGTCCCTATACCCCAGGGTACACTGCCATGTACCAGTCCCTATACCCCGGGGTACACTGCCCTGTACCAGTCCCTATACCCTGGGGTACACTGCCCTGTATCAGCTCTCATACCCCGGGATACACTGCCCTGTACCAGTCCCTATACCCCGGGGTACACTGCCCTGTACCAGTCCCTATACCCCGGGGTACACTGCCCTGTACCAGTCCCTATACCCCGGGGTACACTGCCCTGTATCAGTCCCTATACCCTGGGTACACTGCCCTGTACCAGTCCCTATACCCCGGGGTACACTGCCCTGTATCAGTCCCTATACCCTGGGTACACTGCCCTGTATCAGCTCTCATACCCCGCAGTACACTGCCCTGTACCAGTCCCTATACCCTGGGGTACACTGCCCTGTATCAGTCCCTATACCCTGGGGTACACTGCCCTGTACCAGTCCCTATACCCCGGGGTACACTGCCCTGTACCAGTCCCTATACCCTGGGTACACTGCCCTGTACCAGTCCCTATACCCCGGGGTACACTGCCCTGTATCAGTCCCTATACTCTGGGTACACTGCCCTGTATCAGCTCTCATACCCTGGGGTACACTGCCCTGTATCAGCTCTCATACCCTGGGGTACACTGCCCTGTATCAGCTCTCATACCCCGGGGTACACTGCCCTGTACCAGTCCCTATACCCCGGGGTACACTGCCCTGTACCAGTCCCTATACCCTGGGGTACACTGTCCTGTACCAGTCCCTATACCCCGGGGTACACTGCCCTGTACCAGTCCCTATACCCCGGGGTACACTGCCCTGTATCAGTCCCTATACTCTGGGTACACTGCCCTGTATCAGCTCTCATACCCTGGGGTACACTGCCCTGTATCAGCTCTCATACCCCGGGGTACACTGCCCTGTATCAGCTCTCATACCCCGGGGTACACTGCCCTGTACCAGTCCCTATACCCTCGGTACACTGCCCTGTACCAGTCCCTATACCCCGGGGGACACTGCCCTGTACCAGTCCCTATACCCTGGGTACACTGCCCTGTACCAGTCCCTATACCCTGGGGGACACTGCCCTGTACCAGTCCCTATACCCTGGGGTACACTGCCCTGTACCAGTCCCTATACCCCGGGGTACACTGCCCTGTACCAGTCCCTATACCCCAGGGTACACTGCCCTGTACCAGTCCCTATACCCTGGGGTACACTGCCCTGTACCAGTCCCTATACCCTGGGGTACACTGCCCTGTACCAGTCCCTATACCCCGGGGTACACTGCCCTGTACCAGTCCCTATACCCCGGGGTACACTGCCCTGTACCAGTCCCTATACCCTGGGGTACACTGCCCTGTACCAGTCCCTATACCCTGGGGTACACTGCCCTGTACCAGTCCCTATACCCTGGGGTACACTGCCCTGTACCAGTCCCTATACCCTGGGGTACACTGCCCTGTACCAGTCCCTATACCCTGGGGTACACTGCCCTGTTTCAGTCCCTATACCCTGGGGTACACTGCCCTGTTTCAGTCCCTATACCCTGGGGTACACTGCCCTGTACCAGTCCCTATACCCTGGGGTACACTGCCCTGTACCAGTCCCTATACCCCGGGGTACATTGCCCTGTACCAGTCCCTATACCCCGGGGTACACTGCCCTGTACCAGTCCCTATACCCTGGGGTACACTGCCCTGTACCAGTCCCTATACCCTGGGGTACACGGCCCTGTATCAGCTCTCATACCCTGTGGTACACTGCCCTGTATCAGTCCCTATACCCTGGGGTACACTGCCCTGTACCAGTCCCTATACTCCGGGGTACACTGCCCTGTTCCAGTCCCTATACCCCGGGGTACACTGCCCTGTACCAGTCCCTGTACCCTGGGGTACACTGTCCTGTTCCAGTCCCTATACCCCGGGGTACACTGCCCTGTACCAAATCCTGAACCCAAGGGAGCACTATGGCCGTTGCCTTTTACCCTATTTTGGGCCGTTTTACAATCTGGGCTTGTGCCAACATGCTGGAGCTTGACATTCAGCCGAGAGAAAAGACGCACTCTGGACTGAAATCATTTCCTCAAAATCTCCTGGAATCTGCAGCAGACTGCTGAGAATTGGCCTGTATTACTCACTGAGCATGACTGACCATGACTGCTCACTCCCACTCTGCTGAAATGAAGTTAATTGTCTGTCGATGCTGAGATTTTATTTTGGAATTACATGAACAGACAATCCTGTGTCAGCCTGTCTCTGTAGTGAGCATTGTTCCACACCCAGGCCCATGGGACACTGAGTTGCCCCACATCCACTCAAATAATCAAAAGTTCACTTTAGTCTAGTTTACAAACTCTGGTAAACAAGCAAATGACTTTTTAAATACAAGTGCTCCTCCCAGGGAATACTGTGTTCATAACAGAAGCAGTTCTGTACAGCCAGCAGCAAGTATATTTAAATACAGTAATACTGAGTGTAAGGGGGAACCAGCTAGGATTCCTCGGGCTGACCACCGTCCAGGGACTGACCGCCGGCCAGGGGCCGACCGCCGTCGAGGGGCCGACCGCCGTCCAGGGGCTGATCTAAAATGTCTGTCAATTATCAGAGTTTCTAGTGACATCGCTGTCAGTTCCTCCTAACACAGTGTGTGAGGGAGAGAGTTGCCAGTTTCTCGATGCTGACACAGAGCAGGAAGCGTGGTCTAGGCACCAGTAACTCTGAGGGTTCTGGGTCAATGCTAATCCGGTACAGGACTGAGGCCCCCCAACACCTTCACAACAGAGCAGCTGCTCACTCCTGCCAAGTGCTGGGTGTGTCTGGAGTGAGCAGGTGTGCACCATACACAGCACCAGGTGTGAGGGAATGGCGCTCTGACTGGGTGTGCAGTTTACAGCTAATGAGAAGGTGTTTATAGATCACACAGCTTTCCAAATCAGCCCTGCCAGATATCGCCAGACTCCACATCACAAGTGAGGCAATATCTGCTTTGTTCACAAGTAGCCAAACCTAGCACTGTCTGGCTCACTCCAGTCTGGGTCTGCCTGTTGTTCCAGGCCAGCTGGAGTAATTGTGGAGTGGGATAAGCGGCCGATGAGATGCACAGTCCTTGTTCTGGTGTCCATTTCTCCTCCATTATTGTGCTGTGGCATCACCGAGTGACAAAAACGATGCAATATTGGGAAAGAAAGAAGAACAGCGTCTTAAGGACGTCCCAAAGTACTTTACAATCAATGAAGTACTTTTTGAAGTGTAGTCACTGTTGCAATGTAGGAAATTTAGCAACCAATTTACATACAGCAAGATCCCACAAGCAGAAATACGATAATGGCTGGATAATCTGTTTTTCCGTGATATTGGTTGAGGATAAATATTGGCCAGGACACCGGGGATAACACCTCTGCTCTTCTTTCAATAGTGCCATGGGATCTTTTACATCCACCTGAGAGGACAGGGCCTCCGTTTAACGTCTCATCCGAAAGGTGGCACCTCTGACAGTGCAGCACTCCCTCAGCACTGCACTGGAGTATGTGCTCAAGTCTCTGGACGGAGGACTTGAACCTACAACCTTCGGACTCGCGAGTGCTGCCCACTGAGCCACGGCTGACACCTTACAATATTGAGTGTTGAGTTCCACTTGTGCTCTTGTGGGAAGCATCCTATCTCTGGTGGTCTGCTGGGGTTGTGTGTGCACTGACATCCTTGGGGTGGCCTCTGAATATTAGGAATGGGTTACAGCCGAGCCAGAAGCAACGTTCCCTCTATTTTTCTTTCGTGCGCGGTCCCTTTAAATTTCCTGCCCGGCCGCAATTTCCAGTAGCAACAGCTGGTGAGCGGCCTGCACGGGACCTCCCGATCGATGCATGGCTGCGTGCCCCTGCACCTTCGGGGGAACGTTGCCCAGAAGGCCGGTATTGGTTGGCTGCAGTGGTGCTGAGGCTCACACAGCCTGCGTAGTCAGATAAATATTCAGTACCACAAACACACATAGAATCATAGGATTGTACAAAACGCTAGTTAGGCCACAGCTGGAATACTGTGTGCAGTTCTGGTCGCCACACTATAGGAAGGATGTGATTGCATTGGAGAGGGTGCAGAGGAGATTCACCAGGATGTTACCTGGGCTGGAGCGCTTCAGCTATGAAGAGAGACTGGACAGGCTGGGGTTGTTTTCCTTAGAGCAGAGAAGGCTGAGGGGGGATCTGATTGAAGTGTACAAAATTATGAGGGGCATAGATAGGGTAGATAGAAAGGAACTTTTCCCCTTAGTAGAGGGGTCAATAACCAGGGGGCATCGTTTCAAGGTAAGGGGCAGGAGGTTTATCGGGGATTTGAGGAAAAACCTTTTCACCCAGAGGGTGGTTGGAGTCTGGAACTCACTGCCTGAAAGGGTGGTAGAGGCAGGAACCCTCACAACATTCAAGAAGCATTTAGATGAGCACTTGAAACGCCATAGCATACAAGGCTACGGACCAAGTGCTGGAAAATGGGATTAGGATAGGGCTTGATGGCCGGCGCGGACACGATGGGCCGAAGGGCCTCTTTCTGTGCTGTGTAACTCGATGACTCGATGAGCACAGAATTTCCTATCCATGCTGCTCCTGCCCCTTTTATCCCTGGGCTTCAGTTTTGCGAACAAGCCTAATATGTGGCACTTTATCAAATGCCTTTTCGATGTCCATATACACATCAACTGCACTGCCCTCATCCACCCTCTGTTACCTCATCAAAAAAGTCAATCAAGTTAGTCAAACACAATTTGCCCTAAACAGAACACATTGCAGAATCTCAGATAAAACAGACACCCTCCCAATTCTAGTATACTAGGGCAGAGAGAACATCCTGAGTCCTGACCTTTGATTAGACACAACCCTGGACAGTAAGGGCCTATCTTACATTAGATACTTTATAATTCAAAACTTCAGAAGCAGTGTCCGAGTTGCAGTGGTTTCTAAGGGCAGGTAATATGTGCCGAATACTGTACCAGTAACAGTGGCTGGTTAGCGTGTCTGATGCCCTCACCATAATCCTTGTTCGGTAAGTGTTGGATGTTGATGAGTTGGTCCTCATCACCATGGATTATTTGAGAGTGGATCAGTGCCCTGGATAGGATAAAGTTGTCCAAGGTTCCCAATTACGATGCTCACTGCCCAGCTCTTACAGCGACTGTTTGATTCTCCGTGTTTGACAAGCTCCTCACCTTCCTTCCCGTGTACCTGAATGAAACTAATTAGTGACGGGTCAAACAGGCTCTGCAGTGGGTGACCTTGTGGGACCTGGAGGAGCAGGATTGCCCCACAAGGAAAGTTTAGGCCTCCCCTGCCCCAGGTTTCTGGCCCCCTCCCCGCGATTTACCAGAGTGCCAGGGACCATTCCCGATTTACCAGAGTGCCAGGGACCATTCCCGCAGTCCCTGGCAGTGACCCCAGCCCCCCACAGCCACCCAACATTGTGCTCACACTCGCCAGCCAATTGCTGCTTCCTGTCAGTTTTGGTGGAAGGCTGACTGAATCCATCCAGATGAAGGCCTCGCGCTGACATGGTTGGGTTGGTTTGCGGTTCTCCCCTGCCTGCACGACCCCTGCCCACACAACCCTCGACCCCTGCTGGCCTCGAACCCTCACCCATACAACCCTTGATCCCCGCTGGCCTCGAACCCTCACCCACATAACCCTCGACCCCCACTGGCCTCGAACCCTCACGACCCTTGACCCCTGCTGGCCTCGAACCCTCACCCACACGACCCTTGACCCCCGCTGGCCTCGAACCCTGCCGCCTCGATCCCCGCCCAGAGTTAAAATCGGGGCTAAGAAGATGAGAATGTGTAAACTGGAAATGTACAGCAGGACTGTCAGGGATTGAACAGAGAGACAGGCCAACACTGCGGGTGGAGACTGGTTCTGACGAAAGGCCCCACCCTAATTACTAAGCTGCCTTTTCTTTTACAGATGTCAATGGGCCTGTTGTGTATTTCCAGCATTTTCCTTTTCTAATTCCGGATCCGATTCGAACCTTTGATCACTGCCAGGACCACATTTGCAATGGGGTAAATGTTCAGTTTGGGCGGAACATCGTGGCTGCGTGAACGTGAATTCCCAGAGAACACGATTCCCCATCAGGAGCACAGCAACGGAAAGTGTACCCGACTGTGCGAAGCTTTGGCCCCCGACCATCAGCAGAGCAGTGAGGGGTTGGAGAGGGAGCGGAAGACAGCAAGGAGGGTGATTGCAGGACTCGGGGCTCCAGGTTATGACCCACCAAACTGAAGTTGTTTCCATTGGAGAATAGGAGGGGACGTGATCCAGGTTTGATATTGCGGAGAGGAATGTGCAGTGTTGATTTAAGGAGCTTATTTAATTTGAACTGTGTGATAGGAGTATGTAAGCTTAATAAACCTCAATTGACACTTGAGATGAGATCATTTTGAATGTAATATTTTTCTCTGCCATGTAGCCAGGCCCCCACCCTCCCAGCTAAACCTCTCTGCCGGAGCCAAAACTGGGTTGACTTGGTATCTCCCAGGACATCCAAATCTGAATGACGTGCCCCACAGTCACCACGCGGCACAGATTCACCAGAATAATACTGGGACTAAAAGGGTTAAGTTACGAGGACAGGTTGCACAGACCCGAGTATAGGAGATTAAGGGGCGATCTAATTGAGGTGTTCCACCTGATTAAAATACTTCATCGGGTAGATAGAGAGACACTATTTCCTCTGGTGGGGGGAGTCCAGAACAAAGGGGCACAAAATTAGAGCCAGGCCGTTCAGGGTGATGTCAGGAAGCACTTCTTCACACAAAGGGTGGGGGAAATCTGAAACTCTCTCCCCCAAAAAGCTGTTGGGCCTGGGAGTCAATTAAAAATTTCAAAACTGAGATTGATAGATTTTTGTTAGGCAACGATATTAAGGGTTACGGACCCAAAGCGGGTAAATGGAGTTAAGATAGTAGAATCACACAGCACAGAGGGAGGCCATTCAGCCCATCGTGCCTGTGCCGGCTCTTTGAACGAGCTCTCCAATTAGTCCCACTCCCCCCCGCTCTTTCCCCGTGGCCCTGCACATTTCTCCCCTTCAAGTATTTATCTAATTTCCTTTTGAAAGTTATTGCAGAATCTGCTTCCAGCGCCCTTTCAGGCAGTGCATTCCAGATCACAACAACTCGCTGCGTAACAAAACTGTCTCTCCTCTCCTCGCTGGTTCTTTATGCCAATCACCTTCAATCTGTGTCCTCTGGTTACCAGCCCACATACCATTGGAAAGTTTCTCTTTATTTACTCTATCTAAACCCTTCATGATTTTGAACACCGCTATCAAATCTCCCCTGAAAATGTTCTGCTCCAAGGAGAACAACCCCAGCTTTCCAGTCTCTCCATATAACTGAAGTCCCTCATCCCTGGTACCATTCTAGTAAATCTCTTCTGCACCCTCTCCAAGGCCTTGACACCCTTCCTAAAGTGTGGGGCCCAGAATTATTTACTACATTTCTGAGTTGTGTGTCATCTGCAAACTTTGAAATTATGGCCAAGATACCCAAGTCCAGGTCATTAATATACATCAAGAAGAGCAGTAGCCCAATACCGACCCTTAGGGAACACCACTGCACACTTCCTTCCAGACTGAACAACAACCGTTCACCACCACTGTCCCTTAGCCAATTTTGTATCCTCGCTGCCACTGCCCCTTTATCCCATGGGCTTCAATTTTGCCAACAAGTCTATTATTTGGTACTTTGTCAAACGCCTTTTGAAAGTCCATACAGGCAACATCAACCACACTACCCGCATCAACCCTCTCTGTTATTTCATCAAAGAACTCGATCATGTTAGTCAAACACAATTTTCCTTTAACAAATCCGTGCTGGCTGTCATTTATTAACCATGATCTAATTGAATGGTGGAACAGGGTCGAGGGGCTGAATGGCCTCCTCCTGTCCTATGTCCTGTCACTGATACAGAAAGGCTTGGGGAGTGAGATGAAATTAATGTTAATGCTGCGGCTGGTGCAAAGTCAGGAATGTGTTCCGGCAACTCAGATTAAATTCCCTGGGATTCTCGCCACGAGCAATCACTTGGCAAAGGCCCAGTGATCATTTTTCCTTCTGGAGTATTCCATTTGCTGTTACTGGAGACACCATTTAGGAGCATTTCAATCTAAAATTATATCAGTGTGTCAGAGTTTAAACTTGCCTTTTTTAAAATGGATCTGGGGGAGTATGAGCCCCTTCCAGACTCCTGCTTCACCACTCCCTCCCAGCCCCAAGCACAAGCAGGGGAGTTCTCCCCGGTGTCCTGGCCAATATTTATCCCTCAATCAACATCACAAACAGATTATCTGGTCATTATCACATTGCTGTTTGTGGGACCGTGCTGTGTGCAGATTGGCTGCTGCGTTTCCTACATTCCTACACTTCAAAAGTACTTCCTCAGCTGTAAAATGCTTTGGGACGTTCTGTGGTCATGAAAGGCGCTATATAAATGCAAGTCTTTCTTTCTTTAACCCTCCTGTCCTCTCTTGATGCAAGATCCCGATTCCCATGTGCCCTGAGCTCTCCCACCCTTCGATTCCCCGCAGCTCCAAGCCCTGGCCTGGACTTTCTCTCTCACCCACCCTCGCTACAGCCAGGCAAGGCTCAGGACCATGGGTCAGATCCAGGGGCGACAGTCTGGGAGCACAACAGTTCAGGAAGCCATCTGGCATAAAGTAGTATTCCAACTCTCCCCTGCATCATATCTGGGACAGGGACAGGGACATAGGACAGGAGGAGGCCCTTCAGCCCCTCGACCCTATTCCACCATCCCATGCATCATATCTGGGGAGAGTTGGAACAATTTCTGTGGCTATCGGCTGGGCAGAACCATGAGTCCGAATCTGGAAAGAGATGGATCAACATATCAGCTGTGATCCTTCATCACAACCAATGTTCATCTAAAATGTCCACAGGTCTCCTCTCTCTCACTGATGGACCGGTGGTGTTTTTCCAACAATTTCAATTTTACTTCAGATTCCAGCATTCAGATTTTTTGTTCTTTTTATCGGTACTCATAGGCCCGGGACCAGTGCAGCCCCCTTCCCCACCTGCTCCCCATCCCCCTCTCACCCATACCCCTCCCCCTCCCCCCTACGCACTCCCTCACCCGTGTGCTCCCTCCCGCTCACCCTCACCCTCGCCCGCGCGCTCCCTCCCGCTCCCTCCCCCTCCTCCTTACCCTCCCCCTCCCTCTCCCTCACCCCCACCTTCCCTCACCTGTGACCCCCGGCACCCCTGCTGGCCAGTGTGTTCCTGGGCCTCTGCTCACAGGCCACCAGCTCAATGCTGCTCGAGTGTGTGACTGTGACACACGACAAATACTGTTTGATCTAAATAATAAAATCAGCACACGGACTATTGCCCAGGGAGCTTTGTGCTAAGCTCATTTTCATAAGGATTCTCTCCCCTCTCCCGGGATTCTCTCCCCTCTCCTGGGATTCTCTCCCGGGATTCTCTCCCCTCTCCCACTCTATAACCTCCTCCGCTCACCATCCAGCCCTATTGGCTGTTTTGCTATTGATCTGACGCTAGCCTCCACATTTACCTCACCAGTTGATACAGTTCAGGCTATTTACTAACATTTTGTCTTGTGTTTGTAGTTAGATTTAGTCGATTATCAAACAAATCCTGCATCCTTATTCGCACTCTAAACAAGCTTAACAATTAACCTGGAATTGAGGTACAGCGGAGAATGCATGGGATGCCCAATATGTTATCCCATCCCTTCAGCAAACCGAAAATAACAAAGTGTTCAACCAATGTGTACTTAATCAGTTTTATTTGCAGCCAAATAATACACAGGGACCAAAAAATGCAGCAGGATTCAGAAACAGTGCAACTTCAAAACAAAAATATATAATCAGCCCATGAGGTGCTCATTTACCTTTTTTAGCACATGTTTCTTACAGAGTCTGATAAGCAAATAAAACTTTTGCATGAAACAGTTGGTTTGATGTTCAGTGTTGTACTTGGGCAACGTTGGCCACAGAGGTCAGAGTTCAATATTCTGAATTGTGATTTATGCCATGGGGCTCTTTTATTTTACAACCACTCCCTTTCAATTAAGCAAGCAAACTGAGAGCTTAGCCGATCGCCCAGCCTGTGAGGTACAGTTTTACTGTGGGGATATTGCTGCTTTCTCCATACAGTTTGCCCTTGTAATGGATTCCCTAATGGCTCAGTACTTGGTGTAGTCTGATATGAATTAAAACAATATAGAAAACCCATTAAGAACAGACGTTTCCAATTGAATACAAAGCCCAGGTCTGGCTGCCTGCAGCCAATTACATTCATTAGTTGTAGATTCACCAATCCCGTGCTACCAGTACGGACTTGAGATCAAGGGGAGCATGGGTCAGAAAATCAGCGCTACGGTGTTGTAGACCCATTGAGTGCAGCTGGGAGCACAGGATGAGGGAATTCAGCCCGGAAGCCCACAATGGGATCCTATTTGACATCATCATATGAATAAAGCCGGAGGGGCCCAATATCCGTGGGGGAGGTTGGGGGCGGGGGTGGGGTGGCTGCACCCCAGCATAAGTGCAGAGTTACGCCCACCTGGCATCTCTGCCACTGACCTTGCCTAAGTTCACAGGGTCAGCGAGAGGTGCCCTGTAGCGTATGACAGTGGCGGGCACCTGTATCACTAGAGGCGCATCAATGGTCCATGGCGACTGAAGAGGCCGGGGTGTCCGACCCAACACTGGCTGTCTTGGGATGGAGGTACCGGGAGACCCCCAGCTGCCCCCTATGTAAAGGGGCTCCACAATGCCAGCCTGGACCCTCAGGTGGGTCCCAGTTGCAGTATGCCTGGTCTCTGCCGATCCTACACTCAGTGCTGGGAAAGCCAGAATCCCACATTCCACATCCTGAGAAGGATGATGGCTATGACAACAGCTAGTCTGCCTTTAAGAGGTGCTGCTGCACTGGCAGTGCAGGCCTGCACTCCAGCTGTGCAGCCCTCTGCTCTGGCAAGCTGACACACCAGCATGCCACCGCGGCCAAAGCAGTACAAGTTCTGGAGATGCTTGGAGGCTCCCCCAGAACATTCCTTTTTAATGAGGCTTGCACTATGAGACAGTGCAAGTCTCTCACACTTCCAGTGCAGACCCTGGTCAGAATCCAGCGCCAGTGCAGACCCAGCTCAGAATCCAGAGCCAGTGCAGACCCCACACAGAATCCAGAGTCAATGCAGACCCAGCTCAGAATCCAGAGCCAGTGCAGACCCCGCACAGAATCCAGCGCCAGTGCAGACCCTGCACAGAATCCAGTGCCAACCCTGCACAGAATCCAGTGCCAGTGCAGACCCTGCACAGAATCCAGAGCCAGTGCAGACCCCGCACAGAATCCAGCGCCAGTGCAGACCCTGCACAGAATCCAGAGCCAGTGCAGACCCTGCACAGAATCCAGTGCCAACCCTGCACAGAATCCAGCACCAGTGCAGACCCTGCACAGAATCCAGTGCCAGTGCAGACCCTGCACAGAATCCAGCACCAGTGCAGACCCTGCACAGAATCCAGCGCCAGTGCAGACCCTGCACAGAATCCAGCACCAGTGCAGACCCTGCACAGAATCCAGCGCCAGTGCAGACCCTGCACAGAATCCAGAGCCAGTGCAGACCCCGCACAGAATCCAGCGCCAGTGCAGACCCTGCACAGAATCCAGAGTCGGTGTGGATCCTGTGCAGGAATAAAATTCCAGGTTTTTTTGCACTCCCGCTGCCTGTGACAGCTCAATCTAAGGCCGGTTTCTGTTTGTTCACTTCGGGTCAGCAACTCTGATTGGACGTCATCTATTAGGTTTCCTCACAGGACCTCCAACCTCCACGCACCCCGTGACCAACACCCTCGCCATTGGTCCCCCGACACGCCCACCCTCACGGCGCACTGCCTTCCTAGGCCAAGTAGAAAGCCAATAGACAGGCGTTATCTGATTGGATGATTCTTGACTGTCAGTCAAACAACCTTTTCTCACCAGTCCCTTTCATGCCGTCTGGCAGTAATTATCCAGGAGCCGTTCTGAATGCTGCACTCGATTTAACATCGATCACCACTTGTAGCAAAGCATTCCACATTTTGACCTAACTCGCCAGGAGGGAATCCCAGGGGATCAAGAGCATCGCCGGTTTTACACCCCATCCAATATTACTCTGTATTTACTTCAATTGAGAGCACCACTGGGCTGGGTGTAAAATCCACATTGCCCCCGATCTCAGCAGTTTCCCAATGGGTGGATTAGGTTAAAATTGCACCCTGGGTAACACTGAGGGTAATTTTAACTTTGCGCAATAGTGTCAAATGAGCGATATTAGATCAGCCGCCCATTACACGCCCTGTCTGATTTTCCTTTCGAGTGAAGTCAATGAATGAGAATGGGGAGAGGGGTATAACAGAGGCTAATCCAACATTGCCCATTTTACACGCTCACCAAAAGTTACAATTACCCCCAGTGTCTTCTCACCTGCCCCTTTCAGTATCTAGCGCTGATCGCCATCATGGCTTCTGGACTTGAATTGACCAACAATGTGCCTCGCATCACTTTGATCAAATCTCCCCGAATCTTCTCCCTTAAAGAGAATTTATCACACGTGCTAGAGGTTTAAATACTTCACCCTTTCCTACAACTCAGGTCCCTCACCCCTGAAAAATATGTCCCCTAGCGACTGAACAAGTGACATCTGGAATCTCGACTGCCGTTTCTTTCTCAGACCCCTCCACCATCAGCCCCTCCCATCCCACCCGGACCCCTCCACCATCAGCCCCTCCCATTCCATGGGACCCCTCCACCATCAGCCCCTCCCATCCCACCCGGACCCCTCCACCATCAGCCCCTCCCATTCCATGGGACCCCTCCACCATCAGCCCCTCCCAACCCACCCAGACCCCTCCACCATCAGCCCCTCCCATTCCATGGGACCCCTCCACCATCAGCCCCTCCCATCCCACCCGGACCCCTCCACCATCAGCCCCTCCCATCCCACCCAGACCCCTCCACCATCAGCCCCTCCCATTCCATGGGACCCCTCCACCATCAGCCCCTCCCATCCCACCCGGTCCCCTCCACCATCAGCCCCTCCCAACCCACCCAGACCCCTCCACCATCAGCCCCTCCCATTCCATGGGACCCCTCCACCATCAGCCCCTCCCATCCCACCCGGACCCCTCCACCATCAGCCCCTCCCATCCCACCCAGACCCCTCCACCATCAGCCCCTCCCATTCCATGGGACCCCTCCACCATCAGCCCCTCCCATCCCACCCGGACCCCTCCACCATCAGCCCCTCCCAACCCACCCAGACCCCTCCACCATCAGCCCCTCCCATGGGACCCCTCCACCATCAGCCCCTCCCATCCCACCCGGACCCCTCCACCATCAGCCCCTCCCATCCCACCCGGACCCCTCCACCATCAGCCCCTCCCATTCCATGGGACCCCTATACCATCAGCCCCTCCCATCCCACCCGGACCCCTCCACCATCAGCCCCTCCCATCCCACCCGGACCCCTCCACCATCAGCCCCTCCCATCCCACCCGGACCCCTCCACCATCAGCCCCTCCCATTCCATGGGACCCCTCCACCATCAGCCCCTCCCATCCCACCCGGACCCCTCCACCATCAGCCCCTCCCAACCCACCCAGACCCCTCCACCATCAGCCCCTCCCATGGGACCCCTCCACCATCAGCCCCTCCCATGGGACCCCTCCACCATCAGCCCCTCCCATCCCACTCAGGCCCCTCCACCATCAGCCCCTCCCATCCCACTCAGGCCCCTCCACCATCAGCTGGGACCCACCCAAATTTCCAATCCTAGCTCTGCCACTGGCCACAGCTCCTGCCGTGCTCCAGTGAAAGGCACCGCCCTCTATGTCCATGAGGGTTTGGTGTATTTTCTGTCCATCTTACTCTAAATGTTTCAGCTTACATATTATACACTCATTGGCAAGTCTTATCTCCCTATGGCATCAAGGGCATCTTTACTGGCCCTGAGATCTGGGTAAGTTTGATAGGGTTCTCAGGATAATAAACAAGAAACATTTCTTTAGCTATTGGATCAATCCTGTGGCTCCACATCTTTAGGAGGGAGCAGAATGACAGAAACGCTGATTTAACTGCAGGCGAATTTAATGAAATTCATAGAAATACTTAGAGGTTACAACACAGAAACCGGTCACTCTACACAACCAGTGCATATCAATGTTAACTCTCCATGTAAGCAAACAGTTCTATTCACATTTACCCGTCCTGTTCCCATATCCCTCCACCCCCTATCCCTCCACCCCCCTATCCCTCCACCCCCCTATCCCTCCACCCCCCTATCCCTCCACCCCTCTACCCCATATCCCTCCACCCCCATATCCCTTCACCCCCCTATCCCTCCACCCCCCTATCCCTCCACCCCCCTATCCCTCCACCACCTATTCCTTCATCCCCATATCCCTCCACCCCCTATGCCTCCACCCCCTATCCCTCCACCCCCCTATCCCTTCATCCCCCTATCCCTCCACCCCCTCTCTGATCTAATCCTGAATGTTGACACAGTTTCTGCCTCACCCACTAACCCTGGGAGTGAATTCCCAGCCTCACAACTCTCTGTGCGAAGATGTTTCTCCTGCCCTCTGTTCTAAATCTCTTATATTTAATCTTATATCTCTGGCCCCTCGTTCTAGACCCCTCAACTACTGGAAGCTGTCTGCTTCTATCTACCCTGTCCCATCCTTTCTAGCATATCGCCCCATAAGCTGCATCATTCTAATGAAAAAAAGTACAAACTTTTCAAGTCTTTCTTCATATTTGTATTTCCTTATACCAGACAGCATCCTCGTGCATCTACATTGTACCCTCTCTAAAGCCTCAACATCCTTCCAACAGTGTGGAGCCCAATACTGTACAGGTTACTCCAACTGAGGCAGTCAGAATCAGGGGAATTTATAATGGGGAGCAAAGAAATGGCAGAACAATTAAATACATACTTTGGTTCTGTCTTCACAAAGGAGGACACAAATAACCTCCCAGAGATGTCGGGGAACATAGGGTCTAATGAAAGGGAGGAACTGAAAGAAATCAGTATTTGTAGGGAAATTGACGGGATTGAAGGCCGATAAATCCCCAGGGCCTGATAATCTACATCCCAGGGTACTTAAGGAAGTGGCCCTAGAAATAGTAGATGCATTACTGATCATCTTCCAACATTCGATGGAATCTGGAACAGCACCCATGGATTGGAGGATAGCTAATGTAACCCCACTATTCAAAAAAGGCGGTAGAGAGAAAACAGGGAATTATAGATCGGTAAGCCTGACATCGGTAGTGGGGAAAATGCTAGAGTCCATTATAAAGGATGTAATAGCAGCGCACTTGGAAAACAGTGACAGGATCGGACAAAGTCAACATGGATTTACAAAAGGTAAATCATGCTTGACTAATCTACTGGAATTTTTTGAGGATGTAACTGGTAAAATAGATAAGGGAGAACCAGTGGATGTGGTGTATTTGGACTTTCAAAAGGCTTTCGATAAGGTCCCGCATAAGAGATTAGCATGTAAAGTTAAGGCACATGGGATTGGGGGCAAGGTATTGACTTGGATAGAGAACTGGTTGGCAGACAGAAAGCAAAGAGTTGGAATAAACGGCTCTTTATCCGAGTGGCAGGCAGTGACTAGTGGGGTACCGCAGGGATTGGTCCTTGGACCCCAGCTATTCACAATATATATTAATGATCTAGACAAGGGAAATATCTCCAAATTTGCAGACGACACAAAGCTGGGTGGGCGTGTGTGCTGTGAGGAGGATGCCGAGAAACTCCAGGATGATTTGGACAGGTTGGGTGATTGGGCAGAATCATGGCAGATGCAATATAACATGGATAAATGCGAGGTTATCCACTTTGGTGTCAAAAACAGGAAGGCAGATTATTATCTGAATGGCAATAGATTGGGAGAAGGGGAAGTGCAACGAGACCTGGGTGTCCTTGTGCACCAGTCACTGAAGGTAAGCATGCAGGTGCAGCAGGCGGTTAAGAAGGCAAATGGTATGTTGGCCTTCGTAGCGAGAGGGTTTGAGTACAGGAACAAGGATGTCTTGCTGCAGTTGTACAGGGCCTTGGTGAGACCACATCTTGAGTATTGTGTGCAGTTTTGGTCACCTTATCTGAGGAAGGATGTTCTTGCCATGGAAGGAGTTCAACGAAGATTCACCAGGCTGATACCTGGGATGGTAGGAATAACGTATGAGGAGAGATTGGGTCGATGTGGCTTATACTCGCTGGAGTTTAGAAGAATGAGAGGGGATCTCATTGAAACTTATAAAATTCTGACAGGACTGGACAGACTAGATGCAGGAAGGATGTTCCCGATGGTCGGGGAGTTCAGAACCAGGGGTCACAGTCTAAGGATAAGGGGTAAGCCATTTAGGACAGAGATGAGGAGGAATTTCTTCACCCAGAGAGTGGTGAACCTGTGGAATTCTCTACCACAGGAGGCAGTAGAGGCCAATTCATTAAATATATTCAAGAAGGAGTTGGATATATTTCTTAAGGCTAAAGGGATCAAGGGATATGGGGAGAAAGCAGGGACAGGGTACTGAATTTGGATGATCAGCCATGATCGCATTGCATGGCGGAGCAGGTTCGAGGGGCCGAATGGCCTACTCCTGCTCCAATCTTCTATGTTTCTATGTTTCTATTAAGGTTATATATCGGCCCATCATTGCCTCTTGGTTTTTACATTCTCTACCTCTTATGATAAAACCTAGAATGCCATCAGTTTTTTTTACAGCCTTATCAACATGCACTGCCGTTAATGTCCTGTGAACCTGTCCCCCAAATCCCTCTGCTCGCCCCCAGCCTCGAGCCTACTCCCATTCACAGTATAATACTGCTGCTTTTTACCAAAATGTATCACCTCACACTTACTGGCATTGAATTCCATCGGACACTTTTTAACTCATATACAATGGATGGACAAGCGAGTAAATAACTTTAATATATAACAAATATTTACAATATATGTTAAACTATGTACAATTTTCATACACAATTATATATTTTAGAATGGACTTTTATGGAGTTATTCTTTTCTTATATTCTTATTATACTTTCAGGAGCCAATCGCTACACAAGTTCCAGACGGACTCGCTGATTCGAGATGTTCAATTAAACCCACCCAAAACACTTGCCAGGGCTTCATGGATTGCAAAAGCCATCAGCTAAATTCAAAAGGAGCTTCCAGTCATGTACTGTACATAATATTTTTGTTTAAATTGTGTGGCTTGTTTCCTCCCCCCAGCTGGATGTCAAACTGACCAGGAGTCCTCACAACGCTGCACTGGGTTAGGCTGGCAATTAGATTCTGAAAGCAGGTGGCTTTTAATCTTCTTTATACATTGTGACTGAACTAAAGGAACCATCTGAAACTCAATAAAAATGCTTCATCAATGTTACACCTACCACATGGCAGTTCCTGCCTACCTGCAGTCGGAGTTGTTGGGACTTTTCTGCTTAAAATATTAACCAGCAGTTTATGTTGAATTCCTTGTGTGTCGGTGTCAGTCTTGGCTCAGTGTTAGTAGTAGAAAAGCAGGGGAGTTCTCCCCGGTGTCCAGGCCAATATTTATCCCTCAATCAACATGACTAAAACAGATTATCTGGTCATTATCGCATCGCTGTTTGTGGGAGCTTGCTGTGCACAAATTGGCTGCCGAGATTTCTACATTACAACAGCGACCACACTCCAAAAGTTCTTCATTAACTGTAAAAGCGCTTTGGGACGTCCTGAGGACGTGAAAGGCGCTATATAAATGCAAGTCTTTCTTTTTTCTCTCTCGCTTCAAAAGGTCATGGATTCAAGTCCCACTCCAGAGACTGGAGCACAAAATCTAGGCTGACTCTCCAATGCAGTGCTATGGGAGTGCTGCACTGTCGGAGGCGCCAACTTTCAGAAGTGACGCTAAACTCAGACCCCGCCTGCTCTCTCAGTTGGATGTAAAAGATGCTGTGGCACTATTCTGAAGAAGGGCAGGGGAGTTCTCCCCGATATCCTGGCTAATATTTATCCCTCAACCAACACCTAAAAACAGCTGGGTGCAAATTGGCTGCCACGTTTCCTACATTCCTGGGATGGGAGGGCTGTCCTATGAGGAGAGATTGTGTAGAATGGGCCGATACTCTCTGGAGTTTAGAAGAATGAGAGGTGATCTCATTGAAACATACAAGATTCTGAAGGAGATTGACAGAGTAGATGTTGAGAGGCTGTTTCCCCCTGGCTGGAGAGTCTAGAACTAGGGGCAGAGTCTCAGGATAAGGGGTCGGCCATTTAGGACTGAGATGAGGAGGAATTTCTTCACTCAGAGGGTTGTGAATCTTTGGAATTCTTTGCCCCAGAGGGCTGTGAATGCCGAGTCTTTGAGTATATTCAAGAGAGAGATCGATAGATGTTTGGACTCATGGGGAATCAAGGGATATGGAGATTGGGCGGGAAAGTGGAGTTGCGATCGATGATCAGCCATGATCTTATTGGATGGTGGAGCAGGCTCGAGGGGCCGAATGGCCGACTCCTGTTCTTATTTCTTATTTCTTATGACAACAGTGACTACACTTCATTGTTGTAAATCACTTTGGGATGTCCTGAGGTCGTGAAAGGAACTATATAAATGCAAGTTCTTTCTTTTTTATTCGCACTCCACTATTAGCACAGTACTAACTAACCAGTGACAGTTTGAAAACAGATAAAATGAGGAACGCCTGGTGCTGCTCAGTGTGCTATTTGTGAGGAGCCGGTGGTACCAGCTGTCTGCCTCATGAGGGCTCCAGCAATGCTTGTCAGTTATCTAAAGACCAACTAATCTATGTGCCGGGGGGTGGGGGGTGGGGGAGTGGAGTAGGTGGGGCCTCTTTGGGGTTGAGGTGGCTCCAAGATGATCATGGGAGTTTTGAATCAGATCAACCCTCTCTGGAAGGCCAGGACGCACCTGGCTCTCGACCACTGACCTCAAGTCCCAGGATACAGGATCTGCTCCACCATGAGGCGATCCGCGGACCGTGAGAGATGGAGACGCATCATCCATTGAGCAACGCTCTGAAGGAGCATCCTACAATGATTACATAGACTGTACAGCACAGAAACAGGCCATTCGGCCCAACTGGTCCGTACGGTGTTTATGCTCCACACGAGCCTCCTCCCACCCCTCTTCATCTCACCCTATCAGCACATCCTTCTATTCCTTTCTCCCTCATGTGTTTATTTAGCGTTACATCTATCCTATTCACCTCAACTATTCCATATGGTATTGGATTTATTCGTGACTATCTTATTATATTTATGGCCCCTAGTTCTGGTCTCCCCCACAAGCGGAAACATCTTCTCCATGCCCACCCTATCAAACCCTTTCCCAATGTTAAAGGCCTCGATCAGGTCACCCCTCAGTCTTCTCTTTTCTAGAGCAAAGAGCCCCGGCCTATTCAGCCTTTCCTGATAGTTACAACCTTTCAGTTCTGGTATTATTCTTGTAAATCTTTTTTGCATTTTCTCCAGTGCTTCTATATCTCTTTTATAATATGGAGACCAGGGCTGTGCCCAGTGCTCTGTGTGGTCTAATGAAGATTATAACCCCTCACTGGCAGATTTGGTGATCTGCTGCTGGCTGGCCAGCCTGGTCCACACGTGGGTCTTGGAGGAGCTGCCCTCTCACCAGGGGCTGGGATTCTTCACACCTGGCTCCAGATAACCCTGCAAGCCAGTGTTCTAATGGGCAGGGTGCTCCGGTCTAGGGAATCAGCGGAAAGCTTCCCAGTGCTCTGGAAGCGTGGTATTGATAAGTTGTGCGTTTTTTGCTGTTCAAACTCCAGCAGGAATCCGGCACACATGTTGTGGCTCATGCCCAAGCTCTCTGGTTCTTGAGGTGTCTTCGCGTAGGTAAAGAATGTCTTGCATTTATATAGCACCTTTCACAACCTCGCTTTACAGCCAATAAAGTACTTTTGAAATGTATTCATTGTTGTAATGTAGGAAACACGGCACCCAATTTGCACACAGCAAGATCCCACAAACATAAGAATTAAGAGCAGGATTCGGCCATACGGCCCCTCGAGCCTGCTCTGCCATTCAATAAAATCATGGCTGATCTTCGATCTCAACTCCACTTTCCCTCCTGATCCCCATATCACTTGATACAACAACCAGCGCCTGGATTTATATAGGTAGAACTTCTGTTTGCTCAGTATACAGTACACAAGGAGAGAGATGGTCTGTATCGGACAAAGAGAAACTCTGCTTTTAAAAAATTCATTCCTGGGATGTGGGCATCGCTGGCAAGGCTGGCATTTATTGCCCCTCCCTGAGAAGGTGGCGGTGAGCCTTGTCCTCTGTAGAGACTTGCTGCAGCTGACTGGCTTGCTGGGCTGCTTTAGGGGCAGTTACGAGTCAGCCACATCGGAGTGAGACTGAAGTCACCTTTGGTCACCTGGTGCGGTTGGGGGGGGGGGGGGCGCGGGCGGGTCGGGGGACCTCCTCGTCGGACTGCTCCTGGGTCTGGCCAAGGTGGCCATTAACTGGTCCAGGCAGCGGGCGGTCGAGGGGGTCGTTCGGCCTGACTGCCTGCCTCTCTTCCACGGCCACGTTTGCACCCGGGTGGCCCTGGAGATGGGGCACGAGGTGTCCGCCGGCACACTCAAGACCTTCCGCGACCGGTGGGCGCCGCGGGGACTGGAGTGCATCAGCACCCCGGCCAACCAAATTTCAATTTAATTTGTTAAGTTTCATTTAATGTTTTATTAGCTACAGTACTTTTGCTTATGGGTTGCTCAAAAAAAAGACTGAAGTCACATATGGGCCAGACTGGCGAAGGAGGTTGCCTTCCCTAAACATCAACAACTTACATTTATATAGCACCATTAAACATAGTAAAACAGTCCAAGGAGATTCACTGGAGCCTAAATCAGACAAAATCTGACACCGAATCTCACTGAAAGACATTAGTGAAGGAGTTGGGTAATTCTCAGTAGTTTGGAAGGGGACTATTGGTGTCCAAGATAATCAAAAACTGCTGGCCCAGACTTACCTCCTCTTTAACAAGCTGCATGCACAGGATGGTTGAAGCCCCTCTGCTGTGTGCTGAGGTTGACCGGAGCTTTACATTGTGATCAGGGTCACACACACACACAGGGGTTCTGCCCCATGTAAAAGTCAACATTTCATTGTGCAGTACACACGTCTGCTGCATATATGACAAATAAAATTGAATAAAATTGAATTGAATTGAATGTCTGCACCGCCAGCGCTGCCCAGATCCACACTGATCCGGGAAAGACTTCGGACATTTCCAGATGTGACCTTGTGAAAAGCCAGGTATCTCCCTCATCTGACACAGGACAGAGAGGGAGAGAGCTTCCAGATTGGGCCGCTCTGTAAACCCCGGGGGAAACCTTTGAGGAATGCCTCTTTGATCCAGCTGAAAAGTCCTTATTTAGTCAGAGTTTGTGTGCAGTGGAATCTCAGCACAGTCACAGTCTAAACGCTGCCCGTTAAACCCTTCCTCGCCCTCCTGCCAATGCCTGGCTGGGCACAGCCCTGCCCTCCCCTCAGCGGTGCCCAGTGCCCACCGATCCTTACCAACTTTCTTGAAGGCTTTCAGAGCGAGTTTCTTGGGATCTGGGTCGGGGTCCGGGAGCTGCGAACCCCTGGACCTGGTGCCGATCATGGTCCGGCTTCTCGCTGCCTTGTGTTTCCTGAGCTCGGAGCCTCAGACACAGAGCCAGGCTCTGATTGACTGCCGGCTGGGCTGGGCTGGGCTGAGCCGAGCCTCTCTCCCTCCACCTCTCCTTCCTGCCCCTTGTCTCGGTGCCCGGAGCTCCACTGTCCCGTTGGATTGGGTTGTTCCTCTCAGCCTTGCCTCTGCTCACCGTCCACCTCCTCCCAGCCGCCCGTCCTTTGCACAAACTCTGCTCCCCTGCAATGTTCTTGAAGCTGCCGCCTGGCTCCTGTTAATGAGAAGCTTCTTGTCTCCTACCCTTTGCTTATAAACCAGGAATTCAGCTCATGTGACTTTCAGCTTCTGTATAAGGAAAGGGTTGCCGCCAAATGAGCTAAAATTGGAAAGGGAATGTCGACTGTATTTGTTCAATTCACTCCTGATAAGAGAACAATCTTAGTGCTGGGACCATTGTTTTTATATGGAATCTACTAAATGGAAAATCAGTCAATTCCTGTAATAGGCTCCAGTCCTCAGGACCCTGTGCAGCCCATTCCTGTAAACACAACACTCTGCACAGCAGTCTTCAAAGTTTAGTCTCTGGACCCCAGGGGATTGGTGAAAAAAGAAAGACTTGCATTTCTATAGCGCCTTTCACAACCTCAGGACGTCCCAAAGTGCTTTACAGCCAATTAATTACTTTTTAAAGTATAGTCACTGTTGTAATGTAGGAAATGTGGCAGCCAATTTGCGCACAGCAATGTGATAATGACCAGATCATTTTTTTTGGTGAATGCTGGTTGAGGGAGTCTGGGACGAGGGGGCATCGTCTAAACATTAGAGCCAGGCCTTTCAGGACTGAAGTTAGGAAACACGCAAAAGGTGGTCGAAGTTTGGACCTCCCTTCCACAAACAGCAGTTAATGCTCGGTCAATTGTTCATTTTAAATCTGGGATTGATAGATTTTTGTTTACCAATGGTATTAAGGGATACGAGGCAAAGCCGGTTACTTAGAGTTAGGTCACAGATCAGCCATGACCTCATTGAATGGCGGCACAGGCTCGAGGGGCTAAATGGCCTACTCCTGTTCCTATTGCCCAGGACACCAGCGATAACTCCCCTGCTCTTCTTCAAATAGGGACATGGGATCTTTTATGTCCACCTAGGAGGGCAGATGGGCCTCAGTTTAATGAAAGACGGCACCTCCGACAGTGCAGCACTCCCTCAGTACTGCCCCTCCGACAGTGCAGCGCTCCCTCAGTACTGCCCCTCCCACAGTGCAGCGCTCCCTCAGTACTGCCCCTCCCACAGTGCAGCATTCCCTCAGTACTGCCCCTCCGACAGTGCAGCGCTCCCTCAGTACTGCCCCTCCCACAGTGCAGCACTCCCTCAGTACTGCCCCTCCGACAGTGCAGCGCTCCCTCAGTACTGCCCCTCCCACAGTGCAGCATTCCCTCAGTACTGCCCCTCCGACAGTGCAGCACTCCCTCAGTACTGCCCCTCCGACAGTGCAGCGCTCCCTCAGTACTGCCCCTCCCACAGTGCAGCGCTCCCTCAGTACTGCCCCTCCCACAGTGCAGCGCTCCCTCAGTACTGCCCCTCCCACAGTGCAGCATTCCCTCAGTACTGCCCCTCCGACAGTGCAGCACTCCCTCAGTACTGCCCCTCCCACAGTGCAGCGCTCCCTCAGTACTGCCCCTCCCACAGTGCAGCATTCCCTACTCACTGGAGTGTCAGTCTGGATTTTTGTGCTCAATTCTCTGGAGTGGGAATTGAACCCACGACCTTCTGACTCAGAGGTGAGGAGCAACCTACTAAATCACAGCTGACAACAGTGAGGGGGTTCCCGGGGCCTGCTATGCTTCTATATTCTTCTGTATTTCGGTGCCAGCTCTGTCTGCCGCATTACCTACATTACAACAGTGACTACACTTCACAAGTACTTCATTGGCTGTGAAGTGTTTTGGAATGTCCAGAGGTCCTGAAAGGCGCTATAGAAATGCAAGTCTTTCTTTTCATTTGCTGATTTTGTTATTTCTGTTACTGTGCACTAATGAAAAAAACGCTTTGTTGCAAAGATAAGGCTGCTTTGGAGTTTCAGGACAAGGGTTCCAGAGAGGCATGTCAGGATTTGCAAAGGATCCCTGGGAATGTGTTAATCTTCGCAGGGATTGCTGGGAATGTGTTAATCTTTAAAGGGATTGCTGGGAATGTGTTAATCTTTCCTGATGGTGATGATCTCTGGAATGTGTTAATAGTTGCCGATGATCCCTGGGAATCGGTTTATATTCGCTGGGGATTCCTGGGAATGGATTAATATTCGCTGGGGATTCCTGGGAATGGTTAATATTCGTTGGGGATTCCTGGGAATGGTTAATATTCGCTGGGGATTCCTGGGAATGGATTAATATTCGCTGGGGATTCCTGGGAATGGTTAATATTCGCTGGGGATTCCTGGGAATGGTTAATATTCGCTGGGGATTCCTGGGAATGGTTAATATTCGCTGGGGATTCCTGGGAATGGATTAATATTCGCTGGGGATTCCTGGGAATGGTTAATATTCGTTGGGGATTCCTGGGAATGGTTAATATTCGCTGGGGATTCCTGGGAATGGATTAATATTCGCTGGGGATTCCTGGGAATGGTTAATATTCGCTGGGGATTCCTGGGAATGGTTAATATTCGCTGGGGATTCCTGGGAATGGTTAATATTCGCTGGGGATTCCTGGGAATGGATTAATATTCGCTGGGGATTCCTGGGAATGGATTAATATTCGCTGGGGATTCCTGGGAATGGTTAATATTCGCTGGGGATTCCTGGGAATGGATTAATATTCGCTGGGGATTCCTGGGAATTGGTTTATATTCACTGGGGATTCCTGGGAATGGTTAATATTCGCTGGGGATTCCTGGGAATGGTTAATATTCGCTGGGGATTCCTGGGAATGGGTTAAGATTCACTGGGGATTCCTGGGAATGGGTTAAGATTCACTGGGGATTCCTGGGAATGGGTTAAGATTCGCTGGGGATTCCTGGGAATGGTTAATATTCGCTGGGGATTCCTAGGAATGGGTTAATATTCGCTGGGGATTCCTGGGAATGGTTAATATTCACTGAGGAACGTGTTAACAGAAAAGCTCTGTGTTGTCGGGCAGCCAAAGCTGATTGTCAGGATCCAGCTTCAGGCACTGTTCAAAAAGTTAGAGAGAACAATAAAAATAGAATGCTGGCATTCTGACAGTCTGAGCAGAAAGTGACATTCTGACTGAGGCCTCAGGCTGTATTTTCTCGTTCAGGTGCTGATGGACTGAGCGATATTTGCAGTATTTTCTGTCTTTATTCCCAGGCCTTGTTTCTCTGGTCCTTTGCCATTCAGACAGTACTAGAGATCTCTGCCCTACACTGCCACTCAGAGTCAGATATCCAGCTTCCACTCCCAGTGCTGCATTTCAAACAACATGATCCAGTTCTATTAGTAAGTAACCTAAATCCAGATTATGGATATTACTGGATTTATCACTCAGACAACACACAATCCTCTTCCTGTCTCTGCATTTCAAATAAACTCATGCCAACCATTTCTCACTGTATTCAATGTTTGATTGCTATTATATAATTCATATTTTATTTATTCCACATTAAATCACAAAATGCAAAAGGCAACCTCAAACGCGATAAGCAGCAGCAACTGTACGGCTCAGCCGTGGCTCAGTGGGGGCCACTCTCGCCTCTGAGTCGGAAGGTTGTGGATTCAAATCCCACTCCAGAGACTTGAGTGCAAAAAGCTAGGCTGACCCTCCAGTGCAGTGCTGAGGGAGTGCTGCATTGTCAGAGGTGTTGTCATTTGGATGAAAGATTAAACCAAGGCTGTTTCTGCTCCCTCAGGTGGATGTAAAAGATGGCATTATTTCGAAGAAGAGCAGGGGAGTTCGCCCCGGTGTCCTGGCCAATATTTATCCCTCAATCAACATCACAAAAACAGATTATCTGGTCATTATCACATTGCTGTTTGTGGGAGCTTGCTGTGGGCAATTTTGGCTGCCGCGTTTCCTACATTACACCAGTGACTACACTTCAAAAATTGGCTGTGAAGCACTTTGAGACATCTGGTGGTCGTGAAAGGCACTATATAAATGCAAGTCTTGCTTTCTTTGTGCTGAAACTTCGATGCTTTCATGGTTTCCCCTCTATTAAAACATTTAAAAATTTGGTTAAAATAAATAGTTTCTTATTTACTATTTTCAAGCCCAACCACTTTAATCCTTTATCTGTTGCTGGGTTAACTCGCTTTGCCAACACCTCTCCACTGGGTCTAACATTGCTCCAAAAAAAATCATCAATTTGGGATAAAAACAGAAAATGCTGGAAACACTCAGCAGGCCAGGCAGCATCTGCGGAGAGAGAAACAGAGTTAACGTTTCCGCTCGGTGACCTTTCATTAAAACTGGGAGAAGTTAGAGATGTAACAGTTTATAAGCAACTATAGAGTCAGTGAAAAAAGGTGTGGGGAAAGAGCAAAAGGGAAGGTCTGTGATAGGCTGGAATGACAAAAGGAGATGGTAATGGGACAAGGAAAGAAACAAAAGATGGGTCTAGAGGTGTAGATGGTACACGGTTGGTGGGGTTGTCTGCACCCCAGGGGCTGGATTTTACTAGCCCTGAGGAGGCGGGCTTGGAGGCGGGACTGCTGGCAAAATGGGAAAAGTTGGGAGCGGGTCCCAACCCCGCTCCCAACCCGCCTCCGCGCCATCTTCCCGGGAGGCGGGTCCCCGAGTCGCGCAGAGACCCGACTCCTCGAGGCGGGAAGGGGATTAGAGCCAATTAACTGCCTGTTAACAGGTAGTTCACAGGCAGTTAAGAGGCTTATCCCCATTTTACCCCTGCAAGTGCGGGCTTCCCGACGTCGGGAAACCCCGCCAAGGTCAGAGACGCGAACAGTGGGTCTGCGGGGGTGAGAGAGATCGAAAAGTCCGCTGTAGAGGTGAGTGATGGGTGCAAGTGTGGAGAGGTAAGTATCAGAGGTGAGTGTAAAGTGTTGGAAAAAGTTTCCTTACCTTTGTTTCTTCCTGCAGGCTTCAACCTTTGGGGATCCGGAGGTTCCTCATCTCCACGGCAGAGATGACAGAATGGCTGCTGCATTCTCAGATGCAGCGGCCATCTGCTTTCTGCTGAGGAGAGAGGTTTTGGTGAGCCTTCTGTGCAAGGGCTCACCTTAGAACAGAGATTGTCAGTGTTTGACAGCTTCTCAAATCTGTCAAATGCTGACAATTCATCTGTCAAAACATTTTCGACAGATGAAACGTCATACGCTGATGTCCTCTGTCACCGGCTTTCCCTTAATTCGCCGGTAATCCGCTGGGCGGGCTTAACAAGGTCAATCAAGGGAAAATAGCGTGGGTTGGCTGGCCGTCGTTGGGGGCGGGACTGAAATCCGACAACCAGCAGTCTCGCCCCCAACGTGTCCCCATTGACAAAATCCAGCCCCAGGGGTCTACCTACCTTTCTCCGCACATTCCCGGGCCATGGGATCCCTCTCTACCTTCCCAGATTTTCCATGCTTCCCTCACCCTCTGTTATATTTTTTTATTCGTTCAAGGGATGTGGGTGTTGCTGGTAAGGCCAGCATTTATTGCCCATCCCTAATTGCCCTTGAGAAGTTGGTGGTGATCCACCTTAACTGTAACTTACAGATAACCTTATAATGAACCTTGGTTAGACCGCACTTGGCCTACTGTGCATAGCTCTGGTCTCCAAATTACAAAAGGATATAGAAGCACTGGAGAAGGAGCGAAAAAGATTCACAAGGGTGATGCCAGAACTGAGAGGATATAACTATCAGGAAAGACTGAACAGGCTCTTTTATCTTGAGGTCTTTAAAATTATGAAGGGGTTCGATAGGGTAGACGAAGAGAGCTGTTTCCACTTGTGGGAAAGTCCAAAACTAGGGGCCATCAATCTAAGATAGTCACTAATAAATCCAATAGGGAATTCGGGAGAAACTTCTTTACCCAGAGAGTGGTGAGAATGTGGAACTCGCTACCACAGGGAGTGGTTGAGGCGAATACCATTGTGCAGTTAAAGGTTAACTGGAGAAGTACATGAGGGAGAAAGGAATAGAAGGATATGCTGATAGGGTGAGATGAAGTGGGGTGGGAGGAGGCTCGTGTGGAGCATAAACACCGACATAGGCCCGTTGGGCCGAATGGCCTGTTTCTGTGCTGTACACTCGGTGTAATTCGATGTTACTCTTTCCACCTCCTCTGAACCCATCTTTTGTTTCTTTAATTGTCCCATTACCAACCCATCTTGCCTTGCACCATCATCCCTTTTGTCATTTAATCGCTCCCGTGGAATGGTGTTGGAGATCACAAGGTCTGCCTCCTGGTTGGAAGCTCACTGCTGAAGGGTATTTCTAAACCAAAGGCCAGTGCTGGATTTTCCTGGCTCAAATCCTGACCAAGGACCAAAGAAAAGGTCCCTGTGGGAGGTGAGTGTCAGATCCAGAATGGTTTTAAGAATGTGTTAATTTCTGGGGGTTGCTAAGACTCTCAGTTATGGAGCATGAAAAAATGTTGCAGCAAAGTAACTTGGCTCAATTGTCCACTTTAAGTTTTAACAGAGGTGGGTCAGGGACCAGTGACCAATCCGCTCTCAGTGGGTGGGTCAGTTCGTTGAAACCTTTTAAGGAGGCTGCGAGCCATCATTTTAAGAGTATTTATTTTTAACAAAGGGCTGGATCCATTAGGTAAGTGTCTTTACAGCACTGCTTGTGAGCCAGGAGGAGCAGGGACCCCCAAGCTCCTTTATTAACCTCCACAGCAATCGGACCCCCCCCGCGATCACCAACCCCCCTCCCATTGCTGACCTCCCCGATCTCTCCCCAACCCCCCCATGATCTACGACTGCCCCCGCGATCAGTCCCATCCCTCCCAACTATCCTCAACCCACCCACCGCTCCCACCACCCATGATCTCTATTCCCAGTAGCCACTAAACCTACCTGGTCCTGAGGTGTGGCCTCCGCCGGAGCGTTCCTACTCGATAGGGAGCCAAGCCAGTCAATCAGGGTGGCAGGGAATCAGTTTAAAAACAATATGCACGTCATGGAGTTAAAACCTCATGGCATTCTCCCAAACATAACTTCTCCCACCACTCTAAAACCCTGTCCCAGTAAATATTGGGGCCATTTTTACATGGGCATGTCATTAGCCTGACTCATACAACCCACACTAGGAGGACAGTTCACTGCCTTTAGTATAACTCCTATCTTTCAGCCTGTCTGGCTAGAGTGGTTCTATCAGGAGTTATACTCCCGGCCGCATAGCTCACAGGAGCACGCAAGCCTTCCCGTCACATCAAGGTGCAATCCCTGGGGAAGGATTTGAGTCAGGAGCAGGGGCAGTTCATTTGGAAAAATACACTTCACCAGAGAAAGGCTATAAAACGTCTGCTTTTGGTGTGTTTATCAAAAGCTTTCTGGGCACTCATTCAAAAACAAAGCTGCATTCTGATTGGCTTGGAAATGGAACATGAATGTTTGGGGTCAGAGGTTAATGGCGGAGCCCACAGAGTCCAGATTTCTAAATAAATAATTACAACCAAACATACCACATGAATCACAGCGAGAGGCAAAAGATCAGCGGCGCCTGATGTTCGCTCTCCTTTCATTAATGGTGAAGTAATGACTGTTATTTTTTCTGAAAACAGGTTTTCCTGGAAATCGGGCGGGATAACGGCAGAAAAATGTGAACTTTGGGTAGTATAGCCTAGTGCAACATTCCCATCCCAACCTCAGCATTCCTCCCACGTCCACACCCACCCCTGCCCCCGCCCCTGCCACTGCCCCCACCCCTGCCACTGCCACTGCCACTGCCATGGCAGGTGTCAATAGATGTGCCAATAGATGGGTCAGTAGATGGGTCAATAGATGGGTCAATAGATGGGCCAACAGATGGGCCAATAGATGGGTCAATAGATGGATCAATAGATGGATCAATAGATGGGTCAATAGATGGGTCAATAGATGGGTAATAGATGGATCAATAGATGGATCAGTAGATGGATCAATAGATGGATCAATAGATGGGTCAATAGATGGGTCAATAGATGGGTCAATAGATGGATCAATAGATGGGTCAATAGATGGGTCAATACATGGATCAATAGATGGATCAATAGATGGGTCAATAGATGGGTTAATAGATGGATCAATAGATGGATCAATAGATGGGTCAATAGATGGGGCAATAGATGGGTCAATAGATGGATCAATAGATGGATCAATAGATGGGTCTATAGTTGGGTCAATAGATGGGTCAATAGATGGATCAATAGATGGGTCTATAGATGGGTCAATAGATGGATCAATAGATGGATCAATAGATGGGTCAATAGATGGGTAATAGATGGATCAATAGATGGATCAGTAGATGGATCAGTAGATGGATCAATAGATGGGTCAATAGATGGGTCAATAGATGGGTCAATACATGGATCAATAGATAGATCAATAGATGGGTCAATAGATGGGTCAATAGATGGGTCAATAGATGGATCAATAGATGGGCCAATAGATGAGTCAATAGATGGGTCAATAGATGGATCAATAGATGGGTCAATAGTTGGGTCAATAGATGGGTCAATAGATGGATCAATAGATGGGTCTATAGATGGGTCAATAGATGGATCAATAGTTGGGTCAATAGATGGGCCTATAGATGGGTCTATAGATGAGTCAATAGATGGGTCTATAGATGGATCAATAGATGGATCAATAGATAGGTCAATAGATGGGTAATAGATGGATCAATAGATGGGTCAATAGTTGGGTCAATAGATGGGTCAATAGATGTATCAATAGATGGATCAATAGATGGATCAATAGATGGGTCAATAGATGGATCAATATATGGATCAATAGATGGATCAATAGATGGATCAATAGATGGGTCAATAGATGGTTCAATAGATGGGCCAATAGATGGGTCAATAGATGGATCGATAGATGGATCGATAGATGGGTCGATAGATGGGTCGATAGATGGGTCAATTGATGGGTCAACAGATGGTTCAACGGATGGGTCAACGGATGGGCCAATAGATGGATCAATAGATGGGTCAATTGATGGGTCAATAGATGGGTCTATAGATGAGTCAATAGATGGGTCTATAGATGGATCAATAGATGGGCCAATAGATGGGCCAATAGATGGGTCTATAGATGGGTCAACAGATGGGTCAACAGATGGATCAACAGATGGATCAATAGATGGGTCAATAGATGGATCAATAGATGGGTCAATAGATGGGTAATAGATGGGTCAATAGATGGATCAGTAGATTGATCAATAGATGGATCAATAGATTGGTCAATAGATGCGCCAATAGATGGATCAATAGATGGGTCAATAGATGGGTCAATAGATGGGTCAATAGATGGATCAATAGATAGTCAATAGATGGGTCTATTAATGGGTCAATAGATGGGTTACTAGATGGATCAATAGATGGGTCAATAGATGGGTCAATAGATGGGTCAATAGTTCGGTCAATAGATGGGTCAATAGGTGGATCAATAGATGGGTCTATAGATGGGTCAATAGATGGATCAATAGTTGGGTCAATAGATGGGCCTATAGATGGGTCTATAGATGAGTCATTAGATGGGTCTATAGATCGATCAATAGACGGATCAATAGATGGGTAATAGATGGATCAATATATAGGTCAATAGATGGGTCAATAGGTGGATCAATAGATGGATCAATAGATGGATCAATAGATGGGTCAATAGATGGGTCAATAGATGGGTCAATAGATGGATCAATAGATGGATCAATAGATGGTTCAATAGAGGTGCCAATAGATGGGTCAATAGATGGATCAATAGATGGCTCAATAGATGGATCAATAGATGGCTCAATAGATGGGTCAATAGATGGGTCAACAGATGGATCAATAGATGGAGCAATAGATGGGTCAATAGATGGATCAATAGATGGATCAATAGATGGATCAGTAGATGGATCAATAGATGGATCAATAGATGGGTCAATAGATGGGTCAAAAGATGGGCCAATAGATGGATCAATAGATGGATCAATAGATGGGTCAATAGATGGATCAATAGATGGGTCAATAGATGGGTCAATAGATGGGTCTATAGATGGGTCAATAGATGGGTCAATAGATGGGTCAATAGATGGATCAATAGATGGCTCAATAGATGGATCAATAGATGGCTCAATAGATGGGTCAATAGATGGGTCAACAGATGGATCAATAGATGGAGCAATAGATGGGCCAATAGATGGATCAATAGATGGATCAATAGATGGATCAGTAGATGGATCAATAGATGGATCAATAGATGGGTCAATAGATGGGTCAAAAGATGGGCCAATAGATGGGTCAATAGATGGGTCAATAGATGGGTCTATAGATGGGTCAATAGATGGATCAATAGATGGGCCAATAGATGGGTCAATAGATGGGTCAACAGATCGATCAACAGATGGGTCAATAGATGGGTCTATAGATGGGTCAATAGATGGATCAATAGATGGATCAATGGATGGGTCAATAGATTGGTCAACAGATGGATGAACAGATGGGGCAACACATGGGTCAATAGATAGTTCAATAGATGGGTCAATGGATGGGTCTATAGATGGGTCAATAGATGGATCAACAGATGGGTCAGTAGATGGGTCAACAGATGGGTCAATAGATGGGTCTCTAGATGGAGCAACAGATGGGGCGATAGATGGGTCAATAGATGGATCAATAGATGGGTAAATAGATGGGTCAATAGATGGGTCAATAGATGGGTCAACAGATGGATCAACAGACGGGGCAACAGATGGGGCAATAGATGGGTCAATAGATGGATCAATAGATGGGTCAATAGATGGGTCAACAGATGGATCAACAGATGGGTCAGCAGATGGGTCAATAGATGGGTCAATAGATGGGTCAATAGATGGATCAATAGATGGATCAATAGATGGATCTATAGATGGGTCAGTAGATGGATCAATAGATGGGTCAGTAGATGGGTCAATAGATGGGTCAATAGATGGGTCTCTAGATGGGTCAATAGATGGATCAATAGATGGATCAATAGAGGGATCTATAGATGGGTCAGTAGATGGATCAACAGATGGGTCAGTAGATGGGTCAATAGATGGGTCAATAGATGGGTCTCTAGATGGGTCATTAGATGGATCAATAGATGGGTCAATAGACGGATCAATAGACGGGTCAATAGATGGTTCTATAGATGGATCAATAGATGGGTCAATAGATGGGTCAATAGATGGGTCAATAGATGTGTCAATAGATGGGTCTATAGATGGGTCAATAGATGGGTCAATAGATGGGTCTCTAGATGGGTCAATAGATGGATCAATAGATGGGTCAATAGATGGTTCTATAGATGGGTCAATAGATGGATAAATAGATGGGTCAACAGATGGATCAACAGATGGATCAATCGATGGATCAATGGGTGGGTCAATAGATGGCTCAACAGATGGATCAACAGATGGGGCAACAGATGGGTCAATAGATGGGTCAATAGATGGATCAATAGATGGGTCAATAGATGGGTCAATAGATGGATCAATAGATGGGTCTATAGATGGGCCAATAGATGGGTCAATAGCTGGGTCAATAGATGTATCAATAGATGGGTCAATAGATGGATCAATAGACGGATCAATAGACGGATCAATAGACGGATCAATAGATAGGTCAGTAGATCTATCAGTAGATGGATCAGTAGATGGATCAATAGATGGGTCAATAGATGGGTCAACAGATGGATCAGCAGATGGGTCAATAGATGGATCAATAGATGGGTCAATAGATGGATTAATAGATGGATCAATAGATGGGTCAATAGATGAGTCAATAGATGGATCAATAGATGGATCAATAGATGGGTCAATAGATGGGTTAATAGTCTCTCTTATCTATACTTATCTTTGTAAATTCAAGGTCCATAATGTTCTAGTTTGTCAGCTTGATCAGCACCTCAGCCACTGAAGGCAGTATCCACTCCCTCCACCACCGGCACACTGTGGCTGCAGTAGGTACAATCTATTGCAGCAACCCACCAAGCTTGCTTCAATAGCATCTCCCAGCCCCATTATCTCTACCGCCAAGAAGGACAAGAGCAAGAATTATCATGGGAATACACAAGTTCCCCTCCAAGTCACACACCATCCTGACTTGGACATAAAGGGCTAGAAATTAGGTATCGCCCCGGTTGAGGCACAAAATGTAAAAAAAGTTGGAGAAATAACACCTGGCGCTAATCCCTCTGACTTCCCGCTAATTTGATTGTTAGCGCTCCAAGAGATAACTGGAGTGCTAAATCAAGTGCTAATCAACTAACTTAAGGCGCTGCACACACAGAGCGGGTGCTACCCGCAGAGTGGTAACCAATTTCAGGTGCACTCCAATCGGGACTCATCATTCACACTGGCTCCTTCCAGCTCTTAAAGGGGAGGTTGAAGATTCAGCACAACCTCACTCTCAACATTGGGGACACGGTGGGGGTGGGGGACACGGTGGGGGGTGGATATGGTGGGGGTGTGGACACGGTGGGGGGGGATACGGTGGGGGGGATACGGTGGGGGGGTGGGGGGGGGACACGGTGGGGGGGGGACACGGTGGGGTTAATCTATATATAGAATTAAAAGCAGTTGGTTTGTCTGTCTGTCTGTCTGTCCGCTATACACTCAAACGTTATAGAGCGTACCTACACGCATGTTATATCAAAAGAAAGCTTATCATTAGGGGAGTCTAATAGGCATATTTACTCTTTGGTCAGATAAAAATTGTTTGGACACTATACAAAAAACATTCAAAAATCCGCTCATTAGCGGTTGACCAATCCTACCGCTCATTAGCGTTGAGTGACGTGATGTTTGACCAATCCTACAGTTCAGTGACCTGATGGTTGACCAATCCACCATCTGTGGGCGGGCCTAATCCTGCAGCCTCCCGAATGCTCGCCGCCATTTTTTTCATCCCCACAGCGACAGCACCAGCCAAACAAACCCCCACATTGCGGCTCCGGGAGCGGGAGGTGAGTTGGAGTCACTCCAGCCAGGCCTCACAACCGCTCGGCCCGAGACACAGAGTGGGCGGGGGAGCATCAGCGGCCGGCCGTTAACCGCGCCACGGCGCCCTGCCGCACCGGGAGCTCAGCTGGGGTCCGTCTCGGCCCCAGAGCCCGGCCGGGCCTCAACCGCTAGGCCCCGCACGTCCGCCGCGGCCGGGCTCAGTTTTCAAAGCCCTTCCCCTGGTCCCAAATTATCACAACAGCACCGGGCCTGAGGCGCTAGGGAGGGAGAGGGGAGGGAGGGAGGGACAGAGAGCAAAGCAGGAAGAGACAGAGGGAGGGAGAGAGAGAGGGGCAGGGAGGGGAGAGAGGGAGAGGAGAGCGGGAGAGTGAGAGAGAGGGAGGGAGAGAGAGAGAGAGGGGACAGACAGGGGCAGGGACAGAGACGGGGGGGAGAGACAGAGGGGACACACAGAGGGGCAGAGACAGAGAGGGGCACGGAGAGAGAGGGGGAGGGAGAGAGAGAGGGTCACGGAGGGAAAGAGTGATACAGAGCGGGGGAGCGGCAGCGCCCGGCCGTAAACCGCGCGGCCCAAAATTGCCCTGGCAACGCCGGGCCCCCCCAGTTGTCTCTGATAAATGGACTTGCTCTGTCTCTAGTAGTTCTCCTGTTGTAAGGTTCTCCACAGTGTCATTTGATACATTGGAGCCTGTCTCCTTAACACCATTTTTCTAACATCTTTTACATTCAGAATAAACTCAAATAATGGCCCAGAAATTCGGGTCGGTGGCTTCCCGCGGGTGTAAGCCCCCAACCTTCACTTACCTTGCATGCCGGCCGTTGAGCTGTGGGCCCCCGTGGGATTCCGATCCGGGGCCTGCTCCAGCTGCCGGCGCGCAGTGCTTGCGTATCCCAGGGGCGCAGTTAGTGCAATGCGTCCCCTGGGATCACGTGGGCCATGGGGAGCCAATCGGAGCAGGGAATGCTCCATTCATAAGATTGACAGGAAGACCTGTCAAAACTTATAAATACTACGGCCCCAAAACAGCACTAAATCTTCAAATAATTTTTTTTTTAAATCACATTTTTAAACTAAACTATAAATTACATGAAATAACTATTTTAAACAATAATTTAAATTTTTGAATAAAATAATTTTATTTTCTAACGGGGCTAAAAATAAACTTACCTTTCTTTAAAGTATTTATGGCCCAGAAATTCGGGTCTCCACGGGTGAATACACACGGGGTACTCACCCGTAAGCCCAATGGAAGTGCCGGTTTCCTGCATGCACTGCACATGCGCGGGAAACCGGCACTTCCGTTCCCCTGAACGAAGGGGTTCAGAGGTCGAACGCGTGTGCAGGAGAGACTGTGCGTGAGCATCGAACTTACATTTTTTGTACAGGTTTTCCCGGGAGGGTAAGTCTGCAGAAGTTACACATTTAAAAAGCAGGTGTAAGGCCTGCTTTTTACAAGGTAAGTGGTGAATTAATTAAAATTAAAACATTTTTTCCACAGGTTTATTATTTTTAAATACTTTAAAGCAAGGTAAGTTTATTTTTAGCCCCGTTAGAAAATAAAATTATTATTTTTAAAATTTAAATTATTGTTTAAAATAGTTATTTCATGTAATTTATAGCTTACTAGCAGGGGAGCCCCGCGTTGCAGGGCAATTTTGGGGCTGGTGGATGTGTGGGCTGGGAGCCTGGGACTGGATTTGGGTTGTCGGCAGTTTCCAGGGCTTTTTTGGGCCTGGTGGATGTGTGGGCCAGCAGCCTGGGACTGGATTTGGGCTGTTGGCAGTTGGAGAAGCCTAGGCCCGTTTTGCACTGTTTTTTAACCTAAACGTTTCTAGCTTTTAATACCTTCAAAGATGAAAGTTAAAGTACTTATAAAACATTTTTGGTAAATCTTATTTTTTTTTAAAAAGAAACTGACCCGGATTACCAAAGTTTTTAGGTGCCCTGGCTGCTGTATAATGGCTGACAGATCCCTGAGATGAAAATGATTAGTCCCACCCACACACACACCGATTGGTCAACCATCAGGTGACTGAACTGTAGGATTGGTCAATCATGACGGCACAGGATTGGTCGACCTTGACGTCAGTCAATACTAATGAGTGGATAATGAGTGGAATTTTGAAGGTTTTTTGTATAATGTGCGAACAATGTTTGTCCGACCAAAAAGTAAATACACCTACAAGAGTCCCCTAATGATGAGCTTTCTTTTGATATAACACATGTGTAGGTACGCTCTATAACTTTTGATTGTATAGCTGGACAGACAGAGAGACAGAGACAGATATATATAAAACAGTATTAGGCCTAGAAATTGAGTTGGGGCGCCAAAGTGGCGCAAAAGTCGGTGGAGCGCAGGATTTAGCGCAGCGATCGGAGTGATACCGATCGCCAGAAATTCAGTTTCAGTGCCCCTCGAGGGAGACGGGGCGAGGCTCGAGGCGCTCCGCGTCCCTCTTAGGGCGCTGAAACTGATTATCGCAGCGCAACGTGCCGCAGCACCACATGCTGCGGCACGGCACGCTGCGGTACTGCAGGCCTTCCTCCCACTGTTAAGGGGGAGGTGCCTGCAACAGCGCGATCCCCGATCGCGAGTGCCGGCAAATGAACCCGGCACCAAGGAGAAGTGCCGGGCTCTCGGGAAACAGCCGGCAATGCCGCGGGGGCGGCAGTTAGGAGGCCGGGGACGGAGGTGCTGGCAGGCGGCCGCCGAAAAAGCGGCCGCCCCGCACCTCCACCTTAACTTGCGCCGCTGCCGGCACAGTAAGGCCCCGTGAACCGGGCGCGGGTAGCGAGCGGCGCAACTGCAGCGTTCGCTACCAAATATCACGAACGGGGAGCGAATGGGGCGCTGCGCACACCGATGATGTCATCGGTGGCGGCGCAGCGCAAATGCCTAACGCCACCATTAGCGCCCCTACTGAATATCGCCGCAGACGCAGCCAGTGGCGCTACAGCCACTGACTGCCTCTTTAGGTGCTAACAGCTGGCGCTACTCACCCAATTTCTCCCCTATAGATTTTAAAAATGTGATGTTTAAAAAAAAATTATTTGAAGATTTAGTGTTGTTTCGGGGCCGTAGTATTTATAAGTTTTGACAGGTCTTCCTGTCAGACTTATGAATGGAGCATTCCCTGCTCCGATTGGCTCCCCATGGCCCACGTGATCCCAGGGGACGCATCGAACTAACTGCGCCCCTGGGATACGCAAGCACTGCACGCCGGCAGCTGGAGCAGGCCCCGGATCGGAATTCCACGGGGGCCCACAGCTCAATGGCTGGCGTGCTAGGTAAGTGCAGGTCAGGGGCTTGCACCCGCGGGAAGCCCCCGACCTGAATTTCTGTGCCATTCCTTTGGAAAAAATGTTGTAATTTTAATTAATTCACCACTTACCTTGTAAAAAGCAGGCCTTACGCCTGCTTTTTAAATGTGTAAATCCTGGAGACTTACCCTCCCGGGAAAACCTGCAAAAAAAAACTAAGTTCGATGCGCACGCGCAGCCTCTCCCGCGCACGTGTTCGATCTCTTAACCCCTGCTTTCAGGGGAACGGAAGTGCCGGTTTCCCGCGCAGTGCATGCAGAAAACCGGCACTTCCATTGGGCTTATGGGTGAGTACCCCGTGCGTACTCACCCGTGGAGACCCGAATTTAATAATTCCAAAAAGAGGAGTGGAGGAGTAGGGCGGATAGACTGAGTGACGATTATTCTAAATTAAACACTCGGGATCTTTAACTAGTTCTCTTTCTGTTTGAACTCCATTAAGTATAAGGGCAGGAATACGGTGGGTTAGATTTAATAATCTGGGGTGTAGCCACGCCGTGGTGGCTTTATATAAGCTTCTGCTACATTTGAAGTTTGTTTGTGACGATTACAGAGAGGTTGCTCTATTTATAATCCCACAGACATGATTATTACTGACAGACTAACTCAAATCAAACGGGACACGGCCTCAGTAATCATTCTAATCTACAGAGATCTCGCTCTGTGGATTTCACTTACTAATCAGCAGCCACATCACTCCCCATTTCAGTTTCCATCGATGTCAGTGGGGAGCGATGTAAAACAGGCTGCCGACTCGCTTTCACCCCTTTTACACTGTCGCACTAAGGCAAGATCTACCCCACTGTCTGTGTCTCATATTCTGTGTGTATTTCTTACTGTCTCTGTTCACCTTTATCTTTGCCCAAGCCTCTCTCTCTGTTTATCTCTCTCTCTCCATCCTCCTCTTTCTCTCTGTCCAGCTCCCTCACTCTGTCTATCCCCATCTATTTTCGTCTTTTTGACTGTCCCGTTGTCTCTTTCTCTGTTTCACTCTGTGTTTAATTTTATCTTTTTTCTGCGTGTTCATGTGTGTATGTCATTTCTGTCTCTCCTTGTGGCCCTGGTGTGTGTCTATCTCTTTCACTTCTCCTGTCTCTCTCTCTGCTCCTGTCTCTCTCACTTCTCCTGTCTCTCTCTCTGCTCCTGTCTCTCTCTCTCTGCTCCGGTCTCTCTCACTTCTCCTGTGTCTCTCTCTCTCTGCTCCTGTCTCCCTCTGTTCCTGTCTCTGTTCCTGTGTCTCTCTCTCTGCTCCTGTCTCTCTCTCTCTGCTCCTGTCTCTCTCTCTGCTCCTGTCTCTCTCTCTGCTCCTGTCTCTCTCTCTGCTCCTGTCTCTCTCTCTGTTCCTGTCTCTCTCTCTGCTCCTGTCTCTCTCTCTGCTCCTGTCTCTCTCTCTGTTCCTGTCTCTCTCTCTCTGCTCCTGTCTCTCTCTCTGCTCCTGTCTCTCTCTCTGTTCCTGTCTCTCTCTCTGCTCCTGTCTCTCTCTCTGCTCCTGTCTCTCAGTTCAGTTCAGTTCAGTTCAAATGCTTTATTGGCATGAAAGTTTACAGAGAACCATATTGCCAAAGCTTACATAGCAAAAAGGTACAGTTTTCCAACATTCTGTAGGTGTCAATCGATTTGACATTTGTTGGGTATATACAATATTACTTTTAAACAATATTAATTTTAAACAGTCTTTCTACTTCATTTGGTACGTTCAATATTAATTTTAAACAGTCTTACTTTTAAACAGTCCTCAGGTTGTGACATGTTGTTACATATTTAGCCCCAAGGTATGGTCTGTCTCCTTCTCCTAGGACTAATCTCAATTTTGACAGATCATCCAATTCCTTGAAATCTGGGGTTGTTTGGCTTAGCTTGTTGAATAATATGTTTCTTGATGTGTTGAATTTTTCGCATTTTAGGAGGAAATGCATTTCTGTTTCAACCTCTGTTTCAACCTCTCTCTCTGTCCTGTCTCTCTCTCTGCTCCTGTCTCTCTCTGCTCCTGTCTCTCTCTCTGTTCCTGTCTCTCTCTCTCTGCTCCTGTCTCTCTCTCTGCTCCTGTCTCTCTCTCTCTGCTCCTGTCTCTCTCTCTGCTCCTGTCTCTCTCTCTGCTCCTGTCTCTCTCTCTCTGCTCCTGTCTCTCTCTCTGCTCCTGTCTCTCTCTCTGCTCCTGTCTCTCTCTCTGCTCCTGTCACTCAGTTCAGTTCAGTTCAGTTCAAATGCTTTATTGGCATGAAAGTTTACAGAGAACCATATTGCCAAAGCTTACATAGCAAAAAGGTACAGTTTTCCAACATTCTGTAGGTGTCAATCGATTTGACATTTGTTGGGTATATACAATATTACTTTTAAACAATATTAATTTTAAACAGTCTTTCTACTTCATTTGGTACGTTCAATATTAATTTTAAACAGTCTTACTTTTAAACAGTCCTCAGGTTGTGACATGTTGTTACATATTTAGCCCCAAGGTATGGTCTGTCTCCTTCTCCTAGGACTAATCTCAATTTTGACAGATCATCCAATTCCTTGAAATCTGGGGTTGTTTGGCTTAGCTTGTTGAATAATATGTTTCTTGATGTGTTGAATTTTTCGCATTTTAGGAGGAAATGCATTTCTGTTTCAACCTCGCCAGCCAGACATTGATCGCATATTCTATTCTCTCTAGGCTGCCAGGATTTCTTGTATCTGCCTTTTTCAATTTCCAGTTGGTGGTCGCTTAGTCTGTACCTGGTGAGGGTCTGTCTCTGTTTTGTGTCTCTGATGGTCGTGAGGTAGTCTGCCAGTTTATATTCTCTTTTTAGGGCCCGGTAACATTCTAATCTGCTTTGGTTTTCGGTTATTTTGTTCCAATGTTCCAGGTAGGTTTCTTTGCATTGTTTAATGATTTGGTTCACTCGGATTGGTGTTTGGACGGCTGTGTTGGTCTGGGGCTGGTCAGGGTCCGGCTGAGTACTTAGTTTCAGTAGCAGCTGACTCAGGGGACTCTTTTCTGGGTTTAGCTCTTGGGTCTGAAAGGCTTTGAAATGAAGGGTGTCTGGGGAGCTAGATTTGAGGTGATTTAGGAAGTTTAGTGCTCGTTTTTGGATGTTTATTATCAGTGGGTATCTGCCTAGTTCGGCTCTGCATGCATTTGTTGGCGTTTTTCTTTGGGTGCGAAGGATGCTTCGGCAGAATTCTGCATGTAGGGCTTCTATTGTGTGTTTTTCCCATTTAGTGTAGCTTTGGTGATTTAGCGGGCCCCATACTTCACTACCATACAGTGCAATGGGCAGGATTATGCTGTCAAAAATTTTGAGCCAGATTTTGATTGGGATTTGGATGTTGTAGAATTTTCTTTTTATTGCATATAGGGCTCTTCGGGCTTTTTCTTTTAGTGCATTCACTGCTATGCTGAAGCTCCCTGATGCTGTAATAGTTAGACCAAGGTAGGTGTAGCTCATAGTGTGTCCTATAGTGGTATCACTGAGGGTAAACTGGTATTTGTTTTCCTGACATCTGGGTCTTTTCTGAAAAATCATGATGTTGGTTTTCTTTAGATTTACTGTTAGAGCCCAATTTTGGCAGTATTTGTCGAGTAGGTCTAGTTGTTGCTGTAATCCCTGTTCTGTGGGAGACAGCAGAACCAGGTCGTCCGCATAGAACAGGGACTTCACTTCTCCATCCAGGAGACGGAGACCTGGTGACTCGCTTTGCTCCAGCATGTCTGCTAATTCATTTATGTATATGTTGAACAGGGTCGGGCTCAAATTGCAGCCCTGCCGGACGCCTCTTCTCTGGGTGAAGAAATCGGTGCGTTTGTCTCCAATTTTGACCCCGCATTTGTTTTTCAGATACATTGATTTAATAAGGTCATAGACTTTGCCCCCTATTCCACACTGAAGAAGTTTATAATAGAGCCCTTCGTGCCATATAGAGTCAAAGGCTTTCTTGAAGTCGATGAAACAGGCGAATATTTTCCCATTTTTTGTTTGGTGTTTATGTTTTTCAATGAGGGTGTGAAGGGTATAGATATGGTCGGCGGTGCGGTGTTTTGGAAGAAAGCCTATTTGGTTTTTTCTGAGGATATTATGTTTGTTAAGAAAATCAAGTAATCTACTATTTAGAATACTGCAGAATAACTTCCCTAGACAACTGTTGACACAGATGCCGCGGTAGTTATTTGGGTCTGATTTGTTTCCACTTTTATATATGGGGGAGATTAGTCCTTGGCACCAGATATCGGGAAAACAGCCTGAGCGTAATATGATGTTGAATAGTTTGAGTATCGCACCCTGCATCTCCATATTGCTGAACTTTAGCATTTCATTTTTGATGTTGTCTGGGCCACAGGCTTTCTTTAGGTGGAGAGATTTTGTTTTTGTGGCCAGTTCTTTCCATGTGATTGGGGAGTCTAGAGGGTTTTGGTTGTCTTTAATTGTTGCTTCTAATGTGTGGAGTTTTTCTGTGACCTGATGTTGTTTTGTTTTTTGGGATGTCTTTGTAGAGGTTTTCAAAATGTGTTCTCCAGATGTCACCATCTTGGATTGGTAATGCTTGCAATTGTGTTGTACTCAGGTTATTCCACATTTCCCAGAATTGTTTTGGATTGGTGGAGTTTTCAATTTCTTCGAGTATTTTGTGGGTATAGTTTTGTGTTTTGTTCCTAATGGTGTGTTTATATCTTTTGAGGGTTTCATTGTATCTAGTACGTAGGTCCGGATTGTTTGGTTGCCGATGCTTTTGGTTTGATATTTTTCTCAGGTCTTTTCTGGCATTTTTGCATTCGTGGTCAAACCATTTCATATTTTTATTTTGTCTTTTGTGATGCTTCCTCTTCTGTTTCACGAGGTCGGCTTTTACAGCTGCCTCATGGAAGATCATATTTATATCCTCTATGGCCGTGTTTACACCATCTCTGGTGATCTCATATAGATTTTCTTTAAATTTTGAAATTTTACTTGTGAGATCAGGTGAATTTAGTGCTGTGATGAATTTATCTCCACTGTCTGGGGCCCATCTGTATGTCTGGTTTATTTTATGTAGCGTACTGTGTTCCTTTTTTGTGTCTGTATTTTGGGCAGAAAGTTTAAGGTACACATTTATTTGGTTATGGTCTGAGAGGGGGGATTGTTGCCTGACAGTGAATGCGTTGATATCGCAGGGGTCCAGGTCAGTGATTGTATAGTCCACCACACTAGACCCAAGAGTTGAGGAGTATGTGAGTCTCCCTTGGGAGTCCCCTCTGAACCTACCATTAACTATGTACAGGCCTAAGGCTCGGCAGAGTTGCACTACCTCCCTACCGCTTTTGTTTATTTCACGATCAAGGTTGTTCCGATTTGCGATGGCTGGTGTGACATCTAAAGGGGTCTGGCCAAACACATGGTTGTTTCCCTGTGGGTCTATGAAGTCAGGTTCACAACCGGTCCTTGCATTTAGGTCCCCACATATTATCACCTTTCCTTGGGCCTGGAAATGGCTGATTTCCATGTGGAGAGTATCAAATAACTCCTCTTCGAAATATGGCGAATCTATTGGAGGTATGTAGATCGCACATAAGTAAACATCTTTTTTTGCTATTCCTATATTTTTATCTAGTTTTAGCCATACATGTGATTTCCCCTGTTTTACCGGTGAGATGTGTTTGTCCAGTTCTCCCTTATACCACACCAATATTCCCCCGGAGGTTCTGCCCTTGCGTGTTTTAGTGTTCTTTACTGAGGGCACAATGATTTCATGGTACATTGGAGGACAGTGGGTCGGCATGTCCTTTTGGCACCATGTTTCTGTTAACACAATTATATCAATGTCTTTTATAGCTTTTAGGAATTCAGGGTCTGTACTCTTCATCCCAAAAGTTGAGGAGCGGAGGCCCTGGATATTCCAGCAGCTTATGTGGAAAGAACGCATTTATATAGTTCAATAAAACGAAATAAAATGGACCTATTTTGTGGGATGAGTGTGGAAACACTATTTTCTATAATGCTAAGTGATGATTTAGTATAAATTTCATGAGGCATGCACATATATCTATCTAATAATAGTAATAATACTGATAAGATAACAATAATGATAATGATAAATAACAATATTAATAATTTCTCCGGCTTTCTATCAGGCTGTTCAGCATCGTCATGATCTTTCTCAGTTCTTGGTCTACAGTCTGTGGTCTAGAGGGGGGTCTTGGGTCAGGTATAAAAGCACGGTTCTGTTGTCGGTTTTGTAAAGGGGGGTGGGGGACATTGGTGGTCCTGTTTGGGCTCCCAATGGTAGGGGGGGTGGGAGGGCTGCGTCTTTTGGCAGTGTTTATGAGGTTTCTTGCGAAGACCCACATCCGCTGTTTGAGTAGATGTAACTCTCTCTCTGCTCCTGTCTCTCTCTCTGCTCCTGTCACTCTCTCTCTGCTCCTGTCTCTCTCTCTCTGCTCCTGTCTCTCTCTCTGCTCCTGTCTCTCTCTCTCTGCTCCTGTCTCTCTCTCTGCTCCTGTCTCTCTCTCTCTGCTCCTGTCTCTCTCTCTGCTCCTGTCTCTCTCTCTCTGCTCCTGTCTCTCTCTCTGCTCCTGTCTCTCTCTCTCTGCTCCTGTCTCTCTCTCTGCTCCTGTCTCTCTCTCTCTGCTCCTGTCTCTCTCTCTGCTCCTGTCTCTCTCTCTCTGCTCCTGTCTCTCTCTCTCTGCTCCTGTCTCTCTCTCTCTGTTCCTGTCTCTCTCTCTCTGCTCCTGTCTCTCTCTCTGCTCCTGTCTCTCTCTCTGCTCCTGTCTCTCTCTCTCTGCTCCTGTCTCTCTCTCTCTGCTGCTGTCTCTCTCTCTGCTCCTGTCTCTCTCTCTCTGCTCCTGTCACTCTCTCTCTGCTCCTGTCTCTCTCTCTCTGTCCTGTCTCTCTCTCTGCTCCTGTCTCTCTCTCTGCTCCTGTCTCTCTCTCTCTGCTCCTGTCTCTCTCTCTCTGCTCCTGTCTCTCTCTCTGCTCCTGTCACTCTCTCTCTGCTCCTGTCTCTCTCTCTCTGTCCTGCCTCTCTCTCTGCTCCTGTCTCTCTCTCTCTGCTCCTGTCTCTCTCTCTGCTCCTGTCTCTCTCTCTGCTCCTGTCTCTCTCTCTCTGTCCTGTCTCTCTCTCTGCTCCTCTCTCTCTCTGCTCCTGTCTCTCTCTCTCTGCTGCTGTCTCTCTCTCTGCTCCTGTCTCTCTCTCTCTGCTCCTGTCTCTCTCTCTCTGCTCCTGTCTCTCTCTCTGCTCCTGTCTCTCTCTCTCTGCTCCTGTCTCTCTCTCTCTGCTCCTGTCTCTCTCTCTCTGTCCTGTCTCTCTCTCTGCTCCTGTCTCTCTCTCTGCTCCTGTCTCTCTCTCTGCTCCTGTCTCTCTCTCTGCTCCTGTCTCTCTCTCTGCTCCTGTCTCTCTCTCTGTCCTGTCTCTCTCTCTGCTCCTGTCTCTCTCTCTGCTCCTGTCTCTCTCTCTCTGCTCCTGTCTCTCTCTCTCTGCTCCTGTCTCTCTCTCTGCTCCTGTCACTCTCTCTCTGCTCCTGTCTCTCTCTCTCTGTCCTGTCTCTCTCTCTGCTCCTGTCTCTCTCTCTCTGCTCCTGTCTCTCTCTCTGCTCCTGTCTCTCTCTCTGCTCCTGTCTCTCTCTCTCTGTCCTGTCTCTCTCTCTGCTCCTCTCTCTCTCTGCTCCTGTCTCTCTCTCTCTGCTGCTGTCTCTCTCTCTGCTCCTGTCTCTCTCTCTCTGCTCCTGTCTCTCTCTCTCTGCTCCTGTCTCTCTCTCTGCTCCTGTCTCTCTCTCTCTGCTCCTGTCTCTCTCTCTCTGCTCCTGTCTCTCTCTCTCTGTCCTGTCTCTCTCTCTGCTCCTGTCTCTCTCTCTGCTCCTGTCTCTCTCTCTGCTCCTGTCTCTCTCTCTGCTCCTGTCTCTCTCTCTGTCCTGTCTCTCTCTCTGCTCCTGTCTCTCTCTCTGTTCCTGTCTCTCTCTCTGCTCCTGTCTCTCCCTCTCTGCTCCTGTCTCTCTCTCTGCTCCTGTCTCTCTCTCTGCTCCTGTCTCTCTCTCTCTGCTCCTGTCTCTCTCTCTCCGCTCCTGTCTCTCTCTCTCTCTGCTCCTGTCTCTCTCTCTCTGCTCCTGTCTCTCTCTCTGCTCCTGTCTCTCTCTCTCTGCTCCTGTCTCTCTCTCTGCTCCTGTCTCTCTCTCTGCTCCTGTCTCTCTCTCTCTGCTCCTGTCTCTCTCTCTGCTCCTGTCTCTCTCTCTCTGCTCCTGTCTCTCTCTCTGCTCCTGTCTCTCTCTCTCTGCTCCTGTCTCTCTCTCTCTGCTCCTGTCTCTCTCTCTCTGCTCCTGTCTCTCTCTCTCTGTTCCTGTCTCTCTCTCTGCTCCTGTCTCTCTCTCTGCTCCTGTCTCTCTCTCTCTGCTCCTGTCTCTCTCTGCTCATGTCTCTCTCTCTCTGCTCCTGTCTCTCTCTCTGCTCCTGTCTCTCTCTCTCTGCTCCTGTCTCTCTCTCTGCTCCTGTCTCTCTCTCTCTGCTGCTGTCTCTCTCTCTGCTCCTGTCTCTCTCTCTGCTCCTGTCTCTCTCTCTCTGCCCCTGTCTCTCTCTCTGCTCCTGTCTCTCTCTCTGCTCCTGTCTCTCTCTCTGCTCCTGTCTCTCTCTCTCTGCTCCTGTCTCTCTCTCTGCTCCTGTCTCTCTCTCTCTGCTCCTGTCTCTCTCTCTGCTCCTGTCTCTCTCTCTGCTCCTGTCTCTCTCTCTGCTCCTGTCTCTCTCTCTCTGCTCCTGTCTCTCTCTCTCTGCTTCTGTCTCTCTCTCTGCTCCTGTCTCTCTCTCTCTGCTCCTGTCTCTCTCTCTGCTCCTGTCTCTCTCTCTCTGCTCCTGTCTCTCTCTCTGCTCCTGTCTCTGTCTCTCTGCTCCTGTCTCTCTCTCTCTGCTCCTGTCTCTCTCTCTCTGCTCCTGTCTCTCTCTCTCTGCTCCTGTCTCTCTCTCTCTCTCTGCTGCTGTCTCTCTCTCTGCTCCTGTCTCTCTCTCTGCTCCTGTCTCTCTCTCTGCTCCTGTCTCTCTCTCTGCTCCTGTCTCTCTCTCTCTCTCTGCTCCTGTCTCTCTCTCTGCTCCTGTCTCTCTCTCTCTCTCTGCTCCTCTCTCTCTCTCTGCTCCTGTCTCTCTCTCTGCTCCTGTCTCTCTCTCTCTGCTCCTGTCTCTCTCTCTGTCCTGCTGTATCTCTCTCTCTCTCTCTCTCTGTCTCTGTGTGTGGGTCTTTTTTTCACTGTTCTGCTCTTTTAGTTTTTTTCCCCATTCTGTTTCTCGCTCACTGCCCCTGCTCACCCGTTCTTGTGTTCAGCTTTCCTCCCCCAGATACTGCCTGCACTTTTAGTACAAGCTCAAATAAATTTCAAGTTCCGTTGGTAAGGGCAGTGAATAACTGGGCAGGACATCCCAGGTCTGATCGCTCCTCTGACATTGAGCTGATCTAAATCAGGCCAGCAGTTCTGCTGTGCCCAAATTGGCTGCCGTGTTTCGTACATTACAACAGTGACTACGCTTCAAAAATACTGCATAGCTGTAAAACGCATTGTGAAGTCGTGAGGATGTGAAAGGGGCTATATAAATGCAATTTAATCTTTGTTTCTGAGAGTCCAGTTAAACAGAGTCTAGCGCAGTCCAGAGTTCCTTTGGGCCTCAGTAAAGCAGGTTACTGAAGGTTAAAAATGTTTGAATTAAGCCAGAACACACACACACACACGCACATGCACATGCACACACACACGCACGCACACACACGTGCACACACACGCACACACACACGTGCACACACACGCACACACCCACACACACGTGCACGCACACACACACACACGTGCACACGCATGCACACACACACACGCGCGCACACACCCACACACACGTGCACGCACACACACACGTGCACACACACGTACACACACACACACGAGCACACACCCACACACACACGTGCACACACACCCACACACACACGTGCACACACCCACACACACACCCACATAAACACACACGCGCGCACACACACACGCGCACAAACGCGCACACACACGTGCACACACCCACATACACACACGCGCACACACCCACGCACTCACACGCGCACACATGCACACGCACGCGCACACATGCACACGCACACATACACATACATACATACACAAACACGTACACACGCGCACACACCCACACACACACGTACACATACACACATACACAATCGCACACACCCACACACACACACGTACACATACACACGCACGCGCACGCGCACGCACATGCACACATGTACATATACATACACACACACACAAGCACTCACAAACACACGCACACATATACACTTTCACACACACAGACACACACATGTAGCTCCCTCTATCTCTCCCAGCCCCGGCTGTTCATAGCGACATTGCAAAGTGAACAGGTGGGCTGAATGGGCTGATTTTTGCTGTCAAGAGGCCTGACGTCTGCATTCTATGGCTAGCAGCAGACTCATAGGCCTATAAATTACCAACACCCCCCTGCATGGATAGGAAGGGAAGATGGGAATAAATCACCGTTCAGTGTAGCAGGAGAATAGTAACCCAATCATGGGAATAGGAGGAGGCCATTTAGCCCCTCGACCCTGTTCCGCCATCATTGCTGATCTGTCTCTCAGCTCCATATCCATTGATACTCTTACCCAACGAAAATCTCTCGATCTCATTCCTAAAAGCTTCAATTATCCACCAGCATCCACAGCTGCTTTCACTCCTGAATGGCCTAGTTCTAATTTTAAGATTAATCCAAGTACCCCGCCTCCCCCTCCCCCACCCCCGGAAAGATAGGATAGACTCCCCAGCCTCAATAACTGCATCGCAGGGCCCCCCCGACCCTGGACTGTAACCCTGCGCTACCATCATACATACCTGTCAGCTGGTTAGGAGTCTCGCTGCACATCGATGCAACAACTGTGGAAAAAGAACAACAACAATGTGCATTTATATAGCGCCATTAACGTAGTAAAATGTTCCAAGGCGCTTCACAGGAGCGTTAGCAAACAGAATTTGACACATAGAATAATAGAATGGTTACAGCACAGAAGGAGGCCATTCGGCCCGTCGAGCCTGTGCCGGCTCTCTACAAGAGCACTTCAGCTAGTCCCACTCCCCTGCCCTTTCCCCGTAGCCCTGCAAATGTTTTTCCTTCAGGTACTTATCCAATTCCCTTTTGAAAGCCACGATTGAATCTGCCTCCACCACCCTTTCAGGCAGTGCATTCCAGATCCTAACCACTCGCTGCGTAAAAAAGTTTTTCCTCATGTCGCCTTTGGTTCTTCTGCCAATTACCTTAAATCTGTGTCCTCTGGTTCTCGACCCTTCCGCCAATGGGAACAGTTTCTCTCTATCTACTCTGTCCAGAACCCTCATGATTTTGAACACCTCTATCAAATCTCCTCTCAACCTTCTCTGCTCCGAGCAGAACAACCCCAGCTTCTCCAGTCTATCCACGTAACTGAAGTCCCTCATCCCTGGAGCCATTCTTGTGAATCTTTTCTGCACCCTCTCTAAGGCCTTCACATCCTTCCTAAAGTGCGGTGCCCAGAATTGGACACAATACTCCAGTTGAGGCTGAACCAGTGTTTTATACAGGTTCATCATAACTTCCTTGCTTTTGTACTCTCTGCCTCTATTTATGAAGCCCAGGATCCCGTAAGCTTTTTTAACCGCTTTCTCATCCTGCCACCTTCAATGATTTGTGCACATATACCCCCAGGTCTATCTTCGTGCCCCCCCCCCCATTTTAGAATTGTACCCTTTACTTTTTATTGCCTCTCCTCGTTCTTCCTACCAAAATGTATCACTTCGCACTTTTCTGCATTAAATTTCATCTGCCACGTGTCCGCCCATTCCACCAGCCTGTCTATGTCCTCTTGAAGTCTATCACTATCCTCCTCACTGTTCACTATACTTCCTAGTTTTGTGTCATCTGCAAATTTTGAAATTGTGCCCTGTACACCTATGTCCAAGTCATTATATATGGCCCAGAACTTCGGGTCTCCACGGGCGAGTACGCACAGGGTACTCACCCGTAGGCCCAATGGAAGTGTCGGTTTCCTGCATGCACTGCGCATGCGCGGGAAACCGGCACTTCCGTTCCCCTGAACGAAGGGGTTCAGAGATCGAACGCGTGCACGGGAGAGGCTGCGCGTGGGCATCGAACTTAGGTTTTTTCTGCAGGTTTTCCCGGGAGGGTAAGTCTCCAGAATTTACACATTTAAAAAGCAGTCGTAAGGCCTGCTTTTTACAAGGTAAGTGGTGAATTAAGTAAAATTAAAACATTTTTTCCACAAGTTTATTATTTTTAAATACTTTAAAGAAAGGTAAGTTTATTTTTAGCCCCGTTAGAAAATTAAATTATTTTTTTCAAAAATTTAAATTATTGTTTAAAATAGTTATTTCATGTAATTTATAGTTTATTTAAAAAATGTTATTTAAAAAGAAAATTATTTGAAGATTTAGTGATGTTTTGGGGCCCGTAGTATTTATAAGTTTTGACAGCTCTTCCTGTCAAACTTATGAATGGAGCATTCCTTGCTCCGATTGGCTCCCCATGGCCCACGTGATCCCAGGGGACGCTTCGAACTAACTGCGCCCCTGGGATACGCAAGCACTGCGCGCCGGCAGTTGGAGCAGGCCCAGGATCGGAATTCCACGGGGGCCCACAGCTCAACGGCCGGCGTGCTAGGTAAGTGCAGGTTGGGGGCTTGCACCCACGGGAAGCTCCCAACCCGAATTTCTGGGCCATTATATATCATGAAAAGCAGTGGTCCTAGAACCGACCCCTGGGGAACACCACTGTGCACCTTCCTCCAGTCCGAAAAACAACCGTTTACCATTACTCTCTGTTTCCTGTCACTTAGCCAATTCCGTATCCATTCTGCCACTGTCCCTTTTATTCCATGGGCTTCAACTTTGCTGGCAAGCCTATTAGGTGGCACTTTATCAAACGCCTTTTGGAAATCCATGTACACTATGACAACTGCATTGTCATCAACAACCCTTTCTGTTACCTCATCAAAAAACTCAATCAAATTAGTTAAACACGATTTGCCTTTAACAAATCCATGCTGGCTTTCCTTAATCAATCCACACTTGTCCAAGTGACTGTTAATTTTGGATTATCGTTTCTAAAAGCTTCCCCACCACTGAGGTTATGCTGACTGGCCTGTAGTTGCTGGGTTTATCCTTACACCCTTTTTTGAACAAGGGTGTCACATTTGCAATTCTCCAGTGCTTTGGCACCACCCCTGTATCTAAGGAGGATTGGAAGATTATGGCCAGTACCTCCGCAAGTCCCACCTTTACTTCCCTCAGCATCCTAGGATGCATCCCATCCGGTCCTGGTGACTTATCTACTTTAAGTACAGCCAGCCTTTCTAGTACCTCCTCTTTATCAATTTTTATCCCATCCAGTATCTCAACTACCTCCTCTTTCACTATGGCTTTGGCAGCATCTTCTTCCTTGGTAAAGACAGATGCAAAGTACTCATTTAGTACCTCAGCCATGCCATCTGCCTCCATGCGTAGGTCTCCATTTTGGTCCCTAATCAGCCCCACCCCTCCTCTTACTACCCATTTACTATTTATATGCTTATAGAAGACTTTTAGATTTCCTTTTATGTTAACTGCCAGTCTTTTCACATACTCTCTCTTTGCCCCATTTATTTCCTTTTTCACTTCCCCTCTGAACTTTCTATATTCAGCCTGGTTCTCACTTGTATTCTCAACCTGACATCTGTCATATGCCCCCTTTTTCTGCTTCATCTTACTCTCTATCTCATCCAGGGAGCTCTGACTTTGGTTGCCCTATCTTTCCCCCTCATCGAAATGTGCCTGGACTGTACCCGAACCATCTCCTCTTTAAAGGCAGCCCATTGTTTGATTACAGTTTTGCCTGCCAATCTTTGATTCCAATTTATCCGGGCCAGATCCGTTCTCAACCCACTGAAATTGATCCTCCTCCAATTAAAATGTTTTACTCTAGAATGTTCCCTGTCCTTTTCCACAGTAAATCTGAACCTTCTGATACTATGATCACTGTTCCCTAAATTTTCCCCTACTGACACTTGCGCCACTTGACCCACCTTATTCCCCAGAACCAAAGTTCTCGTGAACACACTTCAGAAATTCTTTCCCCCGCCTCTATCCTTTACACTATTACTATCCCAGTCTATATTAGGATAATTGAAGTCCGCCATTATCACTACTCTATTGTTCTTGCACCTCTCTGTAATTTCCCTGCAAATTTGCTCCTCTATATCCTTCCCACTAGTTGGTGGCTGTAGGATTCGCAAAATTGGACTTTGTATTAATAAGGGTCAAATGGCAGAAGAGGCCATGATTTTAAAGACTGTTTTAAAAGAAGCCCAGAAAAAGGGGCATACAAACTGGCCACCATACCATGTGACCGGCTTATTGGGACATTTTAAAATGGTTCCTGCGAATCCTCAGACAGCTTTGTGGATTCAACCCACAGTAAGTTCTGGAAGCCGTTTCTGAGAGAACGAAACCAGACCCCCACATATACATAAGGATTGGATGCAGATCCAGTCAAGATCGGCCTGGAGACAGAGGCCATCTAAATGTTGACCCAGACAAAAGGGGACAATTTCAAATTCATGAGAACAGCACCAAGGACTAGATAACGAGATCAGCAGGACATTAAAAACAATGAAGGTCATTCCAAACCAGAGATGGGCCTTTACCGGCCATCTAAAACATTTTAAAAGATAATAACTACCCCGCTGTGCTCCCAGCCCGCCAAAAGTTAAACAAAGACTAACCTGATTTTGGGCGGGAAGTGGAGGCTCCCGAAGAAAAGGTCTAACTGGAGGAGTCGGAGTTGGAGTGGGGCACACAGAGAGACAGTGGCAGAGACACACGACGGAGTGGCAGTGGAACAAGGGGAGTTGGTTTGGGAGAAGATCAACGAACTCCTCTCCACCATCGGAGGAGGGAGAAGATTAAGCCAACATCAAGAAGGTCGTTCGAAGCCGGCGTCCCACCCCGGGGAAAATCATCGGGGGATCATCGACCATCCCCAGGCCGTTGCCGGAACGCGAGGCCATCGAGCCAACTTGGGAGAAGAGACAAAAAAATAAGCCCGAGAGAAGAAACCTTCCAGCCACTCCGGCTCGGGAAGAGACGAGATTAAACTGAAGGAAACTATATGAAGACCAGCCCAAGTATCATATAGGGTGGATAAAGGGGAACCAGTGGATGTAGTGTATTTAGACTTCCAAAAGGCATTTGACAAGGTGCCACACAAAAGATTATTGCTTAAGATAAAAAATCACGGGATTGGGGGTAATATTCTGGCATGGATAGAGGATTGGCTATCTAACAGAAGGCAGAGAGTTGGGATAAATGGTTCATTCTCGGACTGGCAATCAGTAACTAGTGGTGTTCCACAGGGGCAGTGCTGGGACCCCAACACTTTACAATCTATATTAATGATTTGGAGGAGGGGACCGAGTGTAACATATCAAAGTTTGCAGATGATACTAAGATGGGAGGGAAAGTAGTGAGTGAGGAGGACATAAAAAACCTGCAAGGGGACATAGACAGGCTAAGTAAGTGGGCAGAGATTTGGCAGATGGAATACAATACTGGAAAGTGTGAGGTTATGCACTTTGGCAGGAAAAATCGTAGAGCAAGTTATTATCTTAATGGCAAGAAACTGGAAAGTACTGAAGTACAAAGGGATCTGGGGGTCCTGGTGCACGAAACTCAAAAGGTTAGTATGCAGGTGCAGCAAGTGATTAAGAAGGCCAATGGAATGTTGGTTTTCATTGCTAGGGGGATAGAATATAAAAATAGGGAGGTATTGCTTCAGTTGTACAAGGTATTGGTGAGACCGCACCTGGAATACTGCATACAGTTTTGGTGTCCATACTTAAGAAAAGACATACTTGCTCTCGAGTCAGTACAAAGAAGGTTCACTCGGTCAATCCCGGGGATGAGGGGATGGACATATGAGGAGAGGTTGAGTAGATTGAGACTCTACTCATTGGAGTTCAGAAGAATGAGAGGCGATCTTATTGAAACATATAAGATTGTGAAGGGGTTGGATCGGGTGGATGCGGGGAGGATGTTCCCGATGATGGGTGAAACTAGAACTAGGGGGCATAGTCTTAGAATAAGGGGCTGCTCTTTCAAAACTGAGATGAGGAGGAACTACTTCACTCAGAGGGTGGTAGGTCCATGGAATATGCTGCCCCAAAAAGCTGTAGAAGCTACATCATTACATAAATTTAAAACAGAAATAGACAGTTTCCTAGAAGTAAAGGGAATAAATGGTTATGGGGAGCGGGCAGGAATTTGGACATGAGTCTAGGTTCGGATCGGTCATGGCCCTGTGGGTAGCGGAGCGGGCCCAGGGGCCGTGTAGCCTGATCCTGCTCCTATTTCGTGTGTCTAATTCTGTTAGATTCAGGAGATCGTCTGTGATAGTAGATTGGCGGTTAGGATCAGATCAGCCATGATCCTATTGAATGGCGGAGCAGGCTCGAGGGGCCGATTGGCCTACTCCTGCTCCTATTTCTTATGTTCTTATGTTCTTATGTTCTAAGGCTCCTCTGACCAGGGTCGAGCTGACGACCCTCGACCCTGCCGACGTCCAGGCCCGCCGGTGTCCAGCCGCCCCGACCCCCACCTCAGGAGAGAGGTGTGGCGCAGCTCACAGGGGTTCCACGATCCACGAGGAGACGGAGCGCCTGAAGGGATCAAAACACAGACTTGCTTTCAAAACCTGGTACTTCCTAGTTGGATTGGTGAACATGTTTCTGGCCCTTCACAATCAGATCTAGATAGGTTTAAGGGGGTGGACTTAAGGGTACAATTAACATGAGTTGTTGTCCCTCGATGTTCCGTGTGTTTCCTTATTTCATGATGATCTTTGTAGAGTATAAGATGTCTGTATTTGCTTTAGTTAGTATTGTGTCGTTATGATTTGTTTTTGTGTTTTTCCCTCCCATGTACCCTCTTATCTGCTTGCATTTGATTTATTTTTCCTTATGCAATAAAATTTCATTTCGTTTCATCAAACTTGGTCTATAAGAGTTTTCTCTACATTGTAGTTCCTGCGCCAAAGTCCAGAGTACAGAATCTAAGGGGCGAGTGGGTCGAACCACTCAAGGTTTTACTGTGCAAGAGAGAGAGGCCTCTAGAGAGAGAAACCTCGGCGATCTAAAACCCCTTACATGACCTACAGAATACACCTAATAATGTAATGGCACCTCGATTGTTTCTCAACTCTAACCAAATAGATTCTGTCCTTGACACCTCCAGGACATCCTCTCTCTCTAGCAATTTAATATTCTCCTTAATCAATGCTGCCACACCACCTCCTTTCTTTCCTTCCCTATCTTTCCTGAACACCTTATATCCAGGAATATTTAGTACCCAATCCTGCCCTTTGTGAGCCAAGTCTCCGCTATCGCCACAACATCATATTCCCATGTGGCTATTTGCGCCTGCAGCTCACCAACCTTATTTAGCATGCTTCGTGCATTCACACACGTGCACTGTAAACCTATCTTAGACCTTCTTGTATTCTCTCTTAGTCTGACTCCACCTAATACTGTTCTATTTCTTACTTTAGCGCTCTCTGTCTCTCCCAATCCTTTGAGCACTTTATTTCCCCTTTCTAATGTTATATCCTGGTTCCCATCCCCCTGCCAAATTAGTTTAAACGCTCCCCAACAGCACTTGCAAACCCTCCCACGAGGATATTAGTTCCGGCTTTGCTGAGGTGCAGCCCGTCCGACCTGTAGAGGTCCAACCTTCCCCAGAACCGGTCCCAATGTCCCAGGAATCTGAAGCCCTCCCTTCTGCACCATCTCTCTAGCCACGCATTCATCTGCTCTATCCTCCTATTTCTATACTCACTAGCGCGTGGCACTAGGAGCATTCCAGAGATTACTACCCTTGAGCTCTTGCTTTTTAACCTCTTTCCCGGCTCCCTAAAATCTGCTTGCAGGACCTCATCCCTCTTTCTACCTATGTCATTGATACCGATATGGACCACAACCTCTGGCTGTTCACTCTCCCCCCTCAGAATGTTCAGCAGCTGTTCAGTGACATCCTTGATTCTAGCACCAGGGAGGCAACATACAATCCTGGAGTCACGTCTGCGGCTGCAGAAATGCCTGTCTGTTCCCCTAACTAGTGAATCGCCTCTCACTATTGCTTTCCCAGAATTGGAGGAACACAGCGATCTCAGAGAGGGTTTTAAGGCTGGAGGAGGTTACAGAGATAGCCAGAGGCAAAGATATTGAAAACAAGGATGAGAATTTTAAATTCAAAATGTTGCCAGGCCGGGAGCCAATGTACAACAGCTGCCTTGATATGGAAACCAGTGTGAAGCACTGAAACAATGAAATGGGAGAGAGCTGCCTAGAGTTACCCAAGGTGTGAGTGTGTGAGTGTGAGGGTGTGTGAGTGTGTGAGTGTGAGTGTGTGTGTGAGGGCGTGTGAATGTGTGAGTGTGAGGGTGTGTGAGTGTGAGTGTGTGATTGTGAGGGTGTGAGTGTGTGAGTGTGTGAGTGTGTGTGAGTGTGAGTGTGTGAGTGTGTGTGAGTGTGAGTGTGAGGGTGTGTGTGAGTGTGAGAGTGTGAGGGTGTGTGTGTGTGAGGGTGTGAGTGTGAGGGTGTGTGAGTGTGTGAGTGTGAGGGTGTGTGAGTGTGAGTGTGAGTGTGTGTGTGAGGGCGTGTGAATGTGTGAGTGAGGGTGTGTGAGTGTGAGTGTGTGATTGTGAGGGTGTGAGTGTGTGAGTGTGTGAGTGTGTGTGAGTGTGAGTGTGTGAGTGTGTGTGATTGTGAGGGTGTGTGTTAGTGTGAGTGTGTGAGGGTGAGTGAGTGTGAGGGTGAGTGAGTGTGAGTGTGAGGGTGTGTGTAAGTGTGAGGGTGTGTGAGTGTGTGAGGGTGTGTGTAAGTGTGAGTGTGTGTGAGTGTGAGAGTGTGAGGGTGTGTGTGTGAGTGTGAGAGTGTGTGTGAGTGTGAGTGTGATTGTGTGAGGGTGTGTGTGTGTGAGAGTGTTGGTGTGTGTGAGTGTGAGGGTGTGTGAGGGTGAGAGTGTTGGTGTGTGTGAGTGTGAGTGTGTGAGTGTGAGAGTGTGAGGGTGTGTGTGTGTGAGGGTGTGTGTGAGTGTGAGTGTGAGGGTGTGTGTGAGTGTGAGAGTGTGTGTGAGTGTGAGTGTGAGGGTGTGTGTGAGTGTGAGGGTGTGTGTGTGTGAGGGTGTGAGTGTGAGGGTGTGTGAGTGTGTGAGTGTGAGGGTGTGTGAGTGTGAGAGTGTTGGTGTGTGTGAGTGTGTGAGTGTGAAGGTGTGTGTGTGTGTGTGAGGTTGTGTGTGAGTGTGAGGGTGTGTGTGTGAGGGTATGTGTGAGTGTGAGGGTGTGAGGGGGTGTGAGTGTGAGAGTGTGAGGGTGTGTGTGAATGTGAGTGTGTGAGTGTGAGAGTGTGATGGTGTGTGTGAGGGTGTGAGTATGTCTGTGTGAGTGTGAGGGTATGTGAGTGTGAGGGTGTGAGTATGAGTGTGAGAGTGTGAGGGTGTGTGTGGGTGAGTGTGTGAGTGTATGTGAGTGTGTGAGTGTGAGTGTGTGTGTAAGTGTGAGTGGGTGTGTGTGAGTGTGAGGGTGTATAAGCGTGTGTGTGTGTGTGTGAGGGTGTGTGTGAGTGTGAGAGTGTGAGTGTGTGAGGGTGTGTGTGTGAGTGTGAGTGTGAGGGTGTGAGAGTGTGAGGGTGTGTGAGTGTGAGTGTGTGTCTGTGTGTGAGTGTAAGGGTGAGGGTGTCTGTGAGTCTGTGTAAGTTTGTGTACACACTCCCAGTCACACAGCAGCGTTAGAAGATCGACCAATAGTTACAATGACACAACAGGATATCTATTTATTTACAATTCATAACATTACAAATTTACAAGTCATGTTAATAGATTGATCAGTTTGATGCGAAGAGGAGGAGGATCGGGGCCTGTGTGTTTAGGCTTCATTCTGACGGCGACAGCAGCAGTTCATTAGGCAGCTGTTCCACCAGGTGAGCCTCCGGGCGGGTCTTGCTGTGTTGTGAGTCCAGAATGGCGACATTACGAGAACCGAAGATTTCACCTCCTCGTAAGGAACTGACTGCAACTAAACCCTCAGTAGGTCAAGTATCTCCGATACCTGGTGCCCAAGTTCACTGCCTCATCTTTTAATGGTGGTTTGCATGAGCACAGCAGCCGCACTGGAACAGCTGAGGTGTTGGTTGGACAGTCCTTTGAAGACCATAAAGCGCAAGTTGCCCAGCTGGCCATGGGGCAACACTTGGGAATGACCCCTGTGATCTGCTAGCTTGATTGAAAGAGGACTGAAGTGTCAGGGTTAACGAACTGTTCTCTGACTGTTTTCAGTTTCTCTAACTGCTCCCTTTGCTGATCCAGATCGGTGCCTTCACACGACAAGCGAATGGCCAGGATTATGTAGAAAGTGCCCAGGACCATCTGTCGAACAGGAAATGATGGGTCTGCACAACGCGGCATCAGTCGTCCAATCAGAGTCCCCGTGTTATTTCCAGGCACTCCCTCACTAACGCTGAGCTTCCCCAAGTAAAGTTTCAGAAGCTCTAAGGTCGTGACCGTGGCTCTCTCTCGTTCACAGTCTTTTGTTGAAATGATCCAGCCTTCCACATAATTGAAAATGGCCTCAAGTCCTTCAGGGGAGAGGTGCTGAAGTAATATTTGCTTCAGAAGCTTTTGCAGGGTATTTATGGTTTGGGTATAAAGCGTCGCTGTCCCTTTTATATTTCCATTTGTGTCCTTGTCATTGTCCAGTTCTGGAGGTACCAAGCTGACCGTACTGGTCAGGCAGGTTTGAATCAATTGGCAGGTGTCAGCTTGGTTTGATTCAGTGTGTGGTTGTATGAGCAGCGTGCAGGCGTCCATGGCTAATGTCCAACAGGGCTCTGCAGCAGCTCGGGTGGCTCGGCCTCGATAAGGTCCTGCATGTATATAAGCAGCACCCTGTTTCTAATAAAGCTGATGGAAACTCTCTGATGATTTGAATCTAGGGATCTGGCTATCTGAGTCACGGTCAGTATTAGGCTGAGCTTTAGTGTGAGCTCCCTGGCTTCAGCCTTTATCCCCTGCCCATTGTAATTAATTGACTAACAGCTGACAGAATGTGGCTCTCGATTGTGAAACATAGAAACATAGAAGATAGGAGCAGGAGTAGGCCATTCGGCCCTTCGAGCCTGCTCCGCCATTCAATGAGATCATGGCTGATCATCCAAATTCAGTACCCTGTCCCTGCCTTCTCCCCATATCCCTTGATCCCTTTAGCATCAAGAAATATATCCAACTCTTTCTTGAATATATTTAATGAATTGGCCTCCACCGCCCTCTGTGGCAGAGAATTCCACAGGTTCACCACTCTCTGGGTGAAGAAATTCCTCCTCATTTCAGTCCTAAATGGCTTACCCCTTATCCTTAGACTGTGACCCCTGGTTATGGACTCCCCGGCCATCAGAAACATCCTTCCTGCATCTAGTCTGTCCAGGCCTGACAGAATTTTATAGGTTTCGATGAGATCCCCTCTCAATCTTCTAAACTCCAGTGAGTATTGTTAGATCCGTGTATCTTAATGTTGTGTCCTTCCATAATCAGACAACAGACTGCAGGGAACAATTCAACAGGTGTTTACTGAATGAGGGTTATTCTAGAACTAAATGTACAGATCACTACTCAGGGTTTATATACAGGTGTGGTCACTGCCGGTACTACAGTATACAGGAGCTGTAAAAAGTAGTTCTCTCCCTTAAAGGTACATACATTACAATTCCTCCCCTTTTAGATTAACAGTACCATAACACTCATTTAACAGTTAAATATCAAACTAATTACAATGAACACTTTTAACGTGCAACATTAGCTGAAAATAGTCTATTTATAAATTCAGTCTTTGGGGAGGCTTCCTGATCCTTTCTGGATAGCGCCTTTCCCGAGTGTCTTGCTCTTGGTACGGAGGCGATTCTGGCCCCCTGTCGTCGGTTGGTTCATCAGCTTCCGATGCTACTGTTTCTGGGGTAGATGCGACCTGTACGTCGGGTTCATCACCAGGTACGTATGGGCGAGGCATGGGGTTGACTTGTTCCTGTGACTCTAGGATCTGGTCAGCATGGCGTCTCACGATGCTCTCCCCAACGTCCACTGTGTACATTAGTGGGCCCTGCCGTGTGCATATCGTTCCTGGCTGCCATTTTTCTGTTCGGTAGTCACGGGCCAAGACTGGTTGCCCTACATTGAAGCTCCTTGTTGGCTTCTCATTGATGTGCTGGAATTGCTTACTCTCAACATCTCTTCGTACGTTTGGTCTGAGCAAATCCAGGCGAGATCTTAACCTTCGGTTAAAGAACATCATGGCTGGGGCCTGGTTGGTGACTGCATGTGTCGCATTCCGGTAGGCGAACAGGAAATTGTCCACCTTGTGCTGCAGCGGAATGTTGTCATTGTACATAGCCTTTATTGCCTTCTTAAAGGTTTGTACGAACCTCTCAGCCAATCCATTTGTGGCTGGATGATACGGGGCGGATGTGCAATGCCTTACCCCATTCTTTTTCAAGAACCTCCGGAACTCTTCGGACACAAACTGTGGTCCGTTGTTGGAGCAAATCTGTTCTGGCAAGCCATTCCTGGCAAAAATGGTCCGTAGGACTGCAATAGTTTTCTCCGTGGTGGTGGAGGACATTTTGATGACCTCAGGCCATTTCGAGTGCGCATCCACGGCTATTAAAAACATTGAGTCCATGAATGGACCAGCAAAATCAATATGCACCCATTACCATGGAGATGAGGGCCACGCCCATGGGTGTAGAGGGGCATGTGGTGGTGCATTTTGGACCTTCTGGCATCCTGAGCAGCTCTTTGTCAGGTCCTCGATTTGCTGATCGATCCCCGGCCACCACACATAAGCCCTAGCAAGGCTTTTCATTTTCACCCCTCCCAGATGACCTTCGTGAAGCTCATTGAGCACTCTCTCCCTTAACTTGGGTGGAATTACCACTCGGGATCCACACATCAAGGTCCCCTGGCATACTGACAGCTGTTCTCTTCTGGATGAGAATGCTGGCAACAGTGAGTCGCCATGTGCTGGCCATCCCTTCACCGTCAAATCATATACCCGAGACAGTGTCGGGTCATTTCGGGTCTCCTTCTCTATACCAGCATTAGTTACTGGCAAGCATTCAATTATAGTTGAATGAAATATTTCGACAGGATCCACTGCTGGTGCTTCCTCCGCAGTAGGCAGTGGCAGGCGTGATAGCCCATCAGCATTTCCATGCTGTTTCGTGCCCTTATACTCGATTTCATATTGGTGCGCCCCTAGAAAAAGGGACCATCTTTGTAGCCGTTGCGCAGTCATCGCCGGAATGCCCTTCTTTGGATTAAAGATGGAGACAAGTGATTGGTGGTCAGTCAGCAAGGTGAATTTCTGCCCGTGCAGATAGTGATTGAACATTTTCACTCCCCACACTAGGCTGAGGGCCTCCCTGTCAATCTGGGTGTAGTTACGCTCGGCTGAGGTTAGTGATCGTGACGCAAAGGCTATTGGCCTCTCTGAGCCGTCCGAGAATTTGTGCGACAGCACCGCTCCGATGCTGTAGGGTGACGCATCACATGCCAACCGAATTGGTAATGCCGGGTTGTAATGGTCCAATACCTCTTTCGATGTGATTAGCGTTTTGCTCTTCTGGAAAGCTCGTCTACATTCGTCACTCCACTTCCATGGCACCCCAGTTTGCAGTAGGTTGTTCAGTGGGTGTAGTATTGTAGACAAATTTGGCAAGAACTTATGGTAGTAGTTTACCAGCCCAAGGAACGACCTCAGTTGTGACACATTTTCCGGTGCTGGAGCCTTGACTACTGCCTCAATCTTCTCTGGGGACTTATGTAACCCCTCTTTATCGATAACGTGGCCACAATACGAGATCTGTTTTCTAAAAAACTCGCATTTGGGGCGGTTAGCTTGGAGCCCATATTCCTGCAATCTAGTGAGCACCTGCTCCAGGTTGGCAAGGTGATCACTGTCATTTTCGCCCGTGACCAGGATGTCGTCCAAATAACACTGGGTCCCTGGGATCCCTTGCAGGACTTGTTCCATTGCCCTCTGCCAAATAGCCGGAGCTGATGCTACCCCGAATACCAGCCGGTTGTATTGGTAGAGACCTTTATGGGTGTTGATTGTGAGGTATTTTTTTGATGCTTCTTCTACCTCCATTTGCAGATATGCCTGGGCCAGATCAATCTTAGTGAAGCGTTTCCCTTCAGATAGCGAGGCGAAAATATCTTCAATCCGCGGAAGTGGATATTGTACGGTGTGAAGGACCGGGTTCACTGTTACCTTAAAGCCCCCACAGATGAGAACCTTCCTTGGTTCCCCAGGCGTGTTGCTCAATGACTTTTTCATCACAGGGACGATGGGTGTAGCCCACTTGCTCCAGTCTACCTTGGACAGTACACCTGAACGTTCCAGACTCTCCAGCTCTGCTTCGATGGCTGGGCGGATCGCATAAGTCTGGCCTTAAAAAATTTTGGGCTTGCGTTTTCTTCAATTTTAATCATCGCTGTCATGCCTTTTAGTGTTCCGAGTCCTTGCTGGAACACTTCTTTCACGTCAGTTAGGATCTTTGACAGTCGCCCAGGTGTGACATCTTCATCCTTTTTGTCAGCCACAGTCAGTGCCTGTATGGAATGCCAATCTAGCTTTATCTTCCGGATCCATTCACGTCCTAGTAGTGGTGGTCCTCCATCTGGCAATACATATAGGTCCATTTTTGGTGTTTCCTTGCCGTTATATATAACGTTCACCCTTATTTTTCCTTTGGGTAGACTTTTTGCCCCGTGTACGTCTTCAAGACAATCTTTGTATCTCTCAAGGGTATATGTGAGAATAGCCGCTTGTAGTCCCTTCGGTTTATGACTGTTAGGGCTGATCCTGTGTCCAATTCCATTTTCACTTGGACTCCTGCTATCTTGAGCGTGACCCAGATAGTTTGGTGATCCTCCATTTTAATCACATTATGTAGTTTCAGACAACCCAGCTCCTTGCTTCCGGAGTCTGTATCACTCTTCTGTTCATCTGAACTACTCTCCGTCACCTTATGTACCTTCTTGTAGTTCTCCTGTGGAGATTTCTTGCTGCTGGTTTTCTTTCCCGACCTGCAGACTCTTGCTATGTGTCCTACTTTTCCACACTGTCTGCACATTTTGTCCTTGAACCAGCAATCATTATGGCCGTGTGTTGTTCTGCCGCAGCGATAGCACGTCACTGTTCTGTATGACGTTTCATTTGTGCCATATTCTTGCGGTCTCCGTTGTATCTCTGCAGCGCCCCATGCTGCTGCTTCGTGTGATACTGCAATGCTGAAAGCCTTGTCCAGCGTAAGATCCTTTGCTGATAGAAGCCGTTTCTGGGTTCCTTCACTTTGAAGCCCACACACAAACTTGTCCCTTAAAGTATCTGCTAGTCCCGTTCCAAACTGGCAGTGTTTCGATAGCTTGCGCAGTTCCATTAAATACTCAGCATTACTTTCATCTTTATGCTGGTTCCTTTTGTGAAACATAAATCTTTCTGCTATCAGCAGCGGTGTGGGGTTTAAGTGGTCCTGTAGGATTGACACTATGTTTTCAAAATCTTTTTGTACTGGCTTCTCTGGGGTTACTAGGTTTCGTAGTAAGCCATACATTTTGGCACCCATTGAATTCAACAATACCAGCGCTTTCTTGTCATCTGGCACTTCATTCGCCTTGCAGTATACTTCTATGCGTTCGACATATGTCGTCCAATCTTCGACTTCATTGTCGAACGCTGTGATACTGCCACTCTTCGGCATTTTGGGGTGTGGTTAGACTGGCTTACAATGGCGTCTCCTGCACTTTCCTTTCTTCCCTGCTGCGGCTTAAAATGGCATCTCCCGCGCTGCTGCCAACGCCGCTCTCGGCGGTCCTCGTGGCAAATGGCGACGCCCTGTGGGTTTCGTGCACTGCTCCTGCACTGCTGCCAACGCTGCTCTCTGCGGTCCTCGTGGCAATGGGAGCGCCTCGCATTTTCCTGTGCGCCTCCCTCCCCCCTTGATGCTGCTCGGCCCTTGAACACCGGCTGCGCCCTGTGCGCTCTGCCCTCTCTCTCTCCCCTGTCGATGCTGCTCGGCCTTTTTCTGTGCCGATCGGTCGGGCTCTAGCCCGCCGCTGTCCGGGAAGGGTCTGCGCAGTACCTGTTGCCAGCCCGTTTCGCTGGACCACCGTGACTGGAAAGCCAAGCCTGGCTCTCGACAGCCTCCCCTGCGATGCTGAAATCTCCGCTGGATGACTGGGCGGTTGCCCGTGGTCGACGCCCGTGCTTCTGGACGCGACCTTCTTCCACTGTTCTCCAGGAGCGAATCTGCAGAGTTGCAGCTAGATTCAAATCTGCGTCGTCGCCAATGTTAGATCCGTGTATCTTAATGTTGTGTCCTTCAATAATCAGACAACAGACTGCAGGGAACGATTCAACAGGTGTTTACTGAATGAGGGTTACTCTAGAACTAACTGTACAGATCACTACTCAGGGTTTATATACAGGTGTGGTCACTGCCGGTACTACAGTATACAGGAGCTGTAAAAAGTAGTTCTCTCCCTTAAAGGTACATACATTACAAGTATAAGCCCAATCGACACAATCTCTCCTCATACGTCATTCCTGCCATCCCACGTATCAGCCTGGTGAATCTTCGCTGCACTCCCTCCATGGCAAGAACGCCCTTCCTCAGGTAAGGCGACTAAAACTGCACACAATACTCAAGGTGCGGTCTCACCAAGGCCCTGTACAACTGTAGCAAGACATCCTTGTTCCTGTACTCGAACACTCTTGCTACGAAGGCCAACATACCATTTGCCTTCTTAACCGCCTGCTGCACCTGCATGCTTACCTTCAGCAACTGGTGCACAATAACACCCAGGTCTCGTTGCACTTCCCCTTCTCCCAATCTATTGCCATTCAAATAATAATCTGCCTTCCTGTTTTTGCCACCAAAGTGGATAACCTCACATTTATCCACATTATAGTGCATTTGCCATGTTTCTCCCCAATCACCCAACCTGTCCAAATCGTACTGGAGTTTCACGACATCCTCCTCACAGCTTACCCTCCCACCCAGCTTTGTGTCGTCTGCAAATTTGGAGATATTACATCCAATTCCCTTGTCCAGATCATTAATATATATTGTTAACAGCTGGGGTCCTAGGACCGATCCTTGCGGTACCCCACGAGTCACTGCCTGCCACTCAGAAAACGACCCATTTAGTGCAACTCTTTGCTTTCTGTCCGCCAACCAGTTCTCTATCCAAGTCAATACCTTGCCCCCAATCCCATGTGCCTTAATTTTGCACGCAGCAGTTCCTCAGGTGCGCAGACTGCCATGTTCCCAAAAGCACAGAAACATTGTGCTCTTCACTCCGATTCCTCATCAGGCTTGACCCTAAATCTTTTGGCATTAGCAAACTCCTCCTAGCTACTGAGCATATTATCAAAATGTGCCATGGCACAGAAAGCTATAGCGAGGGCTGCTCCCTCTCTCTCCGCACTCTCACTGTGCCGCACACTCAGTAGCATTTGGTGAAGCTCTTCGCTTACATTCTTAGTGTGGGTCTGGCAGAGCACAGTCCCAGGAGATTTATAGACAAAGCCCTTCTCTTGTGGGGAAAGATGGTTGGTGTTGATCTGATATTTCATCAGCGAGCTGACATGTCCATTCCTTGTCATCAATGGTATTCAGAGCGGTGCACAAGACCAGCAATAATATCTCCTCCCATTCCGATTGGGACTGAGACTCCTCTGAATTCTCCAGTAAATGGTTAACTAATGATGGAAGCTCCTCTTCCCACCCCCTCACTGTTGCTGGGTGGATATTGCGGCTCAGGATTTGCATTAGCCTCAGTCCCGCAGCTCCTCGGCCTCCTCCCTGATATGGGCATCAAAACACGACGAGGAACCAGGCCAGCGGTGCCTGGGCTTTAGGGAGATTGGCATCTTCATTGTAAGTAAGGGAACACCTTTCACTGCCGGCTCGCAGTTCATTTTCCCCAATGTGTGCGGAACAGCTGCAGATTATTGTTAAAACCTTGGGGGGTGAAATTCGCCTGGAGGGCTGTTTGGGGCGCTGAGTAAAACATGTTTAGAAAGTTAGTGCCAGATGTTAACCTTTTCAAACATTAGTTAAATTCCCATTTTTCTTCCAAGAGGGAAGTGGAGCGTTAAATCAAGCGCCCGTCTTGCCCCTTGGAGCGCGAGAGGTGGGGAATGTGCCGACCCGGCACCACTAGTGGCCACACGTGACGCTGCGGCATTGCAGAGGCTCTTCCCTGCATTAAAGGGAAGGGCCCCACGCTGAGAGCTCGCAGGTTTATTATCAGATATGTGGGCCACCGGGGAGCAGGAGTGCAGTGTGCCGGGCTGAGTGATCACGGCACGGACTCCGCGACCGGTGACCAAAAATAAATGTTTTTAAAAATCAGCAGATTTTTTTGGCCGGCCGCCCACCGCGCCTTTAAGTTGCGCCCCGCGGGCGGCCGGCCTCACTGTTCGCAACCCCTGCAGCATTCAGGAACATCGCCCGGCGCTGCTGTGGGACGCGATTGCGCATTTTTCTTCCGAGGTGTTACCGGGGCGCAGCACCCGGAGATCATGTTGTAGGAACGGAGGTTCCTAACGAAAAGACTGAGTTCGACTCAGGCAATCCAAACAACGAACTTTAATGGAACAAAACAGGTTTTAACTGGAAACTGCTGGAATACATCGAATACAGGTCTGCTCTCTCTGAAGGCTCCACGAGGACTGCTCCTCTGGTCCGAAGGCTGACGTCATGAGGTCATCACGTTCTTCCTGCCATTGGGGGATCACGTGATGAACAGCATGACGCCATCACGTTGAAACCGCGCTGTAAAGGTAACTAGACATAGTACAGTTAAACAATGTAATTAAAGGTACAGACACAGGCTATAACTACATTGCTGTTAAAGGAATTATGTACAACTGCTCTGAGTCCTTTGGTGGCTCCGCCACATGCACCCCCCCAGAATTGTCTTTAACAGAAAAAGTGAGACAAGGAGGAGGTCTGACAAGTCTGTCCGATTGACTTCAATAACTTGGCAGAGGAAGTTGATGACCGATGGTCGAGCTGGCAGGCGACTGTGGCTGAGCTGGTGCGGCGGGTGTAGTTGAACTGGCACGGCGGCTGCGGGCGGACGGCCACGTTTCGGTGGCTGAGTGATGACGACTGGGCTATCCAAGTCTAGATGAGCCGGCTTCAAGCGGTCCACCGAAATGTGATCCGGCTTCCCTCCGACGTCGACCGCAAAGCACTTGTCTCCTGGTTCGATGACACAGAAGGGGCCAGTGTAAGGAGGCTTGAGTGGGTCCCGGTGAGCATCATGACGGATGAAGACGTACTCGGCGCTCTTCAGCTCCACCGGCATGTGGGAGCTCTGTAGGCTGTGGTTGGAGGTAGGCAACGGGACGAAACACTTGGCCGCTTCCTGGTGGCTGACGAGCTGCTGGGAGGCGGACCATGGCTCCGTGGGAGAAGGGAGGAAATCACCAGGAACTCGGAGTGGCTGGCCGTAAACAAGCTCTGCTGAAGAAGATTGCATGTCGTCCTTGGGCACCGTGCGAAGACCCAACAGGACCCAAGGGAGCCTGTCCACCCATCCTGCATCTTGAAGACTGGCCCGTAAGGAAGCTTTGAGCGACCTGTGGAATCATTCGCACAGGCCGTTCGCCTGTGGATGATAGGCGGTGGTGCGATGAACTTTGGCGCCGAGCCCCTGAGTTACAGCGTTCCAAAGCTCCGAGGTAAATTGTGGCCCCCGATCGGAGGAGATGTCTGCCGGCACCCCGAAACGAGCCACCCAACAGAAGATGAAGGCTCTAGTGACGTCCGCCGAAGTGGTGGAAACCAAAAGAATTGCCTCTGGTGGTGCGGTCCACCGCGGTGAGGAGATGGGTAAAACCACTGGAAGGAGGTAGTGGTCCCACAAGGTCCACATGTACGTGGTCAAAACGATGCTCGGGAACGACGTACGGCGCTACTGGTGCTTTGACATGCCGCTGGACCTTGGCCGTCTGGCAGACCATGCAGGTTTTGGCCCAGTCCCGGACATCCAGGTGCATACCCTTCCAGACGAATTTCGTCGACATTAGACGTGAAGCCCGCATACCAGGGTGCGACAATCCGTGTATTGCGTCGAAAACCTTCTGGCGCCACGCGGCTGGCAAAATAGTTCGGGGAACGCCCATGGAGACGTTGCACAGGAGCGTGGTGCCCGCGGCCTGGAAGCTGACGTCGGCCCATTGGAAACTCGACGGGACGGTTCTATATGCTTGAAACTCTGGGTCCGAAATCTGATCCTCAGCCATGCGAGCGTAGTCAATTCCCAGATGAACCGCCTGGACCGTCGCGCGGGAGAGGCAATCTGCCACCAGGTTGTCTTTACCAGACACATGTCGAATATCCGTAGTGAACTCCGAAATGAACATCAGATGACGTTGCTGACGAGCCGACCACGGTTCGGTGGTCTTTGACATTGCGAAGGTAAGTGGCTTGTGGTCGACAAAAGCCGTGAAGGGACGTCCTTCTAACAGAAACCTGAAATGGCGGACGGCCAGAAAAAGGGCCAGGAGCTCCCGGTCGAAGGTGCTGTATTTTCTTTCATTTTTTCTCAGCTGCCGGCTGAAAAACGCCAGTGGTTGCCATGTGCCATTGACCCATTGCTCCTGTACTGCACCTATGGCATAGTCAGACACGTCTGTAGTAAGGGCGATTGTGGCGCCTGGAAGAGGGTGTGCCAACATGGTTGCAGCAGCCAAGGCGCTCTTGGTGTTCCCGAATGCCTGGTCCATCTCAGCCGTCCAGCCGATTGGGTCTCTGCCGGACTTACCCTTGAGGGCCCCGTACAAAGGCTGCATAAGCAGAGCCGCCTTGGGGATGAATCGGTGGTAGAAATTCACCATCCCAAGGAACTCTTGGAGGGCCCTGATGGTCTGCGGGCACGGGAAAGAAGTAACAGCCTCCACCTTCATCGCCAGGGGGACGGTGCCGTCTGAGGTGATGCAATGTCCCAAAAAATCGATGCTTTGCAGGCCAAACTGGCACTTGGCCGGGTTGATGATTAACCCATGCTGGCTAAGGCACGTGAAAGAGTACGCAAATGACCGAGGCTCTCTTCCTTGCTTGCACTGGCGATGAGGATGTCATCGAGATAAACGAAAATGAAAGGCAGGTCTCGGAGCACAGAATCCATTAGTCGCTGGAAAGCTTGTCCTGCATTCTTTAGACCGAACGGCATGCGTAAGAACTCAAAAAGCCCGAATGGTGTGATAACAGCGGTTTTTGGAAGATCCTGCGGATGAACGGGCACCTGGTGATACCCGCGGACGAGGTCGACTTTAGAAAAGATGGAATTTCCTGCCAAATGGGCCGAAAAATCTTGGATATGTGGGATCGGGTACCGATCAGGTGTAGTGGCGTCGTTCAGGCGTCAGTAGTCGCCGCATGGCTGCCAGCCGCCACCAGGTTTTGGCACGATGTGGAGAGGCGAAGACCAGGGACTATTTGCTCATCGAATAATTCCCAGCCGTTCCATTGTATCAAACTCCGCCTTCACAGCCGTGAGCTTGCCGGGTTCCAGCCTTTGAGCCCATGCATAAACCGGGGAGCCTGTCGTGGTGATATGGTGCTCCACAACATGCTTCGTGACCGAGGAAGAGAAAGTGGGCCTGGTCAGCTCCGGGGACTCCCCGAGGAGACGAATGAATTCATCCGGCGCTGGGTACGCGCAGGCAACAGACCACGACACGGCGGTGCTGCGGTGGCAGGGGATCGAGTGGAAAGTGGCCGCGTTGATCAAGCGGCAGTGCCGGACATCGACGAGGAACCCGTTTGCACACAGAAAATCTGCCCCTAGGATGGCCTGCGAGGCCTTGGCCGAGATAAACTCCCAGCAGAAGCACTGACTGCCGAAGCACAGTTGGATCCGCCGCTTCCCGAAGGTATGAATAGCCACGCCATTAGCTGCCTCGAGGGAAAGGCCGTGGCCCCCAGCTTGGAGATCAAGCCTCGACGCAGGCAAAATTCTACACTGCGAACCGGTGTCACAAAGAAAACGGTGACCCGATAGGGAGTCTGTGATGTAAAGAAGCTTCCCTGAAGAGCCAATGGACATCACGGTCGCGGTGCGCCCTTTAGACCCGGTCCTCCTTTGCGAAAAACGCTGCGGGCGCGTTGTTTTTTTTGGGGGCGAAAAACTGCAGGGAGGACGGCAGCGTCTGGCTTTTGTGCCAAAATGGGCATGGTAGGAGCACCAGCCCGCTGCCTGAAGAGCTGGAGTCGTGTCTGTGGGGGCTGCGCGCCTCGTGGCTGCGCAGCACTGCTGGGTGACGGTGAAAACCTTATCGGCTTCTGCCGCGAGTTCAGCACAGTCTGTGATCGCAGAACTGGCTAAGGCAGCTTGCACTGGTTCTGGAAGCTGGCAGAGGAACAACTCCCTAAAAAGGAAGCATTCCGGTTCAGCACCTAAGAGCGTGAGCATTTGGCTCATGAGCTCGGACGGTTTGGAGTTCCCGAGGCCGGGCATAGCGAGAAGTCTGCGAGCGTGCTCCGACTTCGAGAGGCTGAAGACCTGCAGCAACCATGCCTTTAAAGTATCGTACTTGCCGTCATCCGGTGGGCTACCGAGGAGGCTGACAATCCACGAGGCTGTGGCGCTGTCGAGGGCGGAGACCACGTCGTAGTAATGGGTCGAATCCGCGACAATGTTCCGGATGGCAAATTGAGCTTCAGCCTGGATAAACCACACGGCTGGTTGTTGCTCCCAGAATTGTGGCAGTTTCAGGGTCACGGCGTTCGTGTCCATGATGAATATCTTCCACGAAAACTGTTCGTAGAAGTCAGGGTCACCAATATAGGAACAGAGGTTGCTAACGAAAAGACTGAGTTCGACCCAGGCAATCAAAACAACGAACTTCAATGGAACAAAACAGGTTTTAACTGGAAACTGCTGGAATACATCGAATACAGGTCTGCTCTCTCTGAAGGCTCCACGAGGACTGCTCCTCTGGTCCGAAGGCTGACGTCATGACGTCATCACGTTCTTCCCGCCATTGTGGGATCACATGACGAACGGCATGACGTCATCACGTTGAAACCGCGCTGTAAAGGTAACTAGACATAGTACAGTTAAACAGTGTAATTAAAGGTACAGACATAGGCAGTAACTACATTGCTGTTAAAGGAATTATGTACAACTGCTCTGAGTCCTTTGGTGGCTCTGCCACAATGTCATGATCTGCAGGCGCAGAAGGTCAGGGCGATAGCCAGTAGTGCTGCCGCCAACCTCCCGTGGAATTTCGCAGGAGGTGTGGTTATCGCCTCGGTGGGGGCGCAAAGACATTCGCACCTCGTTAACACCTCCCACCAGAGGTGCTAACGAGGGGAATTTCAATCCCTTGGTGTATTGGGTTATAGTGACAAACTCCAGTGTAAGATTTCACAATAATTTACAGCTCCAAAGATTAATTTCTTTGATTAAAGAATCTCTGGGTGATGTGCCTTTAAAAGATTCCAGGGATCAAAGAATGCCGTCAGACCACATGGCCAAAAGCAAAGGACTTGGAAACAGCTTGTGTGTGTGTGTCTGTGAAGAAAGGTTCAATGGCAGTCAAATCTGTCAATCAAAGGGGAGTTTCCCCCCGCCCTGCAGCAGGACAATCGATGCCTGTTTACAGAACGTTCTACAATGTTGACTCTAAGATCAAGTGCTTGAAACTGCCAGCATAAACAAAGGAACTTTGTTTGCTAAACAATCAATTGCGGTTCCAGATGACCACAGGACAATGCTTTGTTTACAAAGAAATTGAATGCTATTAGCATTTGTTTGTATATCAAGTGGACACATCCAAACTGAGGAGGAACAGTTTAAAATGTATGGGTGATTCATCCAAACCCATTACTGGACAATGGGGCAGTTGGATCCCTTTTGTTTTAGCCCCAGAAACATCCAGATCTGGGCGGGCCCCAAATGGGGGTATAAAAGATAGCTTCCCAGAAGCATCTCGCTCTCTCTGGCCTCGCCTCCATGTCCCTCTACAGTGTGGGAGTCTGCCTGTAGGAGCGAAACACCAGCAGTTTACTTTTAAAACACTGGGGTGTTTTTCACTTCGGGGCAGTGAAGATCTAAGTTCGCAGGACACGGAGCAGGCATTTCCAGTGGTGAGCATATATTTTTCTGGCCTTCCACAAGGCAACATAGAATAGGTATAGAGGTGGGAGTAAAGTGGGAATTTCATTAGAATTGTGATTTTAGTCGATTTCCTTCGTTGTGTCCATTTCTCCTCCCCTATTTAAGCAAGACAGTGTTGCACCTAGCAGAGAAGTGCTATAGTGAACATTGAATTCGGTATTTAAAACTGTATTAAAAAGGAATAGCTGGTTTTAAAGTAACTGTATTAAAGTGCTGTTTCTAAGTAAAAGCCACTAAGCTAAGGTGCTGTAGTGCGCAAAGGGTTTTTAAGTAAAAAAGTGCTGGATTAAAAATAAAGTAGTGTTGCACTGAGCAGGGAGCGCTCTAGTGGACACTGAGTGCACTGCATGTATTAAATAAAGTAGTGTTGCACTGAGCAGGGAGTGCTCTAGTGGGCACTAAGTGTACTGCGTTTAAGCAAATGTGCTGTACCAGGCATAAGAGCCATATCGATTTTTCTTTCTTTTGTTTTCAATAAATACTGGTCTGTTTTGCACCCAAACCATGAGTAACGTTGTTTTCTGTATACATCGCCACCGAATAAGTCCGGGGCTCAGAACTCAGGAATAGGGGAGTGCTTCAAAACCACAAAGGGGGTCCCTGGAGCAGCTCAGAGGCTTCTGACTGGCCAGAGACAATAACCCCAACCCCGCTAGCGTGTGCTAATTCTGTACAAAATGGCGACTGCGGCAGGACCCTCGGCAATGGTGTGCGATGTGGCAGACAGTGGTTTGGGTCTGGATAGAGCAGCAGTTATTGGGTTTCTTTTTATCCAACTGGTTTGTTTGTGGTTAGGTTCCCGCAGGCTTGGGGAGGTTACCCGCAGGCTTAGGGAAGCCAGGGCAGAGAGTTGGGATAGGGAAAGGGATGTTGAAGAATACCAGGCCAAGGTAGAGCGCCTGGTAGTTCAGTTTAGTGAGGGCAAAAGCCACATGAGGCACGAGTCAGAGTACCTGAGGTGCCTAGTTGCAGAGGCCTAGAGTAATGAGATGAGGGTGTGGGAGGAGAACGCTCGCCTCATACAAGAATCAAAAGAGCAGAAGGAGAAGGTTAGGGAAGTAAAGGCAGCATATAAGCTGGCCTGCGAGCAAGGGTTTGAGGAAGCAGATCATGGCCCCTATAGGGCAGAGATAGAAAGCCTGAATATGGCTTTAAAAAGAGCAAAGGGGATGATATGTCTGATCAGCCCGAACGCAGATCGGCCGGATTTTACTGGCAAACTAAGTAAAACAGCCCCAGAGGCAACACCCAGGGAAATGGGCCAGGGAATCAGAGGTCCCACAACCGCCACCCACGGCTCCGAGCTTTCAGGAGCTCTGGCAGCAAAGGGGGGTGGAGGATGGGAAGGTAGAGGAAGCACAGCAGGCCCCGTTAGATAGGCCGGGACCAGGACCAGTGTACACCCTCCGACAATGGAGGTACAGTCCGCTCGTTGATGAAGATGACCCAGGGGCCATCCAGAACCAGTTTGTGGTGCCATATGGCACCCATCAGCTCAGGGACATGATTAGCCACATCCCTAAGCTCACTAAAAAAGGAGAACCCTCTCTGCACTTCAGGGAGATAGAGCAAGCAGCTAGTGCAAATGACTGCGATGAGGCAGAAGAAGCAAAAATGCTGCTGTTTTCCCTGGCAGGTGATCTCCTCCAGTCCCTATCTGGCGAGTGCAAGAGGGGGCAGAGGGATTATGAGAGTCTCAAGAATGAGGTATTGGAGGCCATGGGACTCAATGATGGTAGTCCGTTCGCTCGGGTGGAAAGAACAGTGCAGCTCCCAGGGGAGTCCCCGCAGGCGTTCGCAGACAGGCTGTGGCCAGTCTACCGGAGTGCATGCCGGGGAATGCCGGGGCGGGCAGCACTGGATCCAGCCCAATTGACTCACTGGCTCCGGTGTGTCATGACAAACAGCCTACCCCAGATCCAAGCACAGGTCATGGCTTGGTTTGACCCCCGAAACCCCCAGACCACTGAAGAAGCGGTGATCCGCCGGCTCACAGTAGCCTTCAGGAACATGAGGGGTATCGAGGCTCCCCAACCCAAGGGAAGGGTCAATGAGGTTAAACCTGGGAGCCAGAGTAAGAGAGAGTGGCACCAGGAGGGGAACCGGTCCTCTCAGGCTAGGTTAAATTGCTATGGGTGTGGGAAAGACGGTCACTGGAGAAAAGACCGTAAAAATCCTTGGAAGGACAGGGGAAAGGATCCCACAGCCCCAGCCCAAAAGGCAGGGCCAGACCTCCCTCCTGCAGCAATTGAGTCATTTTTGCCGTCCCTACGGTCTCTTCTGACCAACCAGGGAAAAATAGCAGCCACCACCGGTGCTTTGACCCCGTCTGCCCCACCTCACTCCCAGCAATGACTAGAGCCAGCGCAGCCTGTTGACCTGTATCCCCGCAAAAAGGCTGAGGGGAGCAGGCCCTATGTTGAGATGGGGGAGGAGATGGTGCAGGGGAGATATTCGGTGGAGACTGGAGCCTCCAGCATGGTGGTCCACTCGGAGGACCTGACCCATTCACCCCGGTCTGACAAGGTCCCATTTAGCTTAATGGGACCCACAGGGAAACAGGCAGCTGGGAGTGAACCTGAGAATAGAAATCCCCAACCCACAGCAGGTCCAAGTTCACAGGCAGGCGCTGCGACTTGTGTTAGGGGAGGTGCCATTCATGATTTTGAACAGGATTACTGGCAGGCAGCCAGTTATATCAAACAACGTGGTTTGTTTAAGCAGGGGGCAGGGGTACAAACAGCTGGGATTGTAGGAGCGCCCCAGCACTTGGCCCAAGCGATTCCCCCTCTCTTGTGTGACTCCGGGGAGGAGCCTGAGCCAGGTTTTAGCCCTGAAGGGGAAGGCCCTCAGCCACCGGTAGCCGGTGGCAAGGGATTGCCTGTCCCCAGCCCAGGTTTGGGAAGGGAGGGACCTGAAGGAGGAGGTCCCTAGCCAGCAGGGAGTGTGACCCGAGCTAAGGGTCTGCTTGCCAGGGTAGACCCCCGGCAACACTCCCTAGGAGATCTCTTCAGGTGCCCCAGCCCAAGAAAGTATGGTCACCCACTTTACAGTGGAGTAGGGCGGACTCCCGAACCAGGGAGAGGCCAAAGAACAGAGGTCCCCAATCAGCAGCCATAAGCTGTGAGGGACAAGAAGCTGGAATCAGTCCAGCCATGCAGCAAGGAGCAGCCTGTGGCAGCCCGACCAGGGACTGAGCTGGCCGCCCGGAGACGGGCGGCGCTTGTATAGTTTTGGTCAGTTAATGTGTGATTAAAGAATTAAGGTAGAACGTGTATTAAGGTGGAAAGAATTAAGGTAGAATATGTTATTAAGGTAGAACATGTGTTAAGGTAGAATGTGTTAATTTTAATTTCAGTGATATATTAGTGTATAAGTTTTGAGTGTGGTATGGTTCCAGGATTGTATTGTGGATCAAGGTCACGGGACCTGATTACACTTCCCCGAGCCAGGGGACCTGGCGAGATGTTTTCTTTTGTTTTCCAGAGTTCCGGAAGGTACCAGGGACCAACGAGTCATGGGATTCGCGAGAGGAAGCACCCCTAGTCCACGAAGGAAGGGGTCTGCAGGAATCAGATGCCCACAACATTTAAAAATGCTGCTGGAAATACAATTTAAGACTAAGAATTTATAGAACTGGTTAATTATTTCACTGCTTGTTTGTAGTTAAAGGAAGCTCGTTTGTCTTCCATCTTTTTAGCAGACATGTTGGCTGGATGACAATCCCTTTAAAGATGTTGAAATTATATTACAAGCAGTGCAGGGGCGTAGGACCCCCTCCATGCTTGACTTATTATGAATATAAGCGGTGCAGGGGCGGAGGACCCCTCCATGCTTGACTTATTGTGAATATAAGTGGTGCAAGGACACTGGACCCCCTCCGTGTATTGATTATTTAATTAATTTTGGGTTTTCTGTCAATAGATGCCTGCCATACTACGGTTCTCTCTGGGCAGGGGAGATGGAGGTGTCAGGGGAATCAAAGATAGATCTAGTTAAGTATAAGGGAAGGTTGTTTGGGGGGGGTCAGAAATTATTGCTCACTTTTGGCAAGGATACTACAAGCAAGTTTTAGTATCCGATGGGGGACTGTAAGATTTCGCAATAATTTACAGCTCCGAAGATTAATTTCTTTGATTAAAGAATCCCTGGGTGATGTGCCTTTAAAAGATTCCAGGGATCAAAGATGGCCGTCAGACCACATGGCCGAAAGCAAAGGACTTGGAAACAGCTTGTGTGTGTGTGTCTGTGAAGAAAGGTTCAATGGCAGTCAAATCTGTCAATCAAAGGGGAGTTTCCCCCCGCCCTGCAGCAGGACAATCGATGCCTGTTTACAGAACGTTCTACAATGTTGACTCTAAGATCAAGTGCTTGAAACTGCCAGCATGAACAAAGGAACTTTGTTTGCTAAGCACTCAAGACTGTCAATCAATTGCGGTTCCAGATGACCACAGGACAATGCTTTGTTTACAAAGAAATTGAATGCTATTAGCATTTGTTTGTATATCAAGTGGACACATCCAAATTGAGGAGGAACAGTTTAAAATGTATGGGTGATTCATCCAAACCCATTACTGGACAATGGGGCAGTTGGATCCCTTTTGTTTTAGCCCAGAAACATCCAGATCTGGGTGGGCCCCAAATGGGGGTATAAAAGATAGCTTCCCAGAAGCATCTCGCTCTCTCTGGCCTCGCCTCCGTGTCCCTCTACAGCGTGGGAGTCTGCCTGTAGAAGCGAAACACCAGCAGTTTACTTTTAAAACACTGGGGTGTTTTTCACTTCGGGGCAGTGAAGATCTAAGTTTGCAGGACACGGAGCAGGAATTTCCAGTGGTGAGCATATATTCTTCTGGCCTTCCACAAGGCAACTTAGAATAGGTATGGGGTGGGAGTAAAGTGGGAATTTTGTTAGAATTGTGATTTTAGTCGATTTCCTTCATTGTGTCCGTTTCTCCTCCCCTATTTAAGCAAGACAGTGTTGCACCTAGCAGAGAAGTGCTATAGTGAACATTGAATTTGGTATTTAAAACTGTATTAAAAAGGAATAGCTGGTTTTAAAGTAACTGTATTAAAGTGCTGTTTCTAAGTAAAAGCCACTAAGCTAAGGTGCTGTAGTGCGCAAAGGATTTTTAAGAAGAAGTGCTGGATTAAAAATAAAGTAGTGTTGCACTGAGCAGGGAGCGCTCTAGTGGACACTGAGTATACTGCATGTATTAAATAAAGTAGTGTTGCACTGAGCAGGGAATGCGCTAATGGACACTAAGTGTACTGCGTTTAAGCAAAAGTGCTGTACCAGGCATAAGAGCCATATCGATTTTTCTTTCTTTTGTTTTCAATAAATACCGGTCTGTTTTGCACCCAAACCATGAGTCACGTTGTTTTCTGTCTACATCGCCACCGAATAAGTCCGGGGGTCAGAACTCAGGAATAGGGGAGCGCTTCAAAACTGCAAAGGGGGTCCCTGGAGCAGCTCAGAGGCTTCTGACTGGCCAGAGACGATAATCCCAACCCTGCTAGCGTGTGCAAATTCCTTACACCAGTAAGGATGGCCGAATTGCATCCTCCATCTTCACTGCAGTTGTGATCAAACACATCACTCTTCCACATAGTGTGACTAATTCTTCATCTGTTACCTGGTCTGACTGATGATAAGCTGGGGCCAGAACTCTGAAACAGCGAAGGATCTCAGTCTGGTTCTTCACAGCAAGAGGAACATTAGGCCCCAGCGAAACACAAATCTGCTGGTGGAGATTGATAAACAGGATGTCCTTCTGTGTGTTTAGCCTGAGTCACCTTATCTCTGTGGCAACATCCATCTCAAGTGCAGAGTTTGTTGCACTTTGCTGTATTTTGTCCAGCCCTGTGGCTTCTGTGTTGTCATGGTATTCATTGTGAGGCCACATTACATGATGAGAAATAGGAGAGGACCAAGGATAGATCCTTGGGGAACACCAGAGGTAATGATGCGGGAGCGGGAAGAAAAGCCATTGCAGGTGATTCTCTGGCTACGATTAGATAGGTAAGAATGGAACCAGGTGAGTGCAGTCCCACCCAGCTGGATGACAGTGGAGAGGTGTTGGGGAAGGATGGAGTGGTCAACCGTGTCTAAAGCTGCAGACAGGTCGAGAAGGAGGAGGAGGGATAGTTTACCTTTGTTACAATCACAAAGGATGTGACCGAAAAGAGCTTTTTGGTACTGTAATGTACTATCACATGGTTTGTCACATGGTTTAGTATGAGCATGCTCAGTTCGCTCTGACCTAGTAAACAAACACCTTGACTTGCAACTCATCATGTCTCTGTCCTTCATTTGTTCTACCCACATATATTACATTTTTGGCAATGAGAATGGGATCCCAAAGCCATTTTTCGGGATCATGGAAGGACACAGTATTCAACCTTCGAGTGAAAAAGTTTAAGGTGAATTTGTGACACCTAAACTGAATTTTTTGCGATGTTTCACTGTTACTGCTGATGCAGAATTGTCTGTGCTTCACCTTCACGTGTATGTATACACAGCAACAGCGGCATTGATTCTCACAGGTACACACGTAGCGTTCTGAGTCACTGTTCGACGGGATTGGGGCAATCATGTTCTTTAAGGTCAATAAAATTATTGAGACCAAAGATGCAGATGAGAATGTTCAAGCTCAAAATAAAGTATTTTGTGAATGTAAAAAAACAATCTTTTTAATGGAGATCGGGCCAGATGTCTACGGAACGTTGACAAATTTCCTCGCGCCAGGGAAAGCGAAGGATGTGTCGTTTGAAGACATTGTCGAGAAACTCGAGGACCATTTTGACCCAAAGCCATTAGAAATAGCAGAGAGCTCTAAGTTTGGTACCAGAAACCAAAAACAAAGTGAAACCACCAGTGAGTACATTGTAGCTCTTAAAAACCTGTCTTTGCATTGTAACTTCGGCTCATTGTTGGATCGTGCGTTGCGAGATAAGTTTGTGTGTGGACTGGTGGATGAGCGCACACAGTCCAAGTTACTGAACACTCCGAACCTAACGTTTGACATAACATACAAAATTACCCTATCTATGGAGATGGCATCTAAAAATGCTAGGGAGCTCCGTCCAACTCAAGTGACTAGTGCAGCTGAGGGCTATGGTCACAAAGCCACCGGCAGACCTAAAGTTGTGACCGAGTCAAAAGCATATCAGTGAGAGCAGTTCAGTGAATTGTTATTGCTGCAATGGAAATCACTCACCACAGTCCTGCCAATACAGAAATCTGAAGTGTTTTCATTGCCAGAAGCAAGGCCATATTTCAACAGCTCGCAGAGCTAGATTGAAAGCAGGAATTAAGAATCATTCTAGTGGTAATGCAAAGCAGCGACAACAAAAGGGAGGAGTTCACAATATTGAAGTGAACACACCTGATGTTGAAGAACGAGGCATCTACAGTATCTATGCCACTCGTGGCAATGCTAGCAGTCATGAGAAAGACTTCCGTACAAAACTTTTGATATGTTTATCGACACGGCAGCGGACTGCTCTATCATGAGTGACTTACAAAGAGTACCGTAAAGTTAAAATCCTACCACGGAGAAATCCTAGAGACATGTGGACAAATGGACTGTACAGTTCAGCACAAGGGCCAGTCAGTAATGCTGTCTATTATTGTAGCGAGCTACAACAACAGGCCAACCCTCATGGGCAAAGACTGGTTGAGAAAGTTAAAACTAGACTGGAAAAACATCTTCAGTGCAGCTGCTTCAAAGAGCGACTCGACACAATGCTGAACAAGTACGAAAGCATGTTCTCTGACAGTTATGAGGGCAGCACTGGGTATGATGCGCATATCAAGTCCAATGTGAAGCCTGTCTATTGTAAGGTAAGGCCGGTCCCCTATGCGTTGAAAAGTCAGATGGAGGAAGAGTTAGCGAAACTGAGAGAGCAGAGTGCTAGTTAAAACTGACAAAAGTGAATGGGCTACCCAGATTGTGGAAGGGATAGAGAGTACAAATCTAAGAGTAAATCAACAGATAAGGCTAGAGGTTACAAAAATAATAAAAGGACAAAACTAAAGGCTCTGCATTTGAATGCACATAGCATTCAAAACAAAACAGATGAACTGATAATGCAAATAGAAATAAATAAATATGACCTGATAGCCATTACAGAATGACATAGATTGGGACCTGAATATTGAAGGGTACATGACATTTAGGAAGTCAGGAAGGTGGGAAAAGGTGGAGGGGTGGCTCTGTTAATTAATGATGGTATTAGCACAATAGAGAGGGATGACCTAAGTTCAGGAAACCAGGATGTAGAAGCGGTTTGGGTAGAAATGAGAAATAATAAAGGCAAAAAGTCACTTGTGTGAGTGGTGTACAGGCCCCCTAACAGTAACCACATGGTAGGATGTGTAGTGTATGTAACTGTTCTACCTTTAAGAGAACTATTGTATGTAACCGTCCACCTTTAAGAGAACTATTTTAGGTGTGGCACTACTTTATCTTGGCTGCTGTATACTGTAATACCGACGGTGACCACACCGGTATATAAGTGCTGTGTCAGGATTTATTGGGCAGATTCGCCCTGACCTTCGAATAGTAAAGTCCTGTTAAAGTTACTCTTGTAGTCTGTGTATTAATTCGCCATAATACCTACAGACTTTACAGTGGCGACGAGTTCGATCTTACCCTGCGGCAACAATACTTCCGAAGCAGTTAACGAGCGTCGAGAAGAGGCACCCGCCCTCGTCGTTCCGCTGAGAGAAAACTCGAGTCTGCAGAGCAAGGAAGAAGGAAGAATTCAGACACGAAGCCTTCCATCAGCAACAGGCACTGATTGTCCCTTCTGCCACGGTGGTGAGTGAACCGATCAGCACGAGAAGCAAGTCGGCCACGGTGACTGTGAGTAAAGGGAAAATAAAAAAATAAACGGAGGATAAGGGCGGTGAACTCGACCACGGTCGGGGGAAAGGAGCCGGACAGAAGTCGGGCCCAGAGGCGCTGAGACTGGGGCAGCGTGGAGCACGGAAGCCGCGGTACAAGCGGGCTGGGAGACGCAACGGCGTCATGAGACAGCTAGACCGCGACCGGCGAAAAAGGCCGGGCAGCTACCGAGGCCACGAGGCGCTGCGACCGGGATCGTAAGGCGCGGGAAGATATAAAAAGAAATAAACCGCGGTGAACTCAGCCGCAGCCGGGGAGGAAAGCACTGGACTGCGAGAGGGCTGGGAGGCGCGATTGGAGTGAAAAAGGCCGGGCAGCGACCGAGGCCACGGAGCACTGCGACCGGGGTCGTAAGGCGCGGGAAGATATAAAAATAAATAAATCGCGGAGAACTCAGCCGCAGCCGGGGAGGAAAGCACCGGACTGCGAGCGGGCTGGGAGGCGCGATTGGAAGCCGCTGAGGGAGAGACAGAGCCCGAGCGAGCGGGAGAGACAGAGCCCGAGCGAGGGAGACTGAGCGAGATCCAGCCCAGCGGCTGAAACTGTTCGCCGTCAATGGGCTGTACCCAGCGCCGGTTGCCCTGCCGAGAAAAGGGAACAAGGAACGCACTGAAGCCGACGCGCAGGCTGCGAACCCCGAAAGCCAGCGGTCGTCGCCCGAGGGAAAAGCTTACCCCTCCCGCCAGGGGAAGAAACGCGGGAAGCCGCCAGTAGGCGGGGAAGAAGACAGAAGCTGGAAACCGCCATTTTGAAAGTGGGCGGGGAAAGAAGACAAGCGCGGGAAACCGCCATTTTGAAAAAAAAAGTTAAAGAAATATTCGTTGTTGTTCTCAGGAAGAGTGTGAAGATGCCTAAGCGTAGTAACATCAACGGTTTCGATTCCGATGTGGAAGATTGGGCCACGTATGTAGAACGCATCGAGATATATTGTAAGGTCAATAAGATAGCAAATTATGACAAAGCTCTAACCTTACTAAACTCAATGGGTGCGAAGACATACGGATTATTGAAGCATCTTCTATCACCAGCTAAACCGGCGGATCAGTCTTTCGTTAATATTGTTGCTGTCCTGAAGGATCATTTTAACCCCGCACCGCTGATGTTAGCGGAACGATCAAAATTTTACGTGAGAACGCAACGAAAAGAGGAAAGCAACGCGGAGTACCTGGTTGAACTGCGTAGGCTAGCAAAATACTGTCAGTTTGGGGTAAATCTGACAGAGGCAATGAGAGACAAGTTCGTGTGCGGGATGTCGAAGGAAGGAACACAAAAACGACTGCTCGAAGAGAACGATCTTACACTTGATAAGGCTGTCCTTATTGCAGCATCGCACGAAGCCGCAGCGAGAGGCACGGCGGAAATGCAGCGGAAGACAGCGGTACTCAGTGTGGATCAAATGACTTCGGGTACAACGAAATGTTATCGTTGTGGGAAGACAACACACGACCAGAACCAATGCTGGTTTAAAAACCAGGAATGTAGAAAATGTGGCAAGCTTGGTCACATAGCTAAGGTATGCCGGTCAGGAAAGAAGACCAGCAATAATAAGTCACCGCAGAAGAAGTACAGAAAGGTACATAAGGTGACTGGGAAGAGTCCAGATGAACAGAATTCGGACTCAGACTCCAACAGCAAGGAACTGGGTAGTCTGAGGATTCACAATGTGAGTAAAGAAGCTGACCGACAAACTATCTGGGTCACACTACAGATTGCAAAAGTCCAAGTGAAGATGGAAGTGGACACCGGATCGGCGGTGACAGTCATGAATAAGCAAGATTACAAAAAGTTATTCAAACATATTCCCCTACGGGATACGGAGATAGTATTGCAGACATACACGGGGCACAGAGTATACCCCATCGGAAAGATAGAAGTCAAGGTGAGATACAAGGACAAAGATCACCAAGGGATGGACATGTATGTGCTGCCCAAGGGAGGTCCACCACTTCTGGGACGGGAGTGGATCAGGAAAATAAAGATAGACTGGCATTCACTAAACACAATGACGGTAGATTCCGGAAAGGAAGATGTCAAACCTGAACGGTTGTCCAGAATATTGGACGAAGCTAAAGAGGCATTCCAGCAAGGACTGGGAACACTGAGAGGAATTAAAGCAAAAATCAAGATTGCAGAACATGCAAGCCCAAAATTTTTCAAAGCCAGATCGGTACCTTACGCGATACGACCTGCTGTGGAGGCAGAATTGGAAGAGCTTGAACGTTCAGGGGTACTGTCTAAGGTGGACTGGAGTGAGTGGGCCACGCCCATTGTGCCCGTCATGAAGTCTTCATCAAGTAACAAGCCAGGGGGACCGGGAAAGGTCCGCATTTGCGGAGACTTCAAGATCACAGTTAATCCGGTGCTTCACACGGTACAATACCCGCTCCCGCGGATTGAGGATATCTTTGCTTCATTGTCTGGCGGGAAACACTTCACCAAGATAGACCTGGCATAAGCATACTTACAAATGGAAGTCGAGGAAGAGTCGCGCCAGTATCTCACAATCAACACGCACAGAGGCTTGTATCGTTATAATAGACTGGTTTTTGGAGTAGCTTCGGCTCCAGCAATTTGGCAGAGGGCCATGGAGCAGGTCTTACAGGGTATTCCAAGCACGCAGTGTTACTTGGACGATATCCTGATTACGGGAGAAGACGAGGAGGAACACCTCACAAATTTGAAACTGGTGCTCACCAGGTTGAAGGAATATGGCCTTCGAGTTAATCGCCAGAAATGCGAGTTCTTCCAGAAACGGATCTCGTACTGCGGTCATGTCATTGACCAAGTCACCTGACAAGATAGAAGCTGTCGTGAAGGCCCCCGCTCCGGAAAATGTATCACAGTTGAGATCGTTTCTGGGGTTGATTAATTATTACCACAAGTTTCTGCCAAATCTATCCACGGTGCTGCATCCGCTGAATGCTCTGTTGCGGAAAGAAGTACCATGGAAGTGGAGCGAGGACTGTAAGAAGGCCTTTCGCAGAAGCAAGGCGTTGATTATCTCTGAGGAAGTGTTGGCTCATTTCAACCCAACGTTACCTCTTCGTCTAGCTTGTGATGCTTCCCCTTATGGAATTGGAGCAGTACTTTCACACAAGTTACCAAATGGCTCGGAAAGGCCAGTCGCATTTGTGTCCCGATCATTGACCTCCGCTGAGCGAAATTATGCTCAGATAGATAGGGAGGCCCTCAGCCTTGTGTGGGGAGTAAAGAAATTCAATCATTACCTGCAGGGCAAGAAGTTCACATTACTGACAGACCACCAGCCGTTGGTGTCCATATTCAACCCTAACAAGGCCGTTTCCACTATGACAGCACAAAGGCTACAGAGGTGGTCCGTGTTACTTGGGGCACACCAATATGACATCGAATACAAAAGGTCCAAACAGCATGGAAATGCTGATGGGTTATCGCGCCTACCGTTGCCAGTAGTAGAAGAGGCGGCTACAGTGGACCCGGTAGAGATGTTCCACTCATCCATAGTGGAATGTCTACCAGTAACAAATTCGATGATCGAAAATGAAACAAGAAATGACCCGACTCTCTCACGAGTCTACGATTTAACAGTGGAGGGATGGCCAGCACATGGCGAACCAACGCTGCCCGCATTTTCGCAAAGAAAAGAACAGCTGTCAGTGTGCCGAGGAACCTTGATGTGTGGATCTAGAGTGGTGATTCCACCCAAACTTCAGCAGAAGGTGCTAAAGGAGCTTCACGAGGGGCATCTGGGTGGAGTGAAAATGAAGAACCTAGCAAGAGCGTTTGTGTGGTGGCCAGGTATTGATGGAGACATCGAAGAAATAACCAAGAGCTGTCTAGGATGCCAGAAGGTCCAAAACGCGCCACCACAAGCTCCTCTGCATCCATGGGAGTGGCCCTCATCTCCTTGGCAAAGGGTACACGTCGACTTTGCTGGCCCATTTATGGACTCAATGTTTCTAATCGCGGTGGATGCACACTCCAAGTGGCCGGAGGTAATAAAGATGTCCTCCACCACCACGGAAAAAACCATCACAGTATTAAGGACCATATTTGCCAGGAATGGGCTGCCGGAACAGATCTGTTCTGATAATGGACCGCAATTTGTGTCCGAAGAATTCAGGAAGTTCTTAAAAAGGAATGGGGTCAAGCACTACACGTCAGCCCCATACCATCCCGCCACCAATGGATTAGCTGAAAGGTTTGTCCAGACCTTCAAGAAGGCCATAAAGGCCATGGGTAATGAAGACATCAACCTACAACATAAGGTAGATAACTTCTTGTTGGCGTACAGGAATGCAACACATGCGGTCACAAACCAAACTCCCGCCATGATGTTTTTCAATAGAAGACTAAGATGCCGGCTGGATTTGATTAAGCCAAACGTCAGAAGGGACGTAGAGAACCGGCAATTTCAGGGCATGAATGAAAGGCCAACTAGATCCTTTCAGATAGGTCAACAAGTTTTGGCCCGGGACTACCGTACCGAGAAATGGCAGCCTGGAACTATTGGGAAAAGGCTAGGGCCGCTGATGTATACCGTGGACATTGGTGACAGCATAATAAGGCACCATGTTGACCAGATCATAGGGTCATCCACAAAAGACCAACCTACTCCACAACCTTACACGGCTAATGTTGAAGCAGAGATACCCAGAGCACCTACCTCCGATCTGGTAATACTGGAATCAGATGAACCTGACACTGTCCTTCAAGCCGAATCGACCTTGCCAGAAGAACCTACTACCCCGCCGAAAACTACTACACCACCGAGGCGTTATCCGGACAGAGTCAGGAAGCCTCCAGAGAGACTGAATCTGTGAACTGTTTTGCATAAGTTGTATATATGTTATGATGTTATGTTAATGGGGAATAAGTATGTTGTAAGCTAAAAAGGGAGGATTGTAGTGTATGTAACTGTTTTACCTTTAAGAGAACTATTGTATGTAACCGTCCACCTTTAAGAGAACTATTTTAGGTGTGGCACTACTTTATCTTGGCTGCTGTATACTGTAATACCGACGGTGACCACACCGGTATATAAGTGCTGTGTCAGGATTTATTGGGCAGATTCGCCCTGACCTTCGAATAGTAAAGTCCTGTTAAAGTTACTCTTGTAGTCTATGTATTAATTCGCCATAATACCTACAGACTTTACAGGATGGAGTATAAAGGAAGAAATAATGGGAGCTTGTCAGAAGGGTACGGCAATAATCATGGGGGATTTTAATCTGCATATAGAAAATCAGATGGGCAAAGGTAGCATAGATGAGGAGTTCATGGAATGTTTCTTACAACAGCACATTCTGGAGCCAACCAGAGAGCAGACTACACTAGACCTGGTATTGTGCAACGAGATAGGATTAATTAATGACCTCTTAGTGAAAGCGCCCCTAGGTAGCAGTGATCATAATGACCCAGAAATTTGGGTCGGGGGCTTCCCGCGGGTGTAAGCCCCTGATCTGCACTTACCTAGCGCGCCGGCCGTTGAGCTGTGGGCCCCCGTGGAACTCTGATCCTGGGCCTGCTCCAACTGCCGGCACTCAGTGCTTGTGTATCCCAGGGGCGCAGTTAGTTCGATGCGTCCCCTGGGATCACGTGGGCCATGGGGAGCCAATCGGAGCAGGGAATGCTTCATTCATAAAATTGACAGGAAGAGCTGTCAAAACCATAAATACTATAAGTTCCAAAACATCACGAAAACCTCAAATAAATTTTTTAAAAATCACATTTTTTAAATAAACTATAAATTACATGAAATAACTATTTTAAACAATAATTTAAATTTTTGAAAAAAGTAATTTTATTTTATAACGGGGCTAAAAATAAACTTACCTTTCTTTAAAGTATTTAAAAATAATAAACCTGTGGGAAAAATGTTTTAATTTTAATTAATTCACCACTTACCTTGTAAAAGCAGGCCTTATGAATGCTTTTTAAATGTGTAACTTCTGGAGACTTACCTTCCCGGGAAAACCTGTAAAAAAAAACTAAGTTCAATGCGCACGTGCAGCCTCTCCTGCGCACGCATTTGAACTCTGAACCCTTTCGTTCAGGGGAACGGAAGTGCCGGTTTCCCGCGCATGCGCAGTGCATGCGGGAAACCGGCACTTCCATTGGGCTTACGGGTGAGGACCCCGTGCGTACTCACCTGTGGAGACCCGAATTTCTGGGCCTTTATGATTGAATTTTACATTCAGTTTCAGGGAGAGAGGAGTGGGCCCAAGACTAGTATTTTAAGTTTAAATAAGGGCAATTATGAGGGCATGAAAGCAGAGCTAGCTAAAGTGAACAGGCAAATTAGGTTAAGGGATAGGTCAATAGAGTTGCAGTGGCAGACATTTAAGGGGATATTTCAAAATACACAGAATATATGCATTTCAACAAGAAAGAAAAATTCCAAGGGGGGACCCACCATCCATGGTTAACTAAAAAAGTTAAAGATAGTATTAAATTGAAAGAAAAAGCATATAATTGCACAAAGATGGGTGGCAGGTCAGAAGATTGGACAGAATATAAAAAGCAGCAAAGAATGACTAAAAGATTAATAAGGAGAGAAAAATTAGAGTATGAGAGAAAGCTAGCTAGAAATATAAAAACAGATAGTAAGAGTTTCTATAGATATTTAAAAAAGAGTTAACAAAGTGAGCGTTGGTCCTATAAAAAGTGAGTCTGGGGAATTAATAATGGAAAATAAGGAGATGGCAGTTGAATTGAACCGGTATTTTGCATTGGTCTTCACTATAGAGGATACAAGTAACATCCCAGGAATAGCTGTAAATCAGGAAATGGAAGGGAGAGAGGAACTCAAGAAAATTGGTATGGTTGCTAAATTTGCTGATGACACAAAAATAGGTAGGAAAGTAAATTGAGAAGAGGACATAAGGAGGCTACAAAGTGATACGGATAAGTTAAGTGAATGGGCAAAGATCTGGCAAATGGAGTATAATTTGGGAAAATGCGAAGTTGTCCATTTTGGCAGGTAGAATAAAAAAGAAGCATAATATCTAAATGGTGAGAGATTGCAGAGCTCTGAGATGCAGAGGGATCTGGGTGTCCTAGTGCAAGAATCACAAAAGGTTACTATGCAGGTACAGCAAGTAATTAGGAAAGCTAATAGAATGTTATCATTTATTGCGAGGGGAATTGAATACAAAAGTAGAGAGGTTATGCTTCAGTTATACAGGGCATTGGTGAGACCACATCTGGAGTACTGTGTACAATATTGGTCTCCTTATTTAAGGAAGGATGTAAATGCATTGGAAGAAGTTCAGAGAAGGTTTACTAGAGGAATGGTGCAAGGGGGAGGGATTCAAATTCCTGGGACATTGGAACTGGTTCTGGGGGAGGTGGGACGAGTACAAAATGGACAGTTTGCACCTGGGCAGGACTGGGACCGATGTCCTAGGGGGAGTGTTTGCTAGTGCTGTTGGGGAGTGTAATGAAATCTGTTTGTCTTGATCCTGTATTCGTTTTGCACTCATGTATATTACCCTCCCCCACTGTGTATAGTTTCACTTCCTCTTTCCCGACTAACCTGGGAGGTTCCAGGTCTTGGCTCTTGGCTCCGCCCCTGACCTCTCTTACATAAAGATCCCAGGATCTGTATGACTCATTCCTGTGAACCAGTCGGCGTGTTGAGATGTTAGCTCTGATCTTAGTGATTAAAAGCCAACTTGTTTAAGTCTATAACTTCTAGTTTTGTGGTTATTGAAGGCCCATCAATTTTAATCACTAAAGAATACTAGGATGGATCGACTCCTAAAACCAGAGCGTCTGGACTTGGATCCACATTCTGCTGAGGCATCAAATCAATTTGGACACTGGCTCAAATGCTTCGATCTCTTCGCGGGGGCCTCATCCGCTAGCGAGGTAGATAAACTGAGTCTACTGACTACTCGCATAAGTCATTGGATTTATTCATTCATCCGGGATGCCACCTCTTACACGGAGGCCATCACTATCCTGAAGGCCCAATACCAGAGGCCGGTAAACGAAGTGTATGCCAGACATCTGCTGGCTACACGCAGGCAGCGACCAGAGGAATCAATGGACGATTACTTACAGGGCCTAAAGGACCTGGTCCGGGACTGTAACTGCAAGGCCGTGACGGCCAATGCATACTCTGATGAATTGGTACGCGATTCCTTCATCACGGGCCTCAAATCGAATTATATCCGGCAGAGACTGCTGGAGAAGGAGGTCCTGGACTTAAAAAAGGCAGTGGCCACTGCGCGATCGCTGGACATGGCCCAGAAAAACTCTGACTCTTATTCTTCCGGCCATGCGGCCCTCACCGCCTCGTGCGCGCCGAGGGGGCCGCCATCTTGGAATCAGCCATCTTCCCCATCCAGGTCTCAGACCAGCTCTACGCCGCCGGAGTCCCCACACAGAAGTTCACCCAGGAGTCCTACTACAGCGGCAATGTCTCAAGGCCCGAAATGCTACTTCTGCGGCCAGGCCAAGCACCCCAGACAACGATGCCCAGCGAAGGACGCTACATGCTTCAAATGTAAGAAAAAGGGGCATTTTAGCAAAGTCTGCAGGGGGAATCCGATTTCCAACTCCGTCACCGCCTCGTGCGTGCCGTGCGGGCCGCCACCTTGGGATCCGCCATCTTTTCCCGATTCAACGGCCGCCCAGGGCCCAACAGTGGCTTCGATCACGGTGGATCAATCCAGGCCACACCCGTTGACAAAATCCATGATGGACATACAGGTAAATGGGAATTTAACGAAATGTTTAATTGACTGTGGGAGTACCGAGAGTTTTATCCACCCTAGCCTGGTACGGCGGCACTCATTAACGGTAACCCCTACACGGAGCAGAATTGCTATGGCTGCTAAGCCCCACACTTCGGACATTTTGGGCTACTGTGTGGTAACACTGACTGTAAAAGGCACGGACTACAAGGATTTTAAACTCCTCGTGATGCCAGAACTCTGTGTTAATGTAATCTTGGGCCTGGACTTCCAGTGCCACCACGAAAGTGTCACGCTAGCATATGGCGGGTCCCAGCCGCCACTCACAGTCTGTGGCCTATCAACCTTAAAAATCAGCCCGCCCTCTTTATTCGCTAATCTCGCTCCGAACTGTAGGCCCATAGCGACCAAAAGTAGACGGTACAGTCTGGAAGACAGACACTTTATCAAGGCGGAAGTGGACAGACTCCTGCGGGAAGGCATTATTGAATGCAGTACCAGCCCGTGGCGTGCCCAAGTAGTCATAGTTAAAAATAGCGAAAAGAAACGGATGGTAATTGACTACAGCCAGACTGTTAATATTTATACCCAGCTGGACGTCTACCCTTTACCCCGCATATCAGAAATGGTCAACCAGATTGCGCAATACCGAGTCTTCTCGACTATCGACCTCAAATCCGCGTGTCACCAGCTCCCCATTAGAATGGAGGACCGCCCATACACCGCCTTCGATGTGAACGGGAGCCTCTACCATTTTCTCAGAGTGCCCTTCGGAGTAACAAATGGGGTCTCGGTCTTCCAACGTGAGATGGACCGCGTGGTTGATGAGAATAAACTACAAGCTACCTACCCCTATCTGGACAATGTCACTATCTGCGGGCACAACCAGCAAGACCACGATCTAAATCTTGCGAGATTTTTAAAAACTGCCCTAAAGCTGAACCTAACCTACAACGAAGACAAATGTGTCTTCAACACAACCCGCCTCTGTATCCTCGGCTGTGTGGTGGAAGATGGGGTAATTGGACCGGACCCTGACCGATTACGCCCCCCAAAGGAACTGCCCCTGCCACACAATTCCAAAGCTTTAAAAAGGTGCCTGGGATTGTTTTCGTATTATGCCCAATGGGTGCCCAATTACTCTGATAAGGCCCGACCCCTCATTAAATCGACGTCCTTCCCACTATCAGCTGAAGCTCGGGAGGCTTTCACCAGTATTAAACAGGACATTGAAAGGGCTGCAGTGTGTGCAGTGGACGAATGCATTCCCTTTCAAGTCGAAAGCGATGCGTCAGACTTTGCCTTAGCTGCGACCCTCAATCAGGCTGGGAGACCTGTGGCCTTCTTCTCCCGAACCCTTCAGGGACCTGAAATCAGGCACTCTTCTGTCGAGAAGGAGGCACAGGCTATAGTGGAGGCACTGGAGACACTACCTAGCCGGCAAACGTTTCACCCGGCTCACCGACCAGCGGTCGGTGGCTATCATGTTTAATAACAAACAAAGGGGGAAAATCAAGAATGACAAAATACTCAGGTGGAGGATCGAACTATCCACGTTCGACTATGATATTATGTACAGGCCGGGAGCCCTTAATGAACCCCCAGACGCCCTATCGCGGGGAATGTGTGCCAGCATTCATACGGACAAATTACAGGGTCTCCACAACGACCTCTGTCACCCAGGGGTCACCTGGGTGATATGCTCGAACATATTAACATCGAGAGGGAGGAGGTATTGATGGTTTTAGCAGGCCTAAAAATGGATAAATCCCCAGGCCCGGACGAAATGTATCCCAGGCTGCTGTGTGAGGCAAAGGAAGAGATTGCGGGGGCTCTAACACATATATTCAGGACCTCTCTGGCCACAGGGGATGTGCCAGAGGACTGGAGAACCGCTAATGTAGTACCATTATTCAAGAAGGGAAGTAGGGAAAAACCGGGGAACTACAGGCCAGTGAGCCTAACATCAGTGGTAGGAAAATTATTGGAAAAAATTCTGAGGGACAAAATTAGTCTCCATTTGGAGAGGCAAGGATTAATCGGGGATAGTCAACATGGCTTTGTCAAGGGAAGATCATGTCTGACTAATTTGATTGAATTTTTTCAGGGGGTGACTAGGTGTGTGGATGAGGGTAATGCAGTGGATGTGGTATACATGGATTTCAGTAAGGCCTTCGATAAAGTCCCACACAGGAGACTGGTCAAGAAGGTAAGAGCCCATGGAATCCAGGGTGCCTTGGCACATTGGATACAAAACTGGCTTAGTGGCAGAAGGCAGAGGGTGATGGTCGAAGGTTGTCTTTGTGACTGGAAGCCTGTGGCCAGTGGGGTACCACAGGGATCGGTGCTGGGTCCCTTGCTGTTTGTGGTCTACATTAATGACTTGGATATGAATGTAAAAGGTATGATCAGTAAGTTCGCGGATGATACAAAAATTGGTAGGGTGGTAAATAGCGAGGAGGGTAGCCTCAGTCTGCAGGACGATATAGATGGGTTGGTCAGATGGGCGGAACAGTGGCAAATGGAATTTAAAACATAGAGATAGGAACAGGAGTAGGCCATTCGGCCCTTCGAGCCTGCTCCGCCATTCAATGAGATCATGGCTGATCTTCGTCTGAGATCATAGCTGATCTTACCAGTTCAGTACCCCGTCCCCACCTTTTCTCCGTAACCCTTAATCCCCTTAGCCTTCAGAAATATATCCAATTCTCTCTTGAAAATATTTATTGAATTAGCCTTCACAGCCCTCTGTGGCAGGGAATTCCACAGGCTCACCACTCTTTGAGTGAAGAAATTCTTCCTCATCTCTGTTTTAAATGATTTGCCCGCTATTTTTAGACTGTGGCCCCTGGTTCTGTGCTCCCCGGCCATTGGAAACATTCTCTCTGAATTCAGCCTGTCCAGGCCTGCCATAATTTTATATGTTTCGATGAGATCCCCTCTCAATCTTCTAAACTCCAGTGAGTACAAGCCCAAACTATTTAATCTCTCTTCGTAGGTCATTCCCGCCATTCCAGGTATCAGCCTGGTGAATCGCCGTTGCACTCTTTCCATGGCAAGAACATCCTTCTGCAGATGGGGCGACCAAAACTGTACACAATACTCCAGATGCGGTCTCACCAGCACCTTGTACAGCTGTAGTAAGGTATCCCTATTCCTATACTCGAACCCCCTTGATATGAAGGCCAACATACCATTTGCCTTCTTAATCGCCTGTTGCACCTGCATGCTCTCCTTCAGTGACTGGTGCACAAGAACACCCAGGTCCCTCTGCACTTCCCCATCTCCCAATCTATTGCCATTTAGATAATAATCTACCCTCCTGTTTTTACCCCCAAAGTGGATAACCTCGCATTTATCCACATTATAGTGCATCTGCCACGTATCCGCCCATTCCCCCAACCTGTCCAAATCGCACTGTAGCCTCCTGACATCCTCATCAGAGCCCACCCCTCCTCCTAGTTTAGTGTCGTCAGCGAATTTGGAAATATTGCATCCAATTCCCTGATCCAGATCATTTATATATATTGTGAACAGCTGGGGTCCCAGGACAGATCCTTGTGGCACCCCGCTGGTCACTGCCTGCCACTCCGAAAATGAGCCGTTTATTCCAACTCTCTGTTTTCTATCCGCCAGCCAGTTCTCTATCCACGTTAATACTTTGCCCCCAATCCCATGAGCCTTAATTTTGCATGATAATCTTTTGTGTGGAACCTTATCGAAGGCTTTCTGGAAGTCAAGGTACACCACATCCACTGGCTCTCCCCCATCTATTTTACCAGTTACTTCCTCAAAAAATTCCAGCAGATTAGTCAAACACGATTTACCCTTTGTAAATCCATGTTGACTCTGTCCGATCCTTTCCCCATTTGTCAAGTGCTCCGCTATTTTATCCTTAATAATGGACTCTAGCATTTTGCCCACAACCGATGTAAGGCTTACTGGTCTATAATTCCCTGCTTTCTCTCTACCCCCCTTTTTAAATATTGGGGTAACATTAGCTACCCTCCAATCCACGGGTACTGTTCCCGAGTCAATGGAGTTCCGGAAGATGATCCTTAGAGCATCTGCTATCTCCAGGGCCACCTCCTTAAGTACCCTAGGATGTAGTTTATCAGGCCCCGGGGATTTGTCGGCCTTCAGTCCCCTCAACTTACCCAACACCATATCCCTAGAGATACTAATTTCTGTCAGCTCCTCCCTCTCATTAGTCCCTATGTTTGCCGATATTCCTGGGAGGTTATTTGTGTCCTCCTTTGTGAATACAGAACCAAAGTATGAGTTTAATTGGTCTGCCATTTCCTTATTCTCCATTATATATTCTCCCGAATCGGACTGCAAGGGACCGACTTGGGATTTTACCAGTCTTTTCCTCCTGATATACCGATAAAAGCTTTTGCAGTCTGTCTTTATATTTGCTGCAAGTTTACTTTCATATTCTATTTTCCCCTTCCTGATTAATCCCTTTGTCCTCTTTTGCTGTATCCTGTACTGCCCCCAATCTTCCGGTCTGGTGCTTTTTTTTGCCAGTTGATATGCCCTTTTTTTTGATTTTATGCTGTCCCTAATTTCCCTCGTTATCCACGGTTGAGTCACCTTTTTAGGTTTATTTTTATGCCAAACCGGTATAAACATGTTCTGGAATTCTTCCATTCTATCTTTGAATGCTTGCCATTGTCTATCCACTGTCAATCCCCCCAGAAACACCACCCAATCAATCTTACCCAATTCCCGTCTCATACCCTCGTAATTCCCTTTATTTAAGTTCTGGACCTTAGTCTCTGATTCAATTTCCTCACTCTCCATCTCGACTGAGAGCTCGATCATATTATGATCGCTCTGACCCAAGGGGCCTCGTACAAGAAGATTGCTGATAAGTCCCTTCTCATTGCACAATACCCAGTCTAAAATGGCCTGATCTCGAGTCGGCTCCTTGACATATTGGTCCAGATAACCGTCCCGAAAACATTCCAGGAATTCCTCCTCCTCAGAATTTTTACTAATTTGGGTAGTCCAATCAATATGTAAATTAAAGTCACCCATGATGACAGCTGTGCTCTTATCGCACGCTTCTCTAATTTCCCTTTTTATGCCTTCCCTCACCTCCATATTACTATTTGGAGGCCTATATATCACACCCACTAACGTTTTCCTCCCCTTGCTATTTCTCATTTCTACCCATACAGATTCCGTTTCATCCGAGTTAATATCCTTCCTTTCCATTGCATTAATCCCCTCCTTTACCAGCAATGCTACCCCACCTCCCCTACCTTTTTGCCGATCCTTCCTAAATATTGTATATCCCTGGATGTTAAGTTCCCAGCCTTGCCCACCCTGCAGCCACGTTTCTGTAATCCCAATCAAATCATACTTGTTTACCTCTATTTCCACAACTAATTCATCCACCTTGTTCCTAATGCTTCTAGCATTAAGATACAAAGCCTTCAGGCTTGCTTTTTTCACACTCTCATTATGAATTAGTTTGGCCCTTTGTGTTTCTCTCCTTTGCTTATTGCTTCTCACCTTTCTACCATCTATTTCTAACTTCATATGACTTCCCTCTTTTCCACTACCTAGGTTCCCATCCCCCTGCCAAATTAGTTTAAATCCTCCCGAACCGCCCTAGAAAATATTACCCCGAGGACATCGGCTCCCTCACAGTTCAGGTGTAGACCGTCCCCTTGGTACAGGTCACTCCTCCCCAAGAACTGGTTCCAGTGCCTCAAGAATTTAAATCCCTCTCCCTTGCACCACTGCTCAAGCCACGTATTTAGCTTATCTATCTTACTCTCTCTAAACTTATTAGCTCGTGGCACTGGTAGCAATCCAGAGATTACTACCTTTGAGGTCCTACTTTTCAATTTAGCTCCTAACTCCCTAAATTCAGCTTGTAGGACCTCCTCCCTCTTTTTACCTACATCGTTGGTACCTACATGTACCATGACAACTGGCTGATCCCCCTCCCCCTTCAGAATGCTCTGCACCCGCTCCGAGACATCCTTGACCCTTGCACCAGGGAGGCAACATACCATCTTGGAGTCTCGGTCTCGGCCACAGAAACTCCTATCTATCCCCCTTACAATTGAATCCCCTATCACTATAGCCCTATCCCTCTTTTTCCCGCCCTTCTGTGCAGCAGAGCCAGTCATGGTGCCCTGAACCTGGCTGCTGGTGCCTTCCCCTGATAAGTCATCTCCCCCAACAGTACCCAAAACGGTAAACCTGTTTTGGAGGGAGATGACCGCAGGTGACTCCTGCACTACCTTCCTGCCTTTACCCTGCCTTTTGGTCACCCATTTACTGTCTGAGCTAGCCTTTACCTGCGGTGTGACCAACTCACTGAATGTGCTATCCACAACATCCTCAGCATCGCGTATGCTCCAGAGTGAGTCCATTCGCAGCTCCAGCGCCGCCATGCGGTCCGCTAGGAGCTGCAGCTGGACACACTTCCTGCACACATAGTTCACAGAATCACAGAATCACAGAAACCCCACAGTGCAGATAGAGGCCATTTCGGCCCATCGAGCCTGCACCGACACATATCCCAACCGATCCCCGTAACCCCTGCACCAACACATATCCCACCCTATCCCCGTAACCCCACGTATTTAATCCCCCTAACACTAAGGGTCAATTTATCATAGCCAATCAACCTAACCCGCACATCTTTGGACTGTGGGAGGAAACCGGAGCACCCGGAGAAAACCCACGCAAACACGGGGAGAATGTGCAAACTCCACACAGACAGTCACCCGAGGCCGGTGACTGTCAGGGACAGTGTCCCTGATTTCCCACATGGCACAGGAGGAGCATGACACGGGTCCGAGCTGCCCTTCCATGACTTAACCCTTACAATACCCTTTTATTTACTACGATTTAGCTTAATTATTGAATTCTACTTAGAATAAGTTTGTGAAAGTACTCACCAACCAGTCACCTACCTGTTTTCTGGTGTTGTATTTTCACTGCTGCCTCCTGTCCTGGAACCTTTTCCACCTAGGTTCGGCTCCTGAAATAAAATAAATTGAACCTACCTTTTCAACTTCCCCTAACCCCTAAAACCCCGGAAAAGTGCGAGGTGATGCACTTTGGGGGGACTAACAAGGCAAGGGAATACACAATGAATGGTAAGACCCTAGGCAAGACGGAGGGTCAGAGGGATCTGGGTGTGCAAGTACACAGATCCCTGAAGGCGGCGGAACAGGTGGATAAGGTGGTAAAAAAGGCATATGGGATACTTGCCTTCATTAGCCGAGGCATAGAATATAAGAGCAAGGAGGTTATGATGGAGCTGTATAAAACACTGGTTAGGCCACAGCTGGAATACTGTGTGCAGTTCTGGTTGCCACACTACAGGAAGGATGTGAACGCTTTGGAGAGGGTGCAGAGGAGGTTCACCAGGATGTTACCAGGGCTGGAGCGCTTCAGCTATGAAGAGAGACTGGGCAGATTGAGTTTGTTTTCCTTGGAGCAGAGGAGGCTGAGGGGGGACATGATTGAGGTGTACAAAATTATGAGGGGCATAGATAGGATGGATACTGAGGAGCTTTTTCCCTTAGTAGAAGGGTCAATAACTAGGGGGCATAGATTCAAGGTAAAGGGCGGGAGGTTTAGAGGGGATTTGAGAAAGAACTTTTTCACCCAGAGGGTGGTTGGAGTCTGGAACTCACTGCCTGAAAGGGTTGTGGAGGCAGAAACCCTCACAACATTTAAGAAGCATTTGGATGAGCACTTGAAATGCCATAGCATACAAGGCTACGGACCAAATGCTGGAATATGGGATTAGATTAGACAGGGCTTGATGGCCGGCACGGACATGATGGGCCAAAGGGCCTCTATCCGTGCTGTATAACTCTATGACTCTATGACTATACCATTTTATAAAGTCCCGCAATCTTACCCACTCCATCGAGGAGGTCAGGGCAATGACCAGAGCCTGCCTCATCTGTGCGGAATGCAAGCCTCGTTTCTACAGGCCTGACCTTGCACACCTTATCAAAGCCACACGGCCATTCGAGCGCCTAAGTCTGGACTTCAAGGGACCCCTTCCCTCTGCCGACCGTAACGTATACTTCCTCAATATCATTGATGAATATTCCCGCTTCCCCTGCGCCATTCCCTGCCCAGACATGACCAGTGCCACGGTCATCAAGTGTCTCTGTAATCTATTCTGCATGTTTGGCATGCCGAACTACATACACAGCGATAGGGGGACATCATTTATGAGTGACGAGCTGCGCCAGTTCTTGCTCTCGAAGGGGATAGCCACTAGCAGAACCACTAGCTACAACCCCCGGGGTAATGGGCAAGTGGAAAGGGAGAATGCTACTGTTTGGAAGGCTGTCACGTTAGCCTTAAAGTCAAAAGGCCTTCCGACCTCCCGCTGGCAGGAAGTCCTCCCAGACGTGCTCCACTCCATAAGGTCCCTGTTATGTACAGCCACTAACGCTACCCCTCACGAAAAGATGTTCGTTTTCCCCCGGAAATCCACCTCGGGCATATCTCCACCCACGTAGCTGACGTCTCCGGGGACAGTACTATTGCGGAAGCACGTGAGAGGCCATAAAATGGACCCCCTTGTGGAAAAGGTACAGCTCCTCCACGCAAACCCTCAGTACGCCTATATCGAATACTCTGACGGGCGAGAGGACACTGTTTCCATAAAAGACCTCGCTCCCTCGAGGAGCAGAGAGAACGATGGGAGACTACCCGATGAAGACCTACACTACAAAGAGACAGGACGCCCAAAGGTATCAATACCCAACTTTAACCTGGAGGACACTGCAGATAACCTGGAAGACACTGCGGAGGCCCGGACAGCGGAGGAACCAGAATCCACTCCCCTAGAGGCACCCCAACCGGCTTTGCGCCGATCACTGAGAACTGCAAAACCTCCTGACAGACTCACTTATACCAACTTTTAAGAAACATCACCCCGATGGACTAAATCTATAGAAGGGGTGAATGTAATGAAATCTGTTTGTCTTGATCCTGTATTCGTTTTGCACTCATGTATATTACCCTCCCCCACTGTGTATAGTTTCACTTCCTCTTTCCCGACTAACCTGGGAGGTTCCAGGTCTTGGCTCTTGGCTCCGCCCCTGACCTCTCTTACATAAAGATCCCAGGATCTGTATGACTCATTCCTGTGAACCAGTCGGCGTGTTGAGATGTTAGCTCTGATCTTAGTGATTAAAAGCCAACTTGTTTAAGTCTATAACTTCTAGTTTTGTGGTTATTGAAGGCCCATCAATTTTAATCACTAAAGAATACTAGGATGGATCGACTCCTAAAACCAGAGCGTCTGGACTTGGATCCACATTCTGCTGAGGCATCAAATCAATTTGGACACTGGCTCAAATGCTTCGATCTCTTCGCGGGGGCCTCATCCGCTAGCGAGGTAGATAAACTGAGTCTACTGACTACTCGCATAAGTCATTGGATTTATTCATTCATCCGGGATGCCACCTCTTACACGGAGGCCATCACTATCCTGAAGGCCCAATACCAGAGGCCGGTAAACGAAGTGTATGCCAGACATCTGCTGGCTACACGCAGGCAGCGACCAGAGGAATCAATGGACGATTACTTACAGGGCCTAAAGGACCTGGTCCGGGACTGTAACTGCAAGGCCGTGACGGCCAATGCATACTCTGATGAATTGGTACGCGATTCCTTCATCACGGGCCTCAAATCGAATTATATCCGGCAGAGACTGCTGGAGAAGGAGGTCCTGGACTTAAAAAAGGCAGTGGCCACTGCGCGATCGCTGGACATGGCCCAGAAAAACTCTGACTCTTATTCTTCCGGCCATGCGGCCCTCACCGCCTCGTGCGCGCCGAGGGGGCCGCCATCTTGGAATCAGCCATCTTCCCCATCCAGGTCTCAGACCAGCTCTACGCCGCCGGAGTCCCCACACAGAAGTTCACCCAGGAGTCCTACTACAGCGGCAATGTCTCAAGGCCCGAAATGCTACTTCTGCGGCCAGGCCAAGCACCCCAGACAACGATGCCCAGCGAAGGACGCTACATGCTTCAAATGTAAGAAAAAGGGGCATTTTAGCAAAGTCTGCAGGGGGAATCCGATTTCCAACTCCGTCACCGCCTCGTGCGTGCCGTGCGGGCCGCCACCTTGGGATCCGCCATCTTTTCCCGATTCAACGGCCGCCCAGGGCCCAACAGTGGCTTCGATCACGGTGGATCAATCCAGGCCACACCCGTTGACAAAATCCATGATGGACATACAGGTAAATGGGAATTTAACGAAATGTTTAATTGACTGTGGGAGTACCGAGAGTTTTATCCACCCTAGCCTGGTACGGCGGCACTCATTAACGGTAACCCCTACACGGAGCAGAATTGCTATGGCTGCTAAGCCCCACACTTCGGACATTTTGGGCTACTGTGTGGTAACACTGACTGTAAAAGGCACGGACTACAAGGATTTTAAACTCCTCGTGATGCCAGAACTCTGTGTTAATGTAATCTTGGGCCTGGACTTCCAGTGCCACCACGAAAGTGTCACGCTAGCATATGGCGGGTCCCAGCCGCCACTCACAGTCTGTGGCCTATCAACCTTAAAAATCAGCCCGCCCTCTTTATTCGCTAATCTCGCTCCGAACTGTAGGCCCATAGCGACCAAAAGTAGACGGTACAGTCTGGAAGACAGACACTTTATCAAGGCGGAAGTGGACAGACTCCTGCGGGAAGGCATTATTGAATGCAGTACCAGCCCGTGGCGTGCCCAAGTAGTCATAGTTAAAAATAGCGAAAAGAAACGGATGGTAATTGACTACAGCCAGACTGTTAATATTTATACCCAGCTGGACGTCTACCCTTTACCCCGCATATCAGAAATGGTCAACCAGATTGCGCAATACCGAGTCTTCTCGACTATCGACCTCAAATCCGCGTGTCACCAGCTCCCCATTAGAATGGAGGACCGCCCATACACCGCCTTCGATGTGAACGGGAGCCTCTACCATTTTCTCAGAGTGCCCTTCGGAGTAACAAATGGGGTCTCGGTCTTCCAACGTGAGATGGACCGCGTGGTTGATGAGAATAAACTACAAGCTACCTACCCCTATCTGGACAATGTCACTATCTGCGGGCACAACCAGCAAGACCACGATCTAAATCTTGCGAGATTTTTAAAAACTGCCCTAAAGCTGAACCTAACCTACAACGAAGACAAATGTGTCTTCAACACAACCCGCCTCTGTATCCTCGGCTGTGTGGTGGAAGATGGGGTAATTGGACCGGACCCTGACCGATTACGCCCCCCAAAGGAACTGCCCCTGCCACACAATTCCAAAGCTTTAAAAAGGTGCCTGGGATTGTTTTCGTATTATGCCCAATGGGTGCCCAATTACTCTGATAAGGCCCGACCCCTCATTAAATCGACGTCCTTCCCACTATCAGCTGAAGCTCGGGAGGCTTTCACCAGTATTAAACAGGACATTGAAAGGGCTGCAGTGTGTGCAGTGGACGAATGCATTCCCTTTCAAGTCGAAAGCGATGCGTCAGACTTTGCCTTAGCTGCGACCCTCAATCAGGCTGGGAGACCTGTGGCCTTCTTCTCCCGAACCCTTCAGGGACCTGAAATCAGGCACTCTTCTGTCGAGAAGGAGGCACAGGCTATAGTGGAGGCACTGGAGACACTACCTAGCCGGCAAACGTTTCACCCGGCTCACCGACCAGCGGTCGGTGGCTATCATGTTTAATAACAAACAAAGGGGGAAAATCAAGAATGACAAAATACTCAGGTGGAGGATCGAACTATCCACGTTCGACTATGATATTATGTACAGGCCGGGAGCCCTTAATGAACCCCCAGACGCCCTATCGCGGGGAATGTGTGCCAGCATTCATACGGACAAATTACAGGGTCTCCACAACGACCTCTGTCACCCAGGGGTCACCTGGGTGATATGCTCGAACATATTAACATCGAGAGGGAGGAGGTATTGATGGTTTTAGCAGGCCTAAAAATGGATAAATCCCCAGGCCCGGACGAAATGTATCCCAGGCTGCTGTGTGAGGCAAAGGAAGAGATTGCGGGGGCTCTAACACATATATTCAGGACCTCTCTGGCCACAGGGGATGTGCCAGAGGACTGGAGAACCGCTAATGTAGTACCATTATTCAAGAAGGGAAGTAGGGAAAAACCGGGGAACTACAGGCCAGTGAGCCTAACATCAGTGGTAGGAAAATTATTGGAAAAAATTCTGAGGGACAAAATTAGTCTCCATTTGGAGAGGCAAGGATTAATCGGGGATAGTCAACATGGCTTTGTCAAGGGAAGATCATGTCTGACTAATTTGATTGAATTTTTTCAGGGGGTGACTAGGTGTGTGGATGAGGGTAATGCAGTGGATGTGGTATACATGGATTTCAGTAAGGCCTTCGATAAAGTCCCACACAGGAGACTGGTCAAGAAGGTAAGAGCCCATGGAATCCAGGGTGCCTTGGCACATTGGATACAAAACTGGCTTAGTGGCAGAAGGCAGAGGGTGATGGTCGAAGGTTGTCTTTGTGACTGGAAGCCTGTGGCCAGTGGGGTACCACAGGGATCGGTGCTGGGTCCCTTGCTGTTTGTGGTCTACATTAATGACTTGGATATGAATGTAAAAGGTATGATCAGTAAGTTCGCGGATGATACAAAAATTGGTAGGGTGGTAAATAGCGAGGAGGGTAGCCTCAGTCTGCAGGACGATATAGATGGGTTGGTCAGATGGGCGGAACAGTGGCAAATGGAATTTAAAACATAGAGATAGGAACAGGAGTAGGCCATTCGGCCCTTCGAGCCTGCTCCGCCATTCAATGAGATCATGGCTGATCTTCGTCTGAGATCATAGCTGATCTTACCAGTTCAGTACCCCGTCCCCACCTTTTCTCCGTAACCCTTAATCCCCTTAGCCTTCAGAAATATATCCAATTCTCTCTTGAAAATATTTATTGAATTAGCCTTCACAGCCCTCTGTGGCAGGGAATTCCACAGGCTCACCACTCTTTGAGTGAAGAAATTCTTCCTCATCTCTGTTTTAAATGATTTGCCCGCTATTTTTAGACTGTGGCCCCTGGTTCTGTGCTCCCCGGCCATTGGAAACATTCTCTCTGAATTCAGCCTGTCCAGGCCTGCCATAATTTTATATGTTTCGATGAGATCCCCTCTCAATCTTCTAAACTCCAGTGAGTACAAGCCCAAACTATTTAATCTCTCTTCGTAGGTCATTCCCGCCATTCCAGGTATCAGCCTGGTGAATCGCCGTTGCACTCTTTCCATGGCAAGAACATCCTTCTGCAGATGGGGCGACCAAAACTGTACACAATACTCCAGATGCGGTCTCACCAGCACCTTGTACAGCTGTAGTAAGGTATCCCTATTCCTATACTCGAACCCCCTTGATATGAAGGCCAACATACCATTTGCCTTCTTAATCGCCTGTTGCACCTGCATGCTCTCCTTCAGTGACTGGTGCACAAGAACACCCAGGTCCCTCTGCACTTCCCCATCTCCCAATCTATTGCCATTTAGATAATAATCTACCCTCCTGTTTTTACCCCCAAAGTGGATAACCTCGCATTTATCCACATTATAGTGCATCTGCCACGTATCCGCCCATTCCCCCAACCTGTCCAAATCGCACTGTAGCCTCCTGACATCCTCATCAGAGCCCACCCCTCCTCCTAGTTTAGTGTCGTCAGCGAATTTGGAAATATTGCATCCAATTCCCTGATCCAGATCATTTATATATATTGTGAACAGCTGGGGTCCCAGGACAGATCCTTGTGGCACCCCGCTGGTCACTGCCTGCCACTCCGAAAATGAGCCGTTTATTCCAACTCTCTGTTTTCTATCCGCCAGCCAGTTCTCTATCCACGTTAATACTTTGCCCCCAATCCCATGAGCCTTAATTTTGCATGATAATCTTTTGTGTGGAACCTTATCGAAGGCTTTCTGGAAGTCAAGGTACACCACATCCACTGGCTCTCCCCCATCTATTTTACCAGTTACTTCCTCAAAAAATTCCAGCAGATTAGTCAAACACGATTTACCCTTTGTAAATCCATGTTGACTCTGTCCGATCCTTTCCCCATTTGTCAAGTGCTCCGCTATTTTATCCTTAATAATGGACTCTAGCATTTTGCCCACAACCGATGTAAGGCTTACTGGTCTATAATTCCCTGCTTTCTCTCTACCCCCCTTTTTAAATATTGGGGTAACATTAGCTACCCTCCAATCCACGGGTACTGTTCCCGAGTCAATGGAGTTCCGGAAGATGATCCTTAGAGCATCTGCTATCTCCAGGGCCACCTCCTTAAGTACCCTAGGATGTAGTTTATCAGGCCCCGGGGATTTGTCGGCCTTCAGTCCCCTCAACTTACCCAACACCATATCCCTAGAGATACTAATTTCTGTCAGCTCCTCCCTCTCATTAGTCCCTATGTTTGCCGATATTCCTGGGAGGTTATTTGTGTCCTCCTTTGTGAATACAGAACCAAAGTATGAGTTTAATTGGTCTGCCATTTCCTTATTCTCCATTATATATTCTCCCGAATCGGACTGCAAGGGACCGACTTGGGATTTTACCAGTCTTTTCCTCCTGATATACCGATAAAAGCTTTTGCAGTCTGTCTTTATATTTGCTGCAAGTTTACTTTCGTATTCTATTTTCCCCTTCCTGATTAATCCCTTTGTCCTCTTTTGCTGTATCCTGTACTGCCCCCAATCTTCCGGTCTGGTGCTTTTTTTTGCCAGTTGATATGCCCTTTTTTTTGATTTTATGCTGTCCCTAATTTCCCTCGTTATCCACGGTTGAGTCACCTTTTTAGGTTTATTTTTATGCCAAACCGGTATAAACATGTTCTGGAATTCTTCCATTCTATCTTTGAATGCTTGCCATTGTCTATCCACTGTCAATCCCCCCAGAAACACCACCCAATCAATCTTACCCAATTCCCGTCTCATACCCTCGTAATTCCCTTTATTTAAGTTCTGGACCTTAGTCTCTGATTCAATTTCCTCACTCTCCATCTCGACTGAGAGCTCGATCATATTATGATCGCTCTGACCCAAGGGGCCTCGTACAAGAAGATTGCTGATAAGTCCCTTCTCATTGCACAATACCCAGTCTAAAATGGCCTGATCTCGAGTCGGCTCCTTGACATATTGGTCCAGATAACCGTCCCGAAAACATTCCAGGAATTCCTCCTCCTCAGAATTTTTACTAATTTGGGTAGTCCAATCAATATGTAAATTAAAGTCACCCATGATGACAGCTGTGCTCTTATCGCACGCTTCTCTAATTTCCCTTTTTATGCCTTCCCTCACCTCCATATTACTATTTGGAGGCCTATATATCACACCCACTAACGTTTTCCTCCCCTTGCTATTTCTCATTTCTACCCATACAGATTCCGTTTCATCCGAGTTAATATCCTTCCTTTCCATTGCATTAATCCCCTCCTTTACCAGCAATGCTACCCCACCTCCCCTACCTTTTTGCCGATCCTTCCTAAATATTGTATATCCCTGGATGTTAAGTTCCCAGCCTTGCCCACCCTGCAGCCACGTTTCTGTAATCCCAATCAAATCATACTTGTTTACCTCTATTTCCACAACTAATTCATCCACCTTGTTCCTAATGCTTCTAGCATTAAGATACAAAGCCTTCAGGCTTGCTTTTTTCACACTCTCATTATGAATTAGTTTGGCCCTTTGTGTTTCTCTCCTTTGCTTATTGCTTCTCACCTTTCTACCATCTATTTCTAACTTCATATGACTTCCCTCTTTTCCACTACCTAGGTTCCCATCCCCCTGCCAAATTAGTTTAAATCCTCCCGAACCGCCCTAGAAAATATTACCCCGAGGACATCGGCTCCCTCACAGTTCAGGTGTAGACCGTCCCCTTGGTACAGGTCACTCCTCCCCAAGAACTGGTTCCAGTGCCTCAAGAATTTAAATCCCTCTCCCTTGCACCACTGCTCAAGCCACGTATTTAGCTTATCTATCTTACTCTCTCTAAACTTATTAGCTCGTGGCACTGGTAGCAATCCAGAGATTACTACCTTTGAGGTCCTACTTTTCAATTTAGCTCCTAACTCCCTAAATTCAGCTTGTAGGACCTCCTCCCTCTTTTTACCTACATCGTTGGTACCTACATGTACCATGACAACTGGCTGATCCCCCTCCCCCTTCAGAATGCTCTGCACCCGCTCCGAGACATCCTTGACCCTTGCACCAGGGAGGCAACATACCATCTTGGAGTCTCGGTCTCGGCCACAGAAACTCCTATCTATCCCCCTTACAATTGAATCCCCTATCACTATAGCCCTATCCCTCTTTTTCCCGCCCTTCTGTGCAGCAGAGCCAGTCATGGTGCCCTGAACCTGGCTGCTGGTGCCTTCCCCTGATAAGTCATCTCCCCCAACAGTACCCAAAACGGTAAACCTGTTTTGGAGGGAGATGACCGCAGGTGACTCCTGCACTACCTTCCTGCCTTTACCCTGCCTTTTGGTCACCCATTTACTGTCTGAGCTAGCCTTTACCTGCGGTGTGACCAACTCACTGAATGTGCTATCCACAACATCCTCAGCATCGCGTATGCTCCAGAGTGAGTCCATTCGCAGCTCCAGCGCCGCCATGCGGTCCGCTAGGAGCTGCAGCTGGACACACTTCCTGCACACATAGTTCACAGAATCACAGAATCACAGAAACCCCACAGTGCAGATAGAGGCCATTTCGGCCCATCGAGCCTGCACCGACACATATCCCAACCGATCCCCGTAACCCCTGCACCAACACATATCCCACCCTATCCCCGTAACCCCACGTATTTAATCCCCCTAACACTAAGGGTCAATTTATCATAGCCAATCAACCTAACCCGCACATCTTTGGACTGTGGGAGGAAACCGGAGCACCCGGAGAAAACCCACGCAAACACGGGGAGAATGTGCAAACTCCACACAGACAGTCACCCGAGGCCGGTGACTGTCAGGGACAGTGTCCCTGATTTCCCACATGGCACAGGAGGAGCATGACACGGGTCCGAGCTGCCCTTCCATGACTTAACCCTTACAATACCCTTTTATTTACTACGATTTAGCTTAATTATTGAATTCTACTTAGAATAAGTTTGTGAAAGTACTCACCAACCAGTCACCTACCTGTTTTCTGGTGTTGTATTTTCACTGCTGCCTCCTGTCCTGGAACCTTTTCCACCTAGGTTCGGCTCCTGAAATAAAATAAATTGAACCTACCTTTTCAACTTCCCCTAACCCCTAAAACCCCGGAAAAGTGCGAGGTGATGCACTTTGGGGGGACTAACAAGGCAAGGGAATACACAATGAATGGTAAGACCCTAGGCAAGACGGAGGGTCAGAGGGATCTGGGTGTGCAAGTACACAGATCCCTGAAGGCGGCGGAACAGGTGGATAAGGTGGTAAAAAAGGCATATGGGATACTTGCCTTCATTAGCCGAGGCATAGAATATAAGAGCAAGGAGGTTATGATGGAGCTGTATAAAACACTGGTTAGGCCACAGCTGGAATACTGTGTGCAGTTCTGGTTGCCACACTACAGGAAGGATGTGAACGCTTTGGAGAGGGTGCAGAGGAGGTTCACCAGGATGTTACCAGGGCTGGAGCGCTTCAGCTATGAAGAGAGACTGGGCAGATTGAGTTTGTTTTCCTTGGAGCAGAGGAGGCTGAGGGGGGACATGATTGAGGTGTACAAAATTATGAGGGGCATAGATAGGATGGATACTGAGGAGCTTTTTCCCTTAGTAGAAGGGTCAATAACTAGGGGGCATAGATTCAAGGTAAAGGGCGGGAGGTTTAGAGGGGATTTGAGAAAGAACTTTTTCACCCAGAGGGTGGTTGGAGTCTGGAACTCACTGCCTGAAAGGGTTGTGGAGGCAGAAACCCTCACAACATTTAAGAAGCATTTGGATGAGCACTTGAAATGCCATAGCATACAAGGCTACGGACCAAATGCTGGAATATGGGATTAGATTAGACAGGGCTTGATGGCCGGCACGGACATGATGGGCCAAAGGGCCTCTATCCGTGCTGTATAACTCTATGACTCTATGACTATACCATTTTATAAAGTCCCGCAATCTTACCCACTCCATCGAGGAGGTCAGGGCAATGACCAGAGCCTGCCTCATCTGTGCGGAATGCAAGCCTCGTTTCTACAGGCCTGACCTTGCACACCTTATCAAAGCCACACGGCCATTCGAGCGCCTAAGTCTGGACTTCAAGGGACCCCTTCCCTCTGCCGACCGTAACGTATACTTCCTCAATATCATTGATGAATATTCCCGCTTCCCCTGCGCCATTCCCTGCCCAGACATGACCAGTGCCACGGTCATCAAGTGTCTCTGTAATCTATTCTGCATGTTTGGCATGCCGAACTACATACACAGCGATAGGGGGACATCATTTATGAGTGACGAGCTGCGCCAGTTCTTGCTCTCGAAGGGGATAGCCACTAGCAGAACCACTAGCTACAACCCCCGGGGTAATGGGCAAGTGGAAAGGGAGAATGCTACTGTTTGGAAGGCTGTCACGTTAGCCTTAAAGTCAAAAGGCCTTCCGACCTCCCGCTGGCAGGAAGTCCTCCCAGACGTGCTCCACTCCATAAGGTCCCTGTTATGTACAGCCACTAACGCTACCCCTCACGAAAAGATGTTCGTTTTCCCCCGGAAATCCACCTCGGGCATATCTCCACCCACGTAGCTGACGTCTCCGGGGACAGTACTATTGCGGAAGCACGTGAGAGGCCATAAAATGGACCCCCTTGTGGAAAAGGTACAGCTCCTCCACGCAAACCCTCAGTACGCCTATATCGAATACTCTGACGGGCGAGAGGACACTGTTTCCATAAAAGACCTCGCTCCCTCGAGGAGCAGAGAGAACGATGGGAGACTACCCGATGAAGACCTACACTACAAAGAGACAGGACGCCCAAAGGTATCAATACCCAACTTTAACCTGGAGGACACTGCAGATAACCTGGAAGACACTGCGGAGGCCCGGACAGCGGAGGAACCAGAATCCACTCCCCTAGAGGCACCCCAACCGGCTTTGCGCCGATCACTGAGAACTGCAAAACCTCCTGACAGACTCACTTATACCAACTTTTAAGAAACATCACCCCGATGGACTAAATCTATAGAAGGGGTGAATGTAATGAAATCTGTTTGTCTTGATCCTGTATTCGTTTTGCACTCATGTATATTACCCTCCCCCACTGTGTATAGTTTCACTTCCTCTTTCCCGACTAACCTGGGAGGTTCCAGGTCTTGGCTCTTGGCTCCGCTCCTGACTTCTCTTACATAAAGATCCCAGGATCTGTATGACTCATTCCTGTGAACCAGTCGGCGTGATGAGATGTTAGCTCTGATCTTAGTGATTAAATGCCAACTTGTTTAAGTCTATAACTTCTAGTTTTGTGGTTATTGAAGGCCCATCAGGGAGGGTTTAAACTAAAATGGCAGGGGGTTGGGAACCTGTGCAAGGAGACAGAGGAAAGGGAAGCAAGGATAGAAGCAAAAGACAGGAGGGAGAAAAGCAAAAGTGGCAGTCAGAGAAATCAAGGGTTTAAATCAAACATGGCCACAGTAAATAATAATTCTAAAAGGTCTAAGAGTGTTAAAAAAACAAGCCTGAAGGCTTTGTGTCTTAATGCGAGGAGCATTCTTAATAAGGTGGATGAATAAGCTGCGCAAATAGATGTAAACGGATATGATGTGATTGGGATTACGGAGACATGGCTCCAGGGTAACCAAGGCTGGGAATTCAACATCCAGGGGTATTCAATATTCAGGAAAGACAGGCAAAAAGGAAAAGGAGGTGGGGTCGCATTGCTGGTTAAAGAGGAGATTAACAATAGTAAGGAAGGATATTAGCTCTGATGATGTGGAATCTGTATGGGTAGAGCTGAGAAATACCATGGGGCAGAAAACGTTAGTGGGAGATGTATACAGACCCCCAAACAGTAATGCTGAGGTTGGGGATGGCATTAAACGGGAAATTAGAAACGCGTGCAATAAGGGCACAGCAGTCATCATGGGTGACTTTAATCTACATATAGATTGGGCTAACCAAATTAGTAACAATACTGTGGAGGAGGAATTCCTGGAGTGTATACGGGATGGTTTCCTGGACCAATATGTCGAGGAGCCAACTAGGGATCAGGCCATCTTAGACTGGGTATTATGTAATGAGAAAGGATTCATTAGCTATCTTGTTGTGCGAGGCCCCTTGGGGCGGAGCAATCATAATATTATAGAATTCTTCATTACGATGGAGAGTGAAGTAGTTGACTCAGAGACTAGGGTCCTGAATTTAAATAAAGGAAACTACGATGGTATGAGGCGCAAGTTGGCTAGGATGGATTGGGGAACGTTACTTAAAGGGTTGACGGTGGATAGGCAATGGCAAACATTTAAAGATTGCATGGATGAACTACAGAATTTGTTCATCCCTGTTTGGCATAAAAATAAAACAAAAATGATGACTCAACCATGGCTAGCAAGGGAAATTAGGGATAGCATAAGATCCAAGGAGAGGACATATAAATTGGCCAGAAAAAGCAGAAAACCTGAGGATTGGGAGCAGTTTAGGATTCAGCAAAGGAGGACAAAGGGATTAGTTAAGAAGGGGAAAATAGTGTATGAGAGTAAGCTTGCAGGGAACATAACAACTGACTGTAAAAGCTTCTATAGATATGCGAAAAGAAAAAGATTGGTGAAGTCAAGCGTAGGTCCCTTGCAGTCAGAATCAGGGGAATTTATAATGGGGAACAAAGAAGTGGCTGACCAATTAAATACATACTTTGGTTCTGTCTTCACAAAGGAGGACACAAATAACCTCCCAGAGATGTCGGGGAACATAGGGTCTAATGAGAGGGAGGAACTGAAAGAAATCAGTATTTGTACGGAAATGGTGTTAGGGAAATTGACGGGATTGAAGGCCGATAAATCCCCAGGGCCTGATAATCTACATCCTAGGGTACTTAAGGAAGTGGCCCTAGAAATAGTAGATGCATTGCTGGTCATCTTCCAAAATTCTATAGACTCTGGAACAGTTCCCACGGATTGGAGGGTAGCTAATGTAACCCCACTATTCAAAAAAGGTGGTAGAGAGAAAATGGGAAATTATAGACCGGTAAGCCTGACATCGGTAGTGGGGAAAATGCTAGAGACAATTATAAAAGATGTAATGGCAGAGCACTTGGAAAACAGTGACAGGATTGGACAAAGTCAACATGGATTTACAAAAGTTAAATCATGCTTGACTAATCAACTGGAATTTTTTGAGGATGTAACTGGCAAAATAGATAAGGGAGAACCAGTGGATGTGGTGTATTTGGACTTTCAGAAGGCTTTCGATAAGGTCCCGCATAAAAGATTAGCGTGTAAAGTTAAAGCACATGGGATTGGGGTAAGGTACTGACTTGGATAGAGAACTGGTTGGCAGACAGGAAGCAAAGAGTTGGAATAAACAGGTCTTTTTCCAAGTGGCAGGCAGTGACTAGTGGGATAGCGCAGAGATCGGTGCTAGGACCCCAGCTATTCACAATATATATTAATGATCTAGATGAGGGGATTAGATGTAATATCTCCAAGTTTGCAGATGACACAAAGCTGGGTGGGCGTGTGTGCTGTGAGGAGGATGCTGAGAAACTCCAGGATGATTTGGACAGGTTGGGTGCTTGGGCTGATGCATGGCAGATGCAGTATAATGTGGATAAATGCAAGGTTATCCACTTTTGTGGCAAAAACAGGAAGGCAGCTTATTATCTGAACGGCAATAGATTGAGAGAAGAGAAAGTGCAATGAGACCTGGGTGTCCTTGTGCACCAGTCGCTGAAGGTGCAGCAGGCGGTTAAGAAGGCAAATGGTATGTTGGCCTTCGTAGCGAGAGGGTTTGAGTACAGGAGCAAGGATGTCTTGCTGCAGTTGTACAGGGCCTTGGTGAGACCACACCTTGAGTATTGTGTGCAGTTTTGGCCGCCTTATCTGAGGAAGGGTGTTCTTGCCATGGAGGGAGTGCAGCGAAGATTCACCAGACTGATACCTGGGATGGCAGGGATGACGTATGAGGAGAGATTGGGTCGATTGGGCTTGTATTCACTGGAGTTTAGAAGAATGAGAGGGGATCTCATTGAAACTTATAGAATTCTAACAGGACTAGACAGACTAGATGCAGGAAGGATGTTCCCGATGGCGGGGGAGTCCAGAACCAGGGGTCACAGTCTAAGGATAAGGGGTAAGCCATTTAGGACAGAGATGAGGAGGAATTTCTTCACCCAGAGAGTGGTGAACCTGTGGAATTCTCTACCACAGAAGGCAGTTGAGGCCAATTCATTAAATATATTCAAGAAGGAGTTAGATATATTTTGTGAGGCTAAAGGGATCAAGGGATATGGGGAGAAAGCAGGGACAGGGTACTGAATTTGGATGATCAGCCATGATCTCATTAAATGGCGGAGCAGGCTCGAGGGGCCGAATGGCCTACTCCTGCTCCTATCTTCTATGTTTCTATGTTTATAGACTAATACCTGGAATGGTCGAGTTGTTTTATGAGGAAAGGTTGGACAGGCTAGGCTTGTATCCGTTGGAGTTTAGAAGAATAACGGGTGACTTGATTGAAACATATAAGATCCTGGATCCTGCAAATCCATTGGCAGGATAGGCGCACCAACGTCAGTGTTCTTGCTCAGGTCAACATCCGCAGCATCGAAGCTTTGACCACGCTCGATCAGCTCCAATGGACGGTTCACATTGTCCGCATGCCCGATACGGGACTCCCAGAACAAGCGCTCTACTCAGAGCTCCGGTGCGGCAAGAGAGCCCCAGGTGGGCAGAGGAAACACTTCAAGGACACCCTCAAAGCCTCCTTGAAAAAGTGTAACGTCCCCACTGACACCTGGGAATCCCTGGCCCAAGACTGCACAAAGTGGAGGGGAAGCATCCGGGAAGGTGCCGAACACCTCAAGTCTCTTCGCCGGGAGCAAGCAGAAGCCAAGCGCAGGCAGCGGAAGGCGCGCTTGTCAACCCAAGCACCCCACCCACCCGTCCCTTCAACCACTGTCTGCCCCACCTGTGACAGAGACTGTAGGTCCCGCATTGGACTCATCAATCACCTGTGAACTCATTTTTAATGTGGAAGCAAGTCATCCTCGGTTCCGAGGGACTGCCTAAACGAAGAGGATAAGATCCTGGGGGGTCTGGACAGGGTGGATGTGGAGAGGATGTTTCCTCTTGTGGGAGAATCTAGAACTAGGGGTCACTGTTTAAAAATAAGGGGTCGCCCATTTAAGACAGAGATGGGGAGAATTTTTTTCTCAGAGGGTCGTGAGTCTTTGGAACTCTCTTCCTCAGAGTGCGGTGGAAGCAGAGTCTTTGAATATTTTTAAGGCAGAGGTAGATAGATTCTTGGTAAGCAAGGGGGTGAAAAGTTATCGGGGGTAGGCGCGAATGTGGAGTAATCTAATCAGCTATGATCTTATTGAATGGCGGAGCAGGCTCGACGGGCCGAGTGGCCTCCTCCTGCTCCTAATTCGTATGTTTGTATGTATGTTCGTATGTAGTGCCCAAAGAAGACAAAACTGTACGCTTGTGTGGTGACTACAAAGTTACTATCAACCGAGTAGTTGACGATGAGCAGTACCCATTACCTACATCGCAAGATTTGTATGCAGCACTCTCTGGGTCAAAGGTTTTCTCCAAGCTTGACCTGTCGCACGCTTACGCTTAGCTGAATGTTGACAAAGAGAGTCAGCAGTATCTCACCATCAACACACACAGGGGACTGTACTCATACACCAAGCTACCGTATGGTGTAAAGTCCTCCCCCAAAATCTTCCAGGCTATGATGGATAAGATTCTGCAAGGAATTCCAAATTGCTTATGCAATCAAGATGATGTGCTGATCCCAACAAGTAGCGAGGAAGAAAATCTAGAAGTGTTAGATTTAGTGCTTCAAAGGTTGAATTCCCACAATGTCAAATTGAGAAGGAGCAAATGTACTTTTGTGCAGCCCGAGATTGTGTACCTTGGTCTGAAAGTTGATGCAAATGGCTTGCAGCCAGTTAAGGAAAAGGTTGATGCTGTCATCAATGCTCCAAAGCCACAGAACGTGTCTGAGGTAAGATCTTTCCTTGGAATTGTCCAGCACTATACACGTTTCTCACCTGAGTTAGTGATCATGTTAGCGCCATTGCACGAGCTCCTCAAGAAGGATGTCCAGTGGAAGTGGACAAAAGCGCAACAGGAAGCTTACGACGCTTGTAAGAGAAGTCTCTCTAGCAATGCTCTACTTGTGCACTATGACACAGAGCGTGAGCTTAAGTTAGTGTATGTTGCTTCTAGCTACAGTGTGGGAGCTGTCGTAAGCCATGTAATGGATGACAGCTAAGAGAAACCAAACGCGTTTGCATCGCAAACCCTCACAAAGAGTGAAAGAAAGTAGGTGCAAATTGAAAAGGAAGCACTCACCATTGTTGGATCCGTGGTTCAGTGGATATGCTGTTATTAAATAATCACACGGATGCTGTACATTAACAATAAACAGGTCTTTACTGGAGGAGGGTAGTCTCAAGACTGGGGGTACAGAGGCATGCGCAAAGCTTATATACAGGTGTGGTCACTGCCGGTACTACAGTATACAGGAGCTGTAAAAGTAGTTCTGACTTAAAGGCACATACACTACAATTCCTCCCCTTTTAGATTAGTAGTACCCCTAATATTCAAATAACAATTAACATTTCAACATGTACATTAAACAACAAAAGCCCATTTATAGATTCAGTCTTTAGGGCGGCTTCCTGACCCTTTCGGGATAGTGCCTTTCCGGAGGTTCTTGTTCTTGGTGCAGAGGCGATTCTGACCCCTTTTCATCGGGTAGTTCATCGGGTTCCACTGCTACTGAGTCTGAGGTAGATGCTACCGGTATGTCGGGTTCATCCCCAGGTACTCGAGTCATGGGGTTGACGCATTCCTGTGACGCTAAGATCTGATCGACGTGGCGTCTCACAATGTTCTCCCCGACATCCACTGTGTACATTAATGGCACCTGTCTTGTACATATCGTTCCGGGTTGCCATTTCTCTGTTCGATAGTCATGGGCCAAGACTGGTTGCCCTACATTGAAGTTCCTTGTCGGCTTCTCATTGATGTGCTGGAATTGTTTGTCATCAACATTTCTTCGCACACTTGGTCTGAGCAAGTCCAGACGAGATCTCAACCTTCGGTTAAAGAACATCATGGCCGGGGTCTGGTTGGTAACTGCATGTGTTGCGTTTCGGTAGGCTAATAAGAAATTGTCCATCTTATGCTGTAGTGGAATTTCATCATCGCACATGGCCTTTATCGCCTTCTTAAAGGTTTGTACGAACCTCTCAGCCAATCCATTTGTGGCTGGATGATACGCGGCAGATGTGTAATGCCTTACCCCATTCCTTCTCATAAATTTTTGGAACTCGTCGGACTCAAACTGTGGTCCATTATCAGAGCAAATCTGCTCTGGCAAACCATTTCTGGCAAATATGGTCCGTAGGACTGCAATCGTTTTCTCTGTAGTGGTTGAAGACATTTTTATAACCTCAGGCCACTTTGAATGAGCATCCACTGCTATTAAGAACATTGAGTCCATGAATGGACCAGCGAAATCAATATGCACCCGTTGCCATGGAGAGGAGGGCCACTTCCATGGGTGTAGAGGGGCATGTGGTGGTGCATTTTGGACCTTCTGGCATCCTAAGCAGCTCTTAGTTAGGTCTTCGATTTGTTGATCGATTCCCGGCCACCACACATAAGCCCTAGCAAGGCTTTTCATTTTCACTCCCCCCAGATGACCTTCATGTAGCTCATTTAACACTCTCTCCCTTAACTTGGGTGGAATCACCACTCTGGATCCACACATCACTGTCCCCTGGCATACTGACAGCTGTTCTCCTCTGGATGAGAATGCTGGCAACAGTGAGTCGCCAAGAGTTGGCCAACCCCTCACCGTCAATTCATATACCCGAGACAGCGCGGATCATTGCGGGTCTCCTTCACTATATCCGCGTTCGTTACTGGCAATCGTTCAATTATTGACGAATAAAATATCTCGATAGGGTCCACTGCTGGTGCTTCCTCCACAGTAGGCAGTGGCAGCCGCGATAGCCCATCAGCGTTCCCATGCTGTTTCGTGCCTTTATATTCTATTTCATATTGATTCGCCCCTAGAAACAGGGACCATCTTTGTAACCACTGTGCAGTCATCACTGGAACGCCCTTCTTAGGGTTAAAGATGGAGACAAGTGGTTGGTGGTCAGTCAGCAAGGTGAACTTCTGCCCATGCAGATAGTGGTTGAATTTTTTTACTCCCCATACTAGGCTGAGGGCCTCCCTGTCAATCTGGGCATAGTTGCGCTCGGCTGAGGTTAGTGACTGAGACGCAAAGGCTACTGGCCTCTCCAACCCGTCAGGGAATTTGTGCGACAGCACCGCTCCAATACCATAGGGTGATGCATCACATACCAAACAAATTGGTAGTGCTGGGTTGAAATGGGCCAACACCTCTTTTGATGTGATCAATTCTTTACACTTCTGGAAAGCTCGTCTACGTTTGTCATCCCACTTCCATGGTACCCCTGTTTGCAGTAGGGTGTTCAGTGGGTGTAATACCGTAGACAAATTTGGTAAGAACTTGTGGTAGTAGTTTACCAGCCCGAGGAACGACCTCAGTTGTGACACATTTTCCGGTGCTGGAGCCTTGACTACTGCCTCAATCTTGTCAGGGGACTTATGTAACCTCTCTTCATCGATGACGTGGCCACAATACGAGATCTGTTTGTGGAAAAACTCGCACTTGTGGCGATTAGCTCGTAGCCCATACTCCTTTAATCTGGTGAGCACCTTCTCCAAGTTGGCGAGGTGATCACCGTCATTTTTGCCCGTGACCAAGATGTCGTCCGAATAACACTGGGTCCCTGGAATCCCTTGCAGGACCTGATCCATCGCCCTTTGCCAGGTAGCCGGAGCTGAGGCTACTCCAAACACCAGCCGGTTGTACTGATAGAGACCTTTATGAGTGTTGGGTCTCTGTGGTGTAGTGGGGACAGCTGGTAAATAAGCGCCCTAGAGTATATCTTTAACTGGTGGTATTGAATTGATTTAAATTAATTAAAGGGGTAAGTCATGCCAGGAGAGCCCAGCCCCGTGTTATGCTCCTCTTGCTCTATGTGGGAATTCAGGGACGCTGCCAGTGTCCCTGATGACCACGTGTGCCAGAAATGCATCCAGCTGCAGCTACTAACAGGCCGCATGGAGGCGCTGGAGCTGCAGATGGATGGGTTGTAGAGCATTCATGATGCTGAGAGGGTCGTGGATTACACATTTGATGAGTTGGTCACGCCGCAGGGTAGGGCTGCACAGGCAGAAGGGAAATGGGTGACCACCAGGTGGAGCAGTAGAAGCAGGCAGGTAGTGCAGGAGACCCCTGTGGCCATCCCCCTTTCAAACAGGTATACCAATTTGGATACTGTTGAGGGGGATGACTCACCAGAGGAAGGCAGCAGCAGCCAATTTCCTAGCACCGGGGGTGTTGCTGCTGCTCAGGAAGGGAGGAAAAAGAGTGGGAGAGCAATAGTGGTAGGGGATTCTGTCGTAAGGGGAACAGATAGACAGTTCTGTGGCCGTAGATGTGACTCCAGGATGGTTTGTTGCCTCCCTGGTGCCAGGGTCAAGGATGTCACTGAACTGCTGCAGGGCATTCTCAAGGGGAAGGGTGAACAGGCAGAGGTTGTGGTTCACATTGGGACCAACGACATAGGTAGGAAGAGGGATGAGGTCCTGCAACAAGAATTTAGGGAGCTAGGTAGCAGGTTAAAGAGCAGGACCTCAAAGGTTGTAATCTCTGGATTACTCCTGGTGCCATGTGCTAGTGAGTATAGGAATAGGAGGATAGAGCAGATGAATGCATGGCTAAAGAGTTGGTGCAGGAGGGAGGGCTTTAGTTTCCTGGATCACTGGGCCTGCTTCTGGGAAAGGTGGGACATGTACAAGTCGGACGGGTTGCACCTGAACCAGAGCGGGACAAATATCCTTGCGGGGAGGTTTGCTAGCACTGTTCGGGGGGGTTTAAACTAAAATGGCAGGGGGTTGGGAACCTGAGCAGGGAGACAGAGGAAAGGAAATCAGGGATAAAAGCAAAAGATAGGAAGGAGAAAAACAAATGTGGCAGTCAGAGAAATCAACGATTTAAATCAAACGTGGCCACAGTAAATAATAATTCTAATAAGTTTAAGAGCATTAAAAAAACAAGCCTGAAGGCTTTGTGTCTTAATGCGAGGAGCATTTGTAATAAGATGGATGAATTGGCTGCGCAAATAGAGGTAAACGAATACGATTTGGTTGGGATTACAGAAATGTGGCCCAAAGATGGCCAAGACTGGGAACTCAACATCCAGGGGTATTCGATATTCAGGAAAGATAGGCAAAAAGGAAAGGGAGGTGGGGTAGCATTACTGGTTAAAGAAGGGATTAATACAATTGTAATGAAGGATATTAGCTCTGATGATGTGGAATCTGTATGGGTAGAATTGAGAAATACTAAGGGGAAAAAAACATTAGTGGGAGTGGTATATAGACCTCCAAACAGTAAGGTGAAGGTTGGGGATTGCATTAAAAGGGAAATTAAAGAAGCATGCAATAAGGGCACAGCAGTCATCATGGGTGACTTTAATCTACATATAGATTGGGCCAATCAAATTAGTAACAATACTGTGGAGGAGGGATTCCTGGAGTGTTTACGGGATGGTTTCCTGGACCAATATGTCGAGGAACCAACCAGAGATCAGGCCATCTTAGACTGGGTATTATGCAACGAGAAAGGATTAATTAGCAATCTTGTTGTACGAGGCCCCTTGGGTCAGAGCGATCATAATATGATCGAATTCTTCATTAAGATGGAGAATGAAGTAGTTGACTCAGAGACAAGGGTCCTCAATTTAAATAAAGGAAACTACGATGGTCTGAGAAACGAGTTGGGTAGGATTGAGTGGGGAATGGCACTCAAAGGGTTGATGGTGGATAGGCAATGGCAAACATTCAAAGACCAAATGGATGAGCTACAGAATTTGTTCATCCCAGTTTGGCGTAAAAATAAAACAAAAAAGGTGGCTCAACCGTGGCTAACAAGGGAAATTAGGGATAGCATAAGATCCAAGGAGAGAACATATAAATTGGCTAGAAAAAGCAATAATCCTGAGGATTGGGAGCAGTTTAGGAGTCAACAAAGGAGGACAAAGGGATTAATTAAGAAAGGGAAAATAGGATATGAGAGTAAGCTTGCAGGGAACATAAAAACTGACTGTAAAAGCTTTTATAAATATGTGAAGAGAAAAAGATTAGTGAAGTCAAGCGTAGGTCCCTTACAGTCAGAATCAGGGGAATTTATAATGGGAAACAAGGAAATGGCAGACCAACTAAATGCATACTTTGGTTCTGTCTTCACAAAGGAGGACACAAATAACCTCCCAGAGATGCCGGGGAACATAGGGTTGGATGAAAGCGAGGAACTGAAAGAAATCAGTATTTGTAGGAAGATGGTGTTAGGAAAATTGATGGGACTGAAGGCCGATAAATCCCCAGGGCCTGATGGTCTACATCCCAGGGAACTTAAGGAAGTGGCCCTAGAGATAGTAGATGCATTACTGATCATCTTCCAGAACTCGATAGACTCTGGAACGGTACCCATGGATTGGAGGGTAGCTAATGTTACCCCACTATTCAAAAAAGGTGGTAGAGAAATCTGATGTAACACCCTCCCTGCCATCTGTAATCTGATGTAACACACTCCCCGCTATCTGTAATCTGATGTAACACACACCCCGCTATTTGTAACCTGATGAAACAGACTCCCCGCTATCTGTAATCTGATGAAATACACTCCCCGCCATCTGTAATCTGATGTAACACACTCCCCGCTATCTGTAATCTGATGTAACACACTCCCCGCCATCTGCACTCTGATGTAACACACACCCTGCCATCTGTAATCTGATGTAACACACTCCCCGCCATCTGTAATCTGATGTAACACACTCCTCCCTATCTGTAATCTGATGTAACATACTCCCCGACATCTGTACTCTGATGTAACACACTCCCCGCTACCTGTAATCTGATGTAACACACTCCCTGCCATCTGCAATCTGATGTAACACACTCCCCGCTACCTGTAATCTGATGTAACACACTCCCCGCTACCTGTAATCTGATGTAACACACTCCCCGCTATCTGTAATCTGATGTAACACACTCCCTGCCATCTGTACTCTGATGTAACACACTCCCTGCCATCTGTACTCTGATGTAACACACTCCCCGCTACCTGTAATCTGATGTAACACACTAACTGCCATCTGCACTCTGCTGTAAAAAATCCCCGCTACCTGTAATCTGATGTAACACACTCCTCCCTATCTGTAATCTGATGTAACACACTCCCCGCTATCTGTAATATGCTGTAACACACTCCCCGCTATCTGTAACCTGATGTAACACACTCCCCGCTATCTGTAATCTGATGTAACACACTCCCCGCCAGCTGTATTCTGAAGTAACACACTCCCTGCTATCTTTAATCTGATGTAACACACTCCCCTCCATCTGTAATCTGATGTAACACACTCCCCTCCATCTGTAATCTGATGTAACACACTCCCCTCCATCTGTAATCTGATGTAACACACTCCCTGCCATCTGTAATCTGATGTAACACACTCCCCGACATCTGTACTCTGATGTAACACACTCCCCGCTACCTGTAATCTGATGTAACACACTCCCTGCCATCTGTAATCTGATGTAACACACTCCCCGACATCTGTAATCTGATGTAACACACTCCCCGCTATATGTACTCTGATGTAACACACTCCCCGACATCTGTAATCTGATGTAACACACTCCCCGCTATATGTACTCTGATGTAACACACTCCCCGACATCTGTACCCTGATGTAACACACTCCCTGCCATCTGTAATCTGATGTAACACACTCCCCGCTATCTGTAATCTGATGTAACACACTCCCTGCCATCTGTAATCTGATGTAACACACTCCCCGACATCTGTACCCTGATGTAACACACTCCCTGCCATCTGTAATCTGATGTAACACACTCCCCGCCATCTGTAATCTGATGTAACACACTCCCCGCCATCTGTAATCTGATGTAACACACTCCCCGCTACCTGTAATCTGATGTAACACACTCCCCGCCATCTGTAATCTGATGTAACACACTCCGCGCCATCTGTAATCTGTTGTAACACACATCCCGCTATCTGTACTCTGATATAACACACTCCCCGCCATCTGTAATCTGATGTAACACACTCCCCGCTATCTGTAATCTGATGTAACACACTCCGCGCCATCTGTAATCTGTTGTAACACACATCCCGCTATCTGTACTCTGATATAACACACTCCCCGCCATCTGTAATCTGATGTAACACACTCCCCGCTATCTGTAATCTGTTGTAACACACATCCCGCTATCTGTACTCTGATGTAACACACTCCCCGCTATCTGTAATCTGATGTAACACACTCCCCGCCATCTGTACTCTGATGTAACACACTCCCCGCTATCTGTAATCTGATGTAACACACATCCCGCCATCTGTAATCTGATGTAACACACTCCCCGCTATCTGTAATCTGATGTAACACACTCCCCGCCATCTGTAATCTGATGTAACTCACTTCCCGCTATCTGTAATCTGATGTAACACACTCCCCGCTATCTGTAATCTGATGTAACACACTCCCCGCTATCTGTACTCTGATGTAACACACTCCCCGCTATCTGTAATATGATGTGACAAACACCCCGCCATCTGTAATCTGATTTAACACACTCCCCGCCATCTGTAATCTGATGTAACACACACCCCGCAATCTGTAATCTGATGGAACACACTCCCTGCTATCTGTAATCTGATGGAACACACTCCCCGCTATCTGTAATCTGATGGAACACACTCCCCGCTATCTGTAATCTGATGGAATACACTCCCCGCTATCTGTAATCTGATGTAACACACTCCCTGCTATCTGTAATCTGATGTAACACACTCCCTGCTATCTGTAATCTGATGGAACACACTCCCTGCTATCTGTAATCTGATGGAACACACTCCCCGCTATCTGTAATCTGATGTAACACACTCCCCGCCATCTGTAATCTGATGTAACACACTCCCTGCTATCTGTTATCTGATGTAACACACTCCCCGCAATCTGTAATCTGATGGAACACACTCCCCGCCATCTGTAATCTGATGGAACACACTCCCCGCTATCTGTAATCTGATGTAACACACTCCCCGCTATCTGTAATCTGATGGAACACACTCCCTGCTATTTTAATCTGATGTAACACACTCCCCGCTATCTGTAATCTGATGTAACACACTCCCTGCTATCTGTAATCTGATGGAACACACTCCCCGCTATCTGTAATCTGATGGAACACACTCCCTGCTATTTTAATCTGATGTAACACACTCCCCGCTATCTGTAATCTGATGTAACACACTCCCCGCTATCTGTAATCTGATGTAACACACTCCGTGCTATTTTAATCTGATGTAACACACTCCCCTCCATCTGTAATTTGATGTAACACACTCCCTGCTATTTTAATCTGATGTAACACACTCCCCTCCATCTGTAATCTGTTGTAACACACTCCCTGCTATTTTAATCTGATGTAACACACTCCCCGCTATCTGTAATCTGATGTAACACACTCCCCGCTATCTCTACTCTGATGTAACACACACCCTGCCATCTGTAATCTGATGTAACACACTCCTCCCTATCTGTAATCTGATGTAACACACTCCCCGCTACCTGTAGCCTGATGTAACACACTCCCCGCTATCTGTAATCTGATGTAACACACTCCCTGCTATCTGTTATCTGATGGAACACACACCCCGCCATCTGCAATCTGATGTAACACACTCCCTGCTATCTGTTATCTGATGGAACACACACCCCGCCATCTGTAATCTGATGTAACACACTCCCTGCTATTTTAATCTGATGTAACACACTCCCCTCCATCTGTAATTTGATGTAACACACTGCCTGCTATCTGTAATCTGATGGAACACACTCCCCGCTATCTCTACTCTGATGTAACACACACCCTGCCATCTGTAATCTGATGTAACACAATCCCCGCCATCTGTAATCTGATGTAACACACTCCCCGCTACCTGTAATCTGATGTAACACACTCCCCGCTATCTGTACTCTGATGTAACACACTCCCCGCCATCTGTAATCTGATGTAACACACTCCCCGCCATCTGTAATCTGATGTAACACACTCCCCGTTATCTGTAATCTGATGTAACACACTCCCTGCCTTCTGTAATCTGATGTAACTCACCCCCCGCCATCTGTAATCTGATGTAACACACTCCCCGTTATCTGTAATCTGATGTAACACACTCACCGCTACCTGTAATCTGATGTAACACACTCCCCGCCATCTGTAATCTGATGTAACACACTCCCCGCTATCTGTAATCTGATGTAACACACTCCTCCCTATCTGTAATCTGATGTGACACACTCCCCGCCATCTGTAATCTGATGTAACACACTCCTCCCTATCTGTAATCTGATGTAACACACTCCCCGCTATCTGTAATCTGATGTAACACATTCCCGCCATCTGTAATCTGATGTAACACACTCCCCGCTATCTGTAATCTGATGTAACACATTCCCGCTATCTGTAATCTGATGTAACACACTCCCCGCTATCTGTACTCTGATGTAACACACTCCTCGCTATCTGTAATCTGATGTAACTCACTCCTCGCCATATGTAATCTGATGTAATACACTCCCCGCCATCTGTAATCTGATGTAACACACTCCATGCTATCTGTAATCTGATGGAACACACTCCCCGCTATCTGTAATCTGATGTAACACACTCCCCGCCATCTGTAATCTGATGTAACACACTCCATGCTATCTGTAATCTGATGTAACACACTCCCCGCTATCTGTAATCTGATGTAACACACTCCCCGCTATTTGTAACCTGATGTAACACACTCCCCGCTATCTGTAATCTGATGAACTACACACCCCGCCATCTGTAATCTGATGTAACACACTCCCCGCTATTTGTAACCTGATGTAACACACTCCCCGCTATCTGTAATCTGATGTAACACACTCCCCGCCATCTGTAATCTGATGTAACACACTCCCCGCTATTTGTAACCTGATGTAACACACTCCCAGCTATTTGTAACCTGATGTAACACACTCCCCGCTATCTGTAATCTGATGTAACACACTCCCCGCTATCTGTAACCTGATGTAACACACTCCCCGCTATTTGTAACCTGATGTAACACACTCCCCGCTATCTGTAATCTGATGTAACACACTCCCCGCTATTTGTAACCTGATGTAACACACTCCCCGCTATCTGTAATCTGATGAAATACACACCCCGCCATCTGTAATCTGATGTAACACACTCCCCGACATCTGTAATCTGATGTAACACACTCCCCGCTATATGTACTCTGATGTAACACACTCCCCGACATCTGTACCCTGATGTAACACACTCCCTGCCATCTGTAATCTGATGTAACACACTCCCCGCTATCTGTAATCTGATGTAACACACTCCCTGCCATCTGTAATCTGATGTAACACACTCCCCGACATCTGTACCCTGATGTAACACACTCCCTGCCATCTGTAATCTGATGTAACACACTCCCCGCCATCTGTAATCTGATGTAACACACTCCCCGCCATCTGTAATCTGATGTAACACACTCCCCGCTACCTGTAATCTGATGTAACACACTCCCCGCCATCTGTAATCTGATGTAACACACTCCGCGCCATCTGTAATCTGTTGTAACACACATCCCGCTATCTGTACTCTGATATAACACACTCCCCGCCATCTGTAATCTGATGTAACACACTCCCCGCTATCTGTAATCTGATGTAACACACTCCGCGCCATCTGTAATCTGTTGTAACACACATCCCGCTATCTGTACTCTGATATAACACACTCCCCGCCATCTGTAATCTGATGTAACACACTCCCCGCTATCTGTAATCTGTTGTAACACACATCCCGCTATCTGTACTCTGATGTAACACACTCCCCGCTATCTGTAATCTGATGTAACACACTCCCCGCCATCTGTACTCTGATGTAACACACTCCCCGCTATCTGTAATCTGATGTAACACACATCCCGCCATCTGTAATCTGATGTAACACACTCCCCGCTATCTGTAATCTGATGTAACACACTCCCCGCCATCTGTAATCTGATGTAACTCACTTCCCGCTATCTGTAATCTGATGTAACACACTCCCCGCTATCTGTAATCTGATGTAACACACTCCCCGCTATCTGTACTCTGATGTAACACACTCCCCGCTATCTGTAATATGATGTGACAAACACCCCGCCATCTGTAATCTGATTTAACACACTCCCCGCCATCTGTAATCTGATGTAACACACACCCCGCAATCTGTAATCTGATGGAACACACTCCCTGCTATCTGTAATCTGATGGAACACACTCCCCGCTATCTGTAATCTGATGGAACACACTCCCCGCTATCTGTAATCTGATGGAATACACTCCCCGCTATCTGTAATCTGATGTAACACACTCCCTGCTATCTGTAATCTGATGTAACACACTCCCTGCTATCTGTAATCTGATGGAACACACTCCCTGCTATCTGTAATCTGATGGAACACACTCCCCGCTATCTGTAATCTGATGTAACACACTCCCCGCCATCTGTAATCTGATGTAACACACTCCCTGCTATCTGTTATCTGATGTAACACACTCCCCGCAATCTGTAATCTGATGGAACACACTCCCCGCCATCTGTAATCTGATGGAACACACTCCCCGCTATCTGTAATCTGATGTAACACACTCCCCGCTATCTGTAATCTGATGGAACACACTCCCTGCTATTTTAATCTGATGTAACACACTCCCCGCTATCTGTAATCTGATGTAACACACTCCCTGCTATCTGTAATCTGATGGAACACACTCCCCGCTATCTGTAATCTGATGGAACACACTCCCTGCTATTTTAATCTGATGTAACACACTCCCCGCTATCTGTAATCTGATGTAACACACTCCCCGCTATCTGTAATCTGATGTAACACACTCCGTGCTATTTTAATCTGATGTAACACACTCCCCTCCATCTGTAATTTGATGTAACACACTCCCTGCTATTTTAATCTGATGTAACACACTCCCCTCCATCTGTAATCTGTTGTAACACACTCCCTGCTATTTTAATCTGATGTAACACACTCCCCGCTATCTGTAATCTGATGTAACACACTCCCCGCTATCTCTACTCTGATGTAACACACACCCTGCCATCTGTAATCTGATGTAACACACTCCTCCCTATCTGTAATCTGATGTAACACACTCCCCGCTACCTGTAGCCTGATGTAACACACTCCCCGCTATCTGTAATCTGATGTAACACACTCCCTGCTATCTGTTATCTGATGGAACACACACCCCGCCATCTGCAATCTGATGTAACACACTCCCTGCTATCTGTTATCTGATGGAACACACACCCCGCCATCTGTAATCTGATGTAACACACTCCCTGCTATTTTAATCTGATGTAACACACTCCCCTCCATCTGTAATTTGATGTAACACACTGCCTGCTATCTGTAATCTGATGGAACACACTCCCCGCTATCTCTACTCTGATGTAACACACACCCTGCCATCTGTAATCTGATGTAACACAATCCCCGCCATCTGTAATCTGATGTAACACACTCCCCGCTACCTGTAATCTGATGTAACACACTCCCCGCTATCTGTACTCTGATGTAACACACTCCCCGCCATCTGTAATCTGATGTAACACACTCCCCGCCATCTGTAATCTGATGTAACACACTCCCCGTTATCTGTAATCTGATGTAACACACTCCCTGCCTTCTGTAATCTGATGTAACTCACCCCCCGCCATCTGTAATCTGATGTAACACACTCCCCGTTATCTGTAATCTGATGTAACACACTCACCGCTACCTGTAATCTGATGTAACACACTCCCCGCCATCTGTAATCTGATGTAACACACTCCCCGCTATCTGTAATCTGATGTAACACACTCCTCCCTATCTGTAATCTGATGTGACACACTCCCCGCCATCTGTAATCTGATGTAACACACTCCTCCCTATCTGTAATCTGATGTAACACACTCCCCGCTATCTGTAATCTGATGTAACACATTCCCGCCATCTGTAATCTGATGTAACACACTCCCCGCTATCTGTAATCTGATGTAACACATTCCCGCTATCTGTAATCTGATGTAACACACTCCCCGCTATCTGTACTCTGATGTAACACACTCCTCGCTATCTGTAATCTGATGTAACTCACTCCTCGCCATATGTAATCTGATGTAATACACTCCCCGCCATCTGTAATCTGATGTAACACACTCCATGCTATCTGTAATCTGATGGAACACACTCCCCGCTATCTGTAATCTGATGTAACACACTCCCCGCCATCTGTAATCTGATGTAACACACTCCATGCTATCTGTAATCTGATGTAACACACTCCCCGCTATCTGTAATCTGATGTAACACACTCCCCGCTATTTGTAACCTGATGTAACACACTCCCCGCTATCTGTAATCTGATGAACTACACACCCCGCCATCTGTAATCTGATGTAACACACTCCCCGCTATTTGTAACCTGATGTAACACACTCCCCGCTATCTGTAATCTGATGTAACACACTCCCCGCCATCTGTAATCTGATGTAACACACTCCCCGCTATTTGTAACCTGATGTAACACACTCCCAGCTATTTGTAACCTGATGTAACACACTCCCCGCTATCTGTAATCTGATGTAACACACTCCCCGCTATCTGTAACCTGATGTAACACACTCCCCGCTATTTGTAACCTGATGTAACACACTCCCCGCTATCTGTAATCTGATGTAACACACTCCCCGCTATTTGTAACCTGATGTAACACACTCCCCGCTATCTGTAATCTGATGAAATACACACCCCGCCATCTGTAATCTGATGTAACACACTCCCCGCCATCTGTAATCTAATGTAACACACTCCCCGCAATCTGTAATCTGATGTAACACACTCCCCGCTATCTGTAATCTGATGTAACACACTCCTCGCCATCTGTAATCTGATGTAACACACTCCTCGCCGTCTGTAATCTGATGTAACACTCTCCCCGCTGTCTGTAATCTGATGTAACACACTCCCCGCTGTCTGTAATCTGATGTAACAGACTCCCCGCTATCAGTAATCTGATGTCACACACACCCCGCTATCTGTAATCCGATGTAACTCTCTCCCCGCTATCTGTAATCTGAAGTAACACAATCCCCGCCATCTGTAATCGGATGTAACACACTCCCCGCTATCTTTAATCTGATGTAACACACTCCCCGCTATCTGTAATCTGATGTAACACACTCCCCGCCATCTGTAATCTGAAGAAACAAACTCCCAGCTATCTGTAATCTGATGTAACACATTCCACGCTATCTGTACTCTGATGTAACACACTCCCCGCTATCTGTAATCTGATGTAACACATTCCACGCTATCTGTAATCTGATGTAACACACTCCTCGCCATCTGTAATCTGATGTAACACACTCCCCACCATCTGTAATCTGAAGTAACACACTCCTCACCATCTGTAATCTGATGTAACACTCTCCCCGCTATCTGTACTCTGATGTAACACACTCCTCGCCATCTGTAATCTGATTTAACACACTCCCAGCTATCTGTAATCTGATGTAACACTCTCCCCGCTATCTGTAATCTGTTGTAACACACTTCCCGCTATCTGTAATCTGTTGTAACACACTCCCTGCCGTCTGTAATTTGATGTAACACACTCCCCGCTATCTGTAATCTGATGTCACACACTTCCCGCTATCTGTAATCTGATGTAACACAATCCCCACCATCTGTAATCTGATGTAACACACTCACCGCCATCTGTACTCTGATTTAACACACACCCCGCCATCTGTAATCTGATGTAACACACTCCCCGCCATCTGTAATCTGATGTAACACAATCCCCGCCATCTGTAATCTGATGTAACACACTCCCCGCCATCTGTAATCTGATGTAACACACTCCCCGCTATCTGTAATCTGATGTAACACACTCCCCGCTATCTGTAATATGATGTAACAAACATCCCGCCGTTTGTAATCTGATGTAACACATTCCCCGTTATCTGTAATCTGATGTAACACACTCCCCGCTATCTACAATCTGAGGTAACACACTCCTCGCCATCTGTAATCTGATGTAACACACTCCCCGCTATGTGTAATCTGATGTAACACACTCCGCGCCATCTATAATCTGATGTAACACACTCCCCGCTATCTGTACTCTAATGTAACACAATCCTCGCTATCTGTAATCTGATGTAACACACTCCCCGCCATCTGTAATCTGATGTAACACACTCCCCGCTATATGTACTCTGATGTAACACACTCCCCGCTATCTGTAATCTGATGTAACACACTCCCCGCTATCTGTAATCTGATGTAACACACTCCCCGCTATATGTACTCTGATGTAACGCACTCCCCGCTATCTGTAATCTGATGTAACACACTCCCCGCTATCTGTATTCTGGTGTAACACACTCCCCGCTATCTGCAATCTGATGTAACACACTCCTCGCCATCTGTAATCTGATGTAACACACTCCCCGCTATGTGTAATCTGATGTAACACACTCCGCGCCATTTGTAATCTGATGTAACACACTCCCCGCTATATATAATCTGATGTAGCACACTCCCCGCTATCTGTACTCTGATGTAACACAATCCTCGCTATCTGTAATATGATGTAACACACTCCCCGCCATCTGTAATCTGATGTAACACACACCCCGCTATCTGTAATCTGATGTAACACACTCCCCGCTACATGTTCGCTGATGTAACACAATCCCCGCTGTCTGTAATCTGATGTAACACACTCCCCGCTATCTGTAATCTGATGTAACACACTCCGCGCCATTTGTAATCTGATGTAACACACTCCCTGCTATTTTAATCTGATGTAACACACTCCCCTCCATCTGTAATCTGATGTAACACACTCCCCGCTAACTGTAATCTGATGTAACACACTCCCCGCTATCTGTAATCTGATGTAACACACTCCCCGCCATCTGTAATCTGATGTAACACACTCCCCGCTATCTGTAATCTGATGTAACACACTCCCCGCTATGTGTAATCTGATGTAACACACTCCGCGCCATCTATAATCTGATGTAACACACTCCCCGCTATCTGTACTCTAATGTAACACAATCCTCGCTATCTGTAATCTGATGTAACACACTCCCCGCCATCTGTAATCTGATGTAACACACTCCCCGCCATCTGTAATCTGATGTAACACACTCCCTGCTATTTTAATCTGATGTAACACACTCCCCTCCATCTGTAATCTGATGTAACACACTCCCCGCTAACTGTAATCTGATGTAACACACTCCCCGCTATCTACAATCTGAGGTAACACACTCATCGCCATCTGTAATCTGATGTAACACACTCCCCGCTATGTGTAATCTGATGTAACACACTCCGCGCCATCTATAATCTGATGTAACACACTCCCCGCTATCTGTACTCTAATGTAACACAATCCTCGCTATCTGTAATCTGATGTAACACACTCCCCGCCATCTGTAATCTGATGTAACACACTCCCCGCTATATGTACTCTGATGTAACACACTCCCCGCTATCTGTAATCTGATGTAACACACTCCCCGCTATCTGTAATCTGATGTAACACACTCCCCGCTATATGTACTCTGATGTAACACACTCCCCGCTATCTGTAATCTGATGTAACACACTCCCCGCTATCTGTATTCTGGTGTAACACACTCCCCGCTATCTGCAATCGGATGTAACACACTCCTCGCCATCTGTAATCTGATGTAACACACTCCCCGCTATGTGTAATCTGATGTAACACACTCCGCGCCATTTGTAATCTGATGTAACACACTCCCCGCTATCTATAATCTGATGTAACACACTCCCCGCTATCTGTACTCTGATGTAACACAATCCTCGCTATCTGTAATATGATGTAACACACTCCCCGCCATCTGTAATCTGATGTAACACACACCCCGCTATCTGTAATCTGATGTAACACACTCCCCGCTGCATGTTCGCTGATGTAACACAATCCCCGCTGTCTGTAATCTGATGTAACACACTCCCCGCTATCTGTAATCTGATGTAACACACTCCCCGCCATCTGTAATCTGATGTAACACACTCCCTGCTATTTTAATCTGATGTAACACACTCCCCTCCATCTGTAATCTGATGTAACACACTCCCCGCTAACTGTAATCTGATGTTACACACGCCCCGCTATCTGTAATCTGATGTAACACACTCCCCGCTATGTGTAATCTGATGTAACACACTCCGCGCCATCTATAATCTGATGTAACACACTCCCCGCTATCTGTACTCTAATGTAACACAATCCTCGCTATCTGTAATCTAATGTAACACACTCCCCGCCATCTGTAATCTGATGTAACACACTCCCCGCCATCTGTAATCTGATGTAACACACTCCCTGCTATTTTAATCTGATGTAACACACTCCCCTCCATCTGTAATCTGATGTAACACACTCCCCGCTAACTGTAATCTGATGTAACACACTCCCCGCTATCTGTAATCTGATGTAACACACTCCCCGCTATCTGTAATCTGATGTAACACACTCCCCGCTATGTGTAATCTGATGTAACACACTCCGCGCCATCTATAATCTGATGTAACACACTCCCCGCTATCTGTAATCTGATGTAACGCACTCCCCGCCATCAATAATCTGATGTAACACACTTCCCGCCATCTGTACTCTGATGTAACACACTCCCCGCCATCTGTACTCTGATGAAACACACTCCTCGCCATCTGTAATCTAATGTAACACACTCCCCACCATCTGTAATCTCATGTAACACACTCCCCGCCATCTGTCCTCTGATGTAACACACGCCCCGCCTTCTGTACTCTGATGTAACACACTCCTCGCCATTTGTAATCTGATGTAACACACGCCCTGCCTTCTGTAATCTGATGTAACACACTCCCCGCTATCTGTGCTCTGATGTAACACACTCCCCGCTATCTGTAATCTGATGTAACACACTCCCCACCATCTGTAATCTGATGTAACACACTCCCCGCTATCTGTAATCTGATGTAACACACTCCCCGCTATCTGTAATCTGATGTAACACACTCCCTGCTATCTTTAATCTGATGTAACACACTCCCCTCCATCTGTAATCTGATGTAACACACTCCCCGCTATCTGTAATCTGATGTAACACACTCCCCGCTATCTGTACTCTAATGTAACACACACCCTGCCATCTGTAATCTGATGTAACACACTCCCCGCCATCTGTAATCTGATGTAACACACTCCCCGCCGTCTGTAATCTGATGTAACACACACCCTGCCATCTGTAATCTGATGTAACACACTCCTCGCTACCTGTAATCTGATGTAACACACTCCCCGACATCGGTACTCTGATGTAACACACTCCCCACTACCTGTAATCTGATGTAACACACTCCCCGCTATCTGTAATCTGATGTAACAGACTCCCCGCTACCTGTAATCTGATGTAACACAATCTCCGCCATCTGTAATCTGATGTAACACACTCCCCGCTATCTGTAATCTGATGTAACACACTCCCCGCTACCTGTAATCTGATGTAACACACTCTCCGCCATCTGTAATCTGATGTAACACACTCCCCGACATCGGTACTCTGATGTAACACACTCTCCGCTACCTGTAATCTGATGTAACACACTCCCCGCTACCTGTAATCTGATGTAACACACTCCCCGCCATCTGTAATCTGATGTAACACACTCCCCGCTATCTGTAATCTGATGTAACACACTCCCCGCCATCTGTAATCTGATGTAACACACACCCCGCTATCTGTAATCTGATGTAACACACTCCCCGCTATCTGTAATCTGATGTAACACACTCCCCGCCATCTGTAATCTGATGTAACACACTCCCCGCTATCTGTAACCTGATGTAACACACTCCCGGCCATCTGTAATCTGATGTTACACACTCCCCGCTATCTGTAATCTGATGTAACACACTCCCCGCCATCTATAATCTGATGTAACACACTCCCCGCCATCTTTAACCTGATGTAACACACTCCCCGCCATCTGTAACCTGATGTAACACACTCCCCGCCATCTGTAATCTGATGTAACACACTCCCCGCCATCTGTAATCTGATGTAACACACTCCCCGCCATCTGTACTCTGATGTAACACACTCCCTGCCATCTGTAATCTGATGTAACACACTCCCCGCTATCTGTACTCTAATGTAACACAATCCTCGCTATCTGTAATCTGATGTAACACACTCCCCGCCATCTGTAATCTGATGTAACACACTCCCCGCTATATGTACTCTGATGTAACACACTCCCCGCTATATGTAATCTGATGTAACACACTCCCCGCTATCTGTAATCTGATGTAACACACTCCCCGCTATATGTACTCTGATGTAACACACTCCCCGCTATCTGTAATCTGATGTAACACACTCCCCGCTATCTGTATTCTGGTGTAACACACTCCCCGCTATCTGCAATCGGATGTAACACACTCCTCGCCATCTGTAATCTGATGTAACACACTCCCCGCTATGTGTAATCTGATGTAACACACTCCGCGCCATTTGTAATCTGATGTAACACACTCCCCGCTATCTATAATCTGATGTAACACACTCCCCGCTATCTGTACTCTGATGTAACACAATCCTCGCTATCTGTAATATGATGTAACACACTCCCCGCCATCTGTAATCTGATGTAACACACACCCCGCTATCTGTAATCTGATGTAACACACTCCCCGCTGCATGTTCGCTGATGTAACACAATCCCCGCTGTCTGTAATCTGATGTAACACACTCCCCGCCATCTGTAATCTGATGTAACACACTCCTCGCTACCTGTAATCTGATGTAACACACTCCCCGACATCGGTACTCTGATGTAACACACTCCCCACTACCTGTAATCTGATGTAACACACTCCCCGCTATCTGTAATCTGATGTAACACACTCCCCGCTCCCTGTAATCTGATGTAACACAATCTCCGCCATCTGCAATCTGATGTAACACACTCCCCGCTATCTGTAATCTGATGTAACACACTCCCCGCTACCTGTAATCTGATGTAACACACTCTCCGCCATCTGTAATCTGATGTAACACACTCCCCGACATCGGTACTCTGATGTAACACACTCTCCGCTACCTGTAATCTGATGTAACACACTCCCCGCTACCTGTAATCTGATGTAACACACTCCCCGCCATCTGTAATCTGATGTAACACACTCCCCGCTATCTGTAATCTGATGTAACACACTCCCCGCCATCTGTAATCTGATGTAACACACACCCCGCTATCTGTAATCTGATGTAACACACTCCCCGCTATCTGTAATCTGATGTAACACACTCCCCGCCATCTGTAATCTGATGTAACACACTCCCCGCTATCTGTAACCTGATGTAACACACTCCCGGCCATCTGTAATCTGATGTTACACACTCCCCGCTATCTGTAATCTGATGTAACACACTCCCCGCCATCTATAATCTGATGTAACACACTCCCCGCCATCTTTAACCTGATGTAACACACTCCCCGCCATCTGTAACCTGATGTAACACACTCCCCGCCATCTGTAATCTGATGTAACACACTCCCCGCCATCTGTAATCTGATGTAACACACTCCCCGCCATCTGTACTCTGATGTAACACACTCCCTGCCATCTGTAATCTGATGTAACACACTCCCCGCTATCTGTAATCTGATTTAACACACTCCCCGCTATGTGTAATCTGATGTAACACACTCCGCGCCATCTATAATCTGATGTAACACACTCCCCGCTATCTGTACTCTAATGTAACACAATCCTCGCTATCTGTAATCTGATGTAACACACTCCCCGCCATCTGTAATCTGATGTAACACACTCCCCGCTATATGTACTCTGATGTAACACACTCCCCGCTATCTGTAATCTGATGTAACACACTCCCCGCTATCTGTAATCTGATGTAACACACTCCCCGCTATATGTACTCTGATGTAACACACTCCCCGCTATCTGTAATCTGATGTAACACACTCCCCGCTATCTGTGTTCTGGTGTAACACACTCCCCGCTATCTGCAATCGGATGTAACACACTCCTCGCCATCTGTAATCTGATGTAACACACTCCCCGCTATGTGTAATCTGATGTAACACACTCCGCGCCATTTGTAATCTGATGTAACACACTCCCCGCTATCTATAATCTGATGTAACACACTCCCCGCTATCTGTACTCTGATGTAACACAATCCTCGCTATCTGTAATATGATGTAACACACTCCCCGCCATCTGTAATCTGATGTAACACACACCCCGCTATCTGTAATCTGATGTAACACACTCCCCGCTGCATGTTCGCTGATGTAACACAATCCCCGCTGTCTGTAATCTGATGTAACACACTCCCCGCTATCTGTAATCTGATGTAACACACTCCCCGCCATCTGTAATCTGATGTAACACACTCCCTGCTATTTTAATCTGATGTAACACACTCCCCTCCATCTGTAATCTGATGTAACACACTCCCCGCTAACTGTAATCTGATGTTACACACTCCCTGCCATCTGTAATCTGATGTAACACACTCCCCGCTGCATGTTCGCTGATGTAACACAATCCCCGCTATCTGTAATCTGATGTAACACACTCCCCGCCATCTGTAATCTGATGTAACACACTCCCCGCTATCTGTAATCTGATGTAACACACTCCCCGCTATGTGTAATCTGATGTAACACACTCCGCGCCATCTATAATCTGATGTAACACACTCCCCGCTATCTGTACTCTAATGTAACACAATCCTCGCTATCTGTAATCTGATGTAACACACTCCCCGCCATCTGTAATCTGATGTAACACACTCCCCGCCATCTGTAATCTGATGTAACACACTCCCTGCTATTTTAATCTGATGTAACACACTCCCGTCCATCTGTAATCTGATGTAACACACTCCCCGCTAACTGTAATCTGATGTAACACACTCCCCGCTATCTGTAATCTGATGTAACACACTCCCCGCCATCTGTAATCTGAAGTAACACACTCCCCGCTATCTGTAATCTGATGTAACACACTCCCCGCTATGTGTAATCTGATGTAACACACTCCGCGCCATCTATAATCTGATGTAACACACTCCCCGCTATCTGTAATCTGATGTAACGCACTCCCCGCCATCAATAATCTGATGTAACACACTTCCCGCCATCTGTACTCTGATGTAACACACTCCCCGCCATCTGTACTCTGATGAAACACACTCCTCGCCATCTGTAATCTAATGTAACACACTCCCCACCATCTGTAATCTCATGTAACACACTCCCCGCCATCTGTCCTCTGATGTAACACACGCCCCGCCTTCTGTACTCTGATGTAACACACTCCTCGCCATTTGTAATCTGATGTAACACACGCCCTGCCTTCTGTAATCTGATGTAACACACTCCCCGCTATCTGTGCTCTGATGTAACACACTCCCCGCCATCTGTAATCTGATGTAACACACTCCCCGCCATCTGTAATCTGATGTAACACACTCCCTGCTATTTTAATCTGATGTAACACACTCCCGTCCATCTGTAATCTGATGTAACACACTCCCCGCTAACTGTAATCTGATGTAACACACTCCCCGCTATCTGTAATCTGATGTAACACACTCCCCGCCATCTGTAATCTGAAGTAACACACTCCCCGCTATCTGTAATCTGATGTAACACACTCCCCGCTATGTGTAATCTGATGTAACACACTCCGCGCCATCTATAATCTGATGTAACACACTCCCCGCTATCTGTAATCTGATGTAACGCACTCCCCGCCATCAATAATCTGATGTAACACACTTCCCACCATCTGTACTCTGATGTAACACACTCCCCGCCATCTGTACTCTGATGAAACACACTCCTCGCCATCTGTAATCTAATGTAACACACTCCCCACCATCTGTAATCTCATGTAACACACTCCCCGCCATCTGTCCTCTGATGTAACACACGCCCCGCCTTCTGTACTCTGATGTAACACACTCCTCGCCATTTGTAATCTGATGTAACACACGCCCTGCCTTCTGTAATCTGATGTAACACACTCCCCGCTATCTGTGCTCTGATGTAACACACTCCCCGCTATCTGTAATCTGATGTAACACACTCCCCACCATCTGTAATCTGATGTAACACACTCCCCGCTATCTGTAATCTGATGTAACACACTCCCCGCTATCTGTAATCTGATGTAACACACTCCCTGCTATCTTTAATCTGATGTAACACACTCCCCTCCATCTGTAATCTGATGTAACACACTCCCCGCTATCTGTAATCTGATGTAACACACTCCCCGCTATCTGTACTCTGATGTAACACACACCCTGCCATCTGTAATCTGATGTAACACACTCCCCGCCATCTGTAATCTGATGTAACACACTCCTCGCTACCTGTAATCTGATGTAACACACTCCCCGACATCGGTACTCTGATGTAACACACTCCCCACTACCTGTAATCTGATGTAACACACTCCCCGCTATCTGTAATCTGATGTAACACACTCCCCGCTACCTGTAATCTGATGTAACACAATCTCCGCCATCTGTAATCTGATGTAACACACTCCCCGCTATCTGTAATCTGATGTAACACACTCCCCGCTACGTGTAATCTGATGTAACACACTCTCCGCCATCTGTAATCTGATGTAACACACTCCCCGACATCGGTACTCTGATGTAACACACTCTCCGCTACCTGTAATCTGATGTAACACACTCCCCGCTACCTGTAATCTGATGTAACACACTCCCCGCCATCTGTAATCTGATGTAACACACTCCCCGCTATCTGTAATCTGATGTAACACACTCCCCGCCATCTGTAATCTGATGTAACACACACCCCGCTATCTGTAATCTGATGTAACACACTCCCCGCTATCTGTAATCTGATGTAACACACTCCCCGCCATCTGTAATCTGATGTAACACAGTCCCCGCTATCTGTAACCTGATGTAACACACTCCCGGCCATCTGTAATCTGATGTTACACACTCCCCGCTATCTGTAATCTGATGTAACACACTCCCCGCCATCTATAATCTGATGCAACACACTCCCCGCCATCTTTAACCTGATGTAACACACTCCCCGCCATCTGTAACCTGATGTAACACACTCCCCGCCATCTGTAATCTGATGTAACACACTCCCCGCCATCTGTAATCTGATGTAACACACTCCCCGCCATCTGTAATCTGATGTAACACACTCCCCGCCATCTGTACTCTGATGTAACACACTCCCCGCCATCTGTACTCTGATGTAACACACTCCCTGCCATCTGTAATCTGATGTAACACACTCCCCGCTATCTGTAATCTGATTTAACACACTCCCCGCCATCTGTACTCTGATGTAACACACTCCCCGCTCCCTGTAATCTGATGTAACACACTCCTCGCTGTCTGTAATCTGATGTAACACACTCCCCGCTATCTGTAATCTGATGTAACACATTCCCGCCATCTGTAATCTGATGTAACACACTCCCCGCTATCTGTAATCTGATGTAACACATTCCCGCTATCTGTAATCTGATGTAACACACTCCCCGCTATCTGTACTCTGATGTAACACACTCCTCGCTATCTGTAATCTGATGTAACTCACTCCTCGCCATATGTAATCTGATGTAATACACTCCCCGCCATCTGTAATCTGATGTAACACACTCCATGCTATCTGTAATCTGATGGAACACACTCCCCGCTATCTGTAATCTGATGTAACACACTCCCCGCCATCTGTAATCTGATGTAACACACTCCATGCTATCTGTAATCTGATGTAACACACTCCCCGCTATCTGTAATCTGATGTAACACACTCCCCGCTATTTGTAACCTGATGTAACACACTCCCCGCTATTTGTAACCTGATGTAACACACTCCCCGCTATCTGTAATCTGATGAAATACACACCCCGCCATCTGTAATCTGATGTAACACACTCCCCGCTATTTGTAACCTGATGTAACACACTCCCCGCTATCTGTAATCTGATGTAACACACTCCCCGCCATCTGTAATCTAATGTAACACACTCCCCGCAATCTGTAATCTGATGTAACACACTCCTCGCAATCTGTAATCTGATGTAACACACTCCTCGCCATCTGTAATCTGATGTAACACACTCCCCGCTGTCTGTAATCTGATGTAACACACTCCCCGCTGTCTGTAATCTGATGTAACACACTCCTCGCCGTCTGTAATCTGATGTAACACACTCCCCGCTGTCTGTAATCTGATGTAACACACTCCCCGCTGTCTGTAATCTGATGTAACAGACTCCCCGCTATCAGTAATCTGATGTCACACACACCCCGCTATCTGTAATCCGATGTAACTCTCTCCCCGCTATCTGTAATCTGAAGTAACACAATCCCCGCCATCTGTAATCGGATGTAACACACTCCCCGCTATCTTTAATCTGATGTAACACACACCCCGCTATCTGTAATCTGATGTAACACACATCCCGCCATCTGTAATCTGATGTAACACACTCCCCGCCATCTGTAATCTGAAGAAACAAACTCCCCGCTATCTGTAATCTGATGTAACACATTCCACGCTATCTGTACTCTGATGTAACACACTCCCCGCTATCTGTAATCTGATGTAACACACTCCTCGCCATCTGTAATCTGATGTAACACACTCCCCACCATCTGTAATCTGAAGTAACACACTCCCCGCAATCTGTAATCTGATGTAACACTCTCCCCGCTATCTGTACTCTGATGTAACACACTCCTCGCCATCTGTAATCTGATTTAACACACTCCCAGCTATCTGTAATCTGATGTAACACTCTCCCCGCTATCTGTAATCTGTTGTAACACACTTCCCGCTATCTGTAATCTGTTGTAACACACTCCCTGCCGTCTGTAATTTGATGTAACACACTCCCCGCTATCTGTAATCTGATGTCACACACTTCCCGCTATCTGTAATCTGATGTAACACAATCCCCACCATCTGTAATCTGATGTAACACACTCACCGCCATCTGTACTCTGATTTAACACACACCCCGCCATCTGTAACCTGATGTAACACACTCCCCGCTATATGTACTATGATGTAACGCACACCCCGCCATCTGTAATCTGATGTAACACAATCCCCGCCATCTGTAATCTGATGTAACACACTCCCCGCTATCTGTAATCTGATGTAACACACTCCCCGCTATCTGTAATATGATGTAACAAACATCCCGCCATTTGTAATCTGATGTAACACATTCCCCGTTATCTGTAATCTGATGTAACACACTCCCCGCTATCTACAATCTGAGGTAACACACTCCTCGCCATCTGTAATCTGATGTAACACACTCCCCGCTATGTGTAATCTGATGTAACACACTCCGCGCCATCTATAATCTGATGTAACACACTCCCCGCTATCTGTACTCTAATGTAACACAATCCTCGCTATCTGTAATCTGATGTAACACACTCCCCGCCATCTGTAATCTGATGTAACACACTCCCCGCTATATGTACTCTGATGTAACACACTCCCCGCTATCTGTAATCTGATGTAACACACTCCCCGCTATCTGTAATCTGATGTAACACACTCCCCGCTATCTGTAATCTGATGTAACACACTCCCCGCTATCTGTAATCTGATGTAACACACTCCCCGCTATCTGTAATCTGATGTAACACACTCCCCGCTATCTGTAATCTGATGTAACACACTCCCCGCTATCTGTAATCTGATGTAACACACTCCCCGCTATCTGTAATCTGATGTAACACACTCCCCGCTATCTGCAATCTGATGTAACACACTCCTCGCCATCTGTAATCTGATGTAACACACTCCCCGCTATGTGTAATCTGATGTAACACACTCCGCGCCATTTGTAATCTGATGTAACACACTCCCCGCTATATATAATCTGATGTAACACACTCCCCGCTATCTGTACTCTGATGTAACACAATCCTCGCTATCTGTAATATGATGTAACACACTCCCCGCCATCTGTAATCTGATGTAACACACACCCCGCTATCTGTAATCTGATGTAACACACTCCCCGCTACATGTTCGCTGATGTAACACAATCCCCGCTGTCTGTAATCTGATGTAACACACTCCCCGCCATCTGTAATCTGATGTAACACACTCCCCGCAAACTGTAATCTGATGTAACACACTCCCCGCTATCTGTAATCTGATGTAACACACTCCCCGCCATCTGTAATCTGATGTAACACACTCCCCGCTATCTGTAATCTGATGTAACACACTCCCCGCTATCTGTAATCTGATGTAACACACTCCCCGCTATCTGTAATCTGATGTAACACACTCCCCGCTATCTGCAATCTGATGTAACACACTCCTCGCCATCTGTAATCTGATGTAACACACTCCCCGCTATGTGTAATCTGATGTAACACACTCCGCGCCATTTGTAATCTGATGTAACACACTCCCCGCTATATATAATCTGATGTAACACACTCCCCGCTATCTGTACTCTGATGTAACACAATCCTCGCTATCTGTAATATGATGTAACACACTCCCCGCCATCTGTAATCTGATGTAACACACACCCCGCTATCTGTAATCTGATGTAACACACTCCCCGCTACATGTTCGCTGATGTAACACAATCCCCGCTGTCTGTAATCTGATGTAACACACTCCCCGCTATCTGTAATCTGATGTAACACACTCCCCGCCATCTGTAATCTGATGTAACACACTCCCTGCTATTTTAATCCGATATAACACACTCCCCTCCATCTGTAATCTGATGTAACACACTCCCCGCAAACTGTAATCTGATGTAACACACTCCCCGCTATCTGTAATCTGATGTAACACACTCCCCGCCATCTGTAATCTGATGTAACACACTCCCCGCTATCTGTAATCTGATGTAACACACTCCCCGCTATGTGTAATCTGATGTAACACACTCCGCGCCATCTATAATCTGATGTAACACACTCCCCGCTATCTGTACTCTAATGTAACACAATCCTCGCTATCTGTAATCTGATGTAACACACTCCCCGCCATCTGTAATCTGATGTAACACACTCCCCGCCATCTGTAATCTGATGTAACACACTCCCTGCTATTTTAATCTGATGTAACACACTCCCCTCCATCTGTAACTTGATGTAACACACTCCCCGCTAACTGTAATCTGATGTAACACACTCCCCGCTATCTACAATCTGAGGTAACACACTCATCGCCATCTGTAATCTGATGTAACACACTCCCCGCTATGTGTAATCTGATGTAACACACTCCGCGCCATCTATAATCTGATGTAACACACTCCCCGCTATCTGTACTCTAATGTAACACAATCCTCGCTATCTGTAATCTGATGTAACACACTCCCCGCCATCTGTAATCTGATGTAACACACTCCCCGCTATATGTACTCTGATGTAACACACTCCCCGCTATCTGTAATCTGATGTAACACACTCCCCGCTATCTGTAATCTGATGTAACACACTCCCCGCTATATGTACTCTGACGTAACACACTCCCCGCTATCTGTAATCTGATGTAACACACTCCCCGCTATCTGTATTCTGGTGTAACACACTCCCCGCTATCTGCAATCGGATGTAACACACTCCTCGCCATCTGTAATCTGATGTAACACACTCCCCGCTATGTGTAATCTGATGTAACACACTCCGCGCCATTTGTAATCTGATGTAACACACTCCCCGCTATCTATAATCTGATGTAACACACTCCCCGCTATCTGTACTCTGATGTAACACAATCCTCGCTATCTGTAATATGATGTAACACACTCCCCGCCATCTGTAATCTGATGTAACACACACCCCGCTATCTGTAATCTGATGTAACACACTCCCCGCTGCATGTTCGCTGATGTAACACAATCCCCGCTGTCTGTAATCTGATGTAACACACACCCCGCTATCTGTAATCTGATGTAACACACTCCCCGCTACATGTTCGCTGATGTAACACAATCCCCGCTGTCTGTAATCTGATGTAACACACTCCCCGCTATCTGTAATCTGATGTAACACACTCCCCGCCATCTGTAATCTGATGTAACAGACTCCCTGCTATTTTAATCTGATATAACACACTCCCCTCCATCTGTAATCTGATGTAACACACTCCCCGCTAACTGTAATCTGATGTAACACACTCCCCGCTATCTGTAATCTGATGTAACACACTCCCCGCCATCTGTAATCTGATGTAACACACTCCCCGCTATCTGTAATTTGATGTAACACACTCCCCGCTATGTGTAATCTGATGTAACACACTCCGCGCCATCTATAATCTGATGTAACACACTCCCCGCTATCTGTACTCTAATGTAACACAATCCTCGCTATCTGTAATCTGATGTAACACAATCCCCGCCATCTGTAATCTGATGTAACACACTCCCTGCTATTTTAATCTGATGTAACACACTCCCCTCCATCTGTAATCTGATGTAACACACTCCCCGCTAACTGTAATCTGATGTAACACACTCCCCGCTATCTACAATCTGAGGTAACACACTCATCGCCATCTGTAATTTTGATGTAACACACTCCCCGCTATGTGTAATCTGATGTAACACACTCCGCGCCATCTATAATCTGATGTAACACACTCCCCGCTATCTGTACTCTAATGTAACACAATCCTCGCTATCTGTAATCTGATGTAACACACTCCCCGCCATCTGTAATCTGATGTAACACACTCCCCGCTATATGTACTCTGATGTAACACACTCCCCGCTATCTGTAATCTGATGTAACACACTCCCCGCTATCTGTAATCTGATGTAACACACTCCCCGCTATATGTACTCTGATGTAACACACTCCCCGCTATCTGTAATCTGATGTAACACACTCCCCGCTATCTGTATTCTGGTGTAACACACTCCCCGCTATCTGCAATCGGATGTAACACACTCCTCGCCATCTGTAATCTGATGTAACACACTCCCCGCTATGTGTAATCTGATGTAACACACTCCGCGCCATTTGTAATCTGATGTAACACACTCCCCGCTATCTATAATCTGATGTAACACACTCCCCGCTATCTGTACTCTGATGTAACACAATCCTCGCTATCTGTAATATGATGTAACACACTCCCCGCCATCTGTAATCTGATGTAACACACACCCCGCTATCTGTAATCTGATGTAACACACTCCCCGCTGCATGTTCGCTGATGTAACACAATCCCCGCTGTCTGTAATCTGATGTAACACACTCCCCGCTATCTGTAATCTGATGTAACACACTCCCCGCCATCTGTAATCTGATGTAACACACTCCCTGCTATTTTAATCTGATGTAACACACTCCCCGCCATCTGTAATCTGATGTAACACACACCCCGCTATCTGTAATCTGATGTAACACACTCCCCGCTGCATGTTCGCTGATGTAACACAATCCCCGCTGTCTGTAATCTGATGTAACACACTCCCCGCTATCTGTAATCTGATGTAACACACTCCCCTCCATCTGTAATCTGATGTAACACACTCCCCGCTAACTGTAATCTGATGTTACACACACCCCGCTATCTGTAATCTGATGTAACACACTCCCCGCCATCTGTAATCTGATGTAACACACTCCCCGCTATCTGTAATCTGATGTAACACACTCCCCGCTATGTGTAATCTGATGTAACACACTCCGCGCCATCTATAATCTGATGTAACACACTCCCCGCTATCTGTACTCTAATGTAACACAATCCTCGCTATCTGTAATCTGATGTAACACACTCCCCGCCATCTGTAATCTGATGTAACACACTCCCCGCCATCTGTAATCTGATGTAACACACTCCCTGCTATTTTAATCTGATGTAACACACTCCCCTCCATCTGTAATCTGATGTAACACACTCCCCGCTAACTGTAATCTGATGTAACACACTCCCCGCTATCTGTAATCTGATGTAACACACTCCCCGCCATCTGTAATCTGATGTAACACACTCCCCGCTATCTGTAATCTGATGTAACACACTCCCCGCTATGTGTAATCTGATGTAACACACTCCGCGCCATCTATAATCTGATGTAACACAGTCCCCGCTATCTGTAATCTGATGTAACACACTCCCCGCCATCAATAATCTGATGTAACACACTTCCCGCCATCTGTACTCTGATGTAACACACTCCCCGCCATCTGTACTCTGATGAAACACACTCCTCGCCATCTGTAATCTAATGTAACACACTCCCCACCATCTGTAATCTCATGTAACACACTCCCCGCCATCTGTCCCCTGATGTAACACACGCCCCGCCTTCTGTACTCTGATGTAACACACTCCTCGCCATTTGTAATCTGATGTAACACACGCCCTGCCTTCTGTAATCTGATGTAACACACTCCCCGCTATCTGTGCTCTGATGTAACACACTCCCCGCTATCTGTAATCTGATGTAACACACTCCCCACCATCTGTAATCTGATGTAACACACTCCCCGCTATCTGTAATCTGATGTAACACACTCCCCGCTATCTGTAATCTGATGTAACACACTCCCTGCTATCTTTAATCTGATGTAACACACTCCCCTCCATCTGTAATCTGATGTAACACACTCCCCGCTATCTGTAATCTGATGTAACACACTCCCCGCTATCTGTACTCTGATGTAACACACACCCTGCCATCTGTAATCTGATGTACCACACTCCCCGCCATCTGTAATCTGATGTAACACACTCCTCGCTACCTGTAATCTGATGTAACACACTCCCCGACATCGGTACTCTGATGTAACACACTCCCCACTACCTGTAATCTGATGTAACACACTCCCCGCTATCTGTAATCTGATGTAACACACTCCCCGCTACCTGTAATCTGATGTAACACACTCTCCGCCATCTGTAATCTGATGTAACACACTCCCCGCTATCTGTAATCTGATGTAACACACTCCCCGCTACCTGTAATCTGATGTAACACACTCTCCGCCATCTGTAATCTGATGTAACACACTCCCCGACATCGGTACTCTGATGTAACACACTCCCCGCTACCTGTAATCTGATGTAACACACTCCCCGCCATCTGTAATCTGATGTAACACACTCCCCGCTATCTGTAATCTGATGTAACACACTCCCCGCCATCTGTAATCTGATGTAACACACACCCCGCTATCTGTAATCTGATGTAACACACTCCCCGCTATCTGTAATCTGATGTAACACACTCCCCGCCATCTGTAATCTGATGTAACACACTCCCCGCTATCTGTAACCTGATGTAACACACTCCCGGCCATCTGTAATCTGATGTTACACACTCCCCGCTATCTGTAATCTGATGTAACACACTCCCCGCCATCTATAATCTGATGTAACACACTCCCCGGCATCTGTAACCTGATGTAACACACTCCCCGCCATCTTTAACCTGATGTAACACACTCCCCGCCATCTGTAACCTGATGTAACACACTCCCCGCCATCTGTAATCTGATGTAACACACTCCCCGCCATCTGTAATCTGATGTAACACACTCCCCGCCATCTGTACTCTGATGTAACACACTCCCTGCCATCTGTAATCTGATGTAACACACTCCCCGCTATCTGTAATCTGATTTAACACACTCCCCGCCATCTGTACTCTGATGTAACACACTCCCCGCTCCCTGTAATCTGATGTAACACACTCCCCGCTGTCTGTAATCTGATGTAACACACTCCCCGCCATCTGTAATCTGATGTAACACACACCCCGCTATCTGTAATCTGATGTAACACACTCCCCGCTATCTGTAATCTGATGTAACACACTCCCCGCTATCTGTAATCTGATGTAACACACTCCCCGCCATCTGTAATCTGATGTAACACACACTCCGCCATCTGTAATCTGATGTAACACACTCCCCGCCATCTGTAACCTGATGTAACACACTCCCCGCCATCTGTAATCTGATGTTACACACTCCCCGCTATCTGTAATCTGATGTAACACACTCCCCGCCATCTATAATCTGATGTAACACACTCCCCGCCATCTTTAACCTGATGTAACACACTCCCCGCCATCTGTAACCTGATGTAACACACTCCCCGCCATCTGTAATCTGATGTAACACACTCCCCGCCGTCTGTAATCTGATGTAACACATTCCCCGCCATCTCCCTGCCATCTGTAATCTGATGTAACATACTCCCCGCTATCTGTAATCTGATGTAACACACTCCCCGCCATCTGTAATCTGATGTAACACACTCCCCGCCATCTGTTATCTGATGTAACACACTCCCCGCCATCTTTAACCTGATGTAACACACTCCCCGCTATCTGTAATCTGATGTAACACACTCCCCGCTATCCGTAATCTGATGTAACTCACTCCGCGCTACCTGTAATCTGATGTAACACACTCCCCGCTACCTGTAATCTGTTGTAACACACTCCCCGCCATCTGTAACCTGATGTAACACACTCCTCGCTATCTGTAATCTGATATTACATAGAATTTGCAGCGCAGAAACAGGCCATTCACCCCAACAGGTCTATACTGGTGTTTATGCTCCTCATGGGCATCCTCTCATACTACTACATCTAACCCTATCAGCTGAAGATTGTTGGGCCTAGGACACTCCCCTGAGGAACTCCTGCGGTAATGTCCTGGGGCTAACATGATTTGCCTCCAACAACCACAACCATCTTACTTTCTGCTAGATATGATTTCAGCCAGTGGTGTGTTTTCCCCGATTCCCATTGACTTCAATTGTACTGGGGCTCCTTGATGCCACACTCGGTCAAATGCTGCCTTGATGTCAAGGGCAGTCACTCTCACCTCAACTCTAGAATTCAGCTCTTTTATCCATGTTTGGAACAAGGCTGTAATGAGGTCTGGAGCCGAGTGGTCCTGGCGGAACCCAAACTGAGCATCAGTGAGCAGGTTATTGGTGAGTAAGTGCCACTTAATAGCACTGTTGACGACACCTGCCATCACTTTGCTGAAGATTGAGCATAGACTGATGGGGCGGTGATTGGCTGGATTGGATTTGTCCTGCTTTTTGAGGACAGGACATACCCGGGCGATTTTCCACTGTGTCGGGTAGATGCCAGTGTTATAGCTGCACTCTAAGGGAATCAAGGGATATAGGGATCTGGCGGGAAAATGGAATTGAGGTCAAAGATCAGCCATGATCTTATTAAATGGCGGAGCAGGCTCAAAGGGTAATATGGCCTACTCCTGCTCTTATTTCTTATGTTCTTATGTACTGGAACAGCTTGGCTAGAGGCGCGGCTAGTTCTGGAGCACAAGTCTTCAGCCCGACAGCCGGGATGTTGTCGGGGCCCAGAGCTATTGCTGTATCCAGTGCGTTCAGCTGTTTCTTGATATCACGTGGAGTGAATCGAATTGGCTGAAAACTGGCTTCTGTGGTGGTGGGGACCTCAGGAGGAGGCCGAGATGAATCATCCACTTGACACTTCTGGCTGAAGATGGTTGCAAATGCTTCAGCTTGTCTTTTTCACTCATGTGCTAGGCTCCACCATCATTGAGGATGGGAGATATTCATGGAGCCACCTCCTCCCATTAGTTGTTTAATCCATCACCATTCACGACTGGATTTGGCAGGACTGCAGAGCTTTGATCTGATCCATTGGTTGTGAGATTGCTTAGCTCTGTCTATAGCATGCTGCTTCCGCTGATTAGCATTCATGTAGTCCTGTGTTGTAGCTTCCCCAGGTTGGCACCTCATTTTTAGGTACGCCTGGTGCTGCTCCTGGCATGCTCTTCTACACTCCTCTTTGAAGCAGGGTTGGTCCCCTGGCTTGATGGTAATGGTAGAGTGAGGGATATGCCGGGCCATGAGGTTACAGATTGTGGTGGAATACAATTCTGCTGCTGCTGATGGTCCACAGCACCTCGTGGATGCCCAGTTTTGAGCTGCTAGATCTGTTCTGAATCTATCCCATTTAGCACGGTGGTAGTGCCACATAACACAATGGAGGGTGTCCTCAGTGTGAAGGCGGGTCTTTGTCTCCACAGGATGACAAAGATGGTCACTGCTACCAATACTGTCGTGGACAGATGCATCTGCGACAGGTAGATTGGCGAGGACAAGGTCAAATAGTTTTTTCCCTTGTGTTCGTTCTCTCACCACCAGCCACAGTCCTAGCCTGGCAGCTATGTCCTTCAAGACTTGGCCAGCTCAGTCAGTAGTGGTGCTACCGAGCCACTCTTGGTGATGGACATTGAAGTCACCCAGCCTGAGTACATTCTGTGCCCTTGCTACTCTCAGTGCTTCTTCCAAGTGGTGTTCAACATGGAGGTGTACTGATTCATCAGCTGGTGGAGGGCGGTAGGTGGTAATCAGCAGGAGTTTTCCTTGCCCATGTTTGACCTGATGCCTCACCCGATTTTAACCCAACCCACCTGCGGGCACAGTCTGATGCCCAGTCTACACCTTGCCCACTTTTACTCTTTATTGACTTCAATGGAGCCTAAATTCGAATGGGGTGTAAAACTGGCTACGGACCCCAACAGCCCCATCCCCGCTGGGTGGGTCAGGTTATAATCAGGGCTTTAAGTGTTGGCTTGGCATTGGAGAGTGGTCGAGGCCAACCCTGTCTCAGCAGGTATCTGCACACAGGCATTTTCCAGCAGGAATCACTGGATAGCGAGCCGTCGCAGAAACCCTGACTGATTATTGCCCTCCCTGAGCCAGGAATCCTGGAGCCTCTCTCAGCAGCCTGAATTCAGGCCCTAGTTGAGCTAAAGTAGAACGTGCCGGGGTCAAAGTTCATGTCTCACTCACTGCTCCATTGGAGAAGCTAAACAGTGTTGCTAATAACGGAAAGGTACTGAACCTGTGCAGAGCAGCACGGCAGCGATGTATATGTGTGGGCCGAGTACAGTGCTGGACAGGCCCAAGGGAAATTATTCTTTAAACTGTGGTTGATGAAACAAGCAAGCAGATTCTAAAGAAAGCATGGAAAGATATTGCAGTGTAAGCGATCAGACTAGTTTTGGTTGCACTCTGAGGATTCAACGGGCCATTCATTATGAGATGTGTGAGCTGAGGAGACACCTTGTGGGAAGTCTGGAGTTTAACAGAATGAATAGTGTCCTGCTCCTTCACCGCTGATACTCCTGTCCTCTGCTGGAGAATTAGAAAATGTAGACTGTGTCTGAACTATAACTAGGGCGGTAGACATGGCTTTAAGCTAACAAAGGCGGAGTGGGAGGATTCAGGAAAGGGTAAATTCAAAAGCAGTAAGAGAAAGGGCAAGGCTGTAGAGCAGAGCAGTGATCTGGGTAAAGAAAAGCAGAGAGGGTCAGGAAGGGACAGAGAGATTAATAAAGGCATTAGGGCACCAGTGACTAAAGTGACATCAGGAAAAAATAGAAAAAAGTTAAAGCTAAAGCTATTATATCTGATTGCATGAAGCATTCGCAACAAAATAGATGAATTAATAGCACGGGTAGAAATAAATGGGTTTGATTTAATAGCCATTACAGAGACGCGGTTGCAGAGTGACCAAGGTTGGGAACTAAATATTCCAGGATATTTGACTTTTAGAAGAGATAGGCAGAATGGAAAAGGAGGCAGGGTAGCCCTGATAATAAAGGAGGGGATAAAGACAGCAGAGAGAAAGGATCTTGGCTCAGAAAAACAAAATGTAGAATCAGTTTGGGTGGAGCTAAGAAACAACAAAGGGCAGAAAACACTAGTGGGAGTGGTTTATAGGCCCCCTAACAATAGTTGCAGTGGCGGGCAGAGTATAAATTAGGAAATTAGGGATGCATGTAACAAGGATAATACAGTAATCATGGGGGACTTTAACTTTCTTATAGACTCGGCAAACCAAATTTGCAGAAATAGTGCAGAGGAAGAGTTCATGGAATGCATTCAAGATAGTTTTCTAGATCAGTATTTTGAGGAGCCAATGAGGGCTTTGCCTATTTTAGATCTAGTATTGTGCAATGAGACAGGGTCAATTATCCTTGTAGTAGAGGAGCCTCTGGGGAGCAGTGATCACAATATGATAAAATGTTATATTGAGCTTGAGAGTGATATGAGCTAAGTCTGAAATTAGGGACCTAAATCTGAACAAAGCAAACTACATAGGTATGAGAGGCGAGTTGGCTAAGGTAGGTTGGGCAACTAGATTAAAAGATAGAAAAGCAATGGCAAACATTTAAAGAAATAATTCATAATTCACAATGAATATATATTCCCTTAAGGAATAAAAACACCTTGTGGCTAACAAGAGAAATTAAAGATAGTATTATGTTAAAGGAAGAGGCCTATAATGTTGCCAAAAAGAGTAGTAAGCCTCAGGATTGGGAGGATTTTAGAATTCAGCAAAGGAGGACCAAGACATTGATAAAGAAAGGGAAAATAGAATGAGAGTAAACTAGCGAGAGACATAAAAACAGACTGTAAAAGCTTCTATAGGTATGTAAAAATGAAAAGATTAGCAAAAGTAAACATGGGTCCCTTACAGGCTGAGACAGGAGAAATTATAATTTGGGTTGGCAGGCATTAACTAGTGGGGTCCCGCAAGGATCAGTGCTTGGGCCTCAGCTATTTGCAATCTATATCAATGATTTAGATGAGGGGACCGAGTGCAACATATCCAAGTTTGTTGACGATATAAAGCTAGGTGGGAAAGTAACCAATGAGGAGGATGCAAGGAGGCTTCAAGGGGATATAGACCAGTTAAGTGAGTGGGCAATAATATGGCAGATGGAATATAATGTGGAGAAATGTGAAGTTATCCACTTTGGTAGGTAAAATAGAAAAGCAGAGTATTTTTTAAATGGTGAGAGATTGGGAAATGTTGGTGTTCAGAGGGACCTGGGTGTCCTTGTACACGAATCACTGAAAGTTAACATGCAGGTACAGCAAGCAATTAGGAAAGCAAATGGTATGTTGGCCTTTATTACAAGAGGATTTGAGTATAAGAGTAAAGGGCCTAGAAATTGAGTTCGCGCTGCGCCAGGGCTTTAGCGCCGGAAGTTAGCGCTGGCGCTAAGTCCCTTTGCGCGCGCCAAAAATTCAGTAGCGCCGCGCCCAAACGGCTGCCGGCGCTACTGAAGGGTTTTAGCGCCTGAAAACTGGCGCAACGCGCCGCATTGCGGCGCTATTCCGGCGCTGCGGCGCCCGCTGCGGTGCGGCAGGCTCGGGAAGTGCAGGCCTCCTCCTTCCGTTAAGGAGGAGCTGCCTGCACCCGGCCGCGGCCCGCGCAAATCTCTTCAAAAATGAGCCCGGCACCTCGGACAAGTGCTGGGCTTGCATCTGTTCCGGGGGGGGGGGGAGAAGTCCGGGGAGGGAGCTGCGGGCAGGCGGCCGGCGGGAAAGCGGCCGGCCGCCGCGCCTCCTTAAAGCGCCGGCGCAGACTCCGGCAACACTCGTTTGCCGGAGTCTTAGTTGCGGCTGCCACTGGCGAGGCGGCCGCAACTGAATTTCGGCTTGGGGCCGGGTTACCACGGCAACCGGGACGCTGCGCATACCGATGACGTCATCGGTGCCGGCGCAGCGCTACCGGTCTACCGCCGCGGAAGGGCCCCAGGCAATTTAGGAACCGGCGCCAATTGCAGCGCTAGGCCCTCTAGCTCCGCAAAATCGGTGCTAAGGGCACTGAATTTCTAGGCCAAGACGTCTTACTGCAATTATATAGGACCCTGGTGAGACCACACCTGGAGTATTGTGTATAGTTTTGGTCTCCTTACCTAAGGAAGAATATACTTGCCTTGGAGGGAGTGCAACGAAGGTTCACCAGACTGGTTCCTGGGATGGGGGGATTGTCCTATGAGGAGAGATTGAGTAGACTAGGCCTATATTCCCTAGAGTTTAGAAGAATAAGAGATAATCTCATGGAAATGTATAAAATTCTTAGAGCGCTTGACAGGATAGAGACTGGAAGGATGTTTCCCCTGGCTGGGGAGTCTAGAACCAGGGGTCACAGTCTCAGAGTAAGGGGCTGGCCATTTAGGACTGAGATGAGGAGAAATTTCTTCACTTAAAGGGTGGTGAATCTCTACCCCAGAGAGCTGTGGATGCTCCGTCATTGAGTATATTCAAAACAGAGATCAATAGATTTTTGGATACCAAGGAAATCAAAGGATATGAGGATAGTGCAGGAAAGTAGAGTTGAGGTCGATGATCAGCCATGATCTCATTGAATGGCAGAGCAGGCTCGAGGGGCCGAATGGCCGACTCCTGCTCCTGTTTCTTACGTTCTTATCTCAGAGGGTTGTAGGGCTGGGGGAGGTCGCACTAAGATGTGATTTTATAGATAACTCTTAAATACCTTGGCCAGAATTTTCTGGGGTCCGTGTGAGCGCAATTGGAGGCGGGTCGGGTGGGAAATTTGAAAAAGTCTGAGCAGGTCGGGAACCCGCCATCATCCCGCCCCCACGCACCTTTACCTCGGGCGCGTTTGCCGGTGCGGCAGCGACCCGACTGGCAGAGGCAGGCGACCTAATTGAAATAATTATCAGCTTGTTGTCAAAGATTTAAGCATCTTTTTTCCCCTTCCTTTCAAATTTCCCCGGCTGCCCACGGGATTCACACAGCTTAGGAACCACATCTGTCAGCCTGAGGCAGGAGTTGAGTGGCCATTGCGCCAGCTGATTAGTTGACAGCATCAAATGTAGTATAAAAGCTCTGACCTCACAGCTGATCACTTTCCTCAGGCAGAAGCTGTTGCTGACTGGATTCCCAGCACAGATTTACCTTTCTAGAGGGTGCAAGTGTTGCCAGCAAAGTCAGGATCCACTTTCACCTCATTGGAAGAACCTATCACACCAATGACAGATTGCTTCTGTCAACTCTACTTGACCTACCATCTATTCCATCAGCATGGGTGCCGTTTATACTGTCTCACCTTGGTCCTCAGAATCCCACCACTATCAGCCCCAACACCAGCAGCACCAGGCACACCAGCAGCACCAACAACAACACCACCAACCTTCTCCTCAACCACCTGATGCTGCATAGGACAGAGGGCATCAGCACCCAAGCACATTGCTGCCCGGGATGCCAGGGATGGCCTCACCATGGCCAGATTTATTTAACTTTATGCTGTATACACATATGGCTGCCACATGCTGCACCAGGTTGACACCACCCCACAACAACACCATAAATCTGGTGTGGTATAGTGGTGGCACGGTGGCATAGTGGTTAGCACTGTTGCCTCATAGCGCCAGAGACCCGGGTTCAAATTTGGCCTCGGGCAGCTGTCTGTGTGGAGTTTGCACATTCTCCCTGTGTTTGCGTGGGTTTCCTCCGGGTGCTCCGGTTTCCTCCCACAGTCCAAAGATGTGCTGGTTAGGTTGATTTGGCTATTATAAATTGACCCTTAGTGTTAGGGGATTAAATACGTGGGGTTACGGGGATAGGGTGGGATATGTGTCGGTGCAGGCTCGATGGGCCGAAATGGCCTCTATCTGCACTGTAGATTCTGTGATTCTGTGATAAACCATCCTTACAATGCCCAAGCCATTCCTTTCACACTCATCACCATTGCTGGAGGTACCGTTATGTCTCACCATTCACTGCAACTCACTAAGCCACTTCCAAAGGTGCACACAAATTTCTCCAAGACCACAAAGTGGTGAAAATAAAGATTTTTATGGTTGAATTCACATTGATGGAAACTTAACATTAACATTGAATAAAATACCCAAATGGCTACCCTTGTGAATCTACTTCTGTGTCATCTTTCTCTTACACGTGCTTCTATGAGGAGCTACCCCTGTGGCTTCAGCAGAGGTAGAGGCAGCCTGCTCACTTCATGCTGCGACTGCTTAGACATTTTTGGCGGACATCCTCTGGGTTTTGGAGCCTCAGATAACTCCACCAATGTCTGCTCCTCCTGTGACTGTGCAGGGGCAGACTCAGCCATCACTGTCCGAGGAGGCATGTGGGGCTCTGACTGAGGGGGTGGCAATGGGGAAGAAGTATGAGCACTTTGAGAGGAGCCCCCACTTCCATGTCCCCTCTCTCCATTATCCCTCTCATGGGCCACCCGCACATCCCAGCTAGCAAGGAGCTGGAGAGCACCTTGCTGCACAGCAGTGGGGCCATGAGGACCCACATCTATGCTGACATCCCTCGTAGAGAGGAGGTCTATGAGCTTCTGTATAGAAGCGATCTGTTACATAGTTTCAGAATAAAGGGTTGCACTTTTAGAACTTAGATGAGGAGGAATTTCTTCTCTCAAAGGGTCGTAAATCTGTGGAATTCTCTGCCTCAGAGAGCCATGGAGGCTGGGTCATTAAATACATTTAAGGTGGAGATAGACAGATTTTTGCAAGATAAGGGAGTGAAGGGTTATGGAGAGCCGGCTGGGAAGTGGCTTTGAGCCCAAGATCAGCTATGATCTTATTGAATGGCGGAGCAGGCTCGAGCGGCCAAGTGGCCTGTTCCTGATCCTATTTCTTATGTTCTGCCACCTGCCCTCCATAGAGACCATGTGCTCCTGTGAGTGGCACATCAGCTGCTCCATGCAGGTGGCCATCCATTCCATGGAAGAGCACATCGTCGCCATCGCCTGCGACACGGTGGTGCTCATGTTGGAGATGGACTCCTCCATTCTCTGAACATTTACAGATATCGCAGCCACAAAACCTGTCAGAGCCCCCTGCACTTCTTCCTGCAGTTCCAGGATCGCCCTCTTTCTGGATGGCCCCCCGAGGCTCAGCATCTGCATGCAGCTAAGCAGAGCTGGGAGCGTCCTGCGCCCTCCGGCGAGGACTCTCCACTGCTGTCCCTGTCTCCACCATCTTCTCTTGCTCACTTGTGAGTTGTGGGACACCAGGTGATATCACAGAAATCACAGAAACCCCACAATGCAGATAGAGGCCATTTCGGCCCATCGAGCCTGCACCGACACATATCCCACCCGATCCCCGTAACCCCACGTATTTAATCCCCCTAACACTAAGGGTCAATTTATTGTAGCCAATCAACCTAACCCGCACATCTTTGGACTGTGGGAGGAAACCGGAGCACCCGGAGGAAACCCACGCAAACACGGGGAGAATGTGCAAACTCCACACAGACAGTCACCCGAGGCCGGATTCGAACCCGGGTCCCTGGCGCTGTGAGGCAACAGTGCTAACCACTATGCCACCGTAACACTACTCTATCTTGTGTGAGACCCACTGAGGTGTGCGTATCTGCGCTGGTGCTGGGTGCGCTTATGTCTGGTGACAGTGCGCCCTCAGGGGCTGGAGGTTCCTCTGAGGAGTCATCTTCCTCTTCCTCCTGGACAGCGGGGGGAGGGGGGGCTCTTAATGGGCCTGTGGGAGAGTAAAGAGATGAGTTAGATATGACATTTGAAGAATGGGTACAGGTACCATTATGCAGATGATGACCATTTAATGGCTGCTGACATCAGTCCCCATATGAGCGACTGTTGTATGCCATGTAGTTGTATGAGATGTAATCCTGTCACCAGGTTGCTAAGATGTCTCCCTCTCTCCGTCTCCCACATCCAGCTGCTCGTCCACTCCCGATACCTCCAACATAGCCACCTCTGCTGTTGTGAGGGTGGCAAATGATGGCTTTCCACCTCCGGTTCTCTCCCTCTCCCTCTTATTGTGGGCTGTCTTTTCCTTCAAGGAGGGAAAGAAGAGAAGGTTGAGTTAGAGTGATGGAATGAGTGCAACGAATGGATGGGTTACATTTTTAGAGGGAGACTATGAGGGAGTGGGGTGGCAATGTCAAAGTGTCAATGCCAAGTGGCCTCCTTGTGTGTTGTTAGTTGGTATGATTGCATTAGGATGAGGGTGAGTGTGAGGGTGGCTAGTGAGATGGGGAAGTGATAATGTAGATAGATAGCGAGTGATGGGTGGAGGTGCAAGGTAAGTTGGTGTGAGTAAGGATGTGCAGGAGTAGGGTTGGGAAGGCAGAGTGATGGGATGTGATGGGTGGCACAGCAGGATGAGGCTGAGTGTGGCTTTGTCCTCACCTTTCCTGATCTAATGAGATCATTGAAACGTTTGCGGCACTGCACCCAGATCCTCCTGACCACATCCCTGCTGTTGACCTCCTCTGCAATTTGAAGTCAGGATCTTTTTGTCTTCTGGGGAGGTGTCTTCCACCCATTGGAAGGGAAGAGGACCTCCCTGCGTGCTCTCACTCCCTTCACAAGCACATGGAGGGAGTCATTGGAGAACCTGGGTGCAGCCCGCCCGCACCATTTAATTGGGCCGGGTAACGCAGAGGGCGGGCTTAATAGGCCCCATTGATGCAAAGTCGATTTCTGGAGCGGGGTGGAAGCAGCAACGGGGTCGCGACCCGCCATGGCGCCTACCCGCGCCCGACCCAACCCGCCCAGGTAAGGAAAATTCCGGCCCTTGTGTTTTCCTCTCTTGTCTTATCCCTTCTTGCAAACATTGCGACCAGTTTGACGATCTTCCATTAGCTCACTCAGAGATTAGCTCCGGTCATGCATACACCTGTTCACTGGTTCTTGTGGCATGTTGGGATTTTCCATCGTTGATTCTCAGATTCTGAAGCAATGGGTTGTCATTTTCTAACGGGACAAACCACACAGTCCACGTGTTGAAGAGCAGATTGTCTCTGAAGCTTGCAATTTGAAAACCTGTTTGACTGAGTGTGCAGGATTGCTGAATGTGTTTGGGAGAGGGGCTGGTTTGTTTCTTTGTTACAGGCGGCTGAAACCTTATCAGGGGCCCATTTTCCACTCACCGCGCCGCCTGCTCGCACACTAGACAGGGAAGGCCCAGAGTGTGCTCCTCATCACCTGACCTGAACCTCCTGGGCTCAGGTTCATTACCTGAGGCCCAGCACACCCCAGGGACAGGCCTGACCCCTGGCAGGGCCTAGTGCCTGCACACAGGGTGGAAATCCAGTCACAGATCCAGGCCTGGCAATGTCTCAAGCAGTAATGATCGCTGAAGCAGGTCTTCTGGTGTCTGTCAAATAACAGCAGTGAGAAGGTCTGAACCAAGATGATCTGTGCAGGCACCCATACGAAAGGGCTGCTAATTTTTGGGGTCCTCCGTGCCCCTTCACCCCCCAATCTGAGCAGCGAGGGGCAAGCATTACATCAACGTCTTCATAATAGGCCCACCAGGTGATCACACGGGAATGGGTATTCATTTTCTAATGAAGTGGGAAGTGTCCTTATGTCCCTCCCACCTCATTTAGATGCTGTGCCTACTATGGTCAAACACGCCACTCCCTCCCCAAATCAGAGGAAATGGCTGCGATAGTCTGTATTGTCATGGTCACGGTCGCGGTCGCGGTCGTGGTCATGGTCACGGTCGCGGTCACGGTCACGGTCGCGGTCACGGTTGCGGTCACAGACACGGTCACGGTCATGGTCACAGACACGGCCACAGACACGGTCACGGTCACGGTCACAGACACGGTCACAGACACGGTGGCACCCACTGAAGTGTCTGTGGTTCGGTGACATCGCCGTGCCTCTGGTGCCGCCTGGTGGACTGTATGCGGCACTACCTCCCCATAGCATCATGCACTGTTGGGGTTGCAAAGTTCATCAGGCTGTGTTGTTAAAGGAAAGTCTCAGCCTCAGGTTTATTAACCCACTGTTTCTGTATTGCACAGCCCCCGAATGATGTGAACTGGAGTCAGGGTGACTCCGCCAGCACAGAATGCCAGCCTGCTGGCGTGGAGCGCTGCCCTCTACCCAAAGAGTCTGCGACTGGGAGACTATCTCAGTGTTACAGTGCCGAGAAGAGTCTCCATGGACATCAAGGAGACTATCTGCAGGTTCACCTGCTCGCTAGCGAGTTGAGGGCAGGGTAGGGTCAGATTTTGGTGTCTTTTATGGCCAATGGGCAAGGGGGGATATTTTTCGGGATGGGAGGCCTTTGGATAGGAACTTGCCAAACCAAACATAACTACTTGGAAAGGTCTCTTTCTCAAATCGGAATTTCACAACAAGGTTGAAACAGAAACATTGCTTCCATTAATCTAACAATTCAAATGTCACAAATGAAAAGAACAAGCAGTCTTGTCCGTACTTTTACGAGATTCATCACCATGCCAACCAAAGCAATGTTGAGGCTAGGGATCCCAAACCTGGATAGGTCTGGCTGCTTCCTCTGGAACGGCCAGTCAGAGTGTCAGGGATCAGGGTGATTGCTGCACGTGGCGATATCCCACAAGGAATATACCCGGGGCGGGCGGAGATGGAGGACCATCAGCCTCATGGGGGCTGAGACATGCAGCACAGAGGAGCGTGCTGAGGAAGAACATCGGCAACTGCCAGAGCCAGGAGGCAGCAGCTGATCGATGAGCCCCTCACATCAGGACCGCCACCCCCCCTCCCCCCACCGCCCAACCCTCCCTCCGCATTAACAGTCCTGCCAACCAGTCCCGGCTAAGATGCACCCTCCACACCACAAGCAGCAACTACTGCATAATGTAAACAGATCGTGGATCGCAGCTCCGAGTCCAGTCCGGAAACAAGCTGCACAGAGTACAAAGCAAGTGCCACCATGTTTATTGGCCTCCCTTGCCTGCTGCTGAGAGTGATGGTGGCTGATTGCAGTGGTCCCCCCAGAGAAACCTGCGCTCCCTCCAATTCTGACCTCTTGCGCATCCCCGATTTTAATCGTTCCACCATTGGCGGCCGTGCCTTCAGCTACTGGGGCCCTAAGCTTTGGAATTCCTTCCCTAAACCTCTCCGCCGCTCTGTCTTCCTTAATACCTACCTATTTTATCAAGCGTTTGGTCATCTGCCCTAATATCTTCTTATGTGGCTCGGTGTCATTTTGTCAGATAACGCTCCTGTGAAGCACCTTGGGACATTTTCCTAGGTTAAAGGCGCTGTATCAATGCAAGTTGTGGTTGTTGTTGTCTAGGTGCTCCCCCAGTGGCTGGAGCGGGGAGGTGGCGGGCTGCTGAGTTTCAGTCTTGAATCGGCAGTCGTCATTAACCATTGTGAGCACGGGCATCAGGCTGCTCCACTCTGGCAGCTGCCAGGCCGGCATGGCTCTCGCAGAAGCAGAGGGAAGCGCAAGGATGCGGAGGTGTTGTTATCCACAGTGGCAGCAGCATCATCCCTGCCCATTGCAGGCCTACTCCCTCTGCTGGGCTCTGCCCCTGACACTCACTCACAGAAGAGGGGTAACTATTGGGCTCAGACCGCGGGTGTCGGTGGGAGGCGCGAGCGGGAAGCTTAAAAAGGCCTCAGAGACCCAGGTAAGGCCTCAGACCATGGGTGTCGACGGGAGGCGCGAGCGGGAAGCTTAAAAAGGCTTCAGAGATCCAGGTAAGGCCTCAGACCGCGGGTGTCGGCGGGAGGCGCGAGCGGGAAGCTTAAAAAGGCTTCAGAGACCCAGGTAAGGCCTCAGACCGCGGGTGTCGGCGGGAGGCGCGAGCGGGAAGCTTAGAAAGGCTTCAGAGACCCAGGTAAGGCCTCAGACCGCGGGTGTCGGCGGGAGGCGCGAGCGGGAAGCTTAAAAAGGCTTCAGAGACCCAGGTAAGGCCTCAGACCGCGGGTGTCGGCGGGAGGCGCGAGCGGGAAGCTTAAAAAGGCTTCAGAGACCCAGGTAAGGCCTCAGACCGCGGGTGTCGGCAGGAGGCACGAGAAGGCGTCAGAGACCCAGGTAAGGCACACCAGTTTCCGAAGTCAGAGGGAAGGAGAGAGGTAAAAAGTAATCCAAGTGTGACGTCACCAGAAAGCGGGTAAGTGATTGGTTAGTAAGTATTTACTCATTCTCCTTCTTCACAAAACTTAAATTCTGTGGTTTATAGTTTCTAGGGTCTCTGTGGTGTAGCGGGGACTGCTGGCAGGCAAGCGCCCTTGAGTGTATCATTAAATTGGTGGTATTGATTTAATTTAAATTAATTAAAGGGTAAGTCATGTCAGGACAGCCCAGCTCCGTGTTATGCTCCTCTTGCTCTATGTGGGAATTCAGGGACACTGCCTGTGTCCCTGATGACCATGTGTGCTAGAAATGCATCCAGCTGCAGCTACTAGCAGACCGCATTGCAGCGCTGGAGCTCCGGATGGATGGGCTTTGGAGCATTCACAATGCTGAGAGGGTCATGGATAACACGTTTACTGAGTTGGTCACACCGCAGGTAAGGGATGCACAGGCAGAAGGGAAATGGGTGACCATCAGGCAGAGTAGTAGAGGCAGGCAGGTAGTGCAGGGGACCCCTGTGGCCATCCCCCTCTCAAACAGGTATAACGATTTGGATACTGTTGAGGGGGATGACTCACCAGAGGAAGGCAGCAGCAGCCAACTTCCTGGCACCAGGGTTGCTTCTGCTGCTCAGGAAGGGAGGAAAAAGAGTGCGAGAGCAATAGTGGTAGGGGATTCCATCGTAAGTAGAACAGATATGCATTTCTGTGGCCGTAGACGTGACTCCAGGATGGTTTGTTGCCTCCCTGGTGCCAGGGTCAAGGATGTCACTGAACGGCTGCAGGGCATTCTGAAGGGGGAGGGTGAACAGTCAGAGGTCGTGGTTCACATTGGGACCAATGACATGGGTAGGAAGAGGGATGAGGTCCTGCAGCAAGAATTTAGGGAGCTAGGTAGCAGATTAAAGAGCAGGACCTCAAAGGTTGTAATCTCTGGATTACTCCTGGTGCCGCGTGCTAGTGAGTATAGGAATAGGAGGATAGAGCAGATGAATGCGTGGCTAAAGAGTTGGTGCAGCAGGGGGGGCTTTAGTTTCCTGGATCACTGGGCCTGCTTCTGGGGAAGGTGGGACTTGTACAAGTCGGACGGGTTGCACCTGAACCAGGACGGGACAAATATCCTTGCGGGGAGGTTTGCTAGCACTGTTCGGGGGGGTTTAAACTAAAATGGCAGGGGGTTGGGAACCTGAGCAGGGAGATAGAGGAAAGGGAAACAGGGATAAAAGCAAAAGATAGGAAGGAGAAAAACAGAAGTGGCAGTCAGAGAAATCAACGGTTTAAATCAAACGTGGCCACAGTAAATAATAATTCTAATAGGTCTAAGAGCATTAAAAAAACAAGCCTGAAGGCTTTGTGTCTTAATGCGAGGAGCATTTGTAATAAGGTGGACGAATTGGCTGCGCAAATAGAGGTAAACAAATATGATTTGGTTGGGATTACGGAAACGTGGCTCAAGGATGGCCAAGACTGGGAACTCAACATCCAGGGGTATTCGATATTCAGGAAAGATAGGCAAAAAGGAAAGGGAGGTGGGGTAGCATTACTGGTTAAAGAAGGGATTAATACAATTGTAATGAAGGATATTAGCTCTGATGATGTGGAATCTGTATGGGTAGAATTGAGAAATACTAAGGGGAAAAAAACATTAGTGGGAGTGGTATATAGACCTCCCAACAGTAAGGCGGAGGTTGGGGATGGCATTAAAGGGGAAATTAAAGAAGCGTGCAATAAGAGCACGGCAGTCATCATGGGTGACTTTAATCTACATATAGATTGGGCTAACCAAATTAGTAACAATACTATGGAGGAGTAATTCCTGGAGTGTTTACGGGATGGTTTCCTGGACCAATATGTCGAGGAACCAACCAGAGATCAGGCCATCTTAGACTGGGTATTATGTAATGAGAAATGATTAATTAGCAATCTTGTTGTACAAGGCCCCTTGGGTCGGAGCGATCATAATATGATCGAATTCTTCATTAAGATGGAGAATGAAGTGGTTGACTCAGAGACTAGGGTCCTCAATTTAAATAAAGGAAACTACGATGGTCTGAGGAGCGAGTTGGGTAGGATTGATTGGGGAATGTCACTCAAAAGGTTGACGGTGGATAGGCAATGGCAAACATTCAAAGACCAAATGGATGAGGTACAGAATTTGTTCATCACAGTTTGGCATAAAAATAAAACAAGAAAGGTGACTCAACCGTGGCTAACAAGGGATATTAGGGATAGCATAAGCTCCAAGGAGAGGACATATAAATTGGCCAGAAAAAGCAATAATCCTGAGGATTGGGAGCAGTTTAGGATTCAACAAAGGAGGACAAAGGGATTAATTAAGAAAGGGAAAATAGAATATGAGAGTAAGCTTGCAGGGAACATAAAAACTGACTGTAAAAGCTTTTATAGATATGTGAAGAGAAAAAGATTGGTGAAGTCAAGCGTAGGTCCCTTGCAGTCAGAATCAGGCGAATTTATAATGGGAAACAAAGAAATGGCAGACCAACTAAATTCATACTTTGGTTCTGTCTTCACAAAGGAGGACACAAATAGCCTCCCAGAGATGCCGGGGAACATAGGGTCTGATGAAAGGGTGGAACTGAAAGAAATCAGTATTTGTAGGGAAATGGTGTTAGGAAAATTGATGGGACTGAAGGCCGATAAATCCCCAGGGCCTGATAATTTACATCCCAGAGGACTTAAGGAAGTGGCCCTAGAAATAGTAAATGCATTGCTGGTCATCTTCCAGAACTCGATAGACACTGGAACAGTACCGATGGATTGGAGGGTAGCTAATGTTACTCCACTATTCAAAAATGGTGGTAGAGAAAAAGCGGGGAATTATAGACCGGTAAGCCTGACATCGGTAGTGGGGAAAATGCTAGAGTCTATTATAAAAGATGTAATAGCAGAGCACTTGGAAAGCAGTGACAGGATCAGACAAAGTCAACATGGATTTACAAAAGGTAAATCATGCTTGACTAATCTACTGGAATTTTTTGAGGATGTAACTGGTAAAATAGATAAGGAAGAACCAGTGGATGTGGTGTATTTGGACTTTCAGAAGGCTTTTGATAAGGTCCCACATAAGAGATTAGTGTGCAAAATTAAGGCACATGGGATTGGGGGCAAGGTATTGACTTGGATAGAGAACTGGTTGGCAGACAGAAAGCAATGAGTTGGAATAAACGAGTCATTTTCCGAGTGGCAAGCAGTGACTAGTGGGGTACCGCAAGGATCCCTAGGACCCCAGCTGTTCACAATATATATTAATGATCTGGACGAGGGAATTGGATGTAATATCTCCAAATTTGCAGACGACACAAAGCTGGGTGGGAGGGTAAGCTGTGAGGAGGATGTCGTGAAACTCCAGTATGATCTGGACAGGATGGGTGATTGGGCAGAAACATGGCAAATGCACTGTAATGTGGATAAATGTGAGGTTATCCACTTTGGTGGCAAAAACAGGAAGGCAGACTATTATTTGAACGGCAATAGATTGGGAGAAGGGGAAGTTTAAAGAGACCTGGGTGTTCTTGTGCACCAGTCGCTGATGGTAAGCATGCAGGTGCAGCAGGCGGTTAAGAAGGCAAATGGTATGTTGGCCTTCGTAGCAAGAGGGTTCGAGTACAGGAACAAGGATGTCTTGCTACAGTTGTACAGGGCCTTGGTGAGACCGCACTTTGAGTATTGTGTGCAGTTTTGGTCGCCTTACCTGAGGAAGGACGTACTTGCCATGGAAGGAGTGCAACGAAGATTCACCAGGCTGATACCTGGGATGGCAGGAATGACATATGAGGAGAGATTGTGTCGATTGGGCTTATACTCACTGGAGTTTAGAAGATTGAGAGGGGATCTCATCGAAACCTATAAAATTCTGTCAGGCCTGGACAGACTAGATGCAGGAAGGATGTTTCTGATGGCCGGGGAGTCCAGAACCAGGGGTCATAGTCTAAGGATAAGGGGTAAGCCATTTAGGACTGAAATGAGGAGGAATTTCTTCACCCAGAGAGTGGTGAACCTATGGAATTCTCTGCCACAGAGGGCGGTGGAGGCCAGTTCATTAAATATATTCAAGAAAGAGTTGGATATATTTCTTAAGGCTAAAGGGATCAAGGGGTATGGGGAGAAGGCAGGGACAGGGTACTGAATTTGGGTGATCAGCCATGATCTCATTGAATGGCGGAGCAGGCTCGAAGGGCCAAATGGCCTACTCCTGCTCCTATCTTCTATGTTTCTATGTTTCTATGTAGATATTGACTTTGTGCGATAGTGAAAGAACAGCTGCTAGCGGGTCGGAAGCCCGTCTTACACTATCGCACAAATCAAGATCTACCCCACTGAACCTTGGTAAAAGGGCTTTCAGCCATCACCATGTATCAGCCTGTTGGCCATAGTCTGCACAGTTACAGGAACAAGTATCTTGCTGCTATAGTGGATGGAAGGACATTGTTAGGGAGGAGAAGGCAGGTGCAGTAAAATCTTCGCTATTGACTAATGGGAAACCATGGGAGGCTTTCCAAGGATGTGAGGATTGGGGTCATGCCCCGCACAGCTGAAGCAGTGAGAGATGTGATTGGGGCTTCCTACCCCAGTACACCTGGTGAGGCCATTCAATTTCTTTCTGCCCTGCAGCCAGATGCTGGGGTATTAGCTGCTGTCATTGACATGGTTGGCAACCTCCTGCCAACCCCCTTCCCTGAAGCATGGTGCCCATCCATTGGGAACAGCAATCCCTTCTCTCCCGAACATAGTCTGCCTAGATCTTTGCCTCCCCTGTTGAAAAGCTGGTGTGCCCTGCTGCTGGGGTCGCCAACCCTCCAGGATTGCCCTGGAGTCTCCAGGAATTAAAGATGAATCGCCGGGACACTGCCACGATCAACACCCGGGAGAACAATCAATGAGGCTTTCAAACAATTGTGTGTTTTCTTCATTTTCTTTGAACAGTTTTGTTGGAAATGCGTTGCAGGGTGGGGCGGGGCGGGGGGCTGTTTTTCTGGGTGGTGCAGTTGGAGGTGGAAGGTCATGTGAGGAAACCGCCAGGAAGATGCCCGTCCAGAGTTGGGAACCCGACCTGTTGCTCCCTGAGCTGCTGGTTGACATCATAGTGAAGCCGGAGACCCTTGCTGCTGCTCTTTGTGCAGGAACGGTGCAATGTCCCTCTAAGTTGCTGCAGCCCATGATTTCCCTGCCCCTGAATGGGTGAGCAATCACGCCCTGGGGCGCTTTGTCACTGAGGCAGAAGCCAGGAACGCCGCTGGGATCGGGGATCACTCGGGGAGGGTAACACTCCCTCTGTCTGGCCAATTCGAAGCCAGCAGACTAAACCCAGGCCCCTAGAGGGCCAGTTGGGAAGAGTGTGACAGATTCCTTCCATCAGTGGTCACAGTGACGTTTCTGTGCCTGTAGCCATCGAGCCCCGGCCTGCCTCAGCATATAAAGCAGATTAGAAAATAAGTTATTCATAAATTCTAACAACTGGATGATGATAAAGCATCGGGTCCAGATGGAACAGAGCCCAGAGCTCAGCGACAAATGAGAATGGAAACATGGTCTGAACTCGGCAGCGTAGGCCTGGCAACGGTGCAAGATTGGAAAGTAGCAAAGGTGACTTCAGTCCGCAGTTGAGAGAGTCTTGAATTGAAGCCAGTTAGCTCAGCATTGACAATGGAGAAAGAGGAACAATCTGTTATAAAGGAAGCTATTCAAGGCCATTAATTGTGACAAAAGGAAATATACCAGAGGCATCCCAGATTCATGAAAGGGAAGTCAACCGCATTGATTCGCTGGAACTCTCTGAGCAGGGACGTTCACAGAATCACAGTTACAGCACAGAGGGAGGCTTTTCGGCCCGTCGAGCCTGTACCAGCTCATGCAAGAGCACTTCAGCTAGTTCCACTCCCCCCGCCCTTTCCCCGTAGCCCTGCAAATTTTTCTCCTTCAGGTACTCATCCAACTCCCTTTTGAAAGCCACGATTGAATCTGCCTCCACCACCCTCTCAGGCACTGCATTCCAGATCCTAACCACTCACTGCGTAAAAACGTTTTTCCTCATGTCGCCTTTAAACCCATCGAATCTCTCCTCACTTCTCCACTACTGAACTTTCTTTATTCCTCATGATTTTCTTTAATATTGTTAGATCTAATTTTATCATATGCCTCCCACATTGCAACAGTGACTCCACTTCAAAAGTATTTCATTGCCTGTAAAGAGGTTTGAGAAGTCCAGAGGTCGTGAAAGGCGCTATATAAATGCAAGTCTTTCTTTTTTTCTTTTCTTTTAAGTTTTATTTAAGGTTTGATCCTTCTTTTTATCACCAGAACTCTCTTGTTTGATGCAGCCCTTTGTACTCTCTCTCTCTCTCTCTCGCTCTCATATTTGAAAATTCCTGTTCATTTTTTTTAGGTTGAAGTGTCGATGATCAGGCATTTTCCCTTCAGACGAGGGATGGGGAAAGAGCAGCGGAGTGGCATTAATTGGAGAGCTCTTTCAAAGATCCAGCATAGGCACCCTGGCCGAATGGCCTCCTTCTGTGCTGTATCATTCAATGAAATATTGATTAAGATCCATTGTAAAAGGCACAATCTTGGGGAGGCGAGACAGAATTCAACTTTGTGTGGGTGCAAAGTGAGGGTTAGCACATAGGCTACCCGTTATACACCCCGCCCGTTATACACCCGCCCGTTATACACCAGCCTGTTATACACCCGCCCGTTATAGACCAGCCCGTTATACACCCCGTCCGTTATACACACCGCCCGTTATACACCCGCCCATTATACACCTGCCCGTTATACACCCCGCCCGTTATACACCCGCCCGTTATACACCCGCCCGTTATACACCCCGCCCGTTATACACCCGCCCGTTATACACTCGCCCGTTATACACCCGCCCGTTATACACCCCGCCCGTTATACACCCGCCCGTTATACACCCGCCCGTTATACACCCGCCCGTTATACACCCGCCCGTTATACACCCCGCCCGTTATACACCCGCCCGTTATAAACTCGCCCGTTATACACCCGCCCGTTATAGACTAGCCCGTTATACACCCCGTCCGTTATACACACCGCCCGTTATACACCTGCCCATTATACACCCGCCCGTTATACACTCGCCCGTTATACACCCGCCCATTATACACCCGCCCGTTATACACCCGCCCGTTATACACCCGCCCGATACACACCCCGCCCGTTATACACCCGCCGGTTATACACCCCGCCCGTTATACACCCGCCCGTTATACACCCGCCCGTTATACACACGCCCGTTATACACCCAGTCCATTACACACCCGCCCGTTATACACCCCGCCCGTTATACACCCGGCAGTTATACACCCCGCCCGTTATACACCCGCCCGATACACACCCCGCCCGTTATACACCCGCCGGTTATACACCCCGCCCGTTATACACACGCCCGTTATACACCCAGTCCATTACACACCCGCCCGTTATACACCCCGCCCGTTATACACCCGGCAGTTATACACCCCGCCCGTTATACACCCGCCCGTTATACTCCCGCCCGTTATACACACGCCCGTTACACGCCCGCCCGTTATACACCCACCCATTATACACCCCGCCCGTTATACACCCGCCCCTTATACACCCGCCCGTTATACACCCCGCCCGTTATACACCCGCCCGTTACACACCCCGCCCGTTATACACCCGCCCGTTATACACCCCACCCGTTATACACCCGCCCATTATACACCCCGCCCGTTATACACCCGCCCGTTATACACCTGCCCGTTATACACCCGCCCGTTATACACCCCACCGGTTATACACCCGCCCGTTATAAACACGCCCGTTATACACCCGCCCGTTATACACCCCGCTTGTTATACACCCCGCCCGTTATACACCTGCCCGTTATACACCCCGCCAGTTATACACCCGCCCGTTATACACCCGCCCGTTATACACCCCGCCTGCTATACACCCGCCTGTTATACACCCGCCCGTTCTACACCCGCCCGTTATACACCCCGCCCGTTATACACACCGCCCGTTATACACCGCGCCCGTTATACACCCGCCCGTTATACAACCGCCCATTATACACCCGCCCGTTATACACCCCTCCCGTTATACACCCCGCCCATTATACACCCGCCCGTTATACACCTGCCCGTTATACACCCCGCCTGTTATACACCTGCCCTTTATACACCCGCCCGTTATACACCCGCCGGTTATACACCCGCCCGTTACACACCCCGCCCGTTATACACCCGCCCGTTATACACCCCACCCGTTATACACCCCGCCCGTTATACTCCCGCCCGTTATACTCCCCGCCTGTTATACTCCCGCCCGTTATACACCCGCCCGTTACACACCCCGCCCGTTATACACCCGCCCGTTATACACCCCACCCGTTATACACCCGCCCATTATACACCCCGCCCGTTATGCACCCCGACCGTTATACACCCGCCCGTTATACACCCGCCTGTTATACACCTGCCCGTTATACACCCGCCCGTTATACACCCCACCCGTTATACACCCGCCCGTTATACACCCGCCCGTTATAAACACGCCCGTTATACACCCGCCCGTTATACACCCCGCTTGTTATACACCCCGCCCGTTATACACCCCGCCAGTTATACACCCGCCCGTTATACACCCGCCCGTTATACACCCCGCCCGTTATACACCCGCCCGTTATACACCCCGCCCGTTATACACCCCGCCCGTTATACACCTGCCCGTTATACACCCCGCCTGTTATACAACTGCCCTTTATACACCCGCCCGTTATACACCCCGCCCGTTATACACCCCGCCCGTTATACACCGCCCGTTATACACCCGCCCGTTATACACCCGCCCGTTATACACCCCGCCTGTTTTACACCCCGCCCGTTATACACCTGCCCGTTATACACCCGCCCGTTATACACCCGCCCGTTATAAACACGCCCGTTATATACCCGCCCGTTATACACCCCGCTTGTTATACACCCCGCCCGTTATACACCCGCCCGTTATACACCCGCCCGTTATACACCCCGCCAGTTATACACCGGCCCGTTATACACCCCGCCCGTTATACACCCGCCCATTATACACCCCGCCCGTTATACACCCCGCCCGTTATACACCCGCCCGTTATACACCCCGCCCATTATACACCCCGCCCGTTATACACCCCGCCCGTTATACACCTGCCCGTTATACACCCCGCCTGTTATACACCTGCCCTTTATACACCCGCACGTTATACACCCAGCCCGTTATACACCCGCCCGTTATACACCCGCCCGTTACACACCCCGCCCGTTATACACCCGCCCGTTATACACCCCACCCGTTATACACCCGCCCGTTATACACCCCGTCCGTTATACACCCGCCCGTTATACACCCCGCCCGTTATACACCCGCCCGTTATACACCCCACCCATTATACATCCGCCCATTATACACCCCGCCAGTTATACACCCGCCCTTTATACACACGCCCGTTATACACCCGCCCGTTATACACCCCGCCCGTTATACACCCGCCCGTTATACACCCCGCCCGTTATACACCCCGCCCGTTATACACCCGCCCGTTATACACCCCGCCCGTTATACACCCGCCCGTTATACACCCGCCCGTTATACAATCCGCCCATTATTCACCCCGCCCGTTATACACCCGCCCGTTATGCAGCCGCCCGTTATACACCCGCCCGCTTCACACCCCGCCCGTTATACACCCGCCCGTTATAAACCCCACCCATTATAGACCCACCCGTTATACACCCCGCCCGTTATACACCCCGCCCGTTATACACCCGTCCGTTATACACCTGCCCGTTATACACCTGCCCGTTATACACCCGCCCGTTATACACCCCGCCCGTTATACAACCGCCCGTTATAAACCCGCCCGTTATACACCCGCCCGTTATAAACCCGCCCGTTATACACATTCCCGTTATACACCCGCCTGTTATAAACCCGCCCGTTATACACCCACCCGTTATACACACCGCCCGTTATACACCCGCCCATTTTACACCCCGCCCGTTATACACCTGCCCGTTATACAACCCGGCCGTTATACAACCGCCCGTTATACTCCCCGCCCGTTATACCCCCCGCCCGTTACCCACCCGTCTGTTATACACCGGCCCGTTATACACCCGCCCGTTATACACCCGCCCGTTAGACACCCCGCCCGTTATACACCCGCCCGTTAGATACCCGCCCGTTCTACACCTGCCCGTTAAACACCCCGCCCGTTATACACCCGCCCGTTATAAACACGCCCGTTATACACCCGCCCGTTATACACCCCGCTTGTTATACACCCCGCCCGTTATACACCCGCCCGTTATACACCCGCCCGTTATACACACCGCCAGTTATACACCCGCCCGTTATACACCCGCCCGTTATACACCCCGCCTGTTATACACCCGCCTGTTATACACCCGCCCGTTCTACACCCGCCCGTTATACACCCCGCCCGTTATACACCACGCCCATTATACACCGCGCCCGTTATACACCCGCCCGTTATACACCCGCCCATTATACACCCGCCCGTTATACACCCCTCCCATTATACACCCGCCCGTTATACACCCCGCCCGTTATACACCTGCCCGTTATACACCCCGTCTGTTATACACCTGCCCTTTATACACCCGCCCGTTATACACCCCGCCCGTTATACACCCGCCCGTTATACACCCGCCAGTTACACACCCCGCCCGTTATACACCCGCCCGTTATACACCCCGCCCGTTATACACCCGCCCGTTATACACCCCGCCCGTTATACACCTGCCCGTTATACACCCGCCCGTTAGACACCCGCCCGTTATACACCCCGCCCATTATACATCCGCCCATTATACACCCCGCCAGTTATACACCCGCCCTTTATACACACGCCCGTTATACACCCGCCCGTTACACACCCCGCCCGTTATACTCCCGCCCGTTATACACCCCGCCTGTTATACACCCGCCCGTTATACACCCGCCCGTTACACACCCCGCCCGTTATACACCCGCCCGTTATACACCCCACCCGTTATACACCCGCCCATTATACACCCCGACCGTTATACACCCGCCCGTTATACACCCGCCTGTTATACACCTGCCCGTTATACACCCCGCCCGTTATACACCCCGCCCATTATACACCCGACCGTTATACACCCCGCCCGTTATACACCCCGCCCGTTATACACCCGCCCGTTATACACCCCGCCTGTTATACACCCGCCTGTTATACACCCCGCCCGTTATACACCCCGCCCATTATGCACCCGCCCGTTATACAACCCGCCCATTATTCACCCCGCCCGTTATACACCCGCCCGTTATACACCCGCCCGTTATACACCCGCCCGTTACACACCCCGCCCGTTATAAACCCCACCCGTTATAGACCCACCCGTTATACACCCCGCCCGTTATACACCCGCCGGTTATACACCCGTCCGTTATACACCTGCCCGTTATACACCCGCCCGTTATACACCCCGCCCGTTATACACACGCCCGTTATACAACCGCCCGTTATAAACCCGCCCGTTATACACCCGCCCGTTATAAACCCGCCCGTTATACACCTTCCCGTTATACACCCGCCCGTTATAAACCCAACCATTATACACCCACCCGTTATACACACCGCCCGTTATACACCCGCCCGTTCTACAGCTGCCCGTTATACACTCCCCCGTTACACACCCCGCCCGTTATACACCCGCCCGTAATACACCCGCCTGTTATACACCCCGCCCGTTATACACCCGCCCGTTATACACCCCGCCCGTTATACACCCGCCCGTTATACACCCGTCTGTTATACACCCCGCCCGTTAAACACCTGCCCGTTATACACCAGCCCGTTATACACCCGCCCGTTATACACCCCGCCTGTTATACACCCGCCTGTTATACACCCCGCCCGTTATACACCCCGCCCATTATGCACCCGCCCGTTATACAACCCGCCCATTATTCACCCCGCCCGTTATACACCCGCCCGTTATACAGCCGCCCGTTATACACCCGCCCGCTTCACACCCCGCCCGTTATACACCCGCCCGTTATAAACCCCACCCGTTATAGACCCACCCGTTATACACCCCGCCCGTTATACACCCCGCCCGTTATACACCCGCCGGTTATACACCCGTCCGTTATACACCTGCCCGTTATACACCCGCCCGTTATACACCCGCCCGTTATACACCCCGCCCGTTATACACACGCCCGTTATACAACCGCCCGTTATAAACCCGCCCATTATACACCCGCCCGTTATAAACCCGCCCGTTATACACCTTCCCGTTATACACCCGCCCGTTATAAACCCACCCGTTATACACCCACCCGTTATACACACCGCCCGTTATACACCCGCCCGTTCTACAGCTGCCCGTTATACACTCCACCGTTACACACCCCGCCCGTTATACACCCGCCCGTAATACACCCGCCTGTTATACACCCCGCCCGTTATACACCCGCCCGTTATACACCCCGCCCGTTATACACCCGCCCGTTATACACCCGTCTGTTATACACCCCGCCCGTTAAACACCTGCCCGTTATACACCAGCCCGTTATACACCCGCCCGTTATACACCTGCCCGTTATACACCCGCCTATTATACACCCGCCCGTTATAGACCCGTCCGTTATACACTCGCCCATTCTACACCTGCCCGTTATACACCCCGCCCGTTATACACCCCGCCCGTTATACACCCGCCCATTTTACACCCCGCCCGTTATACACCTGCCCGTTATACAACCCGGCCGTTATACAACCGCCCGTTATACTCCCCGCCCGTTATACCCCCCGCCCGTTACCCACCCGTCTGTTATACACCCGCCCGTTATACACCCGCCCGTTATACACCCGCCCGTTAGATACCCGCCCGTTATACACCTGCCCGTTATACACCTGCCCGTTATACACCCCGCCTGTTATACACCCGCCCGTTATACACCCGCCCGTTATACACCCGCCCGTTATACACCTGCCCGTTATACACCCGCCCGTTATACATCCCGCCCGTTTTACACCCTGCCCATTATACACCCGCCCGTTATACACCCCGCACGTTATACACCCGCCCGTTATACACCCCGCCCGTTATACACCCGCCCGTTATACACCCCGCCCGTTATACACCCCGCCCGTTATACACCTGCCCGTTATACACCCCGCCTGTTATACAACTGCCCTTTATACACCCGCCCGTTATACACCCCGCCCGTTATACACCCCGCCCGTTATACACCCGCCCGTTATACACCCCGCCTGTTTTACACCCCGCCCGTTATACACCTGCCCGTTATACACCCGCCCGTTATACACCCGCCCGTTATAAACACGCCCGTTATATACCCGCCCGTTATACACCCCGCTTGTTATACACCCCGCCCGTTATACACCCGCCCGTTATACACCCGCCCGTTATACACCCCGCCAGTTATACACCGGCCCGTTATACACCCCGCCCGTTATACACCCGCCCATTATACACCCGCCCGTTATACACCCCGCCCGTTATACACCCCGCCCGTTATACACCCGCCCGTTATACACCCCGCCCATTATACACCCCGCCCGTTATACACCCCGCCCGTTATACACCTGCCCGTTATACACCCCGCCTGTTATACACCTGCCCTTTATACACCCGCACGTTATACACCCAGCCCGTTATACACCCGCCCGTTATACACCCGCCCGTTACACACCCCGCCCGTTATACACCCGCCCGTTATACACCCCACCCATTATACACCCGCCCGTTATACACCCCGTCCGTTATACACCCGCCCGTTATACACCCCGCCCGTTATACACCCGCCCGTTATACACCCGCCCGTTATACACCCCACCCATTATACATCCGCCCATTATACACCCCGCCAGTTATACACCCGCCCTTTATACACACGCCCGTTATACACCCGCCCGTTATACACCCCGCCCGTTATACACCCGCCCGTTATACACCCGCCCGTTATACAACCCGCCCGTTATACACCCCGCCCGTTATACACCCCGCCCGTTATACACCCGCCCGTTATACACCCCGCCCGTTATACACCCGCCCGTTATACACCCGCCCGTTATACAATCCGCCCATTATTCACCCCGCCCGTTATACACCCGCCCGTTATGCAGCCGCCCGTTATACACCCGCCCGCTTCACACCCCGCCCGTTATACACCCGCCCGTTATAAACCCCACCCATTATAGACCCACCCGTTATACACCCCGCCCGTTATACACCCCGCCCGTTATACACCCGTCCGTTATACACCTGCCCGTTATACACCTGCCCGTTATACACCCGCCCGTTATACACCCCGCCCGTTATACAACCGCCCGTTATAAACCCGCCCGTTATACACCCGCCCGTTATAAACCCGCCCGTTATACACATTCCCGTTATACACCCGCCTGTTATAAACCCGCCCGTTATACACCCACCCGTTATACACACCGCCCGTTATACACCCGCCCATTTTACACCCCGCCCGTTATACACCTGCCCGTTATACAACCCGGCCGTTATACAACCGCCCGTTATACTCCCCGCCCGTTATACCCCCCGCCCGTTACCCACCCGTCTGTTATACACCGGCCCGTTATACACCCGCCCGTTATACACCCGCCCGTTAGACACCCCGCCCGTTATACACCCGCCCGTTAGATACCCGCCCGTTCTACACCTGCCCGTTAAACACCCCGCCCGTTATACACCCGCCCGTTATAAACACGCCCGTTATACACCCGCCCGTTATACACCCCGCTTGTTATACACCCCGCCCGTTATACACCCGCCCGTTATACACCCGCCCGTTATACACCCGCCCGTTATACACCCCGCCTGTTATACACCCGCCTGTTATACACCCGCCCGTTCTACACCCGCCCGTTATACACCCCGCCCGTTATACACCACGCCCATTATACACCGCGCCCGTTATACACCCGCCCGTTATACACCCGCCCATTATACACCCGCCCGTTATACACCCCTCCCATTATACACCCGCCCGTTATACACCCCGCCCGTTATACACACCGCCCGTTATACACCTGCCCGTTATACACCCCGTCTGTTATACACCTGCCCTTTATACACCCGCCCGTTATACACCCCGCCCGTTATACACCCGCCCGTTATACACCCGCCGGTTATACACCCGCCCGTTACACACCCCGCCCGTTATACACCCGCCCGTTATACACCCCGCCCGTTATACACCCGCCCGTTATACACCCCGCCCGTTATACACCTGCCCGTTATACACCCGCCCGTTATACACCCGCCCGTTATACACCCCGCCCATTATACATCCGCCCATTATACACCCCGCCAGTTATACACCCGCCCTTTATACACACGCCCGTTATACACCCGCCCATTACACACCCCGCCCGTTATACTCCCGCCCGTTATACACCCCGCCTGTTATACACCCGCCCGTTATACACCCGCCCGTTACACACCCCGCCCGTTATACACCCGCCCGTTATACACCCCACCCGTTATACACCCGCCCATTATACACCCCGACCGTTATACACCCGCCCGTTATACACCCGCCTGTTATACACCTGCCCGTTATACACCCCGCCCGTTATACACCCCGCCCATTATACACCCGACCGTTATACACCCCGCCCGTTATACACCCGCCCGTTATACACCCCGCCTGTTATACACCCGCCTGTTATACACCCCGCCCGTTATACACCCCGCCCATTATGCACCCGCCCGTTATACAACCCGCCCATTATTCACCCCGCCCGTTATACACCCGCCCGTTATACACCCGCCCGTTATACACCCGCCCGTTACACACCCCGCCCGTTATAAACCCCACCCGTTATAGACCCACCCGTTATACACCCCGCCCGTTATACACCCCGCCCGTTATACACCCGCCGGTTATACACCCGTCCGTTATACACCTGCCCGTTATACACCCGCCCGTTATACACCCGCCCGTTATACACCCCGCCCGTTATACACACGCCCATTATACAACCGCCCGTTATAAACCCGCCCGTTATACACCCGCCCGTTATAAACCCGCCCGTTATACACCTTCCCGTTATACACCCGCCCGTTATAAACCCAACCATTATACACCCACCCGTTATACACACCGCCCGTTATACACCCGCCCGTTCTACAGCTGCCCGTTATACACTCCCCCGTTACACACCCCGCCCGTTATACACCCGCCCGTAATACACCCGCCTGTTATACACCCCGCCCGTTATACACCCGCCCGTTATACACCCCGCCCGTTATACACCCGCCTGTTATACACCCGTCTGTTATACACCCCGCCCGTTAAACACCTGCCCGTTATACACCAGCCCGTTATACACCCGCCCGTTATACACCCCGCCTGTTATACACCCGCCTGTTATACACCCCGCCCGTTATACACCCCGCCCATTATGCACCCGCCCGTTATACAACCCGCCCATTATTCACCCCGCCCGTTATACACCCGCCCGTTATACAGCCGCCCGTTATACACCCGCCCGCTTCACACCCCGCCCGTTATACACCCGCCCGTTATAAACCCCACCCGTTATAGACCCACCCGTTATACACCCCGCCCGTTATACACCCCGCCCGTTATACACCCGCCGGTTATACACCCGTCCGTTATACACCTGCCCGTTATACAACCGCCCGTTATACACCCGCCCGTTATACACCCCGCCCGTTATACACACGCCCGTTATACAACCGCCCGTTATAAACCCGCCCGTTATACACCCGCCCGTTATAAACCCGCCCGTTATACACCTTCCCGTTATACACCCGCCCGTTATAAACCCACCCGTTATACACCCACCCGTTATACACACCGCCCGTTATACACCCGCCCGTTCTACAGCTGCCCGTTATACACTCCCCCGTTACACACCCCGCCCGTTATACACCCGCCCGTAATACACCCGCCTGTTATACACCCCGCCCGTTATACACCCGCCCGTTATACACCCCGCCCGTTATACACCCGCCCGTTATACACCCGTCTGTTATACACCCCGCCCGTTAAACACCTGCCCGTTATACACCAGCCCGTTATACACCCGCCCGTTATACACCTGCCCGTTATACACCCGCCTATTATACACCCGCCCGTTATAGACCCGTCCGTTATACACTCGCCCATTCTACACCTGCCCGTTATACACCCCGCCCGTTATACACCCCGCCCGTTATACACCCGCCCATTTTACACCCCGCCCGTTATACACCTGCCCGTTATACAACCCGGCCGTTATACAACCGCCCGTTATACTCCCCGCCCGTTATACCCCCCGCCCGTTACCCACCCGTCTGTTATACACCCGCCCGTTATACACCCGCCCGTTATACACCCGCCCGTTAGATACCCGCCCGTTATACACCTGCCCGTTATACACCTGCCCGTTATACACCCCGCCTGTTATACACCCGCCCGTTATACACCCGCCCGTTATACACCCGCCCGTTATACACCTGCCCGTTATACACCCGCCCGTTATACATCCCGCCCGTTTTACACCCTGCCCATTATACACCCGCCCGTTATACACCCCGCACGTTATACACCCGCCCGTTATACACCCCGCCCGTTATACACCCGCCTGTTATACACCCGCCTGTTATACACCCGCCCATTATACACCCGCCCGTTATACATCCCGTCCGTTATACACCCGCCCGTTATACAGCTGCCCGTTATACACCTGCCCGTTATACACCCCGCCCGTTATACACCCGCCCGTCATACACCCCGCCCGTTATACACCCCGCCCGCCCGTTATACACCCGCCCATTATACACCCGCCCGTTATACACCCGTCCGTTATGCACCCGCCCGTTATACTCCCGCCCGTTATACGCCCGCCCGTTACACACCCCGCCCGTTATACACCCGCCCGTTATACACCCGCCGGTTATACACCCGCCTGTTATACACGCCGCCCGTTATACACCCGCCCGTTATACACCTCGCCAGTTATACACCCGCCCGTTATACACCCGCCCGTTATACATCCCGCCCGTTATGCACCCGCCCGTTATACACCCCGCCCGTTATACACCCGCCCGTAATACACCCGCCCGTTATACACCCGCCCGATACACACCCCGCCCGTTATACACCCGCCCGTTATACACCCGCCGGTTATACACCCCGCCCGTTATACACCCGCCCGTTATACACCCCGCCCGTTATACACCCGCCCGTTATACACCACGCCCGTTATACACCCGCCCGTTATACAGCCGCCCGTTATACACCCGCCCGTTACACACCCCGCCCGTTATACACCCGCCCGTTATACACCCGCCCGTTATAAACCCGCCCGTTATACACCCGCCCATTATAAACCCGCCCGTTATAAACCTTCCCGTTATACACCCGCCCGTTATAAACCCCCCCGTTATACACACGCCCGTTATACACCCGCCCGTTATACACCCGCCCGTTATACACCCGCCCGTTATAAACCCGCCCGTTATACACCTTCCCGTTATACACCCGCCCGTTATAAACCCGCCCGTTATACACCCGCCCGTTATACACACCGCCCGTTATACACCCGCCCGTTCTACACCTGCCCGTTCTACAGCTGCCCGTTATACACTCCCCCGTTACACACCCCGCCCGTTATACACCCGCCCGTAATACACCCGCCTGTTATACACCCCGCCCGTTATACACCCGCCCGTTATACACCCCGCCCGTTATACACCCGCCCGTTATACACCCGTCTGTTATACACCCCGCCCGTTAAACACCTGCCCGTTATACACCAGCCCGTTATACACCCGCCCGTTATACACCCCGCCTGTTATACACCCGCCTGTTATACACCCCGCCCGTTATACACCCCGCCCATTATGCACCCGCCCGTTATACAACCCGCCCATTATTCACCCCGCCCGTTATACACCCGCCCGTTATACAGCCGCCCGTTATACACCCGCCCGCTTCACACCCCGCCCGTTATACACCCGCCCGTTATAAACCCCACCCGTTATAGACCCACCCGTTATACACCCCGCCCGTTATACACCCCGCCCGTTATACACCCGCCGGTTATACACCCGTCCGTTATACACCTGCCCGTTATACACCCGCCCGTTATACACCCGCCCGTTATACACCCCGCCCGTTATACACACGCCCGTTATACAACCGCCCGTTATAAACCCGCCCGTTATACACCCGCCCGTTATAAACCCGCCCGTTATACACCTTCCCGTTATACACCCGCCCGTTATAAACCCACCCGTTATACACCCACCCGTTATACACACCGCCCGTTATACACCCGCCCGTTCTACAGCTGCCCGTTATACACTCCCCCGTTACACACCCCGCCCGTTATACACCCGCCCGTAATACACCCGCCTGTTATACACCCCGCCCGTTATACACCCGCCCGTTATACACCCCGCCCGTTATACACCCGCCCGTTATACACCCGTCTGTTATACACCCCGCCCGTTAAACACCTGCCCGTTATACACCAGCCCGTTATACACCCGCCCGTTATACACCTGCCCGTTATACACCCGCCTATTATACACCCGCCCGTTATAGACCCGTCCGTTATACACTCGCCCATTCTACACCTGCCCGTTATACACCCCGCCCGTTATACACCCCGCCCGTTATACACCCGCCCATTTTACACCCCGCCCGTTATACACCTGCCCGTTATACAACCCGGCCGTTATACAACCGCCCGTTATACTCCCCGCCCGTTATACCCCCCGCCCGTTACCCACCCGTCTGTTATACACCCGCCCGTTATACACCCGCCCGTTAGATACCCGCCCGTTATACACCTGCCCGTTATACACCTGCCCGTTATACACCCCGCCTGTTATACACCCGCCCGTTATACACCCGCCCGTTATACACCCGCCCGTTATACACCTGCCCGTTATACACCCGCCCGTTATACATCCCGCCCGTTTTACACCCTGCCCATTATACACCCGCCCGTTATACACCCCGCACGTTATACACCCGCCCGTTATACACCCCGCCCGCCCGTTATACACCCGCCCATTATACACCCGCCCGTTATACACCCGTCCGTTATGCACCCGCCCGTTATACTCCCGCCCGTTATACGCCCGCCCGTTATACGCCCGCCCGTTACACACCCCGCCCGTTATACACCCCGCCCGTTATACACCCGCCCGTTATACACCCGCCGGTTATACACCCGCCTGTTATACACGCCGCCCGTTATACACCCGCCCGTTATACACCTCGCCAGTTATACACCCGCCCGTTATACACCCGCCCGTTATACATCCCGCCCGTTATGCACCCGCCCGTTATACACCCGCCCGTAATACACCCGCCCGTTATACACCCGCCCGATACACACCCCGCCCGTTATACACCCGCCCGTTATACACCCGCCGGTTATACACCCCGCCCGTTATACACCCGCCCGTTATACACCCCGCCCGTTATACACCCGCCCGTTATACACCACGCCCGTTATACAGCCGCCCGTTATACACCCGCCCGTTACACACCCCGCCCGTTATACACCCGCCCGTTATACACCCGCCCGTTATAAACCCGCCCGTTATACACCCGCCCATTATAAACCCGCCCGTTATAAACCTTCCCGTTATACACCCGCCCGTTATAAACCCCCCCGTTATACACACGCCCGTTATACACCCGCCCGTTATACACCCGCCCGTTATACACCCGCCCGTTATAAACCCGCCCGTTATACACCTTCCCGTTATACACCCGCCCGTTATAAACCCGCCCGTTATACACCCGCCCGTTATACACACCGCCCGTTATACACCCGCCCGTTCTACACCTGCCCGTTATACACTCCCCCGTTATACACCCTGCCCGTTATACACCCGCCCGTAAAACACCCGCCTGTTATACACCCCGCCCGTTATACACCCGCCCGTTATACACCCCGCCCGTTATACACCTTCCCGTTATACACCCGCCCGTTATAAACCCGCCTGTTATACACCCGGCCGTTATACACTCCCCCGTTATACACCCCGCCCGTTATACACCCGCCCGTAATACACCCGCCTGTTATACACCCTGCCCGTTATACACCCGTCTGTTATACACCCCGCCCGTTAAACACCTGCCCATTATACACCAGCCCGTTATACACCCGCCCGTTATACACCCCGCTTGTTATACACCCCGCCCGTTATACACCCGCCCGTTATACACCCGCCCGTTATACACCCGCCCATTATACACCCGCCCATTATACACACCGCCAGTTATACACCCGCCCGTTATACACCCGCCCGTTATACACCCCGCCTGTTATACACCCGCCTGTTATACACCCGCCCGTTCTACACCCGCCCATTATACATCCCGCCCCTTATACACCGCGCCCGTTATACACCTGCCCGTTATACACCCGCCCGTTATACACCCGCCCGTTATACACCCCTCCCATTATACACCCGCCCGTTATACACCCCGCCCGTTATACACCCCGCCCGTTATACACCTGCCCGTTATACACCCCGTCTGTTATACACCCGCCCGTTATACACCCCGCCCGTTATACACCCCGCCCGTTATACACCCGCCCGTTATACACCCGCCGGTTATACACCCGCCCGTTACACACCCCGCCCGTTATACACCCGCCCGTTATACACCCCGCCCGTTATACACCCGCCCGTTATACACCCGCCCGTTATACACCCCGCCCATTATACATCCGCCCGTTATACACCCCGCCAGTTATACACCCGCCCTTTATACACACGCCCGTTATACACCCGCCCGTTACACACCCCGCCCGTTATACTCCCGCCCGTTATACACCCCGCCTGTTATACACCCGCCCGTTATACACCCGCCCGTTACACACCCCGCCCGTTATACACCCCGCCCGTTATACACCCCACCCGTTATACACCCCGCCCGTTATACACCCCGACCGTTATACACCCGCCCGTTATACACCCGCCTGTTATACACCTGCCCGTTATACACCCCGCCCGTTATACACCCCGCCCGTTATACACCCGACCGTTATACACCCCGCCCGTTATACACCCCGCCCGTTATACACCCGCCCGTTATACACCCCGCCTGTTATACACCCGCCCTTTATGCACCCGCCCGTTATACAACCCGCCCATTATTCACCCCGCCCGTTATACACCCGCCCGTTATACAGCCGCCCGTTATACACCCGCCCGCTTCACACCCCGCCCGTTATACACCCGCCCGTTATAAACCCCACCCGTTATAGACCCACCCGTTATACACCCCGCCCGTTATACACCCCGCCCGTTATACACCCGCCCGTTATACACCCGTCCGTTATACACCTGCCCGTTATACACCCGCCCGTTATACACCCGCCCGTTATACACCCCGCCCGTTATACACACGCCCGTTATACAACCGCCCGTTATAAACCCGCCCGTTATACACCCGCCCGTTATAAACCCGCCCGTTATACACCTTCCCGTTATACACCCGCCCGTTATAAACCCACCCGTTATACACCCACCTGTTATACACACCGCCCGTTATACACCCGCCCGTTCTACAGCTGCCCGTTATACACTCCCCCGTTATACACCCCGCCCGTTATACACCTGCCCGTAATACACCCGCCTGTTATACACCCCGCCCGTTATACACCCGCCCGTTATACACCCCGCCCGTTATACACCCGCCCGTTATACACCCGTCCGTTATACACCCGCCCGTTCTACACCTGCCCGTTATACACCCCGCCCGTTATACACCCCGCCCGTTATACACCCGCCCATTTTACACCCCGCCCGTTATACACCTGCCCGTTATACAACCCGGCCGTTATACAACCGCCCGTTATACTCCCCGCCCGTTATACCCCCCGCCCGTTACCCACCCGTCTGTTATACACCTGCCCGTTATACACCCGCCCGTTAAACACCTGCCCGTTATACACCAGCCCGTTATACACCCGCCCGTTATACACCAGCCCGTTATACACCCGCCCGTTATACACCCCGACCGTTATACACCCGCCCGTTATACACCCGCCTGTTATACACCTGCCCGTTATACACCCCGCCCGTTATACACCACGCCCATTATACACCCGACCGTTATACACCCCGCCCGTTATACACCCCGCCCGTTATACACCCGCCCGTTATACACCCCGCCTGTTATACACCCGCCCATTATGCACCCGCCCGTTATACAACCCGCCCATTATTCACCCCGCCCGTTATACACCCGCCCGTTATACAGCCGCCCGTTATACACCCGCCCGCTTCACACCCCGCCCGTTATACACCCGCCCGTTATAAACCCCACCCGTTATAAACCCACCCGTTATACACCCCGCCCGTTATACACCCCGCCCGTTACACACCCGCCGGTTATACACCCGTCCGTTATACACCCGCCCGTTATACACCCGCCCGTTATACACCCCGCCCGTTATACACACGCCCGTTATACAACCGCCCGTTTTAAACCCGCCCGTTATACACCCGCCCGTTATAAACCCGCCCGTTATACACCTTCCCGTTATACACCCGCCCGTTATAAACCCACCCGTTATACACCCACCCGTTATACACACCGCCCGTTATACACCCGCCCGTTCTACAGCTGCCCGTTATACACTCCCCCGTTATACACCCCGCCCGTTATACACCCGCCCGTAATACACCCGCCTGTTATACACCCCGCCCGTTATACACCCGCCCGTTATACACCCCGCCCGTTATACACCCGCCCGTTATACACCCGTCTGTTATACACCCCGCCCGTTAAACACCTGCCCGTTATACACCAGCCCGTTATACACCCGCCCGTTATACACCTGCCCGTTATACACCCGCCTATTATACACCCGCCCGTTATACACCCCGCCCGTTATACACCCCGCCCGTTATACACCTGCCCGTTATACAACCCGGCCGTTATACAACCGCCCGTTATACTCCCCGCCCGTTATACCCCCCGCCCATTACCCACCCGTCTGTTATACACCCGCCCGTTATACACCCGCCCGTTATACACCCGCCCGTTATACACCCCGCCCGTTATACACCCGCCCGTTAGATACCCGCCCGTTATACACCTGCCCGTTATACACCCGCCCGTTATACACCCCGCCTGTTATACACCCGCCCGTTATACACCCGCCCGTTATACACCCGCCTGTTATACACCCGGCCGTTATACACCCACCCGTTATACACACCGCCCGTTATACACCCGCCCGTTCTACAGCTGCCCGTTATACACTCCCCCGTTATACACCCCGCCCGTTATACACCCGCCCGTAATACATCCGCCTGTTATACAACCCGCCCGTTATACACCCGCCCGTTATACACCCCGCCCGTTATACACCCGCCCGTTATACACCCGTCTGTTATACACCCCACCCGTTAAACACCTGCCCGTTATACACCAGCCCGTTATACACCCGCCCGTTATACACCTGCCCGTTATACACCCGCCTATTATACACCCACCCGTTATACACCCGTCCGTTATACACCCGGCCTTTCTACACCTGCCCGTTATACACCCCGCCCGTTATACACCCCGCCCGTTATACACCTGCCCGTTATACAACCCGGCCGTTATACAACCGCCCGTTATACTCCCCGCCCGTTATACCCCCCGCCCGTTACCCACCCGTCTGTTATACACCCGCCCGTTATACACCCGCCCGTTATACACCCCGCCCGTTATACACCCGCCCGTTAGATACCCGCCCGTTATACACCTGCCCGTTATACACCCGCCCGTTATACACCCCGCCTGTTATACACCCGCCCGTTATACACCTGCCCGTTATACACCCGCCCGTTATACACCCGCCTGTTATACACCCGGCCGTTATACACCCGCCCGTTATACACCCCGCCCGTTATACACCCGTCCGTTATACTCCCGCCCGTTATACGCCCGCCCGTTATACACCCGCCCGTTATACACCCCGCCCGTTATACACCCCGCCCGTTATACACCCGCCCGTTATACACCCGCCGGTTATACACCCGCCTGTTATACACGCCGCCCGTTATACACCCGCCCGTTATACACCTCGCCAGTTATACACCCGCCCGTTATACACCCGCCCGTTATGCACCCGCCCGTTATACACCCCGCCCGTTATACACCCGCCCGTAATACACCCGCCCGTTATACACCCGCCCGATACATACCCCGCCCGTTATACACCCGCCCGTTATACACCCGCCGGTTATACACCCCGCCCGTTATACACCCGCCCGTTATACACCCCGCCCGTTATACACCACGCCCGTTATACACCCGCCCGTTATACACCCGCCCGTTACACACCCCGCCCGTTATACACCCGCCCGTTATACACCCGCCCGTTATAAACCCGCCCGTTATACACCCCCCGTTATAAACCCGCCCGTTATACACCTTCCCGTTATACACCCGCCCGTTATAAACCCGCCCGTTATACACACGCCCGTTATACACCCGCCCGTTATAAACCCGCCCGTTATACACCCGCCCGTTATAAACCCGCCCGTTATACACCTTCCCGTTATACACCCGCCCGTTATAAACCCGCCCGTTATACACCCGCCCGTTATACACACCGCCCGTTATACACCCGCCCGTTCTACACCTGCCAGTTATACACTCCCCCGTTATACACCCTGCCCGTTATACACCCGCCCGTAAAACACCCGCCTGTTATACACCCCGCCCGTTATACACCCGCCCGTTATACACCCCGCCCGTTATACACCTTCCCGTTATACACCCGCCCGTTATAAACCCGCCTGTTATACACCCGCCCGTTATACACACCGCCCGTTATACACCCGCCCGTTCTACACCTGCCCGTTATACACTCCCCCGTTATACACCCCGCCCGTTATACACCCGCCCATAATACACCCGCCTGTTATACACCCTGCCCGTTATACACCCGCCCGTTATACACCCCGCCCGTTATACACCCGCCCGTTATACACCCGCCCGTTATACACCCGTCTGTTATACACCCCGCCCGTTAAACACCTGCCCGTTATACACCAGCCCGTTATACACCCACCCGTTATACACCTGCCCGTTATACACCCGCCTATTATACACCCGCCCGTTATACACCCGTCCGTTATACACCCGCCCGTTCTACACCTGCCCGTTATACACCCCGCCCGTTATACACCCCGCCCGTTATACACCCGCCCATTTTACACCCCGCCCGTTATACACCCGCCCGTTATACACCCGCCCGTTATACATCCCGCCCGTTATACACCCGCCCGTTATACACCCCGCCCGTTATACACCCCGCCCGTTATACACCTGCCCGTTATACACCCCGCCTGTTATACAACTGCCCTTTATACACCCGCCCGTTATACATCCCGCCCGTTATACACCCGCCCATTATACACCCGCCGGTTATACACCCGCCCGTTACACACCCCGCCCGTTATACACCCGCCCGTTATACACCCGCCCGTTATACACCCCGCCCGTTATACACCCGCCCGTTATACACCCCGCCCGTTATACACCTGCCCGTTATACACCCGCCAGTTATACACCCCGCCCATTATACATCCGCCCATTATACACCCCGCCAGTTATACACCCGCCCTTTATACACACGCCCGTTATACACCCGCCCGTTATACTCCCGCCCGTTATACACCCCGCCTGTTATACACCCGCCCGTTATACACCCGCCCGTTACACACCCCGCCCGTTATACACCCGCCCGTTATACACCCCACCCGTTATACACCCGCCCATTATACACCCCGCCCGTTATACACCCCGACCGTTATACACCCGCCCGTTATACACCCGCCTGTTATACACCTGCCCGTTATACACCCCGCCCGTTATACACACCGCCCATTATACACCCGACCGTTATACACCCCGCCCGTTATACACCCCGCCCGTTATACACCCGCCCGTTATACACCCCGCCTGTTATACACCCGCCCTTTATGCACCCGCCCGTTATACAAACCGTCCATTATTCACCCCGCCCGTTATACACCCGCCCGTTATACAGCCGCCCGTTATACACCCGCCCGCTTCACACCCCGCCCGTTATACACCCGCCCGTTATAAACCCCACCCGTTATAGACCCACCCGTTATACACCCCGCCCGTTATACACCCCGCCCGTTATACACCCGCCGGTTATACACCCGTCCGTTATACACCTGCCCGTTATACACCCGCCCGTTATACACCCGCCCGTTATACACCCCGCCCGTTATAAACACGCCCGTTATACAACCGCCCGTTATAAACCCGCCCGTTATACACCCGCCCGTTATAAACCCGCCCGTTATACACCTTCCCGTTATACACCCGCCCATTATAAACCCACCCGTTATACACCCACCCGTTATACACACCGCCCGTTATACACCCGCCCGTTCTACAGCTGCCCGTTATACACTCCCCCGTTACACACCCCGCCCGTTATACACCCGCCCATAATACACCCGCCTGTTATACACCCCGCCCGTTATACACCCGCCCTTTATACACCCCGCCCGTTATACACCCGCCCGTTATACACCCGTCTGTTATACACCCCGCCCGTTAAACACCTGCCCGTTATACACCAGCCCGTTATACACGCGCCCGTTATACACCTGCCCGTTATACACCCGCCTATTATACACCCGCCCGTTATACACCCGTCCGTTATACACCCGCCCGTTCTACACCTGCCCGTTATACACCCCGCCCGTTATACACCCGCCCGTTATACACCCCGCCTGTTATACAACTGCCCTTTATACACCCGCCCGTTATACATCCCGCCCGTTATACACCCGCCCATTATACACCCGCCGGTTATACACCCGCCCGTTACACACCCCGCCCGTTATACACCCGCCCGTTATACACCCCGCCCGTTATACACCCGCCCGTTATACACCCGCCCGTTATACACCCCGCCCGTTATACACCTGCCCGTTATACACCCGCCCGTTATACACCCCGCCCATTATACATCCGCCCATTATACACCCCGCCAGTTATACACCCGCCCTTTATACACACGCCCGTTATACACCCGCCCGTTACACACCCCGCCCGTTATACTCCCGCCCGTTATACACCCCGCCTGTTATACACCCGCCCGTTATACACCCGCCCGTTACACACCCCGCCCGTTATACACCCGCCCGTTATACACCCCACCCGTTATACACCCGCCCATTATACACCCCGCCCGTTATACACCCCGACCGTTATACACCCGCCCGTTATACACCCGCCTGTTATACACCTGCCCGTTATACACCCCGCCCGTTATACACACCGCCCATTATACACCCGCCCGTTATACACCCCGCCCGTTATACACCCGCCCGTTATACACCCCGCCTGTTATACACCCGCCCTTTATGCACCCGCCCGTTATACAACCCGTCCATTATTCACCCCGCCCGTTATACACCCGCCCGTTATACAGCCGCCCGTTATACACCCGCCCGCTTCACACCCCGCCCGTTATACACCCGCCCGTTATAAACCCCACCCGTTATAGACCCACCCGTTATACACCCCGCCCGTTATACACCCCGCCCGTTATACACCCGCCGGTTATACACCCGTCCGTTATACACCTGCCCGTTATACACCCGCCCGTTATACACCCGCCCGTTATACACCCCGCCCGTTATAAACACGCCCGTTATACAACCGCCCGTTATAAACCCGCCCGTTATACACCCGCCCGTTATAAACCCGCCCGTTATACACCTTCCCGTTATACACCCGCCCGTTATAAACCCACCCGTTATACACCCACCCGTTATACACACCGCCCGTTATACACCCGCCCGTTCTACAGCTGCCCGTTATACACTCCCCCGTTACACACCCCGCCCGTTATACACCCGCCCATAATACACCCGCCTGTTATACACCCCGCCCGTTATGCACCCGCCCTTTATACACCCCGCCCGTTATACAACCGCCCGTTATACTCCCCGCCCGTTATAGCCCCCGCCCGTTACCCACCCGTCTGTTATACACCCGCCCGTTATACACCCGCCCGTTATACACCCGCCCGTTATACACCCGCCCGTTAGATACCCGCCCGTTATACACCTGCCCGTTATACACCTGCCCGTTATACACCCCGCCTGTTATACACCCCGCCTGTTATACACCCGCCCGTTATACACCCGCCCGTTATACACCTGCCCGTTATACACCCGCCCGTTATACATCCCGCCCGTTTTACACCCTGCCCATTATACACCCGCCCGTTATACACCCCGCACGTTATACACCCGCCCGTTATACACCCCGCCCGTTATACACCCGCCCGTTATACACCCGCCTGTTATACACCCGCCCATTATACACCCGCCCGTTATACATCCCGTCCGTTATACACCCGCCCGTTATACAGCTGCCCGTTATACACCTGCCCGTTATACACCCCGCCCGTTATACACCCGCCCGTCATACACCCCGCCCGTTATACACCCGCCCGTTATACACCCGCCTGTTATACACCCGGCCGTTATACACCCGCCCGTTATACACCCCGCCCGTTATACACCCCGCCCGCCCGTTATACACCCGCCCATTATACACCCGCCCGTTATACACCCGTCCGTTATGCACCCGCCCGTTATGCACCCGCCCGTTATACTCCCGCCCGTTATACACACGCCCGTTATACACCCGCCCGTTATAAACCCGCCCGTTATAAACGCGCCCGTTATACACCTTCCCGTTATATACCCGCCCGTTATAAACCCGCCCGTTATACACCCGCCCGTTATACACACCGCCCGTTATACACCCGCCCGTTCTACACCTGCCCGTTATACACTCCCCCGTTATACACCCTGCCCGTTATACATCCGCCCGTAAAACACCCGCCTGTTATACACCCCGCCCGTTATACACCCGCCCGTTATACACCCCGCCCGTTATACAGCTTCCCGTTATACACCCGCCCGTTATAAACCCGCCTGTTATACACCCGCCCGTTATACACTCCCCCGTTATACACCCCGCCCGTTATACACCCGCCCGTAATACACCCGCCTGTTATACACCCTGCCCGTTATACACCCGTCTGTTATACACCCCGCCCGTTAAACACCTGCCCGTTATACACCAGCCCGTTATACACCCGCCCGTTATACACCCCGCTTGTTATACACCCGCCCGTTATACACCCGCCCATTATACACACCGCCAGTTATACACCCGCCCGTTATACACCCGCCCGTTATACACCCCGCCTGTTATACACCCGCCCGTTATACACCCCTCCCATTATACACCCGCCCGTTATACACCCCGCCCGTTATACACCCCGCCCGTTATACACCTGCCCGTTATACACCCCGTCTGTTATACACCTGCCCTTTATACACCCGCCCGTTATACACCCGCCCGTTATACACCCGCCGGTTATACACCCGCCCGTTACACACCCCGCCCGTTATACACCCCGCCCGTTATACACCCCGCCCGTTATACACCCCGCCCGTTATACACCTGCCCGTTATACACCCGCCCGTTATACATCCGCCCATTATACACCCCGCCAGTTATACACCCGCCCTTTATACACACGCCCGTTATACACCCGTCCGTTACACACCCCGCCCGTTATACTCCCGCCCGTTATACACCCCGCCTGTTATACACCCGCCCGTTATACACCCGCCCGTTACACACCCCGCCCGTTATACACCCGCCCATTATACACCCCACCCGTTATACACCCGCCCATTATACACCCCGCCCGTTATACACCCCGACCGTTATACACCCGCCCGTTATACACCCGCCTGTTATACACCTGCCCGTTATACACCCCGCCCGTTATATACCCCGCCCATTATACACCCGACCGTTATACACCCCGCCCGTTATACACCCCGCCCGTTATACACCCGCCCGTTATACACCCGCCCTTTATGCACCCGCCCGTTATACAACCCGCCCATTATACACCCGCCCGTTATACAGCCGCCCGTTACACACCCGCCCGCTTCACACCCCGCCCGTTATACACCCGCCCGTTATAAACCCCACCCGTTATAGACCCACCCGTTATACACCCCGCCCGTTATACACCCTGCCCGTTATACACCCGCCGGTTATACACCCGTCCGTTATACACCTGCCCGTTATACACCCGCCCGTTATACACCCGCCCGTTATACACCCCGCCCGTTATACACACGCCCGTTATACAACCGCCCGTTATAAACCCGCCCGTTATACACCCGCCCGTTATAAACCCGCCCGTTATACACCTTCCCGTTATACACCCGCCCGTTATAAACCCACCCGTTATACACCCACCCGTTATACACACCGCCCGTTATACACCCGCCCGTTCTACAGCTGCCCGTTATACACTCCCCCGTTATACACCCCGCCCGTTATACACCCGCCCGTAATACACCCGCCTGTTATACACCCCGCCCGTTATACACCCGCCCGTTATACACCCCGCCCGTTATACACCCGCCCGTTATACACCCGTCTGTTATACACCCCGCCCGTTAAACACCTGCCCGTTATACACCAGCCCGTTATACACCCGCCCGTTATACACCTGCCCGTTATACACCCGCCTATTATACACCCGCCCGTTATACACCCGTCCGTTATACACCCGCCGGTCTACACCTGCCCGTTATACACCCCGCCCGTTATACACCCCGCCCGTTATACACCCGCCCATTTTACACCCCGCCCGTTATACACCTGCCCGTTATACAACCCGGCCGTTATACAACCGCCCGTTATACTCCCCGCCCGTTATACCCCCCGCCCGTTACCCACCCGTCTGTTATACACCGGCCCGTTATACACCCGCCCGTTATACACCCGCCCGTTAGACACCCCGCCCGTTATACACCCGCCCGTTAGATACCCGCCCGTTCTACACCCGCCCGTTATACACCCGCCTGTTATACACCCGGCCGTTATACACCCACCCGTTATACACACCGCCCGTTATACACCCGCCCGTTCTACAGCTGCCCGTTATACACTCCCCCGTTATACACCCCGCCCGTTATACACCCGCCCGTAATACACCCGCCTGTTATACACCCCGCCCGTTATACACCCGCCCGTTATACACCCCGCCCGTTATACACCCGCCCGTTATACACCCGTCTGTTATACACCCCGCCCGTTAAACACCTGCCCGTTATACACCAGCCCGTTATACACCCGCCCGTTATACACCTGCCCGTTATACACCCGCCTATTATACACCCGCCCGTTATACACCCGTCCGTTATACACCCGCCCGTTCTACACCTGCCCGTTATACACCCCGCCCGTTATACACCCCGCCCGTTATACACCCGCCCATTTTACACCCCGCCCGTTATACACCTGCCCGTTATACAACCCGGCCGTTATACAACCGCCCGTTATACTCCCCGCCCGTTATACCCCCCGCCCGTTACCCACCCGTCTGTTATACACCCGCCCGTTATACACCCGCCCGTTACACACCCTGCCCGTTATACACCCGCCCATTATACACCCCACCCGTTATACACCCGCCCATTATACACCCCGCCCGTTATACACCCCGACCGTTATACACCCGCCCGTTATACACCCGCCTGTTATACACCTGCCCGTTAAACACCCCGCCCGTTATACACCCCGCCCATTATACACCCGACCGTTATACACCCCGCCCGTTATACACCCCGCCCGTTATACACCCGCCCGTTATACACCCCGCCTGTTATACACCCGGCCTTTATGCACCCGCCCGTTATACAACCCGCCCATTATTCACCCCGCCCGTTATACAGCCGCCCGTTATACACCCGCCCGCTTCACACCCGCCCGTTATACACCCCGCCCGTTATACACCCGCCCATTTTACACCCCGCCCGTTATACACCTGCCCGTTATACAACCCGGCCGTTATACAACCGCCCGTTATACTCCCCGCCCGTTATACACCCCGCCCGTTACCCACCCGTCTGTTATACACCCGCCCGTTATACACCCGCCCGTTACACACCCTGCCCGTTATACACCCGCCCATTATACACCCCACCCGTTATACACCCGCCCATTATACACCCCGCCCGTTATACACCCCGACCGTTATACACCCGCCCGTTATACACCCGCCTGTTATACACCTGCCCGTTATACACCCCGCCCGTTATACACCCCGCCCATTATACACCCGACCGTTATACACCCCGCCCGTTATACACCCCGCCCGTTATACACCCGCCCGTTATACACCCCGCCTGTTATACACCCGGCCTTTATGCACCCGCCCGTTATACAACCCGCCCATTATTCACCCCGCCCGTTATACAGCCGCCCGTTATACACCCGCCCGCTTCACACCCCGCCCGTTATACACCCGCCCGTTATAAACCCCACCCGTTATAGACCCACCCGTTATACACCCCGCCCGTTATACACCTCGCCCGTTATACACCCGCCGGTTATACACCCGTCCGTTATACACCTGCCCGTTATACACCCGCCCATTATACACCCGCCCGTTATACACCCCGCCCGTTATACACACGCCCGTTATACAACCGCCCGTTATAAACCCGCCCGTTATACACCCGCCCGTTATAAACCCGCCCGTTATACACCTTCCCGTTATACACCCGCCCGTTATAAACCCACCCGTTATACACCCACCCGTTATACACACCGCCCGTTATACACCCGCCCGTTCAACAGCTGCCCGTTATACACTCCCCCGTTATACACCCCGCCCGTTATACACCCGCCCGTAATACACACGCCTGTTATACACCACGCCCGTTATACACCCGCCCGTTATACACCCCGCCCGTTATACACCCGCCCGTTATACACCCGTCTGTTATACACCCCGCCCGTTAAACACCTGCCCGTTATACACCAGCCCGTTATACACCCGCCCGTTATACACCTGCCCGTTATACACCCGCCTATTATACACCCGCCCGTTATACACCCGTCCGTTATACACCCGCCCGTTCTACACCTGCCCGTTATACACCCCGCCCGTTATACACCCCGCCCGTTATACACCCGCCCATTTTACACCCCGCCCGTTATACACCTGCCCGTTATACAACCCGGCCGTTATACAACCGCCCGTTATACTCCCCGCCCGTTATACCCCCCGCCCGTTACCCACCCGTCTGTTATACACCCGCCCGTTATACACCCGCCCGTTACACACCCTGCCCGTTATACACCCGCCCATTATACACCCCACCCGTTATACACCCGCCCATTATACACCCCGCCCGTTATACACCCCGACCGTTATACACCCGCCCGTTATACACCCGCCTGTTATACACCTGCCCGTTAAACACCCCGCCCGTTATACACCCCGCCCATTATACACCCGACCGTTATACACCCCGCCCGTTATACACCCCGCCCGTTATACACCCGCCCGTTATACACCCCGCCTGTTATACACCCGGCCTTTATGCACCCGCCCGTTATACAACCCGCCCATTATTCACCCCGCCCGTTATACAGCCGCCCGTTATACACCCGCCCGCTTCACACCCGCCCGTTATACACCCCGCCCGTTATACACCCGCCCATTTTACACCCCGCCCGTTATACACCTGCCCGTTATACAACCCGGCCGTTATACAACCGCCCGTTATACTCCCCGCCCGTTATACACCCCGCCCGTTACCCACCCGTCTGTTATACACCCGCCCGTTATACACCCGCCCGTTACACACCCTGCCCGTTATACACCCGCCCATTATACACCCCACCCGTTATACACCCGCCCATTATACACCCCGCCCGTTATACACCCCGACCGTTATTCACCCGCCCGTTATACACCCGCCTGTTATACACCTGCCCGTTATACACCCCGCCCGTTATACACCCCGCCCATTATACACCCGACCGTTATACACCCCGCCCGTTATACACCCCGCCCGTTATACACCCGCCCGTTATACACCCCGCCTGTTATACACCCGGCCTTTATGCACCCGCCCGTTATACAACCCGCCCATTATTCACCCCGCCCGTTATACAGCCGCCCGTTATACACCCGCCCGCTTCACACCCCGCCCGTTATACACCCGCCCGTTATAAACCCCACCCGTTATAGACCCACCCGTTATACACCCCGCCCGTTATACACCTCGCCCGTTATACACCCGCCGGTTATACACCCGTCCGTTATACACCTGCCCGTTATACACCCGCCCATTATACACCCGCCCGTTATACACCCCGCCCGTTATACACACGCCCGTTATACAACCGCCCGTTATAAACCCGCCCGTTATACACCCGCCCGTTATAAACCCGCCCGTTATACACCTTCCCGTTATACACCCGCCCGTTATAAACCCACCCGTTATACACCCACCCGTTATACACACCGCCCGTTATACACCCGCCCGTTCAACAGCTGCCCGTTATACACTCCCCCGTTATACACCCCGCCCGTTATACACCCGCCCGTAATACACACGCCTGTTATACACCACGCCCGTTATACACCCGCCCGTTATACACCCCGCCCGTTATACACCCGCCCGTTATACACCCGTCTGTTATACACCCCGCCCGTTAAACACCTGCCCGTTATACACCAGCCCGTTATACACCCGCCCGTTATACACCTGCCCGTTATACACCCGCCTATTATACACCCGCCCGTTATACACCCGTCCGTTATACACCCGCCCGTTCTACACCTGCCCGTTATACACCCCGCCCGTTATACACCCCGCCCGTTATACACCCGCCCATTTTACACCCCGCCCGTTATACACCTGCCCGTTATACAACCCAGCCGTTATACAAGCGCCCGTTATACTCCCCGCCCGTTATACCCCCCGCCCGTTACCCACCCGTCTGTTATACACCCGCCCGTTATACACCCGCCCGTTATACACCCCGCCCGTTATACACCCGCCCGTTAGATACCCGCCCGTTATACACCTGCCCGTTATACACCCGCCCGTTATACACCCCGCCTGTTATACACCCGCCCGTTATACACCCGCCCGTTATCCACCCGCCCGTTATACACCCGCCTGTTATACACCCGGCCGTTATACACCCGCCCGTTATACACCCCGCCCGTTATACACCACGCCCGCCCGTTATACACCCGCCCGTTATACACCCGCCCGTTATACACCCGTCCGTTATGCACCCGCCCGTTATGCACCCGCCCGTTATACTCCCGCCCGTTATACGCCCGCCCGTTATACACCCGCCCGTTATACACCCCGCCCGTTATACACCCCGCCCGTTATACACCCGCCCGTTATACACCCGCCGGTTATACACCCGCCTGTTATACAGGCCGCCCGTTATACACCCGCCCGTTATACACCTCGCCAGTTATACACCCGCCCGTTATACACCCGCCCGTTATACATCCCGCCCGTTATGCACCCGCCCGTTATACACCCCGCCCGTAATACACCCGCCCGTTATACACCCGCCCGATACAGACCCCGCCCGTTATACACCCGCCCGTTATACACCCGCCGGTTATACACCCCGCCCGTTATACACCCGCCCGTTATACACCACGCCCGTTATACACCCGCCCGTTATACACACGCCCGTTATACACCCGCCCGTTACACACCCCGCCCGTTATACACCCGCCCGTTATACACCCACCCGTTATAAACCCGCCCGTTATACACCCGCCCGTTATAAACCCGCCCGTTATACACCTTCCCGTTATACACCCGCCCGTTATAAACCCGCCCGTTATACACACACCCGTTATACACCCGCCCGTTATAAACCCGCCCGTTATACACCCGCCCGTTATAAACCCGCCCGTTATACACCTTCCCGTTATACACCCGCCCGTTATAAACCCGCCCGTTATACACCCGCCCGTTATACACACCGCCCGTTATACACCCGCCCGTTCTACACCTGCCCGTTATACACTCCCCCGTTATACACCCTGCCCGTTATACACCCGCCCGTAAAACACCCGCCTGTTATACACCCCGCCCGTTATACACCCGCCCGTTATACACCCCGCCCGTTATACACCTTCCCGTTATACACCCGCCCGTTATAAACCCGCCTGTTATACACCCGCCCGTTATACACACCGCCCGTTATACACCCGCCCGTTCTACACCTGCCCGTTATACACTCCCCCGTTATACACCCCGCCCGTTATACACCCGCCCGTAATACACCCGCCTGTTATACACCCTGCCCGTTATACACCCGCCCGTTATACACCCCGCCCGTTATACACCCGCCCGTTATACACCCGTCTGTTATACACCCCGCCCGTTAAACACCTGCCCGTTATACACCAGCCCGTTATACACCCACCCGTTATACACCCGCCTATTATACACCCGCCCGTTATACACCCGTCCGTTATACACCCGCCCGTTCTACACCTGCCCATTATACACCCCGCCCGTTATACACCCCGCCCGTTATACACCCGCCCATTTTACACCCCGCCCGTTATACACCCGCCCGTTATACATCCCGCCCGTTATACACCCGCCCGTTATACACCCCGCCCGTTATACACCCGCCCGTTATACACCCCGCCTGTTATACACCCGCCCATTATACACCCGCCCGTTATACACCCACCCGTTATACACCCGCCCGTTATACACACCGCCCGTTATACACCAGCCCGTTATACACCCCGCCCGTTATACACCCGACCGTTATACACCCCGACCGTTATACACCCCGCCCATTATACACCCGCCCATTATACACCCGCCCGTTATACACCCGCCCGTTATACACCCGTCCGTTATACACCCGCCCGTTATGCACCCGTCCGTTATACTGCCGCCCGTTATACGCCCCACCCATTATACAACCCGCCCGTTATACACCCGCCCGTTATACACCCCGCCCGTTATACACCCGCCCGTTATACACCCGTATGTTATACACCCCGCCCGTTAAACACCTGCCCGTTATACACCAGCCCGTTATACACCCGCCCATTATACACCTGCCCGTTATACATCCGCCCGTTATACACCCGCACGTTATACACCCCGCCCGTTATACAGCCCGCCCGTTATACACCCGCCCATTATACACCCCGCCCATTATACACCCACCTGTTATACACCCGCCCGTTATAAACCCGCCCATTATACACCCCGCCCATTATACACCCGCCCGTTATACACCCGCCCGTTATACAGCCGCCCGTTATGCACCCGTCCGTTATACTCCCGCCCGTTATACTCCTCACCCGTTATACACCCCGCCCGTTATACACCCGCCCGTTATACACCCGTCTGTTATACACCCCGCCCGTTAAACACCTGCCCGTTATACACCAGCCCGTTATACACCCGCCCGTTATACACCTGCCCGTTATACACCCGCCTATTATACACCCGCCCGTTATACACCCGTCCGTTATACACCCGCCCGTTCTACACCTGCCCGTTATACACCCCGCCCGTTATACACCCCGCCCGTTATACACCCGCCCATTTTACACCCCGCCCGTTATACACCTGCCCGTTATACAACCCAGCCGTTATACAAGCGCCCGTTATACTCCCCGCCCGTTATACCCCCCGCCCGTTACCCACCCGTCTGTTATACACCCGCCCGTTATACACCCGCCCGTTATACACCCCGCCCGTTATACACCCGCCCGTTAGATACCCGCCCGTTATACACCTGCCCGTTATACACCCGCCCGTTATACACCCGCCCGTTATACACCCGCCTGTTATACACCCGCCCGTTATACACCCCGCCCGTTATACACCCCGCCCGCCCGTTATACACCCGCCCATTATACACCCGCCCGTTATACACCCGTCCGTTATGCACCCGCCCGTTATGCACCCGCCCGTTATACTCCCGCCCGTTATACGCCCGCCCGTTATACACCCGCCCGTTATACACCCCGCCCGTTATACACCCGCCCGTTATACACCCGCCGGTTATACACCCGCCTGTTATACAGGCCGCCCGTTATACACCCGCCCGTTATACACCTCGCCAGTTATACACCCGCCCGTTATACACCCGCCCGTTATACATCCCGCCCGTTATGCACCCGCCCGTTATACACCCCGCCCGTTATACACCCGCCCGTAATACACCCGCCCGTTATACACCCGCCCGATACACACCCCGCCCGTTATACACCCGCCCGTTATACACCCGCCCGTTATACACCCGCCCGTTATACACCCCGCCCGTTATACACCCGCCCGTTATACACCACGCCCGTTATACACCACGCCCGTTATACACCCGCCCGTTATACACCCGCCCGTTATACACCCGCCCGTTACACACCCCGCCCGTTATACACCCGCCCGTTATACACCCACCCGTTATAAACCCGCCCGTTATACACCCGCCCGTTATAAACCCGCCCGTTATACACCTTCCCGTTATACACCCGCCCGTTATAAACCCGCCCGTTATACACACACCCGTTATACACCCGCCCGTTATAAAGCCGCCCGTTATACACCCGCCCGTTATAAACACGCCCGTTATACACCTTCCCGTTATACACCCGCCCGTTATAAACCCGCCCGTTATACACCCGCCCGTTATACACACCGCCCGTTATACACCCGCCCGTTCTACACCTGCCCGTTATACACTCCCCCGTTATACACCCTGCCCGTTATACACCCGCCCGTAAAACACCCGCCTGTTATACACCCCGCCCGTTATACACCCGCCCGTTATACACCCCGCCCGTTATACACCTTCCCGTTATACACCCGCCCGTTATAAACCCGCCTGTTATACACCCGCCCGTTATACACACCGCCCGTTATACACCCGCCCGTTCTACACCTGCCCGTTATACACTCCCCCGTTATACACCCCGCCCGTTATACACCCGCCCGTAATACACCCGCCTGTTATACACCCTGCCCGTTATACACCCGCCCGTTATACACCCCGCCCGTTATACACCCGCCCGTTATACACCCGTCTGTTATACACCCCGCCCGTTAAACACCTGCCCGTTATACACCAGCCCGTTATACACCCACCCGTTATACACCTGCCCGTTATACACCCGCCTATTATACACCCGCCCGTTATACACCCGTCCGTTATACACCCGCCCGTTCTACACCTGCCCGTTATACACCCCGCCCGTTATACACCCCGCCCGTTATACACCCGCCCATTTTACACCCCGCCCGTTATACACCCGCCCGTTATACATCCCGCCCGTTATACACCCGCCCGTTATACACCCGCCCGTTAAACACCTGCCCGTTATACACCAGCCTGTTATACACCCGCCCATTATATACCTGCCCGTTATACACCCGCCTGTTATAAACCCGCCCATTATACACCCGCCTGTTATACACCCGCCCGTTATAAACCCGCCCATTATACACCCCGCCCATTATAAACAGTCCGTTATACACCCCGCCCGTTATACACCCCGCCCGTTATACACCCCGCCCGTTATATACCCGCCCGTTATACACCCGCCCGTTATACACTCGCCCATTATACACCCTGCCCGTTATACACATGCCCGTTATACACCCGCCCGTTATACACCCCGCCCGTTTTACACTCGCCCGTTATACACCCGCCCGTTATACACCCGCCCATTATACACCCGCCCGTTATACGCCCCGCCCGTTATACACCCCGCCCGTTATGCACCCGTCCGTTATACACCTGGCGGTTATACACCCTGCCCGTTATACACCTGCCCGTTAAACACCTGCCCGTTATACACCCGCCCGTTATACACCCCGCCCGTTATACACCCGCCCGTCATACATCCCGCCCGTTATACACCCGCCCGTAAAACACCCGCCCGTTATACACCCGCCCGTTATACACCCTGCCCGTTATACACCCGCCCGTTATACACCCGCCCGTTATACACCCCGCCCGTTATACTCCCGCCCGTTATACACCCCGCCCGTTATACACCCGCCCGTTATACACCCCGCCAGTTATGCACCCCGCCCTTTATACACCCGCCCGTTATACACCCGCCCGTTATACACCCCGCCCGTTATGCACCCCGCCCTTTATACACCCGCCCGTTATACACCCGTCCGTTATACACGCGCCCGTTATACACCCCGCCAGTTATGCACCCCGCCCTTTATACACCCATCCGTTATACACCCGCCCGTTATACACCCGCCCGTTATACACCCGCCCGTCATACACCCCGTCCATTATACACCCCGCCCGTTATACACCTGCCAGTTATACACCCGCCCATTATACACCCGCCCGTTATACACCCGCCCGTTATACACCCGCCAGTTATACACCCGCCCGTTATACACCCGCCCATTATACACCCCGCCCATTATACAACCCACCCGTAAGACACCCGCCCGTTATACACCCGCCCGTTATACGCCCCGCCCGTTATACACCCCGCCCGTTATGCACCCGTCCATTATACACCTGGTAGTTATACACGCTGCCCGTTATACACCTGCCCGTTAAACACCTGCCCGTTATACACCCGCCCGTTATACACTCGCCCGTTATACACCCGCCCGTTATACACCCCACCCGTTATACACCCGCCCGTCATACATCCCGCCCGTTATACACCCGCCCGTTATACACCCGCCCGTCATACATCCCGCCCGTTATACACCCGCCCGTTATACACTGGCCCGTTATACACCCGCCCGTTATACACCCGCCCGTTATACACCCCGCCCATTATACACCCGCGCGTTATACACCCTGCCCGTTATACACCCGCCCGTTATACACCCGCCCGTTATACACCCCGCCCGTTATACACCCGCCCGTTTTACAGCCCGCCCATTATACACCCCGCCCGTTATACACCCCGCCCGTTATACACCCGCCCGTTATACACCCCCCCGTTATACACCCGTCCATTATACTCCCGTCCGTTATACACCCGCCCGTTATACACCCGTCCGTTATACTCCCGCCCGTTATACACCCCACCCGTTAAACACCCGCCCGTTATACACCCGCCCGTTATACACCCGCCCGTTATACACCCCGCCCGTTATACACCCGCCCGTTATACACCCGTATGTTATACACCCCGCCCGTTAAACACCTGCCCGTTATACATCCCGTCTGTTGCACACCTTGTCGTTATACACCTGCCCGTTATACATCCCGTCCGTTATACACCCGCCCGTTATACACCCGCCCGTTATACAGCCGTCCGTTATACACCCGCCCGTTATACACCCGCCCGTTATACACCCGCCCGTTATACACCCCGCCCGTTATACACCCGCCCGTTATACACCCGCCCGTTATACACGCCGCCCGTTATACACCCCGCCCGTTATACACCCACCCGTTATAAACCCGCCCGTTATACACCCGCCCGTTATAAACCCGCCCGTTATACACATTCCCGTTATACACCCGCCCGTTATAAACCCGCCCGTTATACACACACCCGTTATACACCCGCCCATTATAAAGCCGCCCGTTATACACCCGCCCGTTATAAACCCGCCCGTTATACACCTTCCCGTTATACACCCGCCCGTTATAAACCCGCCCGTTATACACACCGCCCGTTATACACCCGCCCGTTCTACACCTGCCCGTTATACACTCCCCCGTTATACACCCTGCCCGTTATACACCCGCCCGTAAAACACCCGCCTGTTATACACCCCGCCCGTTATACACCCGCCCGTTATACACCCCGCCCGTTATACACCTTCCCGTTATACACCCGCCCGTTATAAACCCGCCTGTTATACACCCGCCCGTTATACACACCGCCCGTTATACACCCGCCCGTTCTACACCTGCCCGTTATACACTCCCCCGTTATACACCCCGCCCGTTATACACCCGCCCGTAATACACCCGCCTGTTATACACCCTGCCCGTTATACACCCGCCCGTTATACACCCCGCCCGTTAAACACCCGCCCGTTATACACCCGTCTGTTATACACCCCGCCCGTTAAACACCTGCCCGTTATACACCAGCCCGTTATACACCCACCCGTTATACACCTGCCCGTTATACACCCGCCTATTATACACCCGCCCGTTATACACCCGTCCGTTATACACCCGCCCGTTCTACACCTGCCCGTTATACACCCCGCCCGTTATACACCCCGCCCGTTATACACCCGCCCATTTTACACCCCCGCCCGTTATACACCCGCCCGTTTATACATCCCGCCCGTTATACACCCGCCCGTTATACACCCGCCCGTTAAACACCTGCCCGTTATACACCAGCCTGTTATACACCCGCCCATTATATACCTGCCCGTTATACACCCGCCCGTTATAAACCCGCCCATTATACACCCGCCCGTAAAAACACCCGCCTGTTATACACCCCGCCCGTTATACACCCGCCCGTTATACACCCCGCCCGTTATACACCTTCCCGTTATACACCCGCCCGTTATAAACCCGCCTGTTATACACCCGCCCGTTATACACACCGCCCGTTATACACCCGCCCGTTCTACACCTGCCCGTTATACACTCCCCCGTTATACACCCCGCCCGTTATACACCCGCCCGTAATACACCCGCCTGTTATACACCCTGCCCGTTATACACCCGCCCGTTATACACCCCGCCCGTTATACACCCGCCCGTTATACACCCGTCTGTTATACACCCCGCCCGTTAAACACCTGCCCGTTATACACCAGCCCGTTATACACCCACCCGTTATACACCTGCCCGTTATACACCCGCCTATTATACACCCGCCCGTTATACACCCGTCCGTTATACACCCGCCCGTTCTACACCTGCCCGTTATACACCCCGCCCGTTATACACCCCCGCCCGTTATACACCCGCCCATTTTACACCCCGCCCGTTATACACCCGCCCGTTATACATCCCGCCCGTTATACACCCGCCCGTTATACACCCGCCCGTTAAACACCTGCCCGTTATACACCAGCCTGTTATACACCCGCCCATTATATACCTGCCCGTTATACACCCGCCCGTTATAAACCCGCCCATTATACACCCGCCTGTTATACACCCGCCCGTTATAAACCCGCCCATTATACACCCCGCCCATTATAAACAGTCCGTTATACACCCCGCCCGTTATACACCCCGCCCGTTATACACCCCGCCCGTTATACACCCGCCCGTTATACACTCGCCCATTATACACCCTGCCCGTTATACACATGCCCGTTATACACCCGCCCGTTATACACCCCGCCCGTTTTACACTCGCCCGTTATACACCCGCCCGTTATACACCCGCCCATTATACACCCGCCCGTTATACGCCCCGCCCGTTATACACCCCGCCCGTTATGCACCCGTCCGTTATACACCTGGCGGTTATACACCCTGCCCGTTATACACCTGCCCGTTAAACACCTGCCCGTTATACACCCGCCCGTTATACACCCCGCCCGTTATACACCCGCCCGTCATACATCCCGCCCGTTATACACCCGCCCGTAAAACACCCGCCCGTTATACACCCGCCCGTTATACACCCTGCCCGTTATACACCCGCCCGTTATACACCCGCCCGTTATACACCCCGCCCGTTATACTCCCGCCCGTTATACACCCCGCCCGTTATACACCCGCCCGTTATACACCCCGCCAGTTATGCACCCCGCCCTTTATACACCCGCCCGTTATACACCCGCCCGTTATACACCCCGCCCGTTATGCACCCCGCCCTTTATACACCCGCCCGTTATACACCCGTCCGTTATACACGCGCCCGTTATACACCCCGCCAGTTATGCACCCCGCCCTTTATACACCCATCCGTTATACACCCGCCCGTTATACACCCGCCCGTTATACACCCGCCCGTCATACACCCCGTCCATTATACACCCCGCCCGTTATACACCTGCCAGTTATACACCCGCCCATTATACACCCGCCCGTTATACACCCGCCCGTTATACACCCGCCAGTTATACACCCGCCCGTTATACACCCGCCCATTATACACCCCGCCCATTATACAACCCACCCGTAAGACACCCGCCCGTTATACGCCCCGCCCGTTATACGCCCCGCCCGTTATACACCCGTCCATTATACACCTGGTAGTTATACACGCTGCCCGTTATACACCTGCCCGTTAAACACCTGCCCGTTATACACCCGCCCGTTATACACTCGCCCGTTATACACCCGCCCGTTATACACCCCACCCGTTATACACCCGCCCGTCATACATCCCGCCCGTTATACACCCGCCCGTTATACACCCGCCCGTCATACATCCCGCCCGTTATACACCCGCCCGTTATACACTGGCCCGTTATACACCCGCCCGTTATACACCCGCCCGTTATACACCCCGCCCATTATACACCCGCGCGTTATACACCCTGCCCGTTATACACCCGCCCGTTATACACGCCGCCCGTTATACACCCGCCCGTTATACACCCCGCCCGTTATACACCCGCCCGTTTTACAGCCCGCCCATTATACACCCCGCCCGTTATACACCCCGCCCGTTATACACCCGCCCGTTATACACCCCCCCGTTATACACCCGTCCATTATACTCCCGTCCGTTATACACCCGCCCGTTATACTCCCGCCCGTTATACACCCCACCCGTTAAACACCCGCCCGTTATACACCCGCCCGTTATACACCCCGCCCGTTATACACCCGCCCGTTATACACCCGTATGTTATACACCCCGCCCGTTAAACACCTGCCCGTTATACATCCCGTCTGTTGCACACCTTGTCGTTATACACCTGCCCGTTATACATCCCTTATACACCCGCCCGTTATACAGCCGTCCGTTATACACCCGCCCGTTATACACCCGCCCATTATACACCCGCCCGTTATACACCCCGCCCGTTATACACCCGCCCGTTATACACGCCGCCCGTTATACACCCCGCCCGTTAAACACCAGCCCGTTATACACCCGCCCGTCATACACCCCGTCCATTATACACCCCGCCCGTTATACACCTGCCAGTTATACACACGCCCATTATACACCCGCCCGTTATACAGCCGCCCGTTATACACCCGCCAGTTATACACCCGCCCGTTATACACCCGCCCATTATACACCCCGCCCATTATACAACCCACCCGTAAGACACCCGCCCGTTATACACCCGCCCGTTATACGCCCCGCCCGTTATACACCCGCCCGTTATACACCCGCCCGTTATACACCCCGCCCATTATACACCCGCGCGTTATACACCCTGCCCGTTATACACCCGCCCGTTATACACCCCGCCCGTTATACACCCGCCCGTTTTACAGCCCGCCCATTATACACCCCGCCCGTTATACACCCCGCCCGTTATACACCCGCCCGTTATACAACCGTCCATTATACTCCCGTCCGTTATACACCCGTCCGTTATACTCCCGCCCGTTATACACCCCACCCGTTAAACACCCGCCCGTTATACACCCCGCCCGTTATACACCCGCCCGTTATACACCCGCCCGTTATACACCCCGCCCGTTATACACCCGCCCGTTATACACCCGTATGTTATACACCCCGCCCGTTAAACACCTGCCCGTTATACATCCCGTCTGTTGCACACCTTGTCGTTATACACCTGCCCGTTATACATCCCGTCCGTTATACACCTGCCCGTTATACACCCGCCCGTTATACACCCGCCCGTTATACAGCCGTCCGTTATACACCCGCCCGTTATACACCCGCCTGTTATACACCCACCCGTTATACACCCGCCCGTTATACACCCCGCCCGTTATACACCCGCCCGTTATACACCCGCCCGTTATACACGCCGCCCGTTATACACCCCGCCCGTTAAACACCAGCCCGTTATACACCCCGCCCGTTATACATCCCGTCCGTTATACACCTGCCCGTTATACACCCGCCCGTTATACACCCCGCCCGTTATACACCCCGTGCCTTATACATCCCGTCCGTTATACACCTGCCTGTTATATACCTGCCCGTTATACATCCCGTCCATTATACACCTGCCCGTTATGCACCCCGCCTGTTATACACACGACCGTTATACACCCGCCCGTTATAAACCCGCCCGTTATACACCCGCCCATTATACACCCGCCCGTTATACACCCGCCCGTTATATACCCGCCCGTTATACACCCGCCCGTTATACACCTGCCCGTTATACACCCCGCCCGTAATACACCCTGCCCGTTATACACCCGCCCGTTATACACCTGCCCGTTATACACCCGCCCGTTATACACCCCGCCCGTTATACACCCCGCCCGTTACACACCCCACCCATTATACTCCCGCCCGTTATACACCCGCCCGTTATACACCCCGCCCGTTATACACCCGCCCGTTACACACCGCCCGTTATACACCCCGCCCGTTATACACCCGCCCGTTATACACACGCCCGTTATACACCCCGCCCGTTATACACCCGCCCGTTATACACCCCGCCCGTTATACACCCGCCCGTTATACACCCCGCCCATTATACACCCGCCCGTTATACACCCCGTCCGTTATACACCCGCCCGTTATACACCCCGCCAGTTATACACCCGCCCGTTATACACCCGCCCGTTATACACCCGCCCGGTATACACCCGCCCGTTATACACCCCGCCCGTTATACACCCGCCCGTTATACACCCGCCCGTTATACACCCGCCCGTAATACAGCCGCCCGGTATACACCCGCCCGTTATACATCCCGTCTGTTATAAACCTGCCCGTTATACACCTGCCCGTTATACATCCCGTCCGTTATACACCTGCCCGTTATACACCCCGCCCGTTATACACCCGCCCGTTATACACCCCGCCCGTTACACACCCGCCCGTTATACACACGCCCGTTATACACCCACCCTTTATACACCCGCCCGTTATACACCCGCCTGTTATACACCCGCCTGTTATACACCTGCCTTTAAACACCCCCCCGTTATACACCCACCCGTTATACACCCGCCAGTTATACACCCGCCCGTTATACACCCGCCCGTTATACACCTTCCCGTTATACACCCGCCCGTTATACACCCGCCCGTTATACACCCCGCCCGTTATGCACCCTCCCGTTATACACCCGCTCATTATACACCCCGCCCGTTATACACCCGCCCGTTATACACCCACCCGTTATACACCCCGCCTGTTATACACCCGCCCGTTATAAACACGCCCGTAATACACCCCGCCCGTTATACACCCCGCCCGTTATACATCCCGTCTTTTATACACCTGCCCGTTATACACCTGCCCGTTATACATCCAGTCCGTTATACACCTGCCCGTTATACACCCGCCCGTTATACACCCGTCCGTTATACACCCGTCCATTATAAACCTCGCCTGATATACACCCATCCGTTATACACCCCGCCCGTTATACACCTCGCCCGTTATACATCCCGTCCGTTATACACCTGCCCGTTATACACCCGCCCGTTATACACCCCGCCCGTTATACACCCAGCCCGTTATACATCCCGTCCGTTATACACCTGCCCGTTATAAACCTGCCCGTTATACATCCCGTCCATTATACACCTGCCCGTTATGCACCCCGCCTGTTATACACCTGCCCGTTATAGACCCACCCGTTATACATCCGCCCGTTATACACCCGCCCGTTATACACCTGTCCGTTATACACCCCGCCCATTATACACACCGCCCGTTATACACCCGCCCATTATACACCCGCCCGTTATACACCCGCCCGTTATACACCCGCTCATTATACACCCCGCCCGATATACACCCCGCCCGTTATAAACCCCGCCCGTTACACACCCCACCCGTTATACACCCGCCCGTTATACACCCCGCCCGTTATACACCCGCCCGTTATACACCCGCCCGTTATACACCCCGCCCGTTATGCACCCGCCCGTTATACACCCGCCCGTTATACACCCCGCCCGTTATACACCCGCCCGTTATAAACCCGCCTGTAATACACCCCGCCCGTTATACACCCCGCCCGTTATACACCCCGCCCGTTACACACACGCCCGTTATACACACCGCCCGTTATACACCCGCCCGTTATACACCCGCCCTTTATACACCCCGCCCGTTATACACACGCCCGTTATACACCCGCCCGTTATACATCCCGTCCGTTATACACACGCCCGTTATACACCCGCCCGTTATACACCCTGCCCGTTATACACCCGCCCGTTATACATCCCGTCCGTTATACACCAGCCCTTTATACACCCGCCCGTTTTACACCCGCCCGTTATACACCCCGCCCGTTCTACACCTGCCAGTTATACACTCCCCCGTTATACACCCTGCCCGTTATACACCCGCCCGTAAAACACCCGCCTGTTATACACCCCGCCCGTTATACACCCGCCCGTTATACACCCCGCCCGTTATACACCTTCCCGTTATACACCCGCCCGTTATAAACCCGCCTGTTATACACCCGCCCGTTATACACACCGCCCGTTATACACCCGCCCGTTCTACACCTGCCCGTTATACACTCCCCCGTTATACACCCCGCCCGTTATACACCCGCCCATAATACACCCGCCTGTTATACACCCTGCCCGTTATACACCCGCCCGTTATACACCCCGCCCGTTATACACCCGCCCGTTATACACCCGCCCGTTATACACCCGTCTGTTATACACCCCGCCCGTTAAACACCTGCCCGTTATACACCAGCCCGTTATACACCCACCCGTTATACACCTGCCCGTTATACACCCGCCTATTATACACCCGCCCGTTATACACCCGTCCGTTATACACCCGCCCGTTCTACACCTGCCCGTTATACACCCCGCCCGTTATACACCCCGCCCGTTATACACCCGCCCATTTTACACCCCGCCCGTTATACACCCGCCCGTTATACACCCGCCCGTTATACATCCCGCCCGTTATACACCCGCCCGTTATACACCCCGCCCGTTATACACCCCGCCCGTTATACACCTGCCCGTTATACACCCCGCCTGTTATACAACTGCCCTTTATACACCCGCCCGTTATACATCCCGCCCGTTATACACCCGCCCATTATACACCCGCCGGTTATACACCCGCCCGTTACACACCCCGCCCGTTATACACCCGCCCGTTATACACCCGCCCGTTATACACCCCGCCCGTTATACACCCGCCCGTTATACACCCCGCCCGTTATACACCTGCCCGTTATACACCCGCCAGTTATACACCCCGCCCATTATACATCCGCCCATTATACACCCCGCCAGTTATACACCCGCCCTTTATACACACGCCCGTTATACACCCGCCCGTTATACTCCCGCCCGTTATACACCCCGCCTGTTATACACCCGCCCGTTATACACCCGCCCGTTACACACCCCGCCCGTTATACACCCGCCCGTTATACACCCCACCCGTTATACACCCGCCCATTATACACCCCGCCCGTTATACACCCCGACCGTTACACACCCGCCCGTTATACACCCGCCTGTTATACACCTGCCCGTTATACACCCCGCCCGTTATACACACCGCCCATTATACACCCGACCGTTATACACCCCGCCCGTTATACACCCCGCCCGTTATACACCCGCCCGTTATACACCCCGCCTGTTATACACCCGCCCTTTATGCACCCGCCCGTTATACAAACCGTCCATTATTCACCCCGCCCGTTATACACCCGCCCGTTATACAGCCGCCCGTTATACACCCGCCCGCTTCACACCCCGCCCGTTATACACCCGCCCGTTATAAACCCCACCCGTTATAGACCCACCCGTTATACACCCCGCCCGTTATACACCCCGCCCGTTATACACCCGCCGGTTATACACCCGTCCGTTATACACCTGCCCGTTATACACCCGCCCGTTATACACCCGCCCGTTATACACCCCGCCCGTTATAAACACGCCCGTTATACAACCGCCCGTTATAAACCCGCCCGTTATACACCCGCCCGTTATAAACCCGCCCGTTATACACCTTCCCGTTATACACCCGCCCATTATAAACCCACCCGTTATACACCCACCCGTTATACACACCGCCCGTTATACACCCGCCCGTTCTACAGCTGCCCGTTATACACTCCCCCGTTACACACCCCGCCCGTTATACACCCGCCCATAATACACCCGCCTGTTATACACCCCGCCCGTTATACACCCGCCCTTTATACACCCCGCCCGTTATACACCCGCCCGTTATACACCCGTCTGTTATACACCCCGCCCGTTAAACACCTGCCCGTTATACACCAGCCCGTTATACACGCGCCCGTTATACACCTGCCCGTTATACACCCGCCTATTATACACCCGCCCGTTATACACCCGTCCGTTATACACCCGCCCGTTCTACACCTGCCCGTTATACACCCCGCCCGTTATACACCCGCCCGTTATACACCCCGCCTGTTATACAACTGCCCTTTATACACCCGCCCGTTATACATCCCGCCCGTTATACACCCGCCCATTATACACCCGCCGGTTATACACCCGCCCGTTACACACCCCGCCCGTTATACACCCGCCCGTTATACACCCCGCCCGTTATACACCCGCCCGTTATACACCCGCCCGTTATACACCCCGCCCGTTATACACCTGCCCGTTATACACCCGCCCGTTATACACCCCGCCCATTATACATCCGCCCATTATACACCCCGCCAGTTATACACCCGCCCTTTATACACACGCCCGTTATACACCCGCCCGTTACACACCCCGCCCGTTATACTCCCGCCCGTTATACACCCCGCCTGTTATACACCCGCCCGTTATACACCCGCCCGTTACACACCCCGCCCGTTATACACCCGCCCGTTATACACCCCACCCGTTATACACCCGCCCATTATACACCCCGCCCGTTATACACCCCGACCGTTATACACCCGCCCGTTATACACCCGCCTGTTATACACCTGCCCGTTATACACCCCGCCCGTTATACACACCGCCCATTATACACCCGCCCGTTATACACCCCGCCCGTTATACACCCGCCCGTTATACACCCCGCCTGTTATACACCCGCCCTTTATGCACCCGCCCGTTATACAACCCGTCCATTATTCACCCCGCCCGTTATACACCCGCCCGTTATACAGCCGCCCGTTATACACCCGCCCGCTTCACACCCCGCCCGTTATACACCCGCCCGTTATAAACCCCACCCGTTATAGACCCACCCGTTATACACCCCGCCCGTTATACACCCCGCCCGTTATACACCCGCCGGTTATACACCCGTCCGTTATACACCTGCCCGTTATACACCCGCCCGTTATACACCCGCCCGTTATACACCCCGCCCGTTATAAACACGCCCGTTATACAACCGCCCGTTATAAACCCGCCCGTTATACACCCGCCCGTTATAAACCCGCCCGTTATACACCTTCCCGTTATACACCCGCCCGTTATAAACCCACCCGTTATACACCCACCCGTTATACACACCGCCCGTTATACACCCGCCCGTTCTACAGCTGCCCGTTATACACTCCCCCGTTACACACCCCGCCCGTTATACACCCGCCCATAATACACCCGCCTGTTATACACCCCGCCCATTATGCACCCGCCCTTTATACACCCCGCCCGTTATACAACCGCCCGTTATACTCCCCGCCCGTTATAGCCCCCGCCCGTTACCCACCCGTCTGTTATACACCCGCCCGTTATACACCCGCCCGTTATACACCCGCCCGTTATACACCCGCCCGTTAGATACCCGCCCGTTATACACCTGCCCGTTATACACCTGCCCGTTATACACCCCGCCTGTTATACACCCCGCCTGTTATACACCCGCCCGTTATACACCCGCCCGTTATACACCTGCCCGTTATACACCCGCCCGTTATACATCCCGCCCGTTTTACACCCTGCCCATTATACACCCGCCCGTTATACACCCCGCACGTTATACACCCGCCCGTTATACACCCCGCCCGTTATACACCCGCCCGTTATACACCCGCCTGTTATACACCCGCCCATTATACACCCGCCCGTTATACATCCCGTCCGTTATACACCCGCCCGTTATACAGCTGCCCGTTATACACCTGCCCGTTATACACCCCGCCCGTTATACACCCGCCCGTCATACACCCCGCCCGTTATACACCCGCCCGTTATACACCCGCCTGTTATACACCCGGCCGTTATACACCCGCCCGTTATACACCCCGCCCGTTATACACCCCGCCCGCCCGTTATACACCCGCCCATTATACACCCGCCCGTTATACACCCGTCCGTTATGCACCCGCCCGTTATGCACCCGCCCGTTATACTCCCGCCCGTTATACACACGCCCGTTATACACCCGCCCGTTATAAACCCGCCCGTTATAAACGCGCCCGTTATACACCTTCCCGTTATATACCCGCCCGTTATAAACCCGCCCGTTATACACCCGCCCGTTATACACACCGCCCGTTATACACCCGCCCGTTCTACACCTGCCCGTTATACACTCCCCCGTTATACACCCTGCCCGTTATACATCCGCCCGTAAAACACCCGCCTGTTATACACCCCGCCCGTTATACACCCGCCCGTTATACACCCCGCCCGTTATACAGCTTCCCGTTATACACCCGCCCGTTATAAACCCGCCTGTTATACACCCGCCCGTTATACACTCCCCCGTTATACACCCCGCCCGTTATACACCCGCCCGTAATACACCCGCCTGTTATACACCCTGCCCGTTATACACCCGTCTGTTATACACCCCGCCCGTTAAACACCTGCCCGTTATACACCAGCCCGTTATACACCCGCCCGTTATACACCCCGCTTGTTATACACCCGCCCGTTATACACCCGCCCATTATACACACCGCCAGTTATACACCCGCCCGTTATACACCCGCCCGTTATACACCCCGCCTGTTATACACCCGCCCGTTATACACCCCTCCCATTATACACCCGCCCGTTATACACCCCGCCCGTTATACACCCCGCCCGTTATACACCTGCCCGTTATACACCCCGTCTGTTATACACCTGCCCTTTATACACCCGCCCGTTATACACCCGCCCGTTATACACCCGCCGGTTATACACCCGCCCGTTACACACCCCGCCCGTTATACACCCCGCCCGTTATACACCCCGCCCGTTATACACCCCGCCCGTTATACACCTGCCCGTTATACACCCGCCCGTTATACATCCGCCCATTATACACCCCGCCAGTTATACACCCGCCCTTTATACACACGCCCGTTATACACCCGTCCGTTACACACCCCGCCCGTTATACTCCCGCCCGTTATACACCCCGCCTGTTATACACCCGCCCGTTATACACCCGCCCGTTACACACCCCGCCCGTTATACACCCGCCCATTATACACCCCACCCGTTATACACCCGCCCATTATACACCCCGCCCGTTATACACCCCGACCGTTATACACCCGCCCGTTATACACCCGCCTGTTATACACCTGCCCGTTATACACCCCGCCCGTTATATACCCCGCCCATTATACACCCGACCGTTATACACCCCGCCCGTTATACACCCCGCCCGTTATACACCCGCCCGTTATACACCCGCCCTTTATGCACCCGCCCGTTATACAACCCGCCCATTATACACCCGCCCGTTATACAGCCGCCCGTTACACACCCGCCCGCTTCACACCCCGCCCGTTATACACCCGCCCGTTATAAACCCCACCCGTTATAGACCCACCCGTTATACACCCCGCCCGTTATACACCCTGCCCGTTATACACCCGCCGGTTATACACCCGTCCGTTATACACCTGCCCGTTATACACCCGCCCGTTATACACCCGCCCGTTATACACCCCGCCCGTTATACACACGCCCGTTATACAACCGCCCGTTATAAACCCGCCCGTTATACACCCGCCCGTTATAAACCCGCCCGTTATACACCTTCCCGTTATACACCCGCCCGTTATAAACCCACCCGTTATACACCCACCCGTTATACACACCGCCCGTTATACACCCGCCCGTTCTACAGCTGCCCGTTATACACTCCCCCGTTATACACCCCGCCCGTTATACACCCGCCCGTAATACACCCGCCTGTTATACACCCCGCCCGTTATACACCCGCCCGTTATACACCCCGCCCGTTATACACCCGCCCGTTATACACCCGTCTGTTATACACCCCGCCCGTTAAACACCTGCCCGTTATACACCAGCCCGTTATACACCCGCCCGTTATACACCTGCCCGTTATACACCCGCCTATTATACACCCGCCCGTTATACACCCGTCCGTTATACACCCGCCGGTCTACACCTGCCCGTTATACACCCCGCCCGTTATACACCCCGCCCGTTATACACCCGCCCATTTTACACCCCGCCCGTTATACACCTGCCCGTTATACAACCCGGCCGTTATACAACCGCCCGTTATACTCCCCGCCCGTTATACCCCCCGCCCGTTACCCACCCGTCTGTTATACACCGGCCCGTTATACACCCGCCCGTTATACACCCGCCCGTTAGACACCCCGCCCGTTATACACCCGCCCGTTAGATACCCGCCCGTTCTACACCCGCCCGTTATACACCCGCCTGTTATACACCCGGCCGTTATACACCCACCCGTTATACACACCGCCCGTTATACACCCGCCCGTTCTACAGCTGCCCGTTATACACTCCCCCGTTATACACCCCGCCCGTTATACACCCGCCCGTAATACACCCGCCTGTTATACACCCCGCCCGTTATACACCCGCCCGTTATACACCCCGCCCGTTATACACCCGCCCGTTATACACCCGTCTGTTATACACCCCGCCCGTTAAACACCTGCCCGTTATACACCAGCCCGTTATACACCCGCCCGTTATACACCTGCCCGTTATACACCCGCCTATTATACACCCGCCCGTTATACACCCGTCCGTTATACACCCGCCCGTTCTACACCTGCCCGTTATACACCCCGCCCGTTATACACCCCGCCCGTTATACACCCGCCCATTTTACACCCCGCCCGTTATACACCTGCCCGTTATACAACCCGGCCGTTATACAACCGCCCGTTATACTCCCCGCCCGTTATACCCCCCGCCCGTTACCCACCCGTCTGTTATACACCCGCCCGTTATACACCCGCCCGTTACACACCCTGCCCGTTATACACCCGCCCATTATACACCCCACCCGTTATACACCCGCCCATTATACACCCCGCCCGTTATACACCCCGACCGTTATACACCCGCCCGTTATACACCCGCCTGTTATACACCTGCCCGTTAAACACCCCGCCCGTTATACACCCCGCCCATTATACACCCGACCGTTATACACCCCGCCCGTTATACACCCCGCCCGTTATACACCCGCCCGTTATACACCCCGCCTGTTATACACCCGGCCTTTATGCACCCGCCCGTTATACAACCCGCCCATTATTCACCCCGCCCGTTATACAGCCGCCCGTTATACACCCGCCCGCTTCACACCCGCCCGTTATACACCCCGCCCGTTATACACCCGCCCATTTTACACCCCGCCCGTTATACACCTGCCCGTTATACAACCCGGCCGTTATACAACCGCCCGTTATACTCCCCGCCCGTTATACACCCCGCCCGTTACCCACCCGTCTGTTATACACCCGCCCGTTATACACCCGCCCGTTACACACCCTGCCCGTTATACACCCGCCCATTATACACCCCACCCGTTATACACCCGCCCATTATACACCCCGCCCGTTATACACCCCGACCGTTATACACCCGCCCGTTATACACCCGCCTGTTATACACCTGCCCGTTATACACCCCGCCCGTTATACACCCCGCCCATTATACACCCGACCGTTATACACCCCGCCCGTTATACACCCCGCCCGTTATACACCCGCCCGTTATACACCCCGCCTGTTATACACCCGGCCTTTATGCACCCGCCCGTTATACAACCCGCCCATTATTCACCCCGCCCGTTATACAGCCGCCCGTTATACACCCGCCCGCTTCACACCCCGCCCGTTATACACCCGCCCGTTATAAACCCCACCCGTTATAGACCCACCCGTTATACACCCCGCCCGTTATACACCTCGCCCGTTATACACCCGCCGGTTATACACCCGTCCGTTATACACCTGCCCGTTATACACCCGCCCATTATACACCCGCCCGTTATACACCCCGCCCGTTATACACACGCCCGTTATACAACCGCCCGTTATAAACCCGCCCGTTATACACCCGCCCGTTATAAACCCGCCCGTTATACACCTTCCCGTTATACACCCGCCCGTTATAAACCCACCCGTTATACACCCACCCGTTATACACACCGCCCGTTATACACCCGCCCGTTCAACAGCTGCCCGTTATACACTCCCCCGTTATACACCCCGCCCGTTATACACCCGCCCGTAATACACACGCCTGTTATACACCACGCCCGTTATACACCCGCCCGTTATACACCCCGCCCGTTATACACCCGCCCGTTATACACCCGTCTGTTATACACCCCGCCCGTTAAACACCTGCCCGTTATACACCAGCCCGTTATACACCCGCCCGTTATACACCTGCCCGTTATACACCCGCCTATTATACACCCGCCCGTTATACACCCGTCCGTTATACACCCGCCCGTTCTACACCTGCCCGTTATACACCCCGCCCGTTATACACCCCGCCCGTTATACACCCGCCCATTTTACACCCCGCCCGTTATACACCTGCCCGTTATACAACCCGGCCGTTATACAACCGCCCGTTATACTCCCCGCCCGTTATACCCCCCGCCCGTTACCCACCCGTCTGTTATACACCCGCCCGTTATACACCCGCCCGTTACACACCCTGCCCGTTATACACCCGCCCATTATACACCCCACCCGTTATACACCCGCCCATTATACACCCCGCCCGTTATACACCCCGACCGTTATACACCCGCCCGTTATACACCCGCCTGTTATACACCTGCCCGTTAAACACCCCGCCCGTTATACACCCCGCCCATTATACACCCGACCGTTATACACCCCGCCCGTTATACACCCCGCCCGTTATACACCCGCCCGTTATACACCCCGCCTGTTATACACCCGGCCTTTATGCACCCGCCCGTTATACAACCCGCCCATTATTCACCCCGCCCGTTATACAGCCGCCCGTTATACACCCGCCCGCTTCACACCCGCCCGTTATACACCCCGCCCGTTATACACCCGCCCATTTTACACCCCGCCCGTTATACACCTGCCCGTTATACAACCCGGCCGTTATACAACCGCCCGTTATACTCCCCGCCCGTTATACACCCCGCCCGTTACCCACCCGTCTGTTATACACCCGCCCGTTATACACCCGCCCGTTACACACCCTGCCCGTTATACACCCGCCCATTATACACCCCACCCGTTATACACCCGCCCATTATACACCCCGCCCGTTATACACCCCGACCGTTATTCACCCGCCCGTTATACACCCGCCTGTTATACACCTGCCCGTTATACACCCCGCCCGTTATACACCCCGCCCATTATACACCCGACCGTTATACACCCCGCCCGTTATACACCCCGCCCGTTATACACCCGCCCGTTATACACCCCGCCTGTTATACACCCGGCCTTTATGCACCCGCCCGTTATACAACCCGCCCATTATTCACCCCGCCCGTTATACAGCCGCCCGTTATACACCCGCCCGCTTCACACCCCGCCCGTTATACACCCGCCCGTTATAAACCCCACCCGTTATAGACCCACCCGTTATACACCCCGCCCGTTATACACCTCGCCCGTTATACACCCGCCGGTTATACACCCGTCCGTTATACACCCGCCCGTTATACACCCGCCCATTATACACCCGCCCGTTATACACCCCGCCCGTTATACACACGCCCGTTATACAACCGCCCGTTATAAACCCGCCCGTTATACACCCGCCCGTTATAAACCCGCCCGTTATACACCTTCCCGTTATACACCCGCCCGTTATAAACCCACCCGTTATACACCCACCCGTTATACACACCGCCCGTTATACACCCGCCCGTTCAACAGCTGCCCGTTATACACTCCCCCGTTATACACCCCGCCCGTTATACACCCGCCCGTAATACACACGCCTGTTATACACCACGCCCGTTATACACCCGCCCGTTATACACCCCGCCCGTTATACACCCGCCCGTTATACACCCGTCTGTTATACACCCCGCCCGTTAAACACCTGCCCGTTATACACCAGCCCGTTATACACCCGCCCGTTATACACCTGCCCGTTATACACCCGCCTATTATACACCCGCCCGTTATACACCCGTCCGTTATACACCTGCCCGTTATACACCCCGCCCGTTATACACCCCGCCCGTTATACACCCGCCCATTTTACACCCCGCCCGTTATACACCTGCCCGTTATACAACCCAGCCGTTATACAAGCGCCCGTTATACTCCCCGCCCGTTATACCCCCCGCCCGTTACCCACCCGTCTGTTATACACCCGCCCGTTATACACCCGCCCGTTATACACCCCGCCCGTTATACACCCGCCCGTTAGATACCCGCCCGTTATACACCTGCCCGTTATACACCCGCCCGTTATACACCCCGCCTGTTATACACCCGCCCGTTATACACCCGCCCGTTATCCACCCGCCCGTTATACACCCGCCTGTTATACACCCGGCCGTTATACACCCGCCCGTTATACACCCCGCCCGTTATACACCACGCCCGCCCGTTATACACCCGCCCGTTATACACCCGCCCGTTATACACCTGCCCGTTATACACCCCGTCTGTTATACACCTGCCCTTTATACACCCGCCCGTTATACACCCGCCCGTTATACACCCGCCGGTTATACACCCGCCCGTTACACACCCCGCCCGTTATACACCCCGCCCGTTATACACCCCGCCCGTTATACACCCCGCCCGTTATACACCTGCCCGTTATACACCCGCCCGTTATACATCCGCCCATTATACACCCCGCCAGTTATACACCCGCCCTTTATACACACGCCCGTTATACACCCGTCCGTTACACACCCCGCCCGTTATACTCCCGCCCGTTATACACCCCGCCTGTTATACACCCGCCCGTTATACACCCGCCCGTTACACACCCCGCCCGTTATACACCCGCCCATTATACACCCCACCCGTTATACACCCGCCCATTATACACCCCGCCCGTTATACACCCCGACCGTTATACACCCGCCCGTTATACACCCGCCTGTTATACACCTGCCCGTTATACACCCCGCCCGTTATATACCCCGCCCATTATACACCCGACCGTTATACACCCCGCCCGTTATACACCCCGCCCGTTATACACCCGCCCGTTATACACCCGCCCTTTATGCACCCGCCCGTTATACAACCCGCCCATTATACACCCGCCCGTTATACAGCCGCCCGTTACACACCCGCCCGCTTCACACCCCGCCCGTTATACACCCGCCCGTTATAAACCCCACCCGTTATAGACCCACCCGTTATACACCCCGCCCGTTATACACCCTGCCCGTTATACACCCGCCGGTTATACACCCGTCCGTTATACACCTGCCCGTTATACACCCGCCCGTTATACACCCGCCCGTTATACACCCCGCCCGTTATACACACGCCCGTTATACAACCGCCCGTTATAAACCCGCCCGTTATACACCCGCCCGTTATAAACCCGCCCGTTATACACCTTCCCGTTATACACCCGCCCGTTATAAACCCACCCGTTATACACCCACCCGTTATACACACCGCCCGTTATACACCCGCCCGTTCTACAGCTGCCCGTTATACACTCCCCCGTTATACACCCCGCCCGTTATACACCCGCCCGTAATACACCCGCCTGTTATACACCCCGCCCGTTATACACCCGCCCGTTATACACCCCGCCCGTTATACACCCGCCCGTTATACACCCGTCTGTTATACACCCCGCCCGTTAAACACCTGCCCGTTATACACCAGCCCGTTATACACCCGCCCGTTATACACCTGCCCGTTATACACCCGCCTATTATACACCCGCCCGTTATACACCCGTCCGTTATACACCCGCCGGTCTACACCTGCCCGTTATACACCCCGCCCGTTATACACCCCGCCCGTTATACACCCGCCCATTTTACACCCCGCCCGTTATACACCTGCCCGTTATACAACCCGGCCGTTATACAACCGCCCGTTATACTCCCCGCCCGTTATACCCCCCGCCCGTTACCCACCCGTCTGTTATACACCGGCCCGTTATACACCCGCCCGTTATACACCCGCCCGTTAGACACCCCGCCCGTTATACACCCGCCCGTTAGATACCCGCCCGTTCTACACCCGCCCGTTATACACCCGCCTGTTATACACCCGGCCGTTATACACCCACCCGTTATACACACCGCCCGTTATACACCCGCCCGTTCTACAGCTGCCCGTTATACACTCCCCCGTTATACACCCCGCCCGTTATACACCCGCCCGTAATACACCCGCCTGTTATACACCCCGCCCGTTATACACCCGCCCGTTATACACCCCGCCCGTTATACACCCGCCCGTTATACACCCGTCTGTTATACACCCCGCCCGTTATACACCTGCCCGTTATACACCCGCCTATTATACACCCGCCCGTTATACACCCGTCCGTTATACACCCGCCCGTTCTACACCTGCCCGTTATACACCCCGCCCGTTATACACCCCGCCCGTTATACACCCGCCCATTTTACACCCCGCCCGTTATACACCTGCCCGTTATACAACCCGGCCGTTATACAACCGCCCGTTATACTCCCCGCCCGTTATACCCCCGCCCGTTACCCACCCGTCTGTTATACACCCGCCCGTTATACACCCGCCCGTTACACACCCTGCCCGTTATACACCCGCCCATTATACACCCCACCCGTTATACACCCGCCCATTATACACCCCGCCCGTTATACACCCCGACCGTTATACACCCGCCCGTTATACACCCGCCTGTTATACACCTGCCCGTTAAACACCCCGCCCGTTATACACCCCGCCCATTATACACCCGACCGTTATACACCCCGCCCGTTATACACCCCGCCCGTTATACACCCGCCCGTTATACACCCCGCCTGTTATACACCCGGCCTTTATGCACCCGCCCGTTATACAACCCGCCCATTATTCACCCCGCCCGTTATACAGCCGCCCGTTATACACCCGCCCGCTTCACACCCGCCCGTTATACACCCCGCCCGTTATACACCCGCCCATTTTACACCCCGCCCGTTATACACCTGCCCGTTATACAACCCGGCCGTTATACAACCGCCCGTTATACTCCCCGCCCGTTATACACCCCGCCCGTTACCCACCCGTCTGTTATACACCCGCCCGTTATACACCCGCCCGTTACACACCCTGCCCGTTATACACCCGCCCATTATACACCCCACCCGTTATACACCCGCCCATTATACACCCCGCCCGTTATACACCCCAACCGTTATACACCCGCCCGTTATACACCCGCCTGTTATACACCTGCCCGTTATACACCCCGCCCGTTATACACCCCGCCCATTATACACCCGACCGTTATACACCCCGCCCGTTATACACCCCGCCCGTTATACACCCGCCCGTTATACACCCCGCCTGTTATACACCCGGCCTTTATGCACCCGCCCGTTATACAACCCGCCCATTATTCACCCCGCCCGTTATACAGCCGCCCGTTATACACCCGCCCGCTTCACACCCCGCCCGTTATACACCCGCCCGTTATAAACCCCACCCGTTATAGACCCACCCGTTATACACCCCGCCCGTTATACACCTCGCCCGTTATACACCCGCCGGTTATACACCCGTCCGTTATACACCTGCCCGTTATACACCCGCCCATTATACACCCGCCCGTTATACACCCCGCCCGTTATACACACGCCCGTTATACAACCGCCCGTTATAAACCCGCCCGTTATACACCCGCCCGTTATAAACCCGCCCGTTATACACCTTCCCGTTATACACCCGCCCGTTATAAACCCACCCGTTATACACCCACCCGTTATACACACCGCCCGTTATACACCCGCCCGTTCAACAGCTGCCCGTTATACACTCCCCCGTTATACACCCCGCCCGTTATACACCCGCCCGTAATACACACGCCTGTTATACACCACGCCCGTTATACACCCGCCCGTTATACACCCCGCCCGTTATACACCCGCCCGTTATACACCCGTCTGTTATACACCCCGCCCGTTAAACACCTGCCCGTTATACACCAGCCCGTTATACACCCGCCCGTTATACACCTGCCCGTTATACACCCGCCTATTATACACCCGCCCGTTATACACCCGTCCGTTATACACCCGCCCGTTCTACACCTGCCCGTTATACACCCCGCCCGTTATACACCCCGCCCGTTATACACCCGCCCATTTTACACCCCGCCCGTTATACACCTGCCCGTTATACAACCCGGCCGTTATACAACCGCCCGTTATACTCCCCGCCCGTTATACCCCCCGCCCGTTACCCACCCGTCTGTTATACACCCGCCCGTTATACACCCGCCCGTTACACACCCTGCCCGTTATACACCCGCCCATTATACACCCCACCCGTTATACACCCGCCCATTATACACCCCGCCCGTTATACACCCCGACCGTTATACACCCGCCCGTTATACACCCGCCTGTTATACACCTGCCCGTTAAACACCCCGCCCGTTATACACCCCGCCCATTATACACCCGACCGTTATACACCCCGCCCGTTATACACCCCGCCCGTTATACACCCGCCCGTTATACACCCCGCCTGTTATACACCCGGCCTTTATGCACCCGCCCGTTATACAACCCGCCCATTATTCACCCCGCCCGTTATACAGCCGCCCGTTATACACCCGCCCGCTTCACACCCGCCCGTTATACACCCCGCCCGTTATACACCCGCCCATTTTACACCCCGCCCGTTATACACCTGCCCGTTATACAACCCGGCCGTTATACAACCGCCCGTTATACTCCCCGCCCGTTATACACCCCGCCCGTTACCCACCCGTCTGTTATACACCCGCCCGTTATACACCCGCCCGTTACACACCCTGCCCGTTATACACCCGCCCATTATACACCCCACCCGTTATACACCCGCCCATTATACACCCCGCCCGTTATACACCCCGACCGTTATTCACCCGCCCGTTATACACCCGCCTGTTATACACCTGCCCGTTATACACCCCGCCCGTTATACACCCCGCCCATTATACACCCGACCGTTATACACCCCGCCCGTTATACACCCCGCCCGTTATACACCCGCCCGTTATACACCCCGCCTGTTATACACCCGGCCTTTATGCACCCGCCCGTTATACAACCCGCCCATTATTCACCCCGCCCGTTATACAGCCGCCCGTTATACACCCGCCCGCTTCACACCCCGCCCGTTATACACCCGCCCGTTATAAACCCCACCCGTTATAGACCCACCCGTTATACACCCCGCCCGTTATACACCTCGCCCGTTATACACCCGCCGGTTATACACCCGTCCGTTATACACCCGCCCGTTATACACCCGCCCATTATACACCCGCCCGTTATACACCCCGCCCGTTATACACACGCCCGTTATACAACCGCCCGTTATAAACCCGCCCGTTATACACCCGCCCGTTATAAACCCGCCCGTTATACACCTTCCCGTTATACACCCGCCCGTTATAAACCCACCCGTTATACACCCACCCGTTATACACACCGCCCGTTATACACCCGCCCGTTCAACAGCTGCCCGTTATACACTCCCCCGTTATACACCCCGCCCGTTATACACCCGCCCGTAATACACACGCCTGTTATACACCACGCCCGTTATACACCCGCCCGTTATACACCCCGCCCGTTATACACCCGCCCGTTATACACCCGTCTGTTATACACCCCGCCCGTTAAACACCTGCCCGTTATACACCAGCCCGTTATACACCCGCCCGTTATACACCTGCCCGTTATACACCCGCCTATTATACACCCGCCCGTTATACACCCGTCCGTTATACACCTGCCCGTTATACACCCCGCCCGTTATACACCCCGCCCGTTATACACCCGCCCATTTTACACCCCGCCCGTTATACACCTGCCCGTTATACAACCCAGCCGTTATACAAGCGCCCGTTATACTCCCCGCCCGTTATACCCCCCGCCCGTTACCCACCCGTCTGTTATACACCCGCCCGTTATACACCCGCCCGTTATACACCCCGCCCGTTATACACCCGCCCGTTAGATACCCGCCCGTTATACACCTGCCCGTTATACACCCGCCCGTTATACACCCCGCCTGTTATACACCCGCCCGTTATACACCCGCCCGTTATCCACCCGCCCGTTATACACCCGCCTGTTATACACCCGGCCGTTATACACCCGCCCGTTATACACCCCGCCCGTTATACACCACGCCCGCCCGTTATACACCCGCCCGTTATACACCCGCCCGTTATACACCCGTCCGTTATGCACCCGCCCGTTATGCACCCGCCCGTTATACTCCCGCCCGTTATACGCCCGCCCGTTATACACCCGCCCGTTATACACCCCGCCCGTTATACACCCCGCCCGTTATACACCCGCCCGTTATACACCCGCCGGTTATACACCCGCCTGTTATACAGGCCGCCCGTTATACACCCGCCCGTTATACACCTCGCCAGTTATACACCCGCCCGTTATACACCCGCCCGTTATACATCCCGCCCGTTATGCACCCGCCCGTTATACACCCCGCCCGTAATACACCCGCCCGTTATACACCCGCCCGATACAGACCCCGCCCGTTATACACCCGCCCGTTATACACCCGCCGGTTATACACCCCGCCCGTTATACACCCCGCCCGTTATACACCCGCCCGTTATACACCACGCCCGTTATACACCCGCCCGTTATACACACGCCCGTTATACACCCGCCCGTTACACACCCCGCCCGTTATACACCCGCCCGTTATACACCCACCCGTTATAAACCCGCCCGTTATACACCCGCCCGTTATAAACCCGCCCGTTATACACCTTCCCGTTATACACCCGCCCGTTATAAACCCGCCCGTTATACACACACCCGTTATACACCCGCCCGTTATAAACCCGCCCGTTATACACCCGCCCGTTATAAACCCGCCCGTTATACACCTTCCCGTTATACACCCGCCCGTTATAAACCCGCCCGTTATACACCCGCCCGTTATACACACCGCCCGTTATACACCCGCCCGTTCTACACCTGCCCGTTATACACTCCCCCGTTATACACCCTGCCCGTTATACACCCGCCCGTAAAACACCCGCCTGTTATACACCCCGCCCGTTATACACCCGCCCGTTATACACCCCGCCCGTTATACACCTTCCCGTTATACACCCGCCCGTTATAAACCCGCCTGTTATACACCCGCCCGTTATACACACCGCCCGTTATACACCCGCCCGTTCTACACCTGCCCGTTATACACTCCCCCGTTATACACCCCGCCCGTTATACACCCGCCCGTAATACACCCGCCTGTTATACACCCTGCCCGTTATACACCCGCCCGTTATACACCCCGCCCGTTATACACCCGCCCGTTATACACCCGTCTGTTATACACCCCGCCCGTTAAACACCTGCCCGTTATACACCAGCCCGTTATACACCCACCCGTTATACACCCGCCTATTATACACCCGCCCGTTATACACCCGTCCGTTATACACCCGCCCGTTCTACACCTGCCCATTATACACCCCGCCCGTTATACACCCCGCCCGTTATACACCCGCCCATTTTACACCCCGCCCGTTATACACCCGCCCGTTATACATCCCGCCCGTTATACACCCGCCCGTTATACACCCCGCCCGTTATACACCCGCCCGTTATACACCCCGCCTGTTATACACCCGCCCATTATACACCCGCCCGTTATACACCCACCCGTTATACACCCGCCCGTTATACACACCGCCCGTTATACACCAGCCCGTTATACACCCCGCCCGTTATACACCCGACCGTTATACACCCCGCCCGTTATACACCCCGCCCATTATACACCCGCCCATTATACACCCGCCCGTTATACACCCGCCCGTTATACACCCGTCCGTTATACACCCGCCCGTTATGCACCCGTCCGTTATACTGCCGCCCGTTATACGCCCCACCCATTATACAACCCGCCCGTTATACACCCGCCCGTTATACACCCCGCCCGTTATACACCCGCCCGTTATACACCCGTATGTTATACACCCCGCCCGTTAAACACCTGCCCGTTATACACCAGCCCGTTATACACCCGCCCATTATACACCTGCCCGTTATACATCCGCCCGTTATACACCCGCACGTTATACACCCCGCCCGTTATACAGCCCGCCCGTTATACACCCGCCCATTATACACCCCGCCCATTATACACCCACCTGTTATACACCCGCCCGTTATAAACCCGCCCATTATACACCCCGCCCATTATACACCCGCCCGTTATACACCCGCCCGTTATACAGCCGCCCGTTATGCACCCGTCCGTTATACTCCCGCCCGTTATACTCCTCACCCGTTATACACCCCGCCCGTTATACACCCGCCCGTTATACACCCGTCTGTTATACACCCCGCCCGTTAAACACCTGCCCGTTATACACCAGCCCGTTATACACCCGCCCGTTATACACCTGCCCGTTATACACCCGCCTATTATACACCCGCCCGTTATACACCCGTCCGTTATACACCCGCCCGTTCTACACCTGCCCGTTATACACCCCGCCCGTTATACACCCCGCCCGTTATACACCCGCCCATTTTACACCCCGCCCGTTATACACCTGCCCGTTATACAACCCAGCCGTTATACAAGCGCCCGTTATACTCCCCGCCCGTTATACCCCCCGCCCGTTACCCACCCGTCTGTTATACACCCGCCCGTTATACACCCGCCCGTTATACACCCCGCCCGTTATACACCCGCCCGTTAGATACCCGCCCGTTATACACCTGCCCGTTATACACCCGCCCGTTATACACCCGCCCGTTATACACCCGCCTGTTATACACCCGCCCGTTATACACCCCGCCCGTTATACACCCCGCCCGCCCGTTATACACCCGCCCATTATACACCCGCCCGTTATACACCCGTCCGTTATGCACCCGCCCGTTATGCACCCGCCCGTTATACTCCCGCCCGTTATACGCCCGCCCGTTATACACCCGCCCGTTATACACCCCGCCCGTTATACACCCGCCCGTTATACACCCGCCGGTTATACACCCGCCTGTTATACAGGCCGCCCGTTATACACCCGCCCGTTATACACCTCGCCAGTTATACACCCGCCCGTTATACACCCGCCCGTTATACATCCCGCCCGTTATGCACCCGCCCGTTATACACCCCGCCCGTTATACACCCGCCCGTAATACACCCGCCCGTTATACACCCGCCCGATACACACCCCGCCCGTTATACACCCGCCCGTTATACACCCGCCGGTTATACACCCCGCCCGTTATACACCCGCCCGTTATACACCCCGCCCGTTATACACCCGCCCGTTATACACCACGCCCGTTATACACCACGCCCGTTATACACCCGCCCGTTATACACCCGCCCGTTATACACCCGCCCGTTACACACCCCGCCCGTTATACACCCGCCCGTTATACACCCACCCGTTATAAACCCGCCCGTTATACACCCGCCCGTTATAAACCCGCCCGTTATACACCTTCCCGTTATACACCCGCCCGTTATAAACCCGCCCGTTATACACACACCCGTTATACACCCGCCCGTTATAAAGCCGCCCGTTATACACCCGCCCGTTATAAACCCGCCCGTTATACACCTTCCCGTTATACACCCGCCCGTTATAAACCCGCCCGTTATACACCCGCCCGTTATACACACCGCCCGTTATACACCCGCCCGTTCTACACCTGCCCGTTATACACTCCCCCGTTATACACCCTGCCCGTTATACACCCGCCCGTAAAACACCCGCCTGTTATACACCCCGCCCGTTATACACCCGCCCGTTATACACCCCGCCCGTTATACACCTTCCCGTTATACACCCGCCCGTTATAAACCCGCCTGTTATACACCCGCCCGTTATACACACCGCCCGTTATACACCCGCCCGTTCTACACCTGCCCGTTATACACTCCCCCGTTATACACCCCGCCCGTTATACACCCGCCCGTAATACACCCGCCTGTTATACACCCTGCCCGTTATACACCCGCCCGTTATACACCCCGCCCGTTATACACCCGCCCGTTATACACCCGTCTGTTATACACCCCGCCCGTTAAACACCTGCCCGTTATACACCAGCCCGTTATACACCCACCCGTTATACACCTGCCCGTTATACACCCGCCTATTATACACCCGCCCGTTATACACCCGTCCGTTATACACCCGCCCGTTCTACACCTGCCCGTTATACACCCCGCCCGTTATACACCCCGCCCGTTATACACCCGCCCATTTTACACCCCGCCCGTTATACACCCGCCCGTTATACATCCCGCCCGTTATACACCCGCCCGTTATACACCCGCCCGTTAAACACCTGCCCGTTATACACCAGCCTGTTATACACCCGCCCATTATATACCTGCCCGTTATACACCCGCCTGTTATAAACCCGCCCATTATACACCCGCCTGTTATACACCCGCCCGTTATAAACCCGCCCATTATACACCCCGCCCATTATAAACAGTCCGTTATACACCCCGCCCGTTATACACCCCGCCCGTTATACACCCCGCCCGTTATATACCCGCCCGTTATACACCCGCCCGTTATACACTCGCCCATTATACACCCTGCCCGTTATACACATGCCCGTTATACACCCGCCCGTTATACACCCCGCCCGTTTTACACTCGCCCGTTATACACCCGCCCGTTATACACCCGCCCATTTTACACCCGCCCGTTATACGCCCCGCCCGTTATACACCCCGCCCGTTATGCACCCGTCCGTTATACACCTGGCGGTTATACACCCTGCCCGTTATACACCTGCCCGTTAAACACCTGCCCGTTATACACCCGCCCGTTATACACCCCGCCCGTTATACACCCGCCCGTCATACATCCCGCCCGTTATACACCCGCCCGTAAAACACCCGCCCGTTATACACCCGCCCGTTATACACCCTGCCCGTTATACACCCGCCCGTTATACACCCGCCCGTTATACACCCCGCCCGTTATACTCCCGCCCGTTATACACCCCGCCCGTTATACACCCGCCCGTTATACACCCCGCCAGTTATGCACCCCGCCCTTTATACACCCGCCCGTTATACACCCGCCCGTTATACACCCCGCCCGTTATGCACCCCGCCCTTTATACACCCGCCCGTTATACACCCGTCCGTTATACACGCGCCCGTTATACACCCCGCCAGTTATGCACCCCGCCCTTTATACACCCATCCGTTATACACCCGCCCGTTATACACCCGCCCGTTATACACCCGCCCGTCATACACCCCGTCCATTATACACCCCGCCCGTTATACACCTGCCAGTTATACACCCGCCCATTATACACCCGCCCGTTATACACCCGCCCGTTATACACCCGCCAGTTATACACCCGCCCGTTATACACCCGCCCATTATACACCCCGCCCATTATACAACCCACCCGTAAGACACCCGCCCGTTATACACCCGCCCGTTATACGCCCCGCCCGTTATACACCCCGCCCGTTATGCACCCGTCCATTATACACCTGGTAGTTATACACGCTGCCCGTTATACACCTGCCCGTTAAACACCTGCCCGTTATACACCCGCCCGTTATACACTCGCCCGTTATACACCCGCCCGTTATACACCCCACCCGTTATACACCCGCCCGTCATACATCCCGCCCGTTATACACCCGCCCGTTATACACCCGCCCGTCTTACATCCCGCCCGTTATACACCCGCCCGTTATACACTGGCCCGTTATACACCCGCCCGTTATACACCCGCCCGTTATACACCCCGCCCATTATACACCCGCGCGTTATACACCCTGCCCGTTATACACCCGCCCGTTATACACCCGCCCGTTATACACCCCGCCCGTTATACACCCGCCCGTTTTACAGCCCGCCCATTATACACCCCGCCCGTTATACACCCCGCCCGTTATACACCCGCCCGTTATACACCCCCCCGTTATACACCCGTCCATTATACTCCCGTCCGTTATACACCCGCCCGTTATACACCCGTCCGTTATACTCCCGCCCGTTATACACCCCACCCGTTAAACACCCGCCCGTTATACACCCGCCCGTTATACACCCGCCCGTTATACACCCCGCCCGTTATACACCCGCCCGTTATACACCCGTATGTTATACACCCCGCCCGTTAAACACCTGCCCGTTATACATCCCGTCTGTTGCACACCTTGTCGTTATACACCTGCCCGTTATACATCCCGTCCGTTATACACCCGCCCGTTATACACCCGCCCGTTATACAGCCGTCCGTTATACACCCGCCCGTTATACACCCGCCCGTTATACACCCGCCCGTTATACACCCCGCCCGTTATACACCCGCCCGTTATACACCCGCCCGTTATACACGCCGCCCGTTATACACCCCGCCCGTTATACACCCACCCGTTATAAACCCGCCCGTTATACACCCGCCCGTTATAAACCCGCCCGTTATACACATTCCCCGTTATACACCCGCCCGTTATAAACCCGCCCGTTATACACACACCCGTTATACACCCGCCCATTATAAAGCCGCCCGTTATACACCCGCCCGTTATAAACCCGCCCGTTATACACCTTCCCGTTATACACCCGCCCGTTATAAACCCGCCCGTTATACACACCGCCCGTTATACACCCGCCCGTTCTACACCTGCCCGTTATACACTCCCCCGTTATACACCCTGCCCGTTATACACCCGCCCGTAAAACACCCGCCTGTTATACACCCCGCCCGTTATACACCCGCCCGTTATACACCCCGCCCGTTATACACCTTCCCGTTATACACCCGCCCGTTATAAACCCGCCTGTTATACACCCGCCCGTTATACACACCGCCCGTTATACACCCGCCCGTTCTACACCTGCCCGTTATACACTCCCCCGTTATACACCCCGCCCGTTATACACCCGCCCGTAATACACCCGCCTGTTATACACCCTGCCCGTTATACACCCGCCCGTTATACACCCCGCCCGTTAAACACCCGCCCGTTATACACCCGTCTGTTATACACCCCGCCCGTTAAACACCTGCCCGTTATACACCAGCCCGTTATACACCCACCCGTTATACACCTGCCCGTTATACACCCGCCTATTATACACCCGCCCGTTATACACCCGTCCGTTATACACCCGCCCGTTCTACACCTGCCCGTTATACACCCCGCCCGTTATACACCCCGCCCGTTATACACCCGCCCATTTTACACCCCGCCCGTTATACACCCGCCCGTTATACATCCCGCCCGTTATACACCCGCCCGTTATACACCCGCCCGTTAAACACCTGCCCGTTATACACCAGCCTGTTATACACCCGCCCATTATATACCTGCCCGTTATACACCCGCCCGTTATAAACCCGCCCATTATACACCCGCCCGTAAAACACCCGCCTGTTATACACCCCGCCCGTTATACACCCGCCCGTTATACACCCCGCCCGTTATACACCTTCCCGTTATACACCCGCCCGTTATAAACCCGCCTGTTATACACCCGCCCGTTATACACACCGCCCGTTATACACCCGCCCGTTCTACACCTGCCCGTTATACACTCCCCCGTTATACACCCCGCCCGTTATACACCCGCCCGTAATACACCCGCCTGTTATACACCCTGCCCGTTATACACCCGCCCGTTATACACCCCGCCCGTTATACACCCGCCCGTTATACACCCGTCTGTTATACACCCCGCCCGTTAAACACCTGCCCGTTATACACCAGCCCGTTATACACCCACCCGTTATACACCTGCCCGTTATACACCCGCCTATTATACACCCGCCCGTTATACACCCGTCCGTTATACACCCGCCCGTTCTACACCTGCCCGTTATACACCCCGCCCGTTATACACCCCGCCCGTTATACACCCGCCCATTTTACACCCCGCCCGTTATACACCCGCCCGTTATACATCCCGCCCGTTATACACCCGCCCGTTATACACCCGCCCGTTAAACACCTGCCCGTTATACACCAGCCTGTTATACACCCGCCCATTATATACCTGCCCGTTATACACCCGCCCGTTATAAACCCGCCCATTATACACCCGCCTGTTATACACCCGCCCGTTATAAACCCGCCCATTATACACCCCGCCCATTATAAACAGTCCGTTATACACCCCGCCCGTTATACACCCCGCCCGTTATACACCCCGCCCGTTATACACCCGCCCGTTATACACTCGCCCATTATACACCCTGCCCGTTATACACATGCCCGTTATACACCCGCCCGTTATACACCCCGCCCGTTTTACACTCGCCCGTTATACACCCGCCCGTTATACACCCGCCCATTATACACCCGCCCGTTATACGCCCCGCCCGTTATACACCCCGCCCGTTATGCACCCGTCCGTTATACACCTGGCGGTTATACACCCTGCCCGTTATACACCTGCCCGTTAAACACCTGCCCGTTATACACCCGCCCGTTATACACCCCGCCCGTTATACACCCGCCCGTCATACATCCCGCCCGTTATACACCCGCCCGTAAAACACCCGCCCGTTATACACCCGCCCGTTATACACCCTGCCCGTTATACACCCGCCCGTTATACACCCGCCCGTTATACACCCCGCCCGTTATACTCCCGCCCGTTATACACCCCGCCCGTTATACACCCGCCCGTTATACACCCCGCCAGTTATGCACCCCGCCCTTTATACACCCGCCCGTTATACACCCGCCCGTTATACACCCCGCCCGTTATGCACCCCGCCCTTTATACACCCGCCCGTTATACACCCGTCCGTTATACACGCGCCCGTTATACACCCCGCCAGTTATGCACCCCGCCCTTTATACACCCATCCGTTATACACCCGCCCGTTATACACCCGCCCGTTATACACCCGCCCGTCATACACCCCGTCCATTATACACCCCGCCCGTTATACACCTGCCAGTTATACACCCGCCCATTATACACCCGCCCGTTATACACCCGCCCGTTATACACCCGCCAGTTATACACCCGCCCGTTATACACCCGCCCATTATACACCCCGCCCATTATACAACCCACCCGTAAGACACCCGCCCGTTATACGCCCCGCCCGTTATACGCCCCGCCCGTTATACACCCGTCCATTATACACCTGGTAGTTATACACGCTGCCCGTTATACACCTGCCCGTTAAACACCTGCCCGTTATACACCCGCCCGTTATACACTCGCCCGTTATACACCCGCCCGTTATACACCCCACCCGTTATACACCCGCCCGTCATACATCCCGCCCGTTATACACCCGCCCGTTATACACCCGCCCGTCATACATCCCGCCCGTTATACACCCGCCCGTTATACACTGGCCCGTTATACACCCGCCCGTTATACACCCGCCCGTTATACACCCCGCCCATTATACACCCGCGCGTTATACACCCTGCCCGTTATACACCCGCCCGTTATACACGCCGCCCGTTATACACCCGCCCGTTATACACCCCGCCCGTTATACACCCGCCCGTTTTACAGCCCGCCCATTATACACCCCGCCCGTTATACACCCCGCCCGTTATACACCCGCCCGTTATACACCCCCCCGTTATACACCCGTCCATTATACTCCCGTCCGTTATACACCCGCCCGTTATACTCCCGCCCGTTATACACCCCACCCGTTAAACACCCGCCCGTTATACACCCGCCCGTTATACACCCCGCCCGTTATACACCCGCCCGTTATACACCCGTATGTTATACACCCCGCCCGTTAAACACCTGCCCGTTATACATCCCGTCTGTTGCACACCTTGTCGTTATACACCTGCCCGTTATACATCCCGTCCGTTATACACCCGCCCGTTATACAGCCGTCCGTTATACACCCGCCCGTTATACACCCGCCCATTATACACCCGCCCGTTATACACCCCGCCCGTTATACACCCGCCCGTTATACACGCCGCCCGTTATACACCCCGCCCGTTAAACACCAGCCCGTTATACACCCGCCCGTCATACACCCCGTCCATTATACACCCCGCCCGTTATACACCTGCCAGTTATACACACGCCCATTATACACCCGCCCGTTATACAGCCGCCCGTTATACACCCGCCAGTTATACACCCGCCCGTTATACACCCGCCCATTATACACCCCGCCCATTATACAACCCACCCGTAAGACACCCGCCCGTTATACACCCGCCCGTTATACGCCCCGCCCGTTATACACCCGCCCGTTATACACCCGCCCGTTATACACCCCGCCCATTATACACCCGCGCGTTATACACCCTGCCCGTTATACACCCGCCCGTTATACACCCCGCCCGTTATACACCCGCCCGTTTTACAGCCCGCCCATTATACACCCCGCCCGTTATACACCCCGCCCGTTATACACCCGCCCGTTATACAACCGTCCATTATACTCCCGTCCGTTATACACCCGTCCGTTATACTCCCGCCCGTTATACACCCCACCCGTTAAACACCCGCCCGTTATACACCCCGCCCGTTATACACCCGCCCGTTATACACCCGCCCGTTATACACCCCGCCCGTTATACACCCGCCCGTTATACACCCGTATGTTATACACCCCGCCCGTTAAACACCTGCCCGTTATACATCCCGTCTGTTGCACACCTTGTCGTTATACACCTGCCCGTTATACATCCCGTCCGTTATACACCTGCCCGTTATACACCCGCCCGTTATACACCCGCCCGTTATACAGCCGTCCGTTATACACCCGCCCGTTATACACCCGCCTGTTATACACCCACCCGTTATACACCCGCCCGTTATACACCCCGCCCGTTATACACCCGCCCGTTATACACCCGCCCGTTATACACGCCGCCCGTTATACACCCCGCCCGTTAAACACCAGCCCGTTATACACCCCGCCCGTTATACATCCCTTCCGTTATACACCTGCCCGTTATACACCCGCCCGTTATACACCCCGCCCGTTATACACCCCGTGCCTTATACATCCCGTCCGTTATACACCTGCCTGTTATATACCTGCCCGTTATACATCCCGTCCATTATACACCTGCCCGTTATGCACCCCGCCTGTTATACACACGACCGTTATACACCCGCCCGTTATAAACCCGCCCGTTATACACCCGCCCATTATACACCCGCCCGTTATACACCCGCCCGTTATATACCCGCCCGTTATACACCCGCCCGTTATACACCTGCCCGTTATACACCCCGCCCGTAATACACCCTGCCCGTTATACACCCGCCCGTTATACACCTGCCCGTTATACACCCGCCCGTTATACACCCCGCCCGTTATACACCCCGCCCGTTACACACCCCACCCATTATACCCCCGCCCGTTATACACCCGCCCGTTATACACCCCGCCCGTTATACACCCGCCCGTTACACACCGCCCGTTATACACCCCGCCCGTTATACACCCGCCCGTTATACACACGCCCGTTATACACCCCGCCCGTTATACACCCGCCCGTTATACACCCCGCCCGTTATACACCCGCCCGTTATACACCCCGCCCATTATACACCCGCCCGTTATACACCCCGTCCGTTATACACCCGCCCGTTATACACCCCGCCAGTTATACACCCGCCCGTTATACACCCGCCCGTTATACACCCGCCCAGTATACACCCGCCCGTTATACACCCCGCCCGTTATACACCCGCCCGTTATACACCCGCCCGTTATACACCCGCCCGTAATACAGCCGCCCGGTATACACCCGCCCGTTATACATCCCGTCTGTTATAAACCTGCCCGTTATACACCTGCCCGTTATACATCCCGTCCGTTATACACCTGCCCGTTATACACCCCGCCCGTTATACACCCGCCCGTTATACACCCCGCCCGTTACACACCCGCCCGTTATACACACGCCCGTTATACACCCACCCTTTATACACCCGCCCGTTATACACCCGCCTGTTATACACCCGCCTGTTATACACCTGCCTTTAAACACCCCCCCGTTATACACCCACCCGTTATACACCCGCCAGTTATACACCCGCCCGTTATACACCCGCCCGTTATACACCTTCCCGTTATACACCCGCCCGTTATACACCCGCCCGTTATACACCCCGCCCGTTATGCACCCTCCCGTTATACACCCGCTCATTATACACCCCGCCCGTTATACACCCGCCCGTTATACACCCACCCGTTATACACCCCGCCTGTTATACACCCGCCCGTTATAAACACGCCCGTAATACACCCCGCCCGTTATACACCCCGCCCGTTATACATCCCGTCTTTTATACACCTGCCCGTTATACACCTGCCCGTTATACATCCAGTCCGTTATACACCTGCCCGTTATACACCCGCCCGTTATACACCCGTCCGTTATACACCCGTCCATTATAAACCTCGCCTGATATACACCCATCCGTTATACACCCCGCCCGTTATACACCTCGCCCGTTATACATCCCGTCCGTTATACACCTGCCCGTTATACACCCGCCCGTTATACACCCCGCCCGTTATACACCCAGCCCGTTATACATCCCGTCCGTTATACACCTGCCCGTTATAAACCTGCCCGTTATACATCCCGTCCATTATACACCTGCCCGTTATGCACCCCGCCTGTTATACACCTGCCCGTTATAGACCCACCCGTTATACATCCGCCCGTTATACACCCGCCCGTTATACACCTGTCCGTTATACACCCCGCCCATTATACACACCGCCCGTTATACACCCGCCCATTATACACCCGCCCGTTATACACCCGCCCGTTATACACCCGCTCATTATACACCCCGCCCGATATACACCCCGCCCGTTATAAACCCCGCCCGTTACACACCCCACCCGTTATACACCCGCCCGTTATACACCCCGCCCGTTATACACCCGCCCGTTATACACCCGCCCGTTATACACCCCGCCCGTTATGCACCCGCCCGTTATACACCCGCCCGTTATACACCCCGCCCGTTATACACCCGCCCGTTATAAACCCGCCTGTAATACACCCCGCCCGTTATACACCCCGCCCGTTATACACCCCGCCCGTTACACACACGCCCGTTATACACACCGCCCGTTATACACCCGCCCGTTATACACCCGCCCTTTATACACCCCGCCCGTTATACACACGCCCGTTATACACCCGCCCGTTATACATCCCGTCCGTTATACACACGCCCGTTATACACCCGCCCGTTATACACCCTGCCCGTTATACACCCGCCCGTTATACATCCCGTCCGTTATACACCAGCCCTTTATACACCCGCCCGTTTTACACCCGCCCGTTATACACCCCGTCCGTTATACACCCGCCCGTTATACACCCCGCCCGTTATACACCAGCCCGTTATACACCTGCCCGTTATACACCCCGCTCGTTATACAGCCGCCCGTTATACTCCCGCCCGTTATACACCCTGCCCGTTATACACCCGCCCGTTATACATCCCGTCCGTTATACACCAGCCCTTTATACACCCGCCCGTTATACACCCCGCCCGTTATACACCCCGCCCGTTAAACACCCTGCCCGTTATACACCCGCCCATTATACACCCGCCCGTTATACACCCCGCCCGTTATACACCAGCCCGTTATACACCTGCCCGTTATACACCCCGCTCGTTATACACCCGCCCGTTATACTCCCGCCCGTTATACACCCGCCCGTTAAACACCCGCCCGTTATACACCCGCCCTTTATACACCCCGCCCGTTATACACCCGCCCGTTACACACCCGCCCGTTATACACCCGCCCCTTATACACCCCGCCCGTTATACACCCGCCCGTTATACACCTTCCCGTTATACACCCGCCCGTTATACACCCGCCCGTTATACACCCACCCATTATACACCCCGCCTGTTATACATCCGCCCGTTATAAACCCGCCCGTAATACACCCCGCCCATTATACACCCCGCCCGTTATACACTCGCCCGTTATACATCCCGCCCGTTACACCTCCGCCCGTTATACACCCCCGCCCGTTATACACCCCGCCTGTTATACACCCGCCCGTTATACACCCCGCCCGTTACACACCGCCCGTTATACACCCCGCCCGTTATACACCCTCCCGTTATACACCCGCCCGTTATACACCCCGCCCGTTATACACCCGCCCGTTATACACCCCGCCCGTTATACACCCGCCCGTTATACACCCCGCCCATTATACACCCGCCCGTTATACACCCCGCCCGTTATACACCCCGCCAGTTATACACCCGCCCGTAATACAGCCGCCCGGTATACACCCGCCCGTTATACACCCGCCCATTATAACACCGCCCGTTATACACCCGCCCGTTATACACCCGCCCGTTATACACCCGCCCATTATAAACCCGCCCGTTATACATCCCGTCCGTTATACACCTGCCCGTTATACACCCGCCCGTTATACACCCCGGCCGTTATACACACCGCCCGTTATACATCCCGTCTGTTATAAACCTGCCCGTTATACACCCGCCCGTTATACATCCCGTCCGTTATACACCTGCCCGTTATACACCCCGCCCGTTATACACCCGCCCGTTATACACCCCGCCCGTTACACACCCGCCCGTTATACACCCGCCCGTTATACACCCCGGCCGTTATACACACCGCCCGTTATACATCCCGTCTGTTATAAACCTGCCCGTTATACACCTGCCCGTTATACATCCCGTCCATTATACACCTGCCCGTTATACACCCCGCCCGTTATACACCCGCCCGTTATACACCCCGCCCGTTACACACCCGCCCGTTGTACACACGCCCGTTATACACCCACCCTTTATACACCCGCCCGTTATACACCCGCCTGTTATACACCCGCCCGTTATACACCTGCCTTTAAACACACCCCGTTATACACCCACCCGTTATACACCCGCCAGTTATACACCCGCCCGTTATACACCCGCCCGTTATACACCTTCCCGTTATACACCCGCCCGTTATACACCCGCCCGTTATACACCCCGCCCGTTATGCACCCTCCCGTTATACACCCGCTCGTTATACACCCCGCCCGTTATACACCCACCCGTTATACACCCCGCCTGTTATACACCCGCCCGTTATAAACACACCCGTAATACACCCCGCCCGTTATACACCCCGCCCGTTATACATCCCGTCTTTTATACACCTGCCCGTTATACACCTGCCCGTTATACATCCAGTCCGTTATACACCTGCCCGTTATACACCCGCCCGTTATACACCCGTCCGTTATACACCCGTCCATTATAAACCTCGCCTGATATACACCCATCCGTTATACACCCCGCCCGTTATACACCTCGCCCGTTATACATCCCGTCCGTTATACACCTGCCCATTATACACCCGCCCGTTATACACCCCGCCCGTTATACACCCAGCCCGTTATACATCCCGTCTGTTATACACCTGCCCGTTATAAACCTGCCCGTTATACATCCCGTCCGTTATACACCTGCCCGTTATGCACCCCGCCTGTTATACACCTGCCCGTTATAGACCCACCCGTTATACATCCGCCCGTTATACACCCGCCCGTTATACACCTGCCCGTTATACACCCCGCCCATTATACACACCGCCCGTTATACACCCGCCCATTATACACCCGCCCGTTATACACCCGCCCGTTATACACCCGCTCGTTATATACCCCGCCCGATATACACCCCGCCCGTTATAAACCCCGCCCGTTACACACCCCACCCGTTATACACCCGCCCGTTATACACCCCGCCCGTTATACACCCGCCCGTTATACACCCGCCCGTTATACACCCCGCCCGTTATGCACCCGCCCGTTATACACCCGCCCGTTATACACCCCGCCCGTTATACACCCGCCCGTTATAAACCCGCCTGTAATACACCCCGCCCGTTATACACCCCGCCCGTTATACACTCGCCCGTTATACACCCCGCCCGTTATACACCCCGCCCGTTACACACACGCCCGTTATACACACCGCCCGTTATACACCCGCCCGTTATACACCCGCCCTTTATACACCCCGCCCGTTATACACACGCCCGTTATACACCCGCCCGTTATATATCCCGTCCGTTATACACACGCCCGTTATACACCCGCCCGTTATACACCCTGCCCGTTATACACCCGCCCGTTATACACCAGCCCTTTATACACCCGCCCGTTATACATCCCGCCCGTTATACACCACGCCCGTTATACATCCCGTCTGTTATACACCTGCCCATTATGCACCTGCCCGTTATACATCCCGTCCGTTATACACCTGCCCGTTATACACCCGCCCGTTATACACCCATCCGTTATACACCCATCCGTTATACACCCGCCCGTTATACACCCGCCCGTTATACACCCACCCGTTTTACACCCGCCCGTTATACACCCCGCCCGTTATACACCCGCCCGTTATACACCAGCCCGTTATACACCTGCCCGTTATACACCCCGCTCGTTATACACCCACCCGTTATACTCCCGCCCGTTATACACCCGCCCGTTAAACACCCGCCCGTTATACACCCGCCCTTTATACACCCGCCCGTTATACACCCGCCCGTTATACACCCCGCCCGTTACACACCCGCCCGTTATACACCCGCCCGTTGTACACCCGCCCCTTATACACCCCGCCCGTTATACACCCGCCCGTTATACACCTTCCCGTTATACACCCGCCCGTTATACACCCGCCCGTTATACACCCCGCCCGTGATACACCCTCCCGTTATACACCCGCTGGTTATACACCCCGCCCGTTATACACCCGCCCGTTATACACCCATCCGTTATTCACCCATCCGTTATACACCCACCCGTTATAAACCCGCCCATAATACACCCCGCCCGTTATACACCCCGCCCGTTATACATCCCGCCCGTTATACACCCGCCCGTTATACAGCCCGCCCGTTATACACCAGCCCGTTATACACCTGCCCGTTATACACCCCGCTCGTTATACACCCGCCCGTTAAACACCCGCCCGTTATACACCCGCCCGTTATAAATCTGCCCGTTATACATCCCGTCCGTTATACACCTGCCCGTTATACACCCGCCCGTTATACACCCCGGCCGTTATACACACCGCCCGTTATACATCCCGTCTGTTATACACCTGCCCGTTATACACCTGCCCGTTATACATCCCGTCCGTTATACACCTGCCCGTTATACACCCCGCCCGTTATACACCCGCCCGTTATACACCCGCCCGTTATAAACCCGCCCGTTATACATCCCGTCCGTTATACACCTGCCCGTTATACACCCCGCCCGTTATACACCCGCCCGTTATACACCCCGCCCGTTACACACCCGCCCGTTATACACCCGCCCGTTATACACCCACCCTTTATACACCCGCCCGTTATACACCCGCCTGTTATACACCCGCCCGTTATACACCTGCCTTTAAACACACCCCCGTTATACACCCACCCGTTATACACCCGCCATTTATACACCCGCCCGATATACACCCGCCCGTTATACACCTTCCCGTTATACACCCGCCCGTTATACACCCGCCCGTTATACACCCCGCCCGTTATACACCCGCTCGTTATACACCCGCTCGTTATACACCCCGCCCGTTATACACCCGCCCGTTATACACCCCGCCCGTTATACACCCTCCCGTTATACACCCGCTCGTTATACACCCCGCCCGTTATACACCCGCCCGTTATACACCCACCCGTTATACACCCCGCCTGTTATTCACCCGCCCGTTATAAACACGCCCGTAATACACCCCGCCCGTTATACACCCCGCCCGTTATACATCCCGTCTGTTATACACCTGCCCGTTATACACCTGCCCGTTATACATCCCGTCCGTTATACACCTGCCCGTTATACACCCGCCCGTTATACACCCGTCCGTTATACACCCGTCCGTTATAAACCCCGCCTGATATACACCCGTCCGTTATACACCCCGCCCGTTATACACCTCGCCCGTTATACATCCCGTCCGTTATACACCTGCCCGTTATAAACCCGCCCGTTATACATCCCGTCCGTTATACACCTGCCCGTTATACACCCGCCCGTTATACACCCCGCCCGTTATACACCCAGCCCGTTATACACCCCGCCCGTTATACACCCGCCCGTTATACACCTGCCCGTTATACATCCCGTCCGTTATACACCTGCCCGTTATGCACCCCGCCTGTTATACACCCGCCCGTTATACACCCGCCCGTTATACACCTGCCCGTTATACACCCCGCCCGTTATACACCCCGCCCGTTATACACCCGCCCATTATAAACCCGCCCGTTATACACCCCGCCCGATATACACCACGCCCGTTATACACCCCGCCCGTTACACACCTGCCCGTTATACACCCGCCCGTTACACATCCCGTCCATTATACACCTGCCCGTTATACACCCGCCCGTTATACACCCCGCCCGTTATACACCCCGCCCGTTATACATCCCGTCCGTTATACACCTGCCCGTAAAACACCCGCCCGTTATACACCCCGCCCGTTGTACATCCCGTCCGTTATACACCCCGCCCGTTACACCCCCGCCCGTTATACACCCCGCCCGTTATACACCCCGCCCGTTATACACCCGCCCGTTATATACCCGCCCGTTATAAACCTGCCTGTAATACACCCCGCCCATTATACACCCCGCCCGTTACACACCCCGCCCGTTATACACTCGCCCGTTATACACCCCGCCCGTTATACACCCCGCCCGTTACACCACCACCCGTTATACAACCCGCCCGTTATACACCCGCCCGTTATACACCCGTGCGTTATACACCCCGCCCGTTATACACACGCCCGTTATACACCCCGCCCGTTATACACCAGCCCGTTATACACCTGCCCGTTATACACCCCGCTCGTTATACACCCGCCCGTCATACACCCGCCCGTTATACACCCGCCCTTTATACACCCGCCCGTTATACACCCGCCCGTTATACACCCCGCCCGTTACACACCCGCCCGTTATACACTCGCCCGTTGTACACCCGCCCCTTATACACCCCGCCCGTTATACACCCGCCCGTTATACACCTTCCCGTTATACACCCGCCCGTTATACACCCGCCCGTTATACACCCCGCCCGTGATACACCCTCCCGTTATACACCCGCTGGTTATACACCCCGCCCGTTATACACCCGCCCGTTATACACCCACCCATTATACACCCCGCCTGTTATACATCCGCCCGTTATAAACCCGCCCGTAATACACCCCGCCCGTTATACACCCCGCCCGTTATACACTCGCCCGTTATACATCCCGCCCGTTATACACCCGCCCGTTATACACCCGCCCGTTATACACCCGCCCGTTATCCACCCCGCCCGTTATACACCCGCCTGTTATACACCCGCCCGTTATAAACCCGCCCGTTATACATCCCGTCCGTTATACACCTGCCCGTTATACACCCCGCCCGTTATACACCCGCCCGTTATACACCCCGCCCGTTACACACCCGCCCGTTATACACACGCCCGTTATACACCCACCCTTTATACACCCGCCCGTTGTACATCCCGTCCGTTATACACCCCGCCCGTTACACCCCCGTCCGTTATACACCTGCCCGTTATACACCCCGCCCGTTATACACCCGCCCGTTATACACCCCGCCCGTTACACACCCGCCCGTTATACACCCGCCCGTTATACACCCACCCTTTATACACCCGCCCGTTATACACCCGCCTGTTATACACCCGCCCGTTATACACCTGCCTTTAAACACCCCCCCGTTATACACCCACCCGTTATACATCCGCCCGTTTTACACACACCCGTTATACACCCCGCCTGTTATACACCCGCCCGTTATAAACCCGCCCGTAATACACCCCGCCCGTAATACACCCCGCCCGTTATACACCCCGCCCGTTATACAGCCGCCCGGTATACACCCGCCCGTTATACACCCCGCCCGTTATACACCCGCCCGTTATACACCCCGCCCGTTATACACCAGCCCGTTATACACCTGCCCGTTATACACCCCGTTCGTTATACACCCGCCCGTTATACTCCCACCCGTTATACACCCGCCCGTTAAACACCCGCCCGTTATACACCCGCCCGTTATACACCCCGCCCGTTAAACACCCGCCCGTTATACACCCGCCCGTTATACACCCCGCCCGTTATACACCAGCCCGTTATACACTCCGCCCGTTATACACCTGCCCGTTATACACCTGCCCGTTATACATCCCGCCCGTTATACACCTGCCCGTTATACACCCGCCCGTTATACACCCGTCCGTTATACACCCGTCCGTTATAAACCCCGCCTGATATACAACCGTCCGTTATACACCCCGCCCGTTATACACCTCGCCCGTTATACATCCCGTACGTTATACACCTGCCCGTTATAAACCCGCCCGTTATACATCCCGTCCGTTATAAACCTGCCCGTTATAAACCCGCCCGTTATACACCCCGCCCGTTATACACCCAGCCCGTTATACACCCCGCCCGTTATACACCCGCCCGTTATACACCTGCCCGTTATACATCCCGTCCGTTATACACCTGCCCGTTATGCACCCCGCCTGTTATACACCCGCCCGTTATACACCCGCCCGTTATACACCCCGCCCGTTATACACCCGCCCGTTATACACCCGCCCGTTATACACCCCGCCCGTTATAAACCTGCCTGTAATGCACCCCGCCCGTTATACACCCCGCCCGTTATACACTCGCCCGTTATACACCCCGCACGTTATACACCCGCCCATTATACACCCGCCCGTTATACACCCGCCCGTTATACACCCCGCCCGTTATACACCCCGCCCGTTATACACCCGCCCGTTATACACCCGCCTGTTATACACCCGCCCGTTATACATCCCGTCCATTATACACCTGCCCGTTATACACCCGCCCATTATACATCCCGTCCATTATACACCTGCCCGTTAGACACCTGCCCGTTATACATCCCGTCCGTTATACACCTGCCCGTTATACACCCGCCCGTTATACATCCCGTCCGTTATACACCCGCCCGTTATACACCCGCCCGTTATACACCCCGCCCGTTATACACCCCGCCCGTTATACATCCCGTCTGTTATACACCTGCCCGTTATACACCTGACCGTTATACATCCCGTCCGTTATACACCTGCCCGTTATACACCCGTCCGTTATACACCCGTCCGTTATAAACCCCGCCTGATATACACCCGTCCGTTATACACCCCGCCCGTTATACACCCCGCCCGTTATACATCCCGTCCGTTATACACCTGCCCGTTATACACCCGCCCGTTATACACCCAGCCCGTTATACATCCCGTCCGTTATACACCTGCCCGTTATAAACCTGCCCGTTATACATCCCGTCCGTTATACACCTGCCCGGTATGCACCCCGCCTGTTATACACCCGCCCGTTATAGACCCACCCGTTATACATCCGCCCGTTATACACCCGCCCATTATACACCTGCCCGTTATACACCCCGCCCATTATACACACCGCCCGTTATACACCCGCCCATTATAAACCCGCCCGTTATACACCCGCCCGTTATACACCCGCTCATTATACACCCCGCCCGATATACACCCCGCCCGTTATACACCCCGCCCGTTACACACCCCACCCGTTATACACCCCGCCCGTTATACACACGCCCGTTATACACCCGCCCGTTATACACCCGCCCGTTATACACCCTGCCCGTTATACACCCGCCCGTTATACATCCCGTCCGTTATACACCCGCCCGTTATACACCCCGCCCGTTATACACCCCGCCCGTTAAACACCCCGCCCGTTATACACCCGCCCATTATACACCCGCCCGTTATACACCCCGCCCGTTATACACCCCGCCCGTTATACACCAGCCCGTTATACACCTGCCCGTTATACACCCCGCTCGTTATACACCCGCCCGTTATACTCCCGCCCGTTATACACCCGCCCGTTAAACACCCGCCCGTTATACACCCGCCCTTTATACACCCCGCCCGTTATACACCCCGCCCGTTACACACCCGCCCGTTACACACCCGCCCGTTATACACCCGCCCCTTATACACCCCGCCCGTTATACACCCGCCCGTTATACACCTTCCCGTTATACACCCGCCCGTTATACACCCGCCCGTTATACACCCACCCATTATACACCCCGCCTGTTATACATCCGCCCGTTATAAACCCGCCCGTAATACACCCCGCCCGTTATACACCCCGCCCGTTATACACTCGCCCGTTATACATCCCGCCCGTTACACTCCCCCGCCCGTTATACTCCCCGCCCGTTATACACCCGCCCGTTATACACCCCGCCCGTTACACACCGCCCGTTATACACCCCGCCCGTTATACACCCGCCCGTTATACACCCGCCCGTTATACACCCCGCCCGTTATACACCCCGCCCATTATACACCCCGCCCGTTATACACCCGCCCGTTATACACCCCGCCAGTTATACACCCGCCCGTTATACACCCGCCCGTAATACAGCCGCCCGGTATACACCCGCCCGTTATACACCCGCCCGTTATACACACCGCCCGTTATACACCCGCCCGTTATACACCCCGCCCGTTATACACCCCGCCCGTTATACACCCCGCCCGTTATACACCTGCCCGTTATACACCCCGCTGGTTATACACCCGCCCGTTATACTCCCGCCCGTTATACACCCGCCCGTTAAACACCCGCCCATTATACACCCGCCCATTATAAACCCGCCCGTTATACATCCCGTCCGTTATACACCTGCCCGTTATACACCCGCCCGTTATACACCCCGGCCGTTATACACACCGCCCGTTATACATCCCGTCTGTTATAAACCTGCCCGTTATACACCTGCCCGTTATACATCCCGTCCGTTATACACCTGCCCGTTATACACCCCGCCCGTTATACACCCGCCCGCTATACACCCCGCCCGTTACACACCCGCCCGTTATACACCCGCCCGTTATACACCCCGGCCGTTATACACACCGCCCGTTATACATCCCGTCTGTTATAAACCTGCCCGTTATACACCTGCCCGTTATATATCCCGTCCATTATACACCTGCCCGTTATACACCCCGCCCGTTATACACCCGCCCGTTATACACCCCGCCCGTTACACACCCGCCCGTTATACACACGCCCGTTATACACCCACCCTTTATACACCCGCCCGTTATACACCCGCCTGTTATACACCCGCCCGTTATACACCTGCCTTTAAACACACCCCCGTTATACACCCACCCGTTATACACCCGCCAGTTATACACCCGCCCGTTATACACCCGCCCGTTATACACCTTCCCGTTATACACCCGCCCGTTATACACCCGCCCGTTATACACCCCGCCCGTTATGCACCCTCCCGTTATACACCCGCTCGTTATACACCCCGCCCGTTATACACCCGCCCGTTATACACCCACCCGTTATACACCCCGCCTGTTATACACCCGCCCGTTATAAACACACCCGTAATACACCCCGCCCGTTATACACCCCGCCCGTTATACATCCCGTCTTTTATACACCTGCCCGTTATACACCTGCCCGTTATACATCCAGTCTGTTATACACCTGCCCGTTATACACCCGCCCGTTATACACCCGTCCGTTATACACCCGTCCATTATAAACCTCGCCTGATATACACCCATCCGTTATACACCCCGCCCGTTATACACCTTGCCCGTTATACATCCCGTCCGTTATACACCTGCCCGTTATACACCCGCCCGTTATACACCCCGCCCGTTATACACCCAGCCCGTTATACATCCCGTCCGTTATACACCTGCCCGTTATAAACCTGCCCGTTATACATCCCGTCCGTTATACACCTGCCCGTTATGCACCCCGCCTGTTATACACCTGCCCGTTATAGACCCACCCGTTATACATCCGCCCGTTATACACCCGCCCGTTATACACCCACCCGTTATACACCCCGCCTGTTATTCACCCGCCCGTTATAAACACGCCCGTAATACACCCCGCCCGTTATACACCCCGCCCGTTATACATCCCGTCTGTTATACACCTGCCCGTTATACACCTGCCCGTTATACATCCCGTCCGTTATACACCTGCCCGTTATACACCCGCCCGTTATACACCCGTCCGTTATACACCCGTCCGTTATAAACCCCGCCTGATATACACCCGTCCGTTATACACCCCGCCCGTTATACACCTCGCCCGTTATACATCCCGTCCGTTATACACCTGCCCGTTATAAACCCGCCCGTTATACATCCCGTCCGTTATACACCTGCCCGTTATACACCCGCCCGTTATACACCCCGCCCGTTATACACCCAGCCCGTTATACACCCCGCCCGTTATACACCCGCCCGTTATACACCTGCCCGTTATACATCCCGTCCGTTATACACCTGCCCGTTATGCACCCCGCCTGTTATACACCCGCCCGTTATACACCCGCCCGTTATACACCTGCCCGTTATACACCCCGCCCGTTATACACCCCGCCCGTTATACACCCGCCCATTATAAACCCGCCCGTTATACACCCGCCCGTTATACACCCCGCCCGATATACACCACGCCCGTTATACACCCCGCCCGTTACACACCCGCCCGTTATACAACTGCCCGTTATACACCCCGCCCGTTATACACCCGCCCGTTATACACCCGCCCGTTATACACCCCGCCCGTTATAAACCTGCCTGTAATGCACCCCGCCCGTTATACACCCCGCCCGTTATACACACCGCCCGTTATACACTCGCCCGTTATACACCCCGCCCGTTATACACCCGCCCGTTATACACCCGCCCGTTATACACCCTGCCCGTTATACACCCGCCCGTTATACACCCGCCTGTTATACACCCGCCCATTATACATCCCGTCCATTGTACACCTGCCCGTTATACATCCCGTCCGTTATACACCTGCCCGTTAGACACCTGCCCGTTATACATCCCGTCCGTTATACACCCGCCCGTTATACATCCCGTCCGTTATACACCCGCCCGTTATACACCCCGCCCGTTATACACCCCGCCCGTTATACACCCGCCCGTTATACACCCACACTTTATATACCCGCCCGTTATACACCCGCCTGTTATACACCCGCCCGTTATACACCCCGCCCGTTATACACCTGCCCGTTATACACCCGCCCGTTACACATCCCGTCCATTATACACCTGCCCGTTATACACCCGCCCGTTATACACCCCGCCCGTTATACACCCCGCCCGTTATACATCCCGTCCGTTATACACCCGCCCGTTATACACCCCGCCCGTTGTACATCCCGTCCGTTATACACCCCGCCCGTTACACCCCCGCCCGTTATACACCCCGCCCGTTATACACCCGCCCGTTATACACCCCGCCCGTTATAAACCTGCCTGTAATACACCCCGCCCATTATACACCCCGCCCGTTACACACCCCGCCCGTTATACACTCGCCCGTTATACACCCCGCCCGTTATACACCCCGCCCGTTACACCACCACCCGTTATACAACCCGCCCGTTATACACCCGCCCGTTATACACCCGTGCGTTATACACCCCGCCCGTTATACACCCGCCCGTTATACACCCCGCCCGTTATACACCACACCCGTTATACACCCGCCCGTTATACACCCGCCCGTTATACACCCACCCGTTTTACACCCGCCCGTTATACACCCCGCCCGTTATACACCCGCCCGTTATACACCTGCCCGTTATACATCCCGTCCGTTATACACCTGCCCGTTATGCACCCCGCCTGTTATACACCCGCCCGTTATACACCCGCCCGTTATACACCTGCCCGTTATACACCCCGCCCGTTATACACCCCGCCCGTTATACACCCGCCCATTATAAACCCGCCCGTTATACACCCGCCCGTTATACACCCCGCCCGATATACACCCCGCCCGTTACACACCCGCCCGTTATACAACTGCCCGTTATACACCCCGCCCGTTATACACCCGCCCGTTATACACCCGCCCGTTATACACCCCGCCCGTTATAAACCTGCCTGTAATGCACCCCGCCCGTTATACACCCCGCCCGTTATACACACCGCCCGTTATACACCCCGCCCGTTATACACCCGCCCGTTATACACCCCGCCCGTTATACACCCGCCCGTTATACACCCGCCTGTTATACACCCGCCCATTATACATCCCGTCCATTGTACACCTGCCCGTTATACATCCCGTCCGTTATACACCTGCCCGTTAGACACCTGCCCGTTATACATCCCGTCCGTTATACACCCGCCCGTTATACATCCCGTCCGTTATACACCCGCCCGTTATACACCCCGCCCGTTATACACCCCGCCCGTTATACACCCGCCCGTTATACACCCACCCTTTATATACCCGCCCGTTATACACCCGCCTGTTATACACCCGCCCGTTATACACCCCGCCCGTTATACACCTGCCCGTTATACACCCGCCCGTTACACATCCCGTCCATTATACACCTGCCCGTTATACACCCGCCCGTTATACACCCCGCCCGTTATACACCCCGCCCGTTATACATCCCGTCCGTTATACACCCGCCCGTTATACACCCCGCCCGTTGTACATCCCGTCCGTTATACACCCCGCCCGTTACACCCCCGCCCGTTATACACCCCGCCCGTTATACACCCGCCCGTTATACACCCCGCCCGTTATAAACCTGCCTGTAATACACCCCGCCCATTATACACCCCGCCCGTTACACACCCCGCCCGTTATACACTCGCCCGTTATACACCCCGCCCGTTATACACCCCGCCCGTTACACCACCACCCGTTATACAACCCGCCCGTTATACACCCGCCCGTTATACACCCGTGCGTTATACACCCCGCCCGTTATACACCCGCCCGTTATACACCCCGCCCGTTATACACCACACCCGTTATACACCCGCCCGTTATACACCCGCCCGTTATACACCCACCCGTTTTACACCCGCCCGTTATACACCCCGCCCGTTATACACCCGCCCGTTATACACCCCGCCCGTTATACACCAGCCCGTTATACACCCCGCTCGTTATACACCCGCCCGTTATACTCCCGCCCGTTATACACCCGCCCGTTAAACACCCGCCCGTTATACACCCGCCCGTTATACACCCGCCCTTTATACACCCGCCCGTTATACACCCGCCCGTTATACACCCCGCCCGTTACACACCCGCCCGTTATACACCCGCCCGTTGTACACCCGCCCCTTATACACCCCGCCCGTTATACACCCGCCCGTTATACACCTTCCCGTTATACACACGCCCGTTATACACCCGCCCGTTATACACCCCGCCCGTGATACACCCTCCCGTTATACACCCGCTGGTTATACACCCCGCCCGTTATACACCCGCCCGTTATACACCCACCCATTATACACCCCGCCTGTTATACATCCGCCCGTTATAAACCCGCCCGTAATACACCCCGCCCGTTATACACCCCGCCCGTTATACACTCGCCCGTTATACATCCCGCCCGTTACACCCACGCCCGTTATACACCCGCCCGTTATACACCCGCCCGTTATACACCCGCCCGTTATCCACCCCGCCCGTTATACACCCGCCTGTTATACACCCCGCCCGTTATACACCCGCCCGTTATACACCCCGCCCATTATACACCCGCCCATTATACACCCCGCCCGTTATACACCCCGCCAGTTATACACCCGCCCGTTATACACCCGCCCGTTATACACCCGCCCGTAATACAGCCGCACGGTATACACCCGCCCGTTATACACCCCGCCCGTTATACACCCGCCCGTTATACACCCCGCCCGTTATACACCAGCCCGTTATACACCTGCCCGTTATACACCCCGCTCGTTATACACCCGCCCGTTAAACATCCGCCCGTTATACACCCGCCCGTTATAAATCCGCCCGTTATACATCCCGTCCGTTATACACCTGCCTGTTATACACCCGCCCGTTATACACCCCGGCCGTTATACACACCGCCCGTTATACATCCCGTCTGTTATACACCTGCCCGTTATACACCTGCCCGTTATACATCCCGTCCGTTATACACCTGCCCGTTATACACCCCGCCCGTTATACACCCGCCCGTTATACACCCGCCCGTTATAAACCCGCCCGTTATACATCCCGTCCGTTATACACCTGCCCGTTATACACCCCGCCCGTTATACACCCGCCCGTTATACACCCCGCCCGTTACACACCCGCCCGTTATACACCCGCCCGTTATACACCCACCCTTTATACACCCGCCCGTTATACACCCGCCTGTTATACAGCCGCCCGTTATACACCTGCCTTTAAACACACCCCCGTTATACACCCACCCGTTATACACCCGCCCGTTTTACACACACCCGTTATACACCCCGCCTGTTATACACCCGCCCGTTATAAACCCGCCCGTAATACACCCCGCCCGTAATACACCCCGCCCGTTATACAGCCGCCCGGTATACACCCGCCCGTTATACACCCCGCCCGTTATACACCCGCCCGTTATACACCCCGCCCGTTATACACCAGCCCGTTATACACCTGCCCGTTATACACCCCGTTCGTTATACTCCCGCCCGTTATACTCCCACCCGTTATACACCCGCCCGTTATACACCCGCCCGTTATACACCCCGCCCGTTATACACCAGCCCGTTATACACCTGCCCGTTATACACCCCGTTCGTTATACACCCGCCCGTTATACTCCCACCAGTTATACACCCGCCCGTTAAACACCCGCCCGTTATACACCCGCCCGTTATACACCCCGCCCGTTATACACCCGCCCGTTATACACCCGCCCGTTATACACCCCGCCCGTTACACACCCGCCCGTTATACACCCGCCCGTTATACACCGACCCTTTATACACCCGCCCGTTATACACCCGCCTGTTATACACCCGCCCGTTATACACCTGCCTTTAAACACCCCCCCGTTATACACCCACCCGTTATACACCCGCCCGTTTTACACACACCCGTTATACACCCCGCCTGTTATACACCCGCCCGTTATAATCCCGCCCGTAATACACCCCGCCCGTAATACACCCCGCCCGTTATACACCCCGCCCGTTATACAGCCGCCCGGTATACACCCGCCCGTTATACACCCCGCCCGTTATACACCCGCCCGTTATACACCCGCCCGTTATACACCAGCCCGTTATACACCTGCCCGTTATACACCCCGTTCGTTATACACCCGCCCGTTATACTCCCACCCGTTATACACCCGCCCGTTAAACACCCGCCCGTTATACACCCGCCCGTTATACACCCCGCCCGTTATACACCCGCCCGTTATACACCCGCCCGTTATACACCCCGCCCGTTATACACCAGCCCGTTATACACTCCGCCCGTTATACACCTGCCCGTTATACATCCCACCCGTTATACACCTGCCCGTTATACACCCGCCCGTTATACACCCGTCCGTTATACACCCGTCCGTTATAAACCCCGCCTGATATACAACCGTCCGTTATACACCCCGCCCGTTATACACCTCGCCCGTTATACATCCCGTCCGTTATGCACCTGCCCGTTATAAACCCGCCCGTTATACATCCCGTCCGTTATACACCTGCCCGTTATAAACCCGCCCGTTATACACCCCGCCCGTTATACACCCAGCCCGTTATACACCCCGCCCGTTATACACCCGCCCGTTATACACCTGCCCGTTATACATCCCGTCCGTTATACACCTGCCCGTTATGCACCCCGCCTGTTATACACCCGCCCGTTATACACCCGCCCGTTATACACCTGCCCGTTATACACCCCGCCCATTATACACCCCGCCCGTTATACACCCGCCCATTATACACCCGCCCGTTATACACCCCGCCCGATATACACCACGCCCGTTACACACCCGCCCGTTATACACCCGCCCGTTATACACCCCGCCCGTTATACACCCGCCCGTTATACACTCGCCCGTTATACACCCCGCCCGTTATACACCCGCCCGTTATACACCCGCCCGTTATACACCCCGCCCGTTATACACCCCGCCCGTTATACACCCGCCCGTTATACACCCGCCTGTTATACACCCGCCCGTTATACATCCCGTCCATTATACACCTGCCCGTTATACACCCGCCCATTATACATCCCGTCCATTATACACCTGCCCGTTAGACACCTGCCCGTTATACATCCCGTCCGTTATACACCTGCCCGTTATACACCCGCCCGTTATACATCCCGTCCGTTATACACCCGCCCGTTATACACCCGCCCGTTATACACCCCGCCCGTTATACACCCCGCCCGTTATACATCCCGTCTGTTATACACCTGCCCGTTATACACCTGCCCGTTATACATCCCGTCCGTTATACACCTGCCCGTTATACACCCGTCCGTTATACACCCGTCCGTTATAAACCCCGCCTGATATACACCCGTCCGTTATACACCCCGCCCGTTATACACCCCGCCCGTTATACATCCCGTCCGTTATACACCTGCCCGTTATACACCCGCCCGTTATACACCCCGCCCGTTATACACCCAGCCCGTTATACATCCCGTCCGTTATACACCTGCCCGTTATAAACCTGCCCGTTATACATCCCGTCCGTTATACACCTGCCCGGTATGCACCCCGCCTGTTATACACCCGCCCGTTATAGACCCACCCGTTATACATCCGCCCGTTATACACCCGCCCATTATACACCTGCCCGTTATACACCCCGCCCATTATACACACCGCCCGTTATACACCCGCCCATTATAAACCCGCCCGTTATACACCCGCCCGTTATACACCCGCTCATTATACACCCCGCCCGATATACACCCCGCCCGTTATACACCCCGCCCGTTACACACCCCACCCGTTATACACCCGCCCGTTATACACCCCGCCCGTTATACACCCGCCCGTTATACACCACGCCCGTTATGCACGCGCCCGTTATACACCCGCCCGTTATAAACCCGCCTGTAATACACCCCGCCCGTTATACACCCCGCCCGTTATACACTCGCCCGTTATACACCCCGCCCGTTACACCCCCGCCCGTTATACACCCGCCCGTTATACACCCCGCCCGTTATACACACGCCCGTTATACACCCGCCCGTTATACACCCGCCCGTTATACACCCTGCCCGTTATACACCCGCCCGTTATACATCCCGTCCGTTATACACCCGCCCGTTATACACCCCGCCCGTTAAACACCCTGCCCGTTATACACCCGCCCATTATACACCCGCCCGTTATACACCCCGCCCGTTATACACCCCGCCCGTTATACACCAGCCCGTTATACACCTGCCCGTTATACACCCGCCCGTTATACTCCCGCCCGTTATACACCCGCCCGTTAAACACCCGCCCGTTATACACCCGCCCTTTATACACCCCGCCCGTTACACACCCGCCCGTTACACACCCGCCCGTTACACACCCGCCCGTTATACACCCGCCCCTTATACACCCCGCCCGTTATACACCCGCCCGTTATACACCTTCCCGTTATACACCCGCCCGTTATACACCCGCCCGTTATACACCCACCCATTATACACCCCGCCTGTTATACATCCGCCTGTTATAAACCCGCCCGTAATACACCCCGCCCGTTATACACCCCGCCCGTTATACACCCCGCCCGTTATACACTCGCCCGTTATACATCCCGCCCGTTACACCCCCGCCCGTTATACACCCCGCCCGTTATACACCCGCCCGTTATACACCCGCCCGTTATACACCCCGCCCGTTACACACCGCCCGTTATACACCCCGCCCGTTATACACCCGCCCGTTATACACCCCGCCCGTTATACACCCGCCCGTTATACACCCCGCCCGTTATACACCCGCCCGTTATACACCCCGCCCATTATACACCCGCCCGTTATACACCCCGCCCGTTATACACCCGCCCGTTATACACCCCGCCAGTTATACACCCGCCCGTTATACACCCGCCCGTAATACAGCCGCCCGGTATACAGCCGCCCGTTATACACCCCGCCCGTTATACACCCGCCCGTTATACACCCGCCCGTTATACACACCGCCCGTTATACACCCGCCCGTTATACACCCCGCCCGTTATACACCCCGCCCGTTATACACCTGCCCGTTATACACCCCGCTGGTTATACACCCGCCCGTTATACTCCCGCCCGTTATACACCCGCCCGTTAAACACCCGCCCGTTATACACCCGCCCATTATAAACCCGCCCGTTATACATCCCGTCCGTTATACACCTGCCCGTTATACACCCGCCCGTTATACACCCCGGCCGTTATACACACCGCCCGTTATACATCCCGTCTGTTATAAACCTGCCCGTTATACACCTGCCCGTTATACATCCCGTCCGTTATACACCTGCCCGTTATACACCCCGCCCGTTATACACCCGCCCGTTATACACCCCGCCCGTTACACACCCGCCCGTTATACACCCGCCCGTTATACACCCCGGCCGTTATACACACCGCCCGTTATGCATCCCGTCTGTTATAAACCAGCCCGTTATACACCTGCCCGTTATACATCCCGTCCGTTATACACCTGCCCGTTATACACCCCGCCCGTTATACACCCGCCCGTTATACACCCCGCCCGTTACACACCCGCCCGTTATACACACGCCCGTTATACACCCACCCTTTATACACCCGCCCGTTATACACCCGCCTGTTATACACCCGCCCGTTATACACCTGCCTTTAAACACACCCCCGTTATACACCCACCCGTTATACACCCGCCAGTTATACACCCGCCCGTTATACACCCGCCCGTTATACACCTTCCCGTTATACACCCGCCCGTTATACACCCGCCCGTTATACACCCCGCCCGTTATGCACCCTCCCGTTATACACCCGCTCGTTATACACCCCGCCCGTTATACACCCGCCCGTTATACACCCACCCGTTATACACCCCGCCTGTTATACACCCGCCCGTTATAAACACGCCCGTAATACACCCCGCCCGTTATACACCCCGCCCGTTATACATCCCGTCTTTTATACACCTGCCCGTTATACACCTGCCCGTTATACATCCAGTCCGTTATACACCTGCCCGTTATACACCCGCCCGTTATACACCCGTCCGTTATACACCCATCCATTATAAACCTCGCCTGATATACACCCATCCGTTATACACCCCGCCCGTTATACACCTCGCCCGTTATACATCCCGTCCGTTATACACCTGCCTGTTATACACCCGCCCGTTATACACCCCGCCCGTTATACACCCAGCCCGTTATACATCCCGTCCGTTATACACCTGCCCGTTATAAACCTGCCCGTTATACATCCCGTCCGTTATACACCTGCCCGTTATGCACCCCGCCTGTTATACACCTGCCCGTTATAGACCCACCCGTTATACATCCGCTCGTTATACACCCGCCCGTTATACACCTGCCCGTTATACACCCCGCCCATTATACACACCGCCCGTTATACACCCGCCCATTATACACCCGCCCGTTATACACCCGCCCGTTATACACCCGCTCATTATACACCCCGCCCGATATACACCCCGCCCGTTATAAACCCCGCCAGTTACACACCCCACCCGTTATACACCCGCCCGTTATACACCCCGCCCGTTATACACCCGCCCGTTATACACCCCGCCCGTTATGCACCCGCCCGTTATACACCCGCCCGTTATACACCCCGCCCGTTATACACCCGCCCGTTATAAACCCGCCTGTAATACACCCCGCCCGTTATACACCCCGCCCGTTATACACCCCGCCCGTTATACACCCCGCCCGTTACACACACGCCCGTTATACACACCGCCCGTTATACACCCGCCCGTTATACACCCGCCCGTTATACACCCGCCCTTTATACACCCCGCCCGTTATACACACGCCCGTTATACACCCGCCCGTTATACATCCCGTCCGTTATACACACGCCCGTTATACACCCGCCCGTTATACACCCTGCCCGTTATACACCCGCCCGTTATACATCCCGTCCGTTATACACCAGCCCTTTATACACCCGCCCGTTATACACCCCGCCCGTTATACACCACGCCCGTTATACATCCCGTCTGTTATACACCTGCCCATTATGCACCTGCCCGTTATACATCCCGTCCGTTATACACCTGCCCGTTATACACCCGCCCGTTATACACCCGTCCGTTATACACCCATCCGTTATACACCCGCCCGTTATACACCCGCCCGTTATACACCCACCCGTTTTACACCCGCCCGTTATACACCCCGCCCGTTATACACCCGCCCGTTATACACCCCGCCCGTTATACACCAGCCCGTTATACACCTGCCCGTTATACACCCCGCTCGTTATACACCCGCCCGTTATACTCCCGCCCGTTATACACCCTGCCCGTTATACACCCGCCCGTTATACATCCCGTCCGTTATACACCAGCCCTTTATACACCCGCCCGTTATACACCCCGCCCGTTATACACCCCGCCCGTTAAACACCCTGCCCGTTATACACCCGCCCATTATACACCCGCCCGTTATACACCCCGCCCGTTATACACCTGCCCGTTATACACCCCGCCCGTTATACTCCCGCCCGTTACACACCCGCCCGTTAAACACCCGCCCGTTATACACCCGCCCTTTATACACCCCGCCCGTTATACACCCCGCCCGTTACACACCCGCCCGTTACACACCCGCCCGTTATACACCCGCCCCTTATACACCCCGCCCGTTATACACCCGCCCGTTATACACCTTCCCGTTATACACCCGCCCGTTATACACCCCGCCAGTTATACACCCGCCCGTTATACACCCCGCCCGTTATACACTCGCCCGTTATACATCCCGCCCGTTACACCCCCGCCCGTTATACTCCCCCGCCCATTATACACCCCGCCCGTTACACACCGCCCGTTATACACCCCGCCCGTTATACACCCGCCCGTTATACACCCGCCCGTTATACACCCCGCCCGTTATACACTCCGCCCATTATACACCCCGCCCGTTATACACCCGCCCGTTATACACCCCGCCAGTTATACACCCGCCCGTAATACAGCCGCCCGGTATACACCCGCCCGTTATACACCCGCCCGTTATACACCCGCCCGTTATACACCCCGCCCGTTATACACCCGCCCGTTATACACCCCGCCCGTTATACACCCCGCCCGTTATACACCCCGCCCGTTATACACCTGCCCGTTATACACCCCGCTGGTTATACACCCGCCCGTTATACTCCCGCCCGTTATACACCCGCCCGTTAAACACCCGCCCATTATACACCCGCCCATTATAAACCCGCCCGTTATACATCCCGTCCGTTATACACCTGCCCGTTATACACCCCGCCCGTTATACACCCCGGCCGTTATACACACCGCCCGTTATACATCCCGTCTGTTATAAACCTGCCCGTTATACACCTGCCCGTTATACATCCCGTCCATTATACACCTGCCCGTTATACACCCCGCCCGTTATACACCCGCCCGTTATACACCCCGCCCGTTACACACCCGCCCGTTATAAACACGCCCGTTATACACCCACCCTTTATACACCCGCCCGTTATACACCCGCCTGTTATACACCCGCCCGTTATACACCTGCCTTTAAACACACCCCCGTTATACACCCACCCGTTATACACCCGCCAGTTATACACCCGCCCGTTATACACCCGCCCGTTATACACCTTCCCGTTATACACCCGCCTGTTATACACCCCGGCCGTTATACACACCGCCCGTTATACATCCCGTCTGTTATAAACCTGCCCGTTATACACCTGCCCGTTATACATCCCGTCCATTATACACCTGCCCGTTATACACCCCGCCCGTTATACACCCGCCCGTTATACACCCCGCCCGTTACACACCCGCCCGTTATACACACGCCCGTTATACACCCACCCTTTATACACCCGCCCGTTATACACCCGCCTGTTATACACCCGCCCGTTATACACCTGCCTTTAAACACACCCCCGTTATACACCCACCCGTTATACACCCGCCAGTTATACACCCGCCCGTTATACACCCGCCCGTTATACACCTTCCCGTTATACACCCGCCCGTTATACACCCGCCCGTTATACACCCCGCCCGTTATGCACCCTCCCGTTATACACCCGCTCGTTATACACCCCGCCCGTTATACACCCGCCCGTTATACACCCACCCGTTATACACCCCGCCTGTTATACACCCGCCCGTTATAAACACACCCGTAATACACCCCGCCCGTTATACACCCCGCCCGTTATACATCCCGTCTTTTATACACCTGCCCGTTATACACCTGCCCGTTATACATCCAGTCCGTTATACACCTGCCCGTTATACACCCCGCCCGTTATACACCTTGCCCGTTATACATCCCGTCCGTTATACACCTGCCCGTTATAAACCTGCCCGTTATACATCCCGTCCGTTATACACCTGCCCGTTATGCACCCCGCCTGTTATACACCTGCCCGTTATAGACCCACCCGTTATACATCCGCCCGTTATACACCCGCCCGTTATAAACCTGCCCGTTATACACCCCGCCCATTATACACACCGCCCGTTATACACCCGCCCATTATACACCCGCCCGTTATACACCCGCCCGTTATACACCCGCTCATTATACACCCCGCCAGATATACACCCCGCCCGTTATAAACCCCGCCCGTTACACACCCCACCCGTTATACACCCGCCCGTTATACACCCCGCCCGTTATACATCCGCCCGTTATACACCCCGCCCGTTATGCACCCGCCCGTTATACACCCGCCCGTTATACACCCCGCCCGTTATACACCCGCCCGTTATAAACCCGCCTGTAATACACCCCGCCCGTTATACACCCCGCCCGTTATACACTCGCCCGTTATACACCCCGCCCGTTATACACCCCGCCCGTTACACACACGCCCGTTATACACACCGCCCGTTATACACCCGCCCGTTATACACCCGCCCGTTATACACCCCGCCCGTTATACACCTGCTCGTTATACACCCGCTCGTTATACACCCCGCCCGTTATACACCCGCCCGTTATACACCCCGCCCGTTATACACCCTCCCGTTATACACCCGCTCGTTATACACCCCGCCCGTTATACACCCGCCCGTTATACACCCACCCGTTATAAACCCCGCCTGTTATTCACCCGCCCATTATAAACACGCCCGTAATACACCCCGCCCGTTATACACCCCGCCCGTTATACATCCCGTCTGTTATACACCTGCCCGTTATACACCTGCCCGTTATACACCTGCCCGTTATACACCCGCCCGTTATACATCCCGCCCGTTACACCCACGCCCGTTATACACCCGCCCGTTATACATCCCGCCCGTTATACACCCGCCCGTTATACACCCCGCCCGTTATACACCCGCCCGTTATACACCCGCCCGTTATCCACCCCGCCCGTTATACACCCGCCTGTTATACACCCCGCCCGTTATACACCCGCCCGTTATACACCCCGCCCATTATACACCCGCCCGTTATACACCCCGCCCGTTATACACCCCGCCAGTTATACACCCGCCCGTTATACACCCGCCCGTTATACACCCGCCCGTAATACAGCCGCCCGTTATACACCCGCCCGTTATACACCCGCCCGTTATACACCCCGCTCGTTATACACCCGCCCGTTAAACACCCGCCCGTTATACACCCGCCCGTTATAAATCCGCCCGTTATACATCCCGTCCGTTATACACCTGCCCGTTATACACCCGCCCGTTATACACCCCGGCCGTTATACACACCGCCCGTTATACATCCCGTCTGTTATACACCTGCCCGTTATACACCTGCCCGTTATACATCCCGTCCGTTATACACCTGCCCGTTATACACCCCGCCCGTTATACACCCGCCCGTTATAAACCCGCCCGTCATACATCCCGTCCGTTATACACCTGCCCGTTATACACCCCGCCCGTTATACACCCGCCCGTTATACACCCCGCCCGTTACACACCCGCCCGTTATACACCCGCCCGTTATACACCCACCCTTTATACACCCGCCCGTTATACACCCGCCTGTTATACACCCGCCCGTTATACACCTGCCTTTAAACACACCCCCGTTATACACCCACCCGTTATACACCCGCCAGTTATACACCCGCCCGTTATACACCCGCCCGTTATACACCTTCCCGTTATACACCCGCCCGTTATACACCCGCCCGTTATACACCCCGCCCGTTATACACCCGCTCGTTATACACCCGCTCGTTATACACCCCGCCCGTTATACACCCGCACGTTATACACCCCGCCCGTTATACACCCTCCCGTTATACACCCGCTCGTTATACACCCCGCCCGTTATACACCCGCCCGTTATACACCTTCCCGTTATACACCCGCCCGTTATACACACCGCCCGTTATACACCCGCCCATTATACACCCGCCCGTTATACACCCGCCCGTTATACACCCGCTCATTATACACCCCGCCCGATATACACCCCGCCCGTTATAAACCCCGCCAGTTACACACCCCACCCGTTATACACCCGCCCGTTATACACCCCGCCCGTTATACACCCGCCCGTTATACACCCCGCCCGTTATGCACCCGCCCGTTATACACCCGCCCGTTATACACCCCGCCCGTTATACACCCGCCCGTTATAAACCCGCCTGTAATACACCCCGCCCGTTATACACCCCGCCCGTTATACACTCGCCCGTTATACACCCCGCCCGTTATACACCCCGCCCGTTACACACACGCCCGTTATACACACCGCCCGTTATACACCCGCCCGTTATACACCCGCCCGTTATACACCCGCCCTTTATACACCCCGCCCGTTATACACACGCCCGTTATACACCCGCCCGTTATACATCCCGTCCGTTATACACACGCCCGTTATACACCCGCCCGTTATACACCCTGCCCGTTATACACCCGCCCGTTATACATCCCGTCCGTTATACACCAGCCCTTTATACACCCGCCCGTTATACACCCCGCCCGTTATACACCACGCCCGTTATACATCCCGTCTGTTATACACCTGCCCATTATGCACCTGCCCGTTATACATCCCGTCCGTTATACACCTGCCCGTTATACACCCGCCCGTTATACACCCGTCCGTTATACACCCATCCGTTATACACCCGCCCGTTATACACCCGCCCGTTATACACCCACCCGTTTTACACCCGCCCGTTATACACCCCGCCCGTTATACACCCGCCCGTTATACACCCCGCCCGTTATACACCAGCCCGTTATACACCTGCCCGTTATACACCCCGCTCGTTATACACCCGCCCGTTATACTCCCGCCCGTTATACACCCTGCCCGTTATACACCCGCCCGTTATACATCCCGTCCGTTATACACCAGCCCTTTATACACCCGCCCGTTATACACCCCGCCCGTTATACACCCCGCCCGTTAAACACCCTGCCCGTTATACACCCGCCCATTATACACCCGCCCGTTATACACCCCGCCCGTTATACACCTGCCCGTTATACACCCCGCCCGTTATACTCCCGCCCGTTACACACCCGCCCGTTAAACACCCGCCCGTTATACACCCGCCCTTTATACACCCCGCCCGTTATACACCCCGCCCGTTACACACCCGCCCGTTACACACCCGCCCGTTATACACCCGCCCCTTATACACCCCGCCCGTTATACACCCGCCCGTTATACACCTTCCCGTTATACACCCGCCCGTTATACACCCCGCCAGTTATACACCCGCCCGTTATACACCCCGCCCGTTATACACTCGCCCGTTATACATCCCGCCCGTTACACCCCCGCCCGTTATACTCCCCCGCCCATTATACACCCCGCCCGTTACACACCGCCCGTTATACACCCCGCCCGTTATACACCCGCCCGTTATACACCCGCCCGTTATACACCCCGCCCGTTATACACTCCGCCCATTATACACCCCGCCCGTTATACACCCGCCCGTTATACACCCCGCCAGTTATACACCCGCCCGTAATACAGCCGCCCGGTATACACCCGCCCGTTATACACCCGCCCGTTATACACCCGCCCGTTATACACCCCGCCCGTTATACACCCGCCCGTTATACACCCCGCCCGTTATACACCCCGCCCGTTATACACCCCGCCCGTTATACACCTGCCCGTTATACACCCCGCTGGTTATACACCCGCCCGTTATACTCCCGCCCGTTATACACCCGCCCGTTAAACACCCGCCCATTATACACCCGCCCATTATAAACCCGCCCGTTATACATCCCGTCCGTTATACACCTGCCCGTTATACACCCCGCCCGTTATACACCCCGGCCGTTATACACACCGCCCGTTATACATCCCGTCTGTTATAAACCTGCCCGTTATACACCTGCCCGTTATACATCCCGTCCATTATACACCTGCCCGTTATACACCCCGCCCGTTATACACCCGCCCGTTATACACCCCGCCCGTTACACACCCGCCCGTTATAAACACGCCCGTTATACACCCACCCTTTATACACCCGCCCGTTATACACCCGCCTGTTATACACCCGCCCGTTATACACCTGCCTTTAAACACACCCCCGTTATACACCCACCCGTTATACACCCGCCAGTTATACACCCGCCCGTTATACACCCGCCCGTTATACACCTTCCCGTTATACACCCGCCTGTTATACACCCCGGCCGTTATACACACCGCCCGTTATACATCCCGTCTGTTATAAACCTGCCCGTTATACACCTGCCCGTTATACATCCCGTCCATTATACACCTGCCCGTTATACACCCCGCCCGTTATACACCCGCCCGTTATACACCCCGCCCGTTACACACCCGCCCGTTATACACACGCCCGTTATACACCCACCCTTTATACACCCGCCCGTTATACACCCGCCTGTTATACACCCGCCCGTTATACACCTGCCTTTAAACACACCCCCGTTATACACCCACCCGTTATACACCCGCCAGTTATACACCCGCCCGTTATACACCCGCCCGTTATACACCTTCCCGTTATACACCCGCCCGTTATACACCCGCCCGTTATACACCCCGCCCGTTATGCACCCTCCCGTTATACACCCGCTCGTTATACACCCCGCCCGTTATACACCCGCCCGTTATACACCCACCCGTTATACACCCCGCCTGTTATACACCCGCCCGTTATAAACACACCCGTAATACACCCCGCCCGTTATACACCCCGCCCGTTATACATCCCGTCTTTTATACACCTGCCCGTTATACACCTGCCCGTTATACATCCAGTCCGTTATACACCTGCCCGTTATACACCCCGCCCGTTATACACCTTGCCCGTTATACATCCCGTCCGTTATACACCTGCCCGTTATAAACCTGCCCGTTATACATCCCGTCCGTTATACACCTGCCCGTTATGCACCCCGCCTGTTATACACCTGCCCGTTATAGACCCACCCGTTATACATCCGCCCGTTATACACCCGCCCGTTATAAACCTGCCCGTTATACACCCCGCCCATTATACACACCGCCCGTTATACACCCGCCCATTATACACCCGCCCGTTATACACCCGCCCGTTATACACCCGCTCATTATACACCCCGCCAGATATACACCCCGCCCGTTATAAACCCCGCCCGTTACACACCCCACCCGTTATACACCCGCCCGTTATACACCCCGCCCGTTATACATCCGCCCGTTATACACCCCGCCCGTTATGCACCCGCCCGTTATACACCCGCCCGTTATACACCCCGCCCGTTATACACCCGCCCGTTATAAACCCGCCTGTAATACACCCCGCCCGTTATACACCCCGCCCGTTATACACTCGCCCGTTATACACCCCGCCCGTTATACACCCCGCCCGTTACACACACGCCCGTTATACACACCGCCCGTTATACACCCGCCCGTTATACACCCGCCCGTTATACACCCCGCCCGTTATACACCTGCTCGTTATACACCCGCTCGTTATACACCCCGCCCGTTATACACCCGCCCGTTATACACCCCGCCCGTTATACACCCTCCCGTTATACACCCGCTCGTTATACACCCCGCCCGTTATACACCCGCCCGTTATACACCCACCCGTTATAAACCCCGCCTGTTATTCACCCGCCCATTATAAACACGCCCGTAATACACCCCGCCCGTTATACACCCCGCCCGTTATACATCCCGTCTGTTATACACCTGCCCGTTATACACCTGCCCGTTATACACCTGCCCGTTATACACCCGCCCGTTATACATCCCGCCCGTTACACCCACGCCCGTTATACACCCGCCCGTTATACATCCCGCCCGTTATACACCCGCCCGTTATACACCCCGCCCGTTATACACCCGCCCGTTATACACCCGCCCGTTATCCACCCCGCCCGTTATACACCCGCCTGTTATACACCCCGCCCGTTATACACCCGCCCGTTATACACCCCGCCCATTATACACCCGCCCGTTATACACCCCGCCCGTTATACACCCCGCCAGTTATACACCCGCCCGTTATACACCCGCCCGTTATACACCCGCCCGTAATACAGCCGCCCGTTATACACCCGCCCGTTATACACCCGCCCGTTATACACCCCGCTCGTTATACACCCGCCCGTTAAACACCCGCCCGTTATACACCCGCCCGTTATAAATCCGCCCGTTATACATCCCGTCCGTTATACACCTGCCCGTTATACACCCGCCCGTTATACACCCCGGCCGTTATACACACCGCCCGTTATACATCCCGTCTGTTATACACCTGCCCGTTATACACCTGCCCGTTATACATCCCGTCCGTTATACACCTGCCCGTTATACACCCCGCCCGTTATACACCCGCCCGTTATAAACCCGCCCGTCATACATCCCGTCCGTTATACACCTGCCCGTTATACACCCCGCCCGTTATACACCCGCCCGTTATACACCCCGCCCGTTACACACCCGCCCGTTATACACCCGCCCGTTATACACCCACCCTTTATACACCCGCCCGTTATACACCCGCCTGTTATACACCCGCCCGTTATACACCTGCCTTTAAACACACCCCCGTTATACACCCACCCGTTATACACCCGCCAGTTATACACCCGCCCGTTATACACCCGCCCGTTATACACCTTCCCGTTATACACCCGCCCGTTATACACCCGCCCGTTATACACCCCGCCCGTTATACACCCGCTCGTTATACACCCGCTCGTTATACACCCCGCCCGTTATACACCCGCACGTTATACACCCCGCCCGTTATACACCCTCCCGTTATACACCCGCTCGTTATACACCCCGCCCGTTATACACCCGCCCGTTATACACCTTCCCGTTATACACCCGCCCGTTATACACCCCGCCCGTTATACACCCGCTCGTTATACACCCGCTCGTTATACACCCCGCCCGTTATACACCCGCACGTTATACACCCCGCCCGTTATACACCCTCCCGTTATACACCCGCTCGTTATACACCCCGCCCGTTATACACCCGCCCGTTATACACCCACCCGTTATACACCCCGCCTGTTATTCACCCGCCCATTATAAACACGCCCGTAATACACCCCGCCCGTTATACACCCCGCCCGTTATACATCCCGTCTGTTATACACCTGCCCGTTATACACCTGCCCGTTATACATCCCGTCCGTTATACACCTGCCCGTTATACACCCGCCCGTTATACATCCCGTCCGTTATACACCCGCCCGTTATACACCCGCCCGTTATACACCCCGCCCGTTATACACCCCGCCCGTTATACATCCCGTCTGTTATACACCTGCCCGTTATACACCTGCCCGTTATACATCCCGTCCGTTATACACCTGCCCGTTATACACCCGTCCGTTATACACCCGTCCGTTATAAACCCCGCCTGATATACACCCGTCCGTTATACACCCCGCCCGTTATACACCCCGCCCGTTATACATCCCGTCCGTTATACACCTGCCCGTTATACACCCGCCCGTTATACACCCCGCCCGTTATACACCCAGCCCGTTATACATCCCGTCCGTTATACACCTGCCCGTTATAAACCTGCCCGTTATACATCCCGTCCGTTATACACCTGCCCGGTATGCACCCCGCCTGTTATACACCCGCCCGTTATAGACCCACCCGTTATACATCCGCCCGTTATACACCCGCCCATTATACACCTGCCCGTTATACACCCCGCCCATTATACACACCGCCCGTTATACACCCGCCCATTATAAACCCGCCCGTTATACACCCGCCCGTTATACACCCGCTCATTATACACCCCGCCCGATATACACCCCACCCGTTATACACCCGCCCGTTATACACCCCGCCCGTTATACACCCGCCCGTTATACACCACGCCCGTTATGCACGCGCCCGTTATACACCCGCCCGTTATAAACCCGCCTGTAATACACCCCGCCCGTTATACACCCCGCCCGTTATACACTCGCCCGTTATACACCCCGCCCGTTACACCCCCGCCCGTTATACACCCGCCCGTTATACACCCCGCCCGTTATACACACGCCCGTTATACACCCGCCCGTTATACACCCGCCCGTTATACACCCTGCCCGTTATACACCCGCCCGTTATACATCCCGTCCGTTATACACCCGCCCGTTATACACCCCGCCCGTTATACACCCCGCCCGTTAAACACCCTGCCCGTTATACACCCGCCCATTATACACCCGCCCGTTATACACCCCGCCCGTTATACACCCCGCCCGTTATACACCAGCCCGTTATACACCTGCCCGTTATACACCCGCCCGTTATACTCCCGCCCGTTATACACCCGCCCGTTAAACACCCGCCCGTTATACACCCGCCCTTTATACACCCCGCCCGTTACACACCCGCCCGTTACACACCCGCCCGTTACACACCCGCCCGTTATACACCCGCCCCTTATACACCCCGCCCGTTATACACCCGCCCGTTATACACCTTCCCGTTATACACCCGCCCGTTATACACCCGCCCGTTATACACCCACCCATTATACACCCCGCCTGTTATACATCCGCCTGTTATAAACCCGCCCGTAATACACCCCGCCCGTTATACACCCCGCCCGTTATACACCCCGCCCGTTATACACTCGCCCGTTATACATCCCGCCCGTTACACCCCCGCCCGTTATACACCCCGCCCGTTATACACCCGCCCGTTATACACCCGCCCGTTATACACCCCGCCCGTTACACACCGCCCGTTATACACCCCGCCCGTTATACACCCGCCCGTTATACACCCCGCCCGTTATACACCCGCCCGTTATACACCCCGCCCGTTATACACTCCGCCCATTATACACCCGCCCGTTATACACCCCGCCCGTTATACACCCGCCCGTTATACACCCCGCCAGTTATACACCCGCCCGTTATACACCCGCCCGTAATACAGCCGCCCGGTATACAGCCGCCCGTTATACACCCCGCCCGTTATACACCCGCCCGTTATACACCCGCCCGTTATACACACCGCCCGTTATACACCCGCCCGTTATACACCCCGCCCGTTATACACCCCGCCCGTTATACACCTGCCCGTTATACACCCCGCTGGTTATACACCCGCCCGTTATACTCCCGCCCGTTATACACCCGCCCGTTAAACACCCGCCCGTTATACACCCGCCCATTATAAACCCGCCCGTTATACATCCCGTCCGTTATACACCTGCCCGTTATACACCCGCCCGTTATACACCCCGGCCGTTATACACACCGCCCGTTATACATCCCGTCTGTTATAAACCTGCCCGTTATACACCTGCCCGTTATACATCCCGTCCGTTATACACCTGCCCGTTATACACCCCGCCCGTTATACACCCGCCCGTTATACACCCCGCCCGTTACACACCCGCCCGTTATACACCCGCCCGTTATACACCCCGGCCGTTATACACACCGCCCGTTATGCATCCCGTCTGTTATAAACCTGCCCGTTATACACCTGCCCGTTATACATCCCGTCCGTTATACACCTGCCCGTTATACACCCCGCCCGTTATACACCCGCCCGTTATACACCCCGCCCGTTACACACCCGCCCGTTATACACACGCCCGTTATACACCCACCCTTTATACACCCGCCCGTTATACACCCGCCTGTTATACACCCGCCCGTTATACACCTGCCTTTAAACACACCCCCGTTATACACCCACCCGTTATACACCCGCCAGTTATACACCCGCCCGTTATACACCCGCCCGTTATACACCTTCCCGTTATACACCCGCCCGTTATACACCCGCCCGTTATACACCCCGCCCGTTATGCACCCTCCCGTTATACACCCGCTCGTTATACACCCCGCCCGTTATACACCCGCCCGTTATACACCCACCCGTTATACACCCCGCCTGTTATACACCCGCCCGTTATAAACACGCCCGTAATACACCCCGCCCGTTATACACCCCGCCCGTTATACATCCCGTCTTTTATACACCTGCCCGTTATACACCTGCCCGTTATACATCCAGTCCGTTATACACCTGCCCGTTATACACCCGCCCGTTATACACCCGTCCGTTATACACCCATCCATTATAAACCTCGCCTGATATACACCCATCCGTTATACACCCCGCCCGTTATACACCTCGCCCGTTATACATCCCGTCCGTTATACACCTGCCTGTTATACACCCGCCCGTTATACACCCCGCCCGTTATACACCCAGCCCGTTATACATCCCGTCCGTTATACACCTGCCCGTTATAAACCTGCCCGTTATACATCCCGTCCGTTATACACCTGCCCGTTATGCACCCCGCCTGTTATACACCTGCCCGTTATAGACCCACCCGTTATACATCCGCTCGTTATACACCCGCCCGTTATACACCTGCCCGTTATACACCCCGCCCATTATACACACCGCCCGTTATACACCCGCCCATTATACACCCGCCCGTTATACACCCGCCCGTTATACACCCGCTCATTATACACCCCGCCCGATATACACCCCGCCCGTTATAAACCCCGCCAGTTACACACCCCACCCGTTATACACCCGCCCGTTATACACCCCGCCCGTTATACACCCGCCCGTTATACACCCCGCCCGTTATGCACCCGCCCGTTATACACCCGCCCGTTATACACCCCGCCCGTTATACACCCGCCCGTTATAAACCCGCCTGTAATACACCCCGCCCGTTATACACCCCGCCCGTTATACACTCGCCCGTTATACACCCCGCCCGTTATACACCCCGCCCGTTACACACACGCCCGTTATACACACCGCCCGTTATACACCCGCCCGTTATACACCCGCCCGTTATACACCCGCCCTTTATACACCCCGCCCGTTATACACACGCCCGTTATACACCCGCCCGTTATACATCCCGTCCGTTATACACACGCCCGTTATACACCCGCCCGTTATACACCCTGCCCGTTATACACCCGCCCGTTATACATCCCGTCCGTTATACACCAGCCCTTTATACACCCGCCCGTTATACACCCCGCCCGTTATACACCACGCCCGTTATACATCCCGTCTGTTATACACCTGCCCATTATGCACCTGCCCGTTATACATCCCGTCCGTTATACACCTGCCCGTTATACACCCGCCCGTTATACACCCGTCCGTTATACACCCATCCGTTATACACCCGCCCGTTATACACCCGCCCGTTATACACCCACCCGTTTTACACCCGCCCGTTATACACCCCGCCCGTTATACACCCGCCCGTTATACACCCCGCCCGTTATACACCAGCCCGTTATACACCTGCCCGTTATACACCCCGCTCGTTATACACCCGCCCGTTATACTCCCGCCCGTTATACACCCTGCCCGTTATACACCCGCCCGTTATACATCCCGTCCGTTATACACCAGCCCTTTATACACCCGCCCGTTATACACCCCGCCCGTTATACACCCCGCCCGTTAAACACCCTGCCCGTTATACACCCGCCCATTATACACCCGCCCGTTATACACCCCGCCCGTTATACACCTGCCCGTTATACACCCCGCCCGTTATACACCCGCCCGTTATACTCCCGCCCGTTACACACCCGCCCGTTAAACACCCGCCCGTTATACACCCGCCCTTTATACACCCCGCCCGTTATACACCCCGCCCGTTACACACCCGCCCGTTACACACCCGCCCGTTATACACCCGCCCCTTATAAACCCGCCCGTTATACACCCGCCCGTTATACACCCGCTCATTATACACCCCGCCCGATATACACCCCGCCCGTTATACACCCCGCCCGTTACACACCCCACCCGTTATACACCCGCCCGTTATACACCCCGCCCGTTATACACCCGCCCGTTATACACCACGCCCGTTATGCACGCGCCCGTTATACACCCGCCCGTTATAAACCCGCCTGTAATACACCCCGCCCGTTATACACCCCGCCCGTTATACACTCGCCCGTTATACACCCCGCCCGTTACACCCCCGCCCGTTATACACCCGCCCGTTATACACCCCGCCCGTTATACACACGCCCGTTATACACCCGCCCGTTATACACCCGCCCGTTATACACCCTGCCCGTTATACACCCGCCCGTTATACATCCCGTCCGTTATACACCCGCCCGTTATACACCCCGCCCGTTATACACCCCGCCCGTTAAACACCCTGCCCGTTATACACCCGCCCATTATACACCCGCCCGTTATACACCCCGCCCGTTATACACCCCGCCCGTTATACACCAGCCCGTTATACACCTGCCCGTTATACACCCGCCCGTTATACTCCCGCCCGTTATACACCCGCCCGTTAAACACCCGCCCGTTATACACCCGCCCTTTATACACCCCGCCCGTTACACACCCGCCCGTTACACACCCGCCCGTTACACACCCGCCCGTTATACACCCGCCCCTTATACACCCCGCCCGTTATACACCCGCCCGTTATACACCTTCCCGTTATACACCCGCCCGTTATACACCCGCCCGTTATACACCCACCCATTATACACCCCGCCTGTTATACATCCGCCTGTTATAAACCCGCCCGTAATACACCCCGCCCGTTATACACCCCGCCCGTTATACACCCCGCCCGTTATACACTCGCCCGTTATACATCCCGCCCGTTACACCCCCGCCCGTTATACACCCCGCCCGTTATACACCCGCCCGTTATACACCCGCCCGTTATACACCCCGCCCGTTACACACCGCCCGTTATACACCCCGCCCGTTATACACCCGCCCGTTATACACCCCGCCCGTTATACACCCGCCCGTTATACACCCCGCCCGTTATACACCCGCCCGTTATACACCCCGCCCATTATACACCCGCCCGTTATACACCCCGCCCGTTATACACCCGCCCGTTATACACCCCGCCAGTTATACACCCGCCCGTTATACACCCGCCCGTAATACAGCCGCCCGGTATACAGCCGCCCGTTATACACCCCGCCCGTTATACACCCGCCCGTTATACACCCGCCCGTTATACACACCGCCCGTTATACACCCGCCCGTTATACACCCCGCCCGTTATACACCCCGCCCGTTATACACCTGCCCGTTATACACCCCGCTGGTTATACACCCGCCCGTTATACTCCCGCCCGTTATACACCCGCCCGTTAAACACCCGCCCGTTATACACCCGCCCATTATAAACCCGCCCGTTATACATCCCGTCCGTTATACACCTGCCCGTTATACACCCGCCCGTTATACACCCCGGCCGTTATACACACCGCCCGTTATACATCCCGTCTGTTATAAACCTGCCCGTTATACACCTGCCCGTTATACATCCCGTCCGTTATACACCTGCCCGTTATACACCCCGCCCGTTATACACCCGCCCGTTATACACCCCGCCCGTTACACACCCGCCCGTTATACACCCGCCCGTTATACACCCCGGCCGTTATACACACCGCCCGTTATGCATCCCGTCTGTTATAAACCTGCCCGTTATACACCTGCCCGTTATACATCCCGTCCGTTATACACCTGCCCGTTATACACCCCGCCCGTTATACACCCGCCCGTTATACACCCCGCCCGTTACACACCCGCCCGTTATACACACGCCCGTTATACACCCACCCTTTATACACCCGCCCGTTATACACCCGCCTGTTATACACCCGCCCGTTATACACCTGCCTTTAAACACACCCCCGTTATACACCCACCCGTTATACACCCGCCAGTTATACACCCGCCCGTTATACACCCGCCCGTTATACACCTTCCCGTTATACACCCGCCCGTTATACACCCGCCCGTTATACACCCCGCCCGTTATGCACCCTCCCGTTATACACCCGCTCGTTATACACCCCGCCCGTTATACACCCGCCCGTTATACACCCACCCGTTATACACCCCGCCTGTTATACACCCGCCCGTTATAAACACGCCCGTAATACACCCCGCCCGTTATACACCCCGCCCGTTATACATCCCGTCTTTTATACACCTGCCCGTTATACACCTGCCCGTTATACATCCAGTCCGTTATACACCTGCCCGTTATACACCCGCCCGTTATACACCCGTCCGTTATACACCCATCCATTATAAACCTCGCCTGATATACACCCATCCGTTATACACCCCGCCCGTTATACACCTCGCCCGTTATACATCCCGTCCGTTATACACCTGCCTGTTATACACCCGCCCGTTATACACCCCGCCCGTTATACACCCAGCCCGTTATACATCCCGTCCGTTATACACCTGCCCGTTATAAACCTGCCCGTTATACATCCCGTCCGTTATACACCTGCCCGTTATGCACCCCGCCTGTTATACACCTGCCCGTTATAGACCCACCCGTTATACATCCGCTCGTTATACACCCGCCCGTTATACACCTGCCCGTTATACACCCCGCCCATTATACACACCGCCCGTTATACACCCGCCCATTATACACCCGCCCGTTATACACCCGCCCGTTATACACCCGCTCATTATACACCCCGCCCGATATACACCCCGCCCGTTATAAACCCCGCCAGTTACACACCCCACCCGTTATACACCCGCCCGTTATACACCCCGCCCGTTATACACCCGCCCGTTATACACCCCGCCCGTTATGCACCCGCCCGTTATACACCCGCCCGTTATACACCCCGCCCGTTATACACCCGCCCGTTATAAACCCGCCTGTAATACACCCCGCCCGTTATACACCCCGCCCGTTATACACTCGCCCGTTATACACCCCGCCCGTTATACACCCCGCCCGTTACACACACGCCCGTTATACACACCGCCCGTTATACACCCGCCCGTTATACACCCGCCCGTTATACACCCGCCCTTTATACACCCCGCCCGTTATACACACGCCCGTTATACACCCGCCCGTTATACATCCCGTCCGTTATACACACGCCCGTTATACACCCGCCCGTTATACACCCTGCCCGTTATACACCCGCCCGTTATACATCCCGTCCGTTATACACCAGCCCTTTATACACCCGCCCGTTATACACCCCGCCCGTTATACACCACGCCCGTTATACATCCCGTCTGTTATACACCTGCCCATTATGCACCTGCCCGTTATACATCCCGTCCGTTATACACCTGCCCGTTATACACCCGCCCGTTATACACCCGTCCGTTATACACCCATCCGTTATACACCCGCCCGTTATACACCCGCCCGTTATACACCCACCCGATTTACACCCGCCCGTTATACACCCCGCCCGTTATACACCCGTCCGTTATACACCCCGCCCGTTATACACCAGCCCGTTATACACCTGCCCGTTATACACCCCGCTCGTTATACACCCGCCCGTTATACTCCCGCCCGTTATACACCCTGCCCGTTATACACCCGCCCGTTATACATCCCGTCCGTTATACACCAGCCCTTTATACACCCGCCCGTTATACACCCCGCCCGTTATACACCCCGCCCGTTAAACACCCTGCCCGTTATACACCCGCCCATTATACACCCGCCCGTTATACACCCCGCCCGTTATACACCTGCCCGTTATACACCCCGCCCGTTATACACCCGCCCGTTATACTCCCGCCCGTTACACACCCGCCCGTTAAACACCCGCCCGTTATACACCCGCCCTTTATACACCCCGCCCGTTATACACCCCGCCCGTTACACACCCGCCCGTTACACACCCGCCCGTTATACACCCGCCCCTTATACACCCCGCCCGTTATACACCCGCCCGTTATACACCTTCCCGTTATACACCCGCCCGTTATACACCCCGCCAGTTATACACCCGCCCGTTATACACCCCGCCCGTTATACACTCGCCCGTTATACATCCCGCCCGTTACACCCCCGCCCGTTATACTCCCCCGCCCATTATACACCCCGCCCGTTACACACCGCCCGTTATACACCCCGCCCGTTATACACCCGCCCGTTATACACCCGCCCGTTATACACCCCGCCCGTTATACACTCCGCCCATTATACACCCCGCCCGTTATACACCCGCCCGTTATACACCCCGCCAGTTATACACCCGCCCGTTATACACCCGCCCGTAATACAGCCGCCCGGTATACACCCGCCCGTTATACACCCGCCCGTTATACACCCGCCCGTTATACACCCCGCCCGTTATACACCCGCCCGTTATACACCCCGCCCGTTATACACCCCGCCCGTTATACACCTGCCCGTTATACACCCCGCTGGTTATACACCCGCCCGTTATACTCCCGCCCGTTATACACCCGCCCGTTAAACACCCGCCCATTATACACCCGCCCATTATAAACCCGCCCGTTATACATCCCGTCCGTTATACACCTGCCCGTTATACACCCCGCCCGTTATACACCCCGGCCGTTATACACACCGCCCGTTATACATCCCGTCTGTTATAAACCTGCCCGTTATACACCTGCCCGTTATACATCCCGTCCATTATACACCTGCCCGTTATACACCCCGCCCGTTATACACCCGCCCGTTATACACCCCGCCCGTTACACACCCGCCCGTTATACACACGCCCGTTATACACCCACCCTTTATACACCCGCCCGTTATACACCCGCCTGTTATACACCCGCCCGTTATACACCTGCCTTTAAACACACCCCCGTTATACACCCACCCGTTATACACCCGCCAGTTATACACCCGCCCGTTATACACCCGCCCGTTATACACCTTCCCGTTATACACCCGCCTGTTATACACCCCGGCCGTTATACACACCGCCCGTTATACATCCCGTCTGTTATAAACCTGCCCGTTATACACCTGCCCGTTATACATCCCGTCCATTATACACCTGCCCGTTATACACCCCGCCCGTTATACACCCGCCCGTTATACACCCCGCCCGTTACACACCCGCCCGTTATACACACGCCCGTTATACACCCACCCTTTATACACCCGCCCATTATACACCCGCCTGTTATACACCCGCCCGTTATACACCTGCCTTTAAACACACCCCCGTTATACACCCACCCGTTATACACCCGCCAGTTATACACCCGCCCGTTATACACCCGCCCGTTATACACCTTCCCGTTATACACCCGCCCGTTATACACCCGCCCGTTATACACCCCGCCCGTTATGCACCCTCCCGTTATACACCCGCTCGTTATACACCCCGCCCGTTATACACCCGCCCGTTATACACCCACCCGTTATACACCCCGCCTGTTATACACCCGCCCGTTATAAACACACCCGTAATACACCCCGCCCGTTATACACCCCGCCCGTTATACATCCCGTCTTTTATACACCTGCCCGTTATACACCTGCCCGTTATACATCCAGTCCGTTATACACCTGCCCGTTATACACCCCGCCCGTTATACACCTTGCCCGTTATACATCCCGTCCGTTATACACCTGCCCGTTATAAACCTGCCCGTTATACATCCCGTCCGTTATACACCTGCCCGTTATGCACCCCGCCTGTTATACACCTGCCCGTTATAGACCCACCCGTTATACATCCGCCCGTTATACACCCGCCCGTTATAAACCTGCCCGTTATACACCCCGCCCATTATACACACCGCCCGTTATACACCCGCCCATTATACACCCGCCCGTTATACACCCGCCCGTTATACACCCGCTCATTATACACCCCGCCAGATATACACCCCGCCCGTTATAAACCCCGCCCGTTACACACCCCACCCGTTATACACCCGCCCGTTATACACCCCGCCCGTTATACATCCGCCCGTTATACACCCCGCCCGTTATGCACCCGCCCGTTATACACCCGCCCGTTATACACCCCGCCCGTTATACACCCGCCCGTTATAAACCCGCCTGTAATACACCCCGCCCGTTATACACCCCGCCCGTTATACACTCGCCCGTTATACACCCCGCCCGTTATACACCCCGCCCGTTACACACACGCCCGTTATACACACCGCCCGTTATACACCCGCCCGTTATACACCCGCCCGTTATACACCCCGCCCGTTATACACCTGCTCGTTATACACCCGCTCGTTATACACCCCGCCCGTTATACACCCGCCCGTTATACACCCCGCCCGTTATACACCCTCCCGTTATACACCCGCTCGTTATACACCCCGCCCGTTATACACCCGCCCGTTATACACCCACCCGTTATAAACCCCGCCTGTTATTCACCCGCCCATTATAAACACGCCCGTAATACACCCCGCCCGTTATACACCCCGCCCGTTATACATCCCGTCTGTTATACACCTGCCCGTTATACACCTGCCCGTTATACACCTGCCCGTTATACACCCGCCCGTTATACATCCCGCCCGTTACACCCACGCCCGTTATACACCCGCCCGTTATACATCCCGCCCGTTATACACCCGCCCGTTATACACCCCGCCCGTTATACACCCGCCCGTTATACACCCGCCCGTTATCCACCCCGCCCGTTATACACCCGCCTGTTATACACCCCGCCCGTTATACACCCGCCCGTTATACACCCCGCCCATTATACACCCGCCCGTTATACACCCCGCCCGTTATACACCCCGCCAGTTATACACCCGCCCGTTATACACCCGCCCGTTATACACCCGCCCGTAATACAGCCGCCCGTTATACACCCGCCCGTTATACACCCGCCCGTTATACACCCCGCTCGTTATACACCCGCCCGTTAAACACCCGCCCGTTATACACCCGCCCGTTATAAATCCGCCCGTTATACATCCCGTCCGTTATACACCTGCCCGTTATACACCCGCCCGTTATACACCCCGGCCGTTATACACACCGCCCGTTATACATCCCGTCTGTTATACACCTGCCCGTTATACACCTGCCCGTTATACATCCCGTCCGTTATACACCTGCCCGTTATACACCCCGCCCGTTATACACCCGCCCGTTATAAACCCGCCCGTCATACATCCCGTCCGTTATACACCTGCCCGTTATACACCCCGCCCGTTATACACCCGCCCGTTATACACCCCGCCCGTTACACACCCGCCCGTTATACACCCGCCCGTTATACACCCACCCTTTATACACCCGCCCGTTATACACCCGCCTGTTATACACCCGCCCGTTATACACCTGCCTTTAAACACACCCCCGTTATACACCCACCCGTTATACACCCGCCAGTTATACACCCGCCCGTTATACACCCGCCCGTTATACACCTTCCCGTTATACACCCGCCCGTTATACACCCGCCCGTTATACACCCCGCCCGTTATACACCCGCTCGTTATACACCCGCTCGTTATACACCCCGCCCGTTATACACCCGCACGTTATACACCCCGCCCGTTATACACCCTCCCGTTATACACCCGCTCGTTATACACCCCGCCCGTTATACACCCGCCCGTTATACACCTTCCCGTTATACACCCGCCCGTTATACACCCCGCCCGTTATACACCCGCTCGTTATACACCCGCTCGTTATACACCCCGCCCGTTATACACCCGCACGTTATACACCCCGCCCGTTATACACCCTCCCGTTATACACCCGCTCGTTATACACCCCGCCCGTTATACACCCGCCCGTTATACACCCACCCGTTATACACCCCGCCTGTTATTCACCCGCCCATTATAAACACGCCCGTAATACACCCCGCCCGTTATACACCCCGCCCGTTATACATCCCGTCTGTTATACACCTGCCCGTTATACACCTGCCCGTTATACATCCCGTCCGTTATACACCTGCCCGTTATACACCCGCCCGTTATACACCCGTCCGTTATACACCCGTCCGTTATAAACCCCGCCTGATATACACCCGTCCGTTATACACCCCGCCCGTTATACACCTCGCCCGTTATACATCCCGTCCGTTATACACCTGCCCGTTATAAACCCGCCCGTTATACATCCCGTCCGTTATACACCTGCCCGTTATACACCCGCCCGTTATACACCCCGCCCGTTATACACCCAGCCCGTTATACACCCCGCCCGTTATACACCCGCCCGTTATACACCTGCCCGTTATACATCCCGTCCGTTATACACCTGCCCGTTATGCACCCCGCCTCTTATACACCCGCCCGTTATACACGCGCCCATTATAAACCCGCCCGTTATACACCCGCCCGTTATACACCCCGCCCGATATACACCACGCCCGTTATACACCCCGCCCGTTACACACCCGCTCGTTATACACCCGCCCGTTATACACCCCGCCCGTTATAAACCTGCCTGTAATGCACCTCGCCCGTTATACACCCCGCCCGTTATACACACCGCCCGTTATACACTCGCCCGTTATACACCCCGCCCGTTATACACACGCCCGTTATACACCTGCCCGTTATACACCCCGCCCGTTATACATCCCTTCCGTTATACACCTGCCCGTTTTAAACCCGCCCGTTATACATCCCGTCCGTTATACACCTGCCCGTTATACATCCGCCCGTTATACACACCGCCCGTTATACACCCGCCCGTTATACATCCGGTCTGTTATACATCTGCCCGTTATACACCTGCCCGTTATACATCCCGTTCGTTATACACCTGCCCGTTATTCACCTGCCCGTTATACACCCGCCCGTTATACACCCCGCCCGTTATACACCCTGCCCGTTATACATCCCGCCTGTTATACACCTGCCCGTTATACACCTGCCCGTTATACATCCCGTTCGTTATACACCTGCCCGTTATACACCCGCCCGTTATACACCCCGCCCGTTATACACCCGCCCATTATACATCCCGTCTGTTATACACCTGCCCGTTAGACACCTGCCCGTTATACATCCCGTCCGTTATACACCTGCCCGTTATACACCCGCCCGTTATACATCCCCCCGTTATACACCCGCCCGTTATACACCCCGCCCGTTATACACCTGCCCGTTATACACCCGCCCGTTACACATCCCGTCCATTATACACCCCGCCCGTTATACACCCCGCCCGTTATACACCCGCCCGTTATACACCCGCCCGTTATACACCTGCCCGTTATACACCCCGCCCGTTATACATCCCGTCCGTTATACACCTGCCCGTTTTACACCCGCCCGTTATACATCCCGTCCGTTATACACCTGCCCGTTATACACCCGCCCGTTATACACCCCGCCCGTTATACACCCGCCCGTTATACACCCCGCCCGTTATACACCCGCCCGTTATATACCCGCCCGTTATACACCCGCCCGTTATACACCCGCCCGTTATACACCCACCCGTTATACACCCCGCCCGTTATACACCCGCCCGTTATACACCCCGCCCGTTATACACCAGCCCGTTATACACCTGCCCGTTATACACCCCGCTCGTTATACACCCGCCCGTTATACTCCCGCCCGTTATACACCCGCCCGTTAAACACCCGCCCGTTATACACCCGCCCGTTATACACCCGCCCTTTATACACCCGCCCGTTATACACCCGCCCGTTATACACCTTCCCGTTATACACCCGCCCGTTATACACCCGCCCGTTATACACCCCGCCCGTGATACACACTCCCGTTATACACCCGCTGGTTATACACCCCGCCCGTTATACACCCGCCCGTTATACACCCACCCATTATACACCCCGCCTGTTATACATCCGCCCGTTATAAACCCGCCCGTAATACACCCCGCCCGTTATACACCCCGCCCGTTATACACCCCGCCCGTTATACACTCGCCCGTTATACATCCCGCCCGTTACACCCACGCCCGTTATACACCCGCCCGTTATACATCCCGCCCGTTATACACCCGCCCGTTATACACCCCGCCCGTTATACACCCGCCCGTTATACACCCGCCCGTTATCCACCCCGCCCGTTATACACCCGCCTGTTATACACCCCGCCCGTTATACACCCGCCCGTTATACACCCCGCCCATTATACACCCGCCCGTTATACACCCCGCCCGTTATACACCCGCCCGTTATACACCCGCCCGTAATACAGCCGCCCGGTATACACCCGCCCGTTATACACCCCGCCCGTTATACACCCGCCCGTTATACACCCCGCCCGTTATACACCAGCCCGTTATACACCTGCCCGTTATACACCCCGCTCGTTATACACCCGCCCGTTAAACACCCGCCCGTTATACACCCGCCCGTTATAAATCCGCCCGTTATACATCCCGTCCGTTATACACCTGCCCGTTATACACCCGCCCGTTATACACCCCGGCCGTTATACACACCGCCCGTTATACATCCCGTCTGTTATACACCTGCCCGTTATACACCTGCTCGTTATACATCCCGTCCGTTATACACCTGCCCGTTATACACCCCGCCCGTTATACACCCGCCCGTTATACACCCGCCCGTTATAAACCCGCCCGTTATACATCCCGTCCGTTATACACCTGCCCGTTATACACCCCGCCCGTTATACACCCGCCCGTTATACACCCCGCCCGTTACACACCCGCCCGTTATACACCCGCCCGTTATACACCCACCCTTTATACACCCGCCCGTTATACACCCGCCTGTTATACACCCGCCCGTTATACACCTGCCTTTAAACACACCCCCGTTATAAACCCACCCATTATACACCCGCCAGTTATACACCCGCCCGTTATACACCCGCCCGTTATACACCTTCCCGTTATACACCCGCCCGTTATACACCCGCCCGTTATACACCCCGCCCGTTATACACCCGCTCGTTATACACCCGCTCGTTATACACCCCGCCCGGTATACACCCGCCCGTTATACACCCCGCCCGTTATACACCCTCCCGTTATACACCCGCTCGTTATACACCCCGCCCGTTATACACCCGCCCGTTATACACCCACCCGTTATACACCCCGCCTGTTATTCACCCGCCCGTTATAAACACGCCCGTAATATACCCCGCCCGTTATACACCCCGCCCGTTATACATCCCGTCTGTTATACACCTGCCCGTTATACACCTGCCCGTTATACATCCCGTCCGTTATACACCTGCCCGTTATACACCCGCCCGTTATACACCCGTCCGTTATACACCCGTCCGTTATAAACCCCGCCTGATATACACCCGTCCGTTATACACCCCGCCCGTTATACACCTCGCCCGTTATACATCCCGTCCGTTATACACCTGCCCGTTATAAACCCGCCCGTTATACATCCCGTCCGTTATACACCTGCCCGTTATACACCCGCCCGTTATACACCCCGCCCGTTATACACCCAGCCCGTTATACACCCCGCCCGTTATACACCCGCCCGTTATACACCTGCCCGTTATACATCCCGTCCGTTATACACCTGCCCGTTATGCACCCCGCCTGTTATACACCCGCCCGTTATACACCCGCCCGTTATACACCTGCCCTTTATACACCCCGCCCGTTATACACCCCGCCCGTTATACACCCGCCCGTTATAAACCCGCCCGTTATACACCCGCCCGTTACACACCCCGCCCGTTATACACTCGCCCGTTATACACCCCGCCCGTTACACCACCACCCGTTATACAACCCGCCCGTTATACACCCGCCCGTTATACACCCGCCCGTTATACACCCGTGCGTTATACACCCCGCCCGTTATACACCCGCCCGTTATACACCCCGCCCGTTATACACCACACCCGGTTTACACCCGCCCGTTATATACCCGCCCGTTATACACCCGCACGTTATACATCCCGTCCGTTATACACCTGCCCGTTTTAAACCCGCCCGTTATACATCCCGTCCGTTATACACCTGCCCGTTATACACCCGCCCGTTATACACCCCGCCCGTTATACACCCGCCCGTTATACATCCGGTCTGTTATACACCTGCCCGTTATACACCTGCCCGTTATACATCCCGTTCGTTATACACCTGCCCGTTATTCACCTGCCCGTTATACACCCGCCCGTTATACACCCCGCCCGTTATACACCCTGCCCGTTATACATCCCGCCTGTTATACACCTGCCCGTTATACACCTGCCCGTTATACATCCCGTTCGTTATACACCTGCCCGTTATACACCCGCCCGTTATACACCCCGCCCGTTATACACCCGCCCATTATACATCCCGTCCGTTATACACCTGCCCGTTAGACACCTGCCCGTTATACATCCCGTCCGTTATACACCTGCCCGTTATACACCCGCCCGTTATACATCCCGTCCGTTATACACCCGCCCGTTATACACCCGCCCGTTATACACCCCGCCCGTTATACACCCGCCCGTTATACACCCGCCTGTTATACACCCGCCCGTTATACACCCCGCCCGTTATACACCTGCCCGTTATACACCCGCCCGTTACACATCCCGTCCATTATACACCCCGCCCATTATACACCCCGCCCGTTATACACCCGCCCGTTATACACCCCGCCCGTTATACACCCGCCCGTTGTACACCTGCCCGTTATACACCCCGCCCGTTATACATCCCGTCCGTTATACACCTGCCCGTTTTACACCCGCCCGTTATACATCCCGTCCGTTATACACCTGCCCGTTATACACCCGCCCGTTATACACCCCGCCCGTTATACACCCGCCCGTTATACATCCGGTCTGTTATACACCTGCCTGTTATACACCTGCCCGTTATACATCCCGTTCGTTATACACCTGCCCGTTATACACCTGCCCGTTATACACCCGCCCGTTATACACCCCGCCCGTTATACATCCCGCCTGTTATACACCTGCCCGTTATACACCTGCCCGTTATACATCCCGTTCGTTATACACCTGCCCGTTATACACCCGCCCGTTATACACCCCGCCCGTTATACACCCGCCCGTTATACATCCCGTCCGTTATACACCTGCCCGTTAGACACCTGCCCGTTATACATCCCGTCCGTTATACACCTGCCCGTTATACACCCGCCCGTTATACATCCCGTCCGTTATACACCCGCCCGTTATACACCCGCCCGTTATACACCCCGCCCGTTATACACCCGCCCGTTATACACCCACCCTTTATACACACGCCCGTTATACACCCGCCTGTTATACACCCGCCCGTTATATACCCCGTCCGTTATACACCTGCCCGTTATACACCCGCCCGTTACACATCCCGCCCGTTATACACCCGCCCGTTATACACCCGCCCGTTATACACCCCGCCCGTTATACACACGCCCGTTATACACCCGCCCGTTATACACCCGCCCGTTATACACCCTGCCCGTTATACACCCGCCCGTTATACATCCCGTCCGTTATACACCAGCCCTTTATACACCCGCCCGTTATACACCCCGCCCGTTATACACCCCGCCCGTTAAACACCCTGCCCGTTATACACCCGCCCTTTATACACCCCGCCCGTTATACACCCCGCCCGTTATACACCAGCCCGTTATACACCCCGCCCGTTATACACCCCGCTCGTTATACTCCCGCCCGTTATACACCCGCCCGTTAAACACCCGCCCGTTATACACCCGCCCTTTATACACCCCGCCCGTTATACACCCCGCCCGTTACACACCCGCCCGTTACACACCCGCCCGTTATACACCCGCCCCTTATACACCCCGCCCGTTATACACCCGCCCGTTATACACCTTCCCGTTATACACCCGCCCGTTATACACCCGCCCGTTATACACCCACCCATTATACACCCCGCCTGTTATACATCCGCCCGTTATAAACCCGCCCGTAATACACCCCGCCCGTTATACACCCCGCCCGTTATACACCCCGCCCGTTATACACCCGCCCGTTATACACACCGCCCGTTATACACCCGCCCGTTATACACCCCGCCCGTTATACACCCCGCCCGTTATACACCAGCCCGTTATACACCTGCCCGTTATACACCCCGCTGGTTATACACCCGCCCGTTATACTCCCGCCCGTTATACACCCGCCCGTTAAACACACGCCCGTTATACACCCGCCCGTTATAAACCCGCCCGTTATACATCCCGTCCGTTATACACCTGCCCGTTATACACCCCGCCCGTTATACACCCGCCCGTTATACACCCCGCCCGTTACACACCCGCCCGTTATACACCCGCCCGTTATACACCCCGGCCGTTATACACACCGCCCGTTATACATCCCGTCTGTTATAAACCTGCCCGTTATACACCTGCCCGTTATACATCCCGTCCGTTATACACCTGCCCGTTATACACCCCGCCCGTTATACACCCGCCCGTTATACACCCCGCCCGTTACACACCCGCCCGTTATACACACGCCCGTTATACACCCACCCTTTATACACCCGCCCGTTATACACCCGCCTGTTATACACCCGCCCGTTATACACCTGCCTTTAAACACACCCCCGTTATACACCCACCCGTTATACACCCGCCAGTTATACACCCGCCCGTTATACACCCGCCCGTTATACACCTTCCCGTTATACACCCGCCCGTTATACACCCGCCCGTTATACACCCCGCCCGTTATGCACCCTCCCGTTATACACCCGCTCGTTATACACCCCGCCCGTTATACACCCGCCCGTTATACACCCACCCGTTATACACCCCGCCTGTTATACACCCGCCCGTTATAAACACGCCCGTAATACACCCCGCCCGTTATACACCCCGCCCGTTATACATCCCATCTTTTATACACCTGCCCGTTATACACCTGCCCGTTATACATCCAGTCCGTTATACACCCGCCCGTTATACACCCGTCCGTTATACACCCGTCCATTATAAACCTCGCCTGACATACACCCATCCGTTATACACCCCGCCCGTTATACACCTCGCCCGTTATACATCCCGTCCGTTATACACCTGCCCGTTATACACCCGCCCATTATACACCCCGTCCGTTATACACCCAGCCCGTTATACATCCCGTCCGTTATACACCTGCCCGTTATAAACCTGCCCGTTATACATCCCATCCGTTATACACCTGCCCGTTATGCACCCCGCCTGTTATACACCTGCCCGTTATAGACCCACCCGTTATACATCCGCCCGTTATACACCCGCCCGTTATACACCTGCCCGTTATACACCCCGCCCATTATACACACCGCCCGTTATACACCCGCCCATTATACACCCGCCCGTTATACACCCGCCCGTTATACACCCGCTCATTATACACCCCGCCCGATATACACCCCGCCCGTTATAAACCCCGCCCGTTACACACCCCACCCGTTATACACCCGCCCGTTATACACCCCGCCCGTTATACACCCGCCCGTTATACACCCCGCCCGTTATGCACCCGCCCGTTATACACCCGCCCGTTATACACCCCGCCCGTTATACACCCGCCCGTTATAAACCCGCCTGTAATACACCCCGCCCGTTATACACCCCGCCCGTTATACACTCGCCCGTTATACACCCCGCCCGTTATACACCCCGCCCGTTATACACCCGCCCGTTATACACCCGCCCTTTATACACCCCGCCCGTTATACACACGCCCGTTATACACCCGCCCGTTATACATCCCGTCCGTTATACACACGCCCGTTATACACCCGCCCGTTATACACCCTGCCCGTTATACACCCGCCCGTTATACACCCTGCCCGTTATACACCCGCCCGTTATACATCCCGTCCGTTATACACCAGCACTTTATACACCCGCCCGTTATACACCCCGCCCGTTATACACCACGCCCGTTATACATCCCGTCTGTTATACACCAGCCCGTTATACACCTGCCCGTTATACACCCCGCTCGTTATACACCCGCCCGTTATACTCCCGCCCGTTATACACCCGCCCGTTAAACACCCGCCCGTTATACACCCGCCCGTTATACACCCGCCCTTTATACACCCGCCCGTTATACACCCGCCCGTTATACACCCCGCCCGTTACACACACGCCCGTTATACACACGCCCGTTGTACACCCGCCCCTTATACACCCCGCCCGTTATACACCCGCCCGTTATACACCTTCCCGTTATACACCCGCCCGTTATACACCCGCCCGTTATACACCCCGCCCGTGATACACCCTCCCGTTATACACCCGCTGGTTATACACCCCGCCCGTTATACACCCGCCCGTTATACACCCACCCATTATACACACCGCCTGTTATACATCCGCCCGTTATAAACCCGCCCGTAATACACCCCGCCCGTTATACACCCCGCCCGTTATACACTCGCCCGTTATACATCCCGCCCGTTACACCCACGCCCGTTATACACCCCGCCCGTTATCCACCCCGCCCGTTATACACCCGCCTGTTATACACCCCGCCGGTTATACACCCGCCCGTTATACACCCCGCCCGTTATACACCCGCCCGTTATACACCCCGCCCGTTATACACCCCGCCAGTTATACACCCGCCCGTTATACACCCGCCCGTTATACACCCGCCCGTAATACAGCCGCCCGTTATACACCAGCCCGTTATACACCTGCCCGTTATACACCTCGCTCGTTATACACCCGCCCGTTAAACACCCGCCCGTTATACACCCGCCCGTTATAAATCCGCCCGTTATACATCCCGTCCGTTATACACCTGCCCGTTATACACCCGCCCGTTATACACCCCGGCCGTTATACACACCGCCCGTTATACATCCCGTCTGTTATACACCTGCCCGTTATACACCTGCCCGTTATACATCCCGTCCGTTATACACCTGCCCGTTATACACCCCGCCCGTTATACACCCGCCCGTTATACACCCGCCCGTTATAAACCCGCCCGTTATACATCCCGTCCGTTATACACCTGCCCGTTATACACCCGCCCGTTATACACCCCGGCCGTTATACTCTTCGCCCGTTATACATCCCGTCTGTTATACACCTGCCCGTTATACACCTGCCCGTTATACATCCCGTCCGTTATACACCTGCCCATTATAGACCCCGCCCGTTATACACCCGCCCGTTATACACCCCGCCCGTTACACACCCGCCCGTTATACACCCGCCCGTTATACACCCACCCTTTATACACCCGCCCGTTATACACCCGCCTGTTATACACCCGCCCGTTATACACCTGCCTTTAAACACACCCCCGTTATACACCCACCCGTTATACACCCGCCAGTTATACACCCGCCCGTTATACACCCGCCCGTTATACACCTTCCCGTTATACACCCGCCCGTTATACACCCGCCCGTTATACACCCCGCCCGTTATACACCCGCTCGTTATACACCCGCTCGTTATACACCCCGCCCGTTATACACCCGCCCGTTATACACCCCGCCCGTTATACACCCTCCCGTTATACACCCGCTCGTTATACACCCCGCCCGTTATACACCCGCCCGTTATACACCCACCCGTTATACACCCCGCCTGTTATACACCCGCCCGTTATAAACACGCCCGTAATACACCCCGCCCGTTATACACCCCGCCCGTTATACATCCCGTCTGTTATACACCTCCCCGTTATACACCTGCCCGTTATACATCCCGTCCGTTATATACCTGCCCGTTATACACCCGCCCGTTATACACCCGTCCGTTATACACCCGTCCGTTATAAACCCCGCCTGATATACACCCGTCCGTTATACACCCCGCCCGTTATACACCTCGCCCGTTATACATCCCGTCCGTTATACACCTGCCCGTTATAAACCCGCCCGTTATACATCCCGTCCGTTATACACCTGCCCGTTATACACCCGCCCGTTATACACCCCGCCCATTATACACCCAGCCCGTTATACACCCCGCCCGTTATACACCCGCCCGTTATACACCTGCCCGTTATACATCCCGTCCGTTATACACCTGCCCGTTATGCACCCCGCCTGTTATACACCCGCCCGTTATACACCCGCCCGTTATACACCTGCCCGTTATACACCTCGCCCGTTATACACCCCGCCCGTTATACACCCGCCCATTATAAACCCGCCCGTTATACACCCGCCCGTTATACACCCCGCCCGATATACACCACGCCCGATATACACCACGCCCGTTATACACACCGCCCGTTATACACTCTCCCGTTATACACCCCGCCCGTTATACACCCGCCCATTATACACCCGCCCGTTATACACCCGCCCGTTATACACCCCGCCCGTTATACACCCCGCCCGTTATACACCCGCCCGTTATACACCCGCCTGTTATACACCCGCCCATTATACATCCCGTCCGTTATACACCTGCCCGTTAGACACCAGCCCGTTATACATCCCGTCCGTTATACACCTGCCCGTTATACACCCGCCCGTTATACATCCCGTCCGTTATACACCCCGCCCGTTATACACCCCGCCCGTTATACACCCGCCCTTTATACACCCACCCTTTATACACCCGCCCGTTATACACCCGCCTGTTATACACCCGCCCGTTATACACCCCGCCCGTTATACACCTGCCCGTTATACACCCGCCCGTTACACATCCCGTCCATTATACACCTGCCCGTTATACACCCGCCCGTTATACACCCCGCCCGTTATACACCCTGCCCGTTATACATCCCGTCCGTTATACACCTGCCCGTAAAACACCCGCCCGTTATACACCCCGCCCGTTGTACATCCCGTCCGTTATACACCCCGCCCGTTACACCCCCGCCCGTTATACACCCCGCCCGTTATACACCCGCCCGTTATACACCCCGCCCGTTATACACCCGCCCGTTATATACCCGCCCGTTATAAACCTGCCTGTAATACACCCCGCCCATTATACACCCCGCCCGTTACACACCCCGCCCGTTATACACTCGCCCGTTATACACCCCGCCCGTTATACACCCCGCCCGTTACACCACCACCCGTTATACAACCCGCCGGTTATACACCCGCCCTTTATACACCCGCCCGTTATACACCCGTGCGTTATACACCCCGCCCGTTATACACCCGCCCGTTATACACCCCGCCCGTTATACACCACACCCGTTATACACCCGCCCGTTATATACCCGCCCGTTATACACCCGCACGTTATACATCCCGTCCGTTATACACCTGCCCGTTATACACCCACCCGTTATACACCCCGCCCGTTATACACCCCGCCCGTTATACACCCGCCCGTTATACACCCCGCCCGTTATACACCCGCCCGTTATACACCTGCCCGTTATACACCCCGCCCGTTATACATCCCGTCCGTTATACACCTGCCCGTTTTAAACCCGCCCGTTATACAGCCCGTCCGTTATACACCTGCCCGTTATACACCCGCCCGTTAGACACCCCGCCCGTTATACACCCGCCCGTTATACATCCGGTCTGTTATACACCTGCCCGTTATACACCTGCCCGTTATACATCCCGTTCGTTATACACCTGCCCGTTATACACCTGCCCGTTATACACCCGCCCGTTATACACCCCGCCCGTTATACACCCTGCCCGTTATACATCCCGCCTGTTATACACCTGCCCGTTATACACCTGCCCGTTATACATCCCGTTCGTTATACACCTGCCCGTTATACACCCGCCCGTTATACACCCCGCCCGTTATACACCCGCCCATTATACATCCCGTCCGTTATACACCTGCCCGTTAGACACCTGCCCGTTATACATCCCGTCCGTTATACACCTGCCCGTTATACACCCGCCCGTTATACATCCGCCCGTTATACACCCCGCCCGTTATACACCCCGCCCGTTATACACCCACCCTTTATACACCCGCCCGTTATACACCCGCCTGTTATACACCCGCCCGTTATACACCCCGCCCGTTATACACCTGCCCGTTATACACCCGCCCGTTACACATCCCGTCCATTATACACCCCGCCCGTTATACACCCCGCCCGTTATACACCCGCCCGTTATACACCCCGCCCGTTATACACCCGCCCGTTATACACCTGCCCGTTATACACCCCGCCCGTTATACATCCCGTCCGTTATACAACTGCCCGTTTTACACCCGCCCGTTATACATCCCGTCCGTTATACACCTGCCCGTTATACACCCGCCCGTTATACACCCCGCCCGTTATACACCCGCCCGTTATACATCCGGTCTGTTATACACCTGCCCGTTATACACCTGCCCGTTATACATCCCGTTCGTTATACACCTGCCCGTTATACACCTGCCCGTTATACACCCGCCCGTTATACACCCCGCCCGTTATACACCCTGCCCGTTATACACCTGCCCGTTATACATCCCGTTCGTTATACACCTGCCCGTTATACACCCGCCCGTTATACACCCCGCCCGTTATACACCCGCCCATTATACATCCCGTCCGTTATACACCTGCCTGTTAGACACCTGCCCGTTATACATCCCGTCCGTTATACACCTGCCCGTTATACACCCGCCCGTTATACATCCCGTCCGTTATACACCCGCCCGTTATACACCCGCCCGTTATACACCCCGCCCGTTATACACCCCGCCCGTTATACACCCGCCCGTTATACACCCACCCTTTATACACCCGCCCGTTATACACCCGCCTGTTATACACCCGCCCGTTATATACCCCGCCCGTTATACACCTGCCCGTTATACACCCGCCCGTTACACATCCCGTCCATTATACACGTGCCCGTTATACACCCGCCCGTTATACACCCCGCCCGTTATACACCCCGCCCGTTATACATCCCGTCCGTTATACACCTGCCCGTAAAACACCCGCCCGTTATACACCCCGCCCGTTGTACATCCCGTCCGTTATACACCCCGCCCGTTACACCCCCGCCCGTTATACACCCCGCCCGTTATACACCCGCCCGTTATACACCCCGCCCGTTAAACACCCCGCCCGTTATATACCCGCCCGTTATAAACCTGCCTGTAATACACCCCGCCCATTATACACCCCGCCCGTTACACACCCCGCCTGTTATACACCCGCCCGTTATATACCCCGCCCGTTATACACCTGCCCGTTATACACCCGCCCGTTACACATCCCGTCCATTATACACGTGCCCGTTATACACCCGCCCGTTATACACCCCGCCCGTTATACACCCCGCCCGTTATACATCCCGTCCGTTATACACCTGCCCGTAAAACACCCGCCCGTTATACACCCCGCCCGTTGTACATCCCGTCCGTTATACACCCCGCCCGTTACACCCCCGCCCGTTATACACCCCGCCCGTTATACACCCGCCCGTTATACACCCCGCCCGTTAAACACCCCGCCCGTTATATACCCGCCCGTTATAAACCTGCCTGTAATACACCCCGCCCATTATACACCCCGCCCGTTACACACCCCGCCCGTTATACACTCGCCCGTTATACACCCCGCCCGTTATACACCCCGCCCGTTACACCACCGCCCGTTATACAACCCGCCCGTTATACATCCGCCCGTTATACACCCGTGCGTTATACACCCCGCCCGTTATACACCCGCCCGTTATACACCCCGCCCGTTATACACCACACCCGTTATACACCCGCCCGTTATATACCCGCCCGTTATACACCCGCACGTTATACATCCCGTCCGTTATACACCTGCCCGTTATACACCCGCCCGTTATACAACCCGCCCGTTATACACCCGCCCGTTATACACCCCGCCCGTTATACACCCGCCCGTTATACACCTGCCCGTTATACACCCCGCCCGTTATACATCCCGTCCGTTATACACCTGCCCGTTTTACACCCGCCCGTTATACATCCCGTCCGTTATACACCTGCCCGTTATACACCCGCCCGTTATACACCCCGCCCGTTATACACCCGCCCGTTATACATCCGGTCTGTTATACACCTGCCCGTTATACACCTGCCCGTTATACATCCCGTTCGTTATACACCTGCCCGTTATACACCTGCCCGTTATACACCCGCCCGTTATACACCCCGCCCGTTATACACCCTGCCCGTTATACATCCCGCCTGTTATACACCTGCCCGTTATACACCTGCCCGTTATACATCCCGTTCGTTATACACCTGCCCGTTATACACCCCGCCCGTTATACACCCGCCCATTATACATCCCGTCCGTTATACACCTGCCCGTTAGACACCTGCCCGTTATACATCCCGTCCGTTATACACCTGCCCGTTATACACCCGCCCGTTATACATCCCGTCCGTTATACACCCGCCCGTTATACACCCCGCCCGTTATACACCCCGCCCGTTATACACCCGCCCGTTATACACCCACCCTTTATACACCCGCCCGTTATACACCCGCCTGTTATACACCCGCCCGTTATACACCCCGCCCGTTATACACCTGCCCGTTATACACCCGCCCGTTATACACCTGCCCGTTATACATCCCGTTCGTTATACACCTGCCCGTTATACACCCGCCCGTTATACACCCCGCCCGTTATACACCCGCCCATTATACATCCCGTCCGTTATACACCTGCCCGTTAGACACCTGCCCGTTATACATCCCGTCCGTTATACACCTGCCCGTTATACACCCGCCCGTTATACATCCCGTCCGTTATACACCCGCCCGTTATACACCCGCCCGTTATACACCCCGCCCGTTATACACCCGCCCGTTATACACCTGCCCGTTATACATCCCGTCCGTTATACACCTGCCCGTTATACACCTGCCCGTTATACACCTGCCCGTTATACATCCCGTTCGTTATACACCTGCCCGTTATACACCCGCCCGTTATACACCCCGCCCGTTATACACCCGCCCATTATACATCCCGTCCGTTATACACCTGCCCGTTAGACACCTGCCCGTTATACATCCCGTCCGTTATACACCTGCCCGTTATACACCCGCCCGTTATACATCCCGTCCGTTATACACCCGCCCGTTATACACCCGCCCGTTATACACCCCGCCCGTTATACACCCCGCCCGTTATACACCCGCCCGTTATACACCCGCCTGTTATACACCCGCCCGTTATACACCCCGCCCGTTATACACCTGCCCGTTATACACCCGCCCGTTACACATCCCGTCCATTATACACCCCGCCCATTATACACCCCGCCCGTTATACACCCGCCCGTTATACACCCGCCCGTTGTACACCTGCCCGTTATACACCCCGCCCGTTATACATCCCGTCCGTTATACACCTGCCCGTTTTACACCCGCCCGTTATACATCCCGTCCGTTATACACCTGCCCGTTATACACCCGCCCGTTATACACCCCGCCCGTTATACACCCGCCCGTTATACATCCGGTCTGTTATACACCTGCCTGTTATACACCTGCCCGTTATACATCCCGTTCGTTATACACCTGCCCGTTATACACCTGCCCGTTATACACCCGCCCGTTATACACCCCGCCCGTTATACATCCCGCCTGTTATACACCTGCCCGTTATACACCTGCCCGTTATACATCCCGTTCGTTATACACCTGCCCGTTATACACCCGCCCGTTATACACCCCGCCCGTTATACACCCGCCCGTTATACATCCCGTCCGTTATACACCTGCCCGTTAGACACCTGCCCGTTATACATCCCGTCCGTTATACACCTGCCCGTTATACACCCGCCCGTTATACATCCCGTCCGTTATACACCCGCCCGTTATACACCCGCCCGTTATACACCCCGCCCGTTATACACCCGCCCGTTATACACCCACCCTTTATACACACGCCCGTTATACACCCGCCTGTTATACACCCGCCCGTTATATACCCCGTCCGTTATACACCTGCCCGTTATACACCCGCCCGTTACACATCCCGCCCGTTATACACCCGCCCGTTATACACCCGCCCGTTATACACCCCGCCCGTTATACACACGCCCGTTATACACCCGCCCGTTATACACCCGCCCGTTATACACCCTGCCCGTTATACACCCGCCCGTTATACATCCCGTCCGTTATACACCAGCCCTTTATACACCCGCCCGTTATACACCCCGCCCGTTATACACCCCGCCCGTTAAACACCCTGCCCGTTATACACCCGCCCTTTATACACCCCGCCCGTTATACACCCCGCCCGTTATACACCAGCCCGTTATACACCCCGCCCGTTATACACCCCGCTCGTTATACTCCCGCCCGTTATACACCCGCCCGTTAAACACCCGCCCGTTATACACCCGCCCTTTATACACCCCGCCCGTTATACACCCCGCCCGTTACACACCCGCCCGTTACACACCCGCCCGTTATACACCCGCCCCTTATACACCCCGCCCGTTATACACCCGCCCGTTATACACCTTCCCGTTATACACCCGCCCGTTATACACCCGCCCGTTATACACCCACCCATTATACACCCCGCCTGTTATACATCCGCCCGTTATAAACCCGCCCGTAATACACCCCGCCCGTTATACACCCCGCCCGTTATACACCCCGCCCGTTATACACCCGCCCGTTATACACACCGCCCGTTATACACCCGCCCGTTATACACCCCGCCCGTTATACACCCCGCCCGTTATACACCAGCCCGTTATACACCTGCCCGTTATACACCCCGCTGGTTATACACCCGCCCGTTATACTCCCGCCCGTTATACACCCGCCCGTTAAACACACGCCCGTTATACACCCGCCCGTTATAAACCCGCCCGTTATACATCCCGTCCGTTATACACCTGCCCGTTATACACCCCGCCCGTTATACACCCGCCCGTTATACACCCCGCCCGTTACACACCCGCCCGTTATACACCCGCCCGTTATACACCCCGGCCGTTATACACACCGCCCGTTATACATCCCGTCTGTTATAAACCTGCCCGTTATACACCTGCCCGTTATACATCCCGTCCGTTATACACCTGCCCGTTATACACCCCGCCCGTTATACACCCGCCCGTTATACACCCCGCCCGTTACACACCCGCCCGTTATACACACGCCCGTTATACACCCACCCTTTATACACCCGCCCGTTATACACCCGCCTGTTATACACCCGCCCGTTATACACCTGCCTTTAAACACACCCCCGTTATACACCCACCCGTTATACACCCGCCAGTTATACACCCGCCCGTTATACACCCGCCCGTTATACACCTTCCCGTTATACACCCGCCCGTTATACACCCGCCCGTTATACACCCCGCCCGTTATGCACCCTCCCGTTATACACCCGCTCGTTATACACCCCGCCCGTTATACACCCGCCCGTTATACACCCACCCGTTATACACCCCGCCTGTTATACACCCGCCCGTTATAAACACGCCCGTAATACACCCCGCCCGTTATACACCCCGCCCGTTATACATCCCATCTTTTATACACCTGCCCGTTATACACCTGCCCGTTATACATCCAGTCCGTTATACACCCGCCCGTTATACACCCGTCCGTTATACACCCGTCCATTATAAACCTCGCCTGACATACACCCATCCGTTATACACCCCGCCCGTTATACACCTCGCCCGTTATACATCCCGTCCGTTATACACCTGCCCGTTATACACCCGCCCATTATACACCCCGTCCGTTATACACCCAGCCCGTTATACATCCCGTCCGTTATACACCTGCCCGTTATAAACCTGCCCGTTATACATCCCATCCGTTATACACCTGCCCGTTATGCACCCCGCCTGTTATACACCTGCCCGTTATAGACCCACCCGTTATACATCCGCCCGTTATACACCCGCCCGTTATACACCTGCCCGTTATACACCCCGCCCATTATACACACCGCCCGTTATACACCCGCCCATTATACACCCGCCCGTTATACACCCGCCCGTTATACACCCGCTCATTATACACCCCGCCCGATATACACCCCGCCCGTTATAAACCCCGCCCGTTACACACCCCACCCGTTATACACCCGCCCGTTATACACCCCGCCCGTTATACACCCGCCCGTTATACACCCCGCCCGTTATGCACCCGCCCGTTATACACCCGCCCGTTATACACCCCGCCCGTTATACACCCGCCCGTTATAAACCCGCCTGTAATACACCCCGCCCGTTATACACCCCGCCCGTTATACACTCGCCCGTTATACACCCCGCCCGTTATACACCCGCCCGTTATACACCCGCCCTTTATACACCCCGCCCGTTATACACACGCCCGTTATACACCCGCCCGTTATACATCCCGTCCGTTATACACACGCCCGTTATACACCCGCCCGTTATACACCCTGCCCGTTATACACCCGCCCGTTATACACCCTGCCCGTTATACACCCGCCCGTTATACATCCCGTCCGTTATACACCAGCACTTTATACACCCGCCCGTTATACACCCCGCCCGTTATACACCACGCCCGTTATACATCCCGTCTGTTATACACCAGCCCGTTATACACCTGCCCGTTATACACCCCGCTCGTTATACACCCGCCCGTTATACTCCCGCCCGTTATACACCCGCCCGTTAAACACCCGCCCGTTATACACCCGCCCGTTATACACCCGCCCTTTATACACCCGCCCGTTATACACCCGCCCGTTATACACCCCGCCCGTTACACACACGCCCGTTATACACACGCCCGTTGTACACCCGCCCCTTATACACCCCGCCCGTTATACACCCGCCCGTTATACACCTTCCCGTTATACACCCGCCCGTTATACACCCGCCCGTTATACACCCCGCCCGTGATACACCCTCCCGTTATACACCCGCTGGTTATACACCCCGCCCGTTATACACCCGCCCGTTATACACCCACCCATTATACACACCGCCTGTTATACATCCGCCCGTTATAAACCCGCCCGTAATACACCCCGCCCGTTATACACCCCGCCCGTTATACACTCGCCCGTTATACATCCCGCCCGTTACACCCACGCCCGTTATACACCCCGCCCGTTATCCACCCCGCCCGTTATACACCCGCCTGTTATACACCCCGCCGGTTATACACCCGCCCGTTATACACCCCGCCCGTTATACACCCGCCCGTTATACACCCCGCCCGTTATACACCCCGCCAGTTATACACCCGCCCGTTATACACCCGCCCGTTATACACCCGCCCGTAATACAGCCGCCCGTTATACACCAGCCCGTTATACACCTGCCCGTTATACACCTCGCTCGTTATACACCCGCCCGTTAAACACCCGCCCGTTATACACCCGCCCGTTATAAATCCGCCCGTTATACATCCCGTCCGTTATACACCTGCCCGTTATACACCCGCCCGTTATACACCCCGGCCGTTATACACACCGCCCGTTATACATCCCGTCTGTTATACACCTGCCCGTTATACACCTGCCCGTTATACATCCCGTCCGTTATACACCTGCCCGTTATACACCCCGCCCGTTATACACCCGCCCGTTATACACCCGCCCGTTATAAACCCGCCCGTTATACATCCCGTCCGTTATACACCTGCCCGTTATACACCCGCCCGTTATACACCCCGGCCGTTATACTCTTCGCCCGTTATACATCCCGTCTGTTATACACCTGCCCGTTATACACCTGCCCGTTATACATCCCGTCCGTTATACACCTGCCCATTATAGACCCCGCCCGTTATACACCCGCCCGTTATACACCCCGCCCGTTACACACCCGCCCGTTATACACCCGCCCGTTATACACCCACCCTTTATACACCCGCCCGTTATACACCCGCCTGTTATACACCCGCCCGTTATACACCTGCCTTTAAACACACCCCCGTTATACACCCACCCGTTATACACCCGCCAGTTATACACCCGCCCGTTATACACCCGCCCGTTATACACCTTCCCGTTATACACCCGCCCGTTATACACCCGCCCGTTATACACCCCGCCCGTTATACACCCGCTCGTTATACACCCGCTCGTTATACACCCCGCCCGTTATACACCCGCCCGTTATACACCCCGCCCGTTATACACCCTCCCGTTATACACCCGCTCGTTATACACCCCGCCCGTTATACACCCGCCCGTTATACACCCACCCGTTATACACCCCGCCTGTTATACACCCGCCCGTTATAAACACGCCCGTAATACACCCCGCCCGTTATACACCCCGCCCGTTATACATCCCGTCTGTTATACACCTCCCCGTTATACACCTGCCCGTTATACATCCCGTCCGTTATATACCTGCCCGTTATACACCCGCCCGTTATACACCCGTCCGTTATACACCCGTCCGTTATAAACCCCGCCTGATATACACCCGTCCGTTATACACCCCGCCCGTTATACACCTCGCCCGTTATACATCCCGTCCGTTATACACCTGCCCGTTATAAACCCGCCCGTTATACATCCCGTCCGTTATACACCTGCCCGTTATACACCCGCCCGTTATACACCCCGCCCATTATACACCCAGCCCGTTATACACCCCGCCCGTTATACACCCGCCCGTTATACACCTGCCCGTTATACATCCCGTCCGTTATACACCTGCCCGTTATGCACCCCGCCTGTTATACACCCGCCCGTTATACACCCGCCCGTTATACACCTGCCCGTTATACACCCCGCCCGTTATACACCCCGCCCGTTATACACCCGCCCATTATAAACCCGCCCGTTATACACCCGCCCGTTATACACCCCGCCCGATATACACCACGCCCGATATACACCACGCCCGTTATACACACCGCCCGTTATACACTCTCCCGTTATACACCCCGCCCGTTATACACCCGCCCATTATACACCCGCCCGTTATACACCCGCCCGTTATACACCCCGCCCGTTATACACCCCGCCCGTTATACACCCGCCCGTTATACACCCGCCTGTTATACACCCGCCCATTATACATCCCGTCCGTTATACACCTGCCCGTTAGACACCAGCCCGTTATACATCCCGTCCGTTATACACCTGCCCGTTATACACCCGCCCGTTATACATCCCGTCCGTTATACACCCCGCCCGTTATACACCCCGCCCGTTATACACCCGCCCTTTATACACCCACCCTTTATACACCCGCCCGTTATACACCCGCCTGTTATACACCCGCCCGTTATACACCCCGCCCGTTATACACCTGCCCGTTATACACCCGCCCGTTACACATCCCGTCCATTATACACCTGCCCGTTATACACCCGCCCGTTATACACCCCGCCCGTTATACACCCTGCCCGTTATACATCCCGTCCGTTATACACCTGCCCGTAAAACACCCGCCCGTTATACACCCCGCCCGTTGTACATCCCGTCCGTTATACACCCCGCCCGTTACACCCCCGCCCGTTATACACCCCGCCCGTTATACACCCGCCCGTTATACACCCCGCCCGTTATACACCCGCCCGTTATATACCCGCCCGTTATAAACCTGCCTGTAATACACCCCGCCCATTATACACCCCGCCCGTTACACACCCCGCCCGTTATACACTCGCCCGTTATACACCCCGCCCGTTATACACCCCGCCCGTTACACCACCACCCGTTATACAACCCGCCGGTTATACACCCGCCCTTTATACACCCGCCCGTTATACACCCGTGCGTTATACACCCCGCCCGTTATACACCCGCCCGTTATACACCCCGCCCGTTATACACCACACCCGTTATACACCCGCCCGTTATATACCCGCCCGTTATACACCCGCACGTTATACATCCCGTCCGTTATACACCTGCCCGTTATACACCCACCCGTTATACACCCCGCCCGTTATACACCCCGCCCGTTATACACCCGCCCGTTATACACCCCGCCCGTTATACACCCGCCCGTTATACACCTGCCCGTTATACACCCCGCCCGTTATACATCCCGTCCGTTATACACCTGCCCGTTTTAAACCCGCCCGTTATACAGCCCGTCCGTTATACACCTGCCCGTTATACACCCGCCCGTTAGACACCCCGCCCGTTATACACCCGCCCGTTATACATCCGGTCTGTTATACACCTGCCCGTTATACACCTGCCCGTTATACATCCCGTTCGTTATACACCTGCCCGTTATACACCTGCCCGTTATACACCCGCCCGTTATACACCCCGCCCGTTATACACCCTGCCCGTTATACATCCCGCCTGTTATACACCTGCCCGTTATACACCTGCCCGTTATACATCCCGTTCGTTATACACCTGCCCGTTATACACCCGCCCGTTATACACCCCGCCCGTTATACACCCGCCCATTATACATCCCGTCCGTTATACACCTGCCCGTTAGACACCTGCCCGTTATACATCCCGTCCGTTATACACCTGCCCGTTATACACCCGCCCGTTATACATCCGCCCGTTATACACCCCGCCCGTTATACACCCCGCCCGTTATACACCCACCCTTTATACACCCGCCCGTTATACACCCGCCTGTTATACACCCGCCCGTTATACACCCCGCCCGTTATACACCTGCCCGTTATACACCCGCCCGTTACACATCCCGTCCATTATACACCCCGCCCGTTATACACCCCGCCCGTTATACACCCGCCCGTTATACACCCCGCCCGTTATACACCCGCCCGTTATACACCTGCCCGTTATACACCCCGCCCGTTATACATCCCGTCCGTTATACAACTGCCCGTTTTACACCCGCCCGTTATACATCCCGTCCGTTATACACCTGCCCGTTATACACCCGCCCGTTATACACCCCGCCCGTTATACACCCGCCCGTTATAGATCCGGTCTGTTATACACCTGCCCGTTATACACCTGCCCGTTATACATCCCGTTCGTTATACACCTGCCCGTTATACACCTGCCCGTTATACACCCGCCCGTTATACACCCCGCCCGTTATACACCCTGCCCGTTATACACCTGCCCGTTATACATCCCGTTCGTTATACACCTGCCCGTTATACACCCGCCCGTTATACACCCCGCCCGTTATACACCCGCCCATTATACATCCCGTCCGTTATACACCTGCCTGTTAGACACCTGCCCGTTATACATCCCGTCCGTTATACACCTGCCCGTTATACACCCGCCCGTTATACATCCGCCCGTTATACACCCGCCCGTTATACACCCCGCCCGTTATACACCCCGCCCGTTATACACCCGCCCGTTATACACCCACCCTTTATACACCCGCCCGTTATACACCCGCCTGTTATACACCCGCCCGTTATATACCCCGCCCGTTATACACCTGCCCGTTATACACCCGCCCGTTACACATCCCGTCCATTATACACGTGCCCGTTATACACCCGCCCGTTATACACCCCGCCCGTTATACACCCCGCCCGTTATACATCCCGTCCGTTATACACCTGCCCGTAAAACACCCGCCCGTTATACACCCCGCCCGTTGTACATCCCGTCCGTTATACACCCCGCCCGTTACACCCCCGCCCGTTATACACCCCGCCCGTGATACACCCGCCCGTTATACACCCCGCCCGTTAAACACCCCGCCCGTTATATACCCGCCCGTTATAAACCTGCCTGTAATACACCCCGCCCATTATACACCCCGCCCGTTACACACCCCGCCTGTTATACACCCGCCCGTTATATACCCCGCCCGTTATACACCTGCCCGTTATACACCCGCCCGTTACACATCCCGTCCATTATACACGTGCCCGTTATACACCCGCCCGTTATACACCCCGCCCGTTATACACCCCGCCCGTTATACATCCCGTCCGTTATACACCTGCCCGTAAAACACCCGCCCGTTATACACCCCGCCCGTTGTACATCCCGTCCGTTATACACCCCGCCCGTTACACCCCCGCCCGTTATACACCCCGCCCGTTATACACCCGCCCGTTATACACCCCGCCCGTTAAACACCCCGCCCGTTATATACCCGCCCGTTATAAACCTGCCTGTAATACACCCCGCCCATTATACACCCCGCCCGTTACACACCCCGCCCGTTATACACTCGCCCGTTATACACCCCGCCCGTTATACACCCCGCCCGTTACACCACCGCCCGTTATACAACCCGCCCGTTATACATCCGCCCGTTATACACCCGTGCGTTATACACCCCGCCCGTTATACACCCGCCCGTTATACACCCCGCCCGTTATACACCACACCCGTTATACACCCGCCCGTTATATACCCGCCCGTTATACACCCGCACGTTATACATCCCGTCCGTTATACACCTGCCCGTTATACACCCGCCCGTTATACAACCCGCCCGTTATACACCCGCCCGTTATACACCCCGCCCGTTATACACCCGCCCGTTATACACCTGCCCGTTATACACCCCGCCCGTTATACATCCCGTCCGTTATACACCTGCCCGTTTTACACCCGCCCGTTATACATCCCGTCCGTTATACACCTGCCCGTTATACACCCGCCCGTTATACACCCCGCCCGTTATACACCCGCCCGTTATACATCCGGTCTGTTATACACCTGCCCGTTATACACCTGCCCGTTATACATCCCGTTCGTTATACACCTGCCCGTTATACACCTGCCCGTTATACACCCGCCCGTTATACACCCCGCCCGTTATACACCCTGCCCGTTATACATCCCGCCTGTTATACACCTGCCCGTTATACACCTGCCCGTTATACATCCCGTTCGTTATACACCTGCCCGTTATACACCCCGCCCGTTATACACCCGCCCATTATACATCCCGTCCGTTATACACCTGCCCGTTAGACACCTGCCCGTTATACATCCCGTCCGTTATACACCTGCCCGTTATACACCCGCCCGTTATACATCCCGTCCGTTATACACCCGCCCGTTATACACCCCGCCCGTTATACACCCCGCCCGTTATACACCCGCCCGTTATACACCCACCCTTTATACACCCGCCCGTTATACACCCGCCTGTTATACACCCGCCCGTTATACACCCCGCCCGTTATACACCTGCCCGTTATACACCCGCCCGTTACACATCCCGTCCATTATACACCTGCCCGTTATACACCCGCCCGTTATACACCCCGCCCGTTATACACCCTGCCCGTTATACATCCCGCCTGTTATACACCTGCCCGTTATACACCTGCCCGTTATACATCCCGTTCGTTATACACCTGCCCGTTATACACCCGCCCGTTATACACCCGCCCGTTATACACCCGTCCTTTATAAACCCCGCCTGTTATACACCCGCCCGTTATACACCCGCCCGTTATACACCCGTCCTTTATAAACCCCGCCTGTTATACACCCGCCTGTTATACACCCGCCCGTTATACACCAGCCCGTTATACAACTGCCCGTTATACACCCGCCCGTTACACATCCCGTCCATTATACACCTGCCCGTTATACACCCGCCCGTTATACACCCCGCCCGTTATACACCCTGCCCGTTATACATCCCGCCTGTTATACACCTGCCCGTTATACACCTGCCCGTTATACATCCCGTTCGTTATACACCTGCCCGTTATACACCCGCCCGTTATACACCCGCCCGTTATACACCCGTCCTTTATAAACCCCGCCTGTTATACACCCGCCCGTTATACACCCGCCCGTTATACACCCGTCCTTTATAAACCCCGCCTGTTATACACCCGCCTGTTATACACCCGCCCGTTATACACCAGCCCGTTATACAACTGCCCGTTATACACCCCGCTCGTGATACACCCGGCCGTTATACTCCCGCCCGTTATACACCCGCCCGTTATACACACCGCCCGTTATACACCCGCCCGTTATACACCCGCCCGTTATACACCCCGCCCGTTATACACCAGCCCGTTATACACCTGCCCGTTATACACCCCGCTCGTGATACACCAGGCCGTTATACTCCCGCCCGTTATACACCCGCCCGTTAAACACCCGCCCGTTATACACCCGCCCGTTATACACCCGCCCTTTATACACCCGCCCGTTATACACCCCGCCCGTTATACACCCCGCCCGTAATACACCCGACCGTTATACACCCGCCCGTTACACACCCGCCCGTTATACACCTGCCCGTTATACACCCGCCCTTTGTACACACCGCCCGTTATACACCCGTCCGTTATACACCCGCCCGTTATACACCCACCCTTTATACACCCGCCCGTTATACACCCGCCTGTTATACACCCGCCCGTTATACACCCCGCCCGTTATACACCTGCCCGTTATACACCCGCCCGTTACACATCCCGTCCGTTACACATCCCGTCCCTTATACACCTGCCCGTTATACACCCGCCCGTTATACACCCCGCCCGTTATACACCCCGCCCGTTATACATCCCGTCCGTTATACACCTGCCCGTAAAACACCCGCCCGTTATACACCCCGCCCGTTGTACATCCCGTCCGTTATACACCCCGCCCGTTACACCCCGCCCGTTATACACCCGCCCGTTATACACCCCGCCCGTTATACACCCGCCTGTTATATACCCGCCCGTTATACACCCGCACGTTATACATCCCGTCCGTTATACACCTGCCCGTTATACACCCGCCCGTTATACACCCGCCCGTTATACACCCCGCCCGTTATACACCCGCCCGTTATACACCCCGCCCGTTATACACCCGCCCGTTATACACCCCGCCCGTTATACACCTGCCCGTTATACACACCGCCCGTTATACATCCCGTCCGTTATACACCCGCCCGTTATACACCCGCCCGTTATACACCCCTCCCGTTATACACCCCGCCCGTTATACACCAGCCCGTTATACACCTGCCCGTTATACACCCCTCTCGTGATACACCCGCCCGTTATACTCCCGCCCGTTATACACCCGCCCGTTAAACACCCGCCCGTTATACACCCGCCCGTTATACACCCGCCCTTTATATACCCGCCCGTTATACACCCCGCCCGTTATACACACCGTCCGTTATACACCCGCCCGTTATACACCCGCCCGTTACACACCCGCCCGTTATACACCCGCCCTTTGTACACACCGCCCGTTATACACCCGCCCGTTATACACCCGCCCGTTACACACCCGCCCGTTATACACCTGCCCGTTATACACCCGCCCTTTGTACACACCGCACGTTATACACCCGCCCGTTATACACCCGCCCGTTATACACCCACCCTTTATACACCCGCCCGTTATACACCCGCCCGTTATACACCCCGCCCGTTATACACCTGCCCGTTATACACCCGCCCGTTATACATCCCGTCCGTTATACACCCGCCCGTTATACACCCCGCCCGTTATACACCCCGCCCGTTATACATCCCGTCCGTTATACACCTGCCCGTTATACACCTGCCCGTTATACATCCCGTCCGTTATACACCTGCCCGTTATACACCCGCCCGTTATACATCCCGTCCGTTATACTCCTGCCCATTATACACCCGCCCGTTATACATCCCGTCCGTTATACACCCCGCCCGTTATACACCCCGCCCGTTATACATCCCGTCTGTTATACACCTGCCCGTTATACACCTGCCCGTTATACATCCCGTCCGTTATACACCTGCCCGTTATACACCCGCCCGTTATGCACCCGCCCGTTATACACCCGTCCGTTATAAACCCCGCCTGATATACACCCGTCCGTTATACACCCCGCCCATTATACACCCCGCCCGTTATACACCCCGCCCGTTATACACCCGCCCGTTACACACCCGCCCGTTATACACCCCGCCCGTTATACACCCGCCGGTTATACACCCGCCCGGTATACATCCCGCCCGTTATGCACACGCCCGTTATACACCCCGCCCGTTACACACCCGCCCGTTATACACCCCGCCCGTTATACACCCGCCGGTTATACACCCGCCCGTTATACACCCCGCCCGTTATACACCCGCCTGTTATACACCCCGCCCGTTATACACCCGCCCGTTATACACCCCGCCCATTATACACCCGCCCGTTATACACCCCGCCCGTTATACACCCCGCCAGTTATACACCCGCCCGTTATACACCCGCCCGTAATACAGCCGCCCGGTATACACCCGCCCGTTATACACCCGCCCGTTATACACCCCGCCCGTTATACACCCCGCCCGTTATACACCAGCCCGTTATAAACCTGCCCGTTATACACCCCGCTCGTTATACACCCGCCCGTTAAACACCCCGCCCGTTATACACCCGCCGGTTATACACCCGCCCGTTATACACCCCGCCCGTTATACACCCCGCCCGTTATACTCCCGCCCGTTATACATCCGCCCGTTAAACACCCGCCCGTTATACACCCGCCCGTTATACACCCCGCCCGTTACACACCCGCCCGTTATACACCCGCCCGTTGTACAACCGCCCCTTATACACCCCACCCGTTATACACCCCGCCCGTTATACACCTTCCCGTTATACACCCGCCCGTTATACACCCGCCCGTTATACACCCTCCCGTTATACACCCGCTGGTTATACACCCCGCCCGTTATACACCCGCCCGTTATACACCCACCCATTATACACCCCACCCATTATACACCCCGCCCGTTATACACTCGCCCGTTATACATCCCGCCCGTTACACCCCCGCCCGTTATACACCCCGCCCGTTATACACCCGCCCGTTACACACCCGCCCGTTATACACCCCGCCCGTTATACACCCGCCCGTTATACACCCCGCCCGTTATACACCCGCCCGTTATACACCCCGCCCGTTACACACCCGCCCGTTATACACCCCGCCCGTTATACACCCGCCGGTTATACACCCGCCCGTTATACACCCCGCCCGTTATACACCCGCCTGTTATACACCCCGCCCGTTATACACCCGCCCGTTATACACCCCGCCCATTATACACCCGCCCGTTATACACCCCGCCCATTATACACCCCGCCAGTTATACACCCGCCCGTTATACACCCGCCCGGTATACACCCGCCCGGTATACACCCGCCCGTTATACACCCGCCCGTTATACACCCCGCCCGTTATACACCCCGCCCGTTATAAACCTGCCCGTTATACACCCCGCTCGTTATACACCCGCCCGTTAAACACCCGCCCGTTATACACCCGCCCGTTATAAACCCGCCCGTTATACATCCCGTCCGTTATACACCCGCCCGTTATACACCCGCCCGTTATACACCCCGGCCGTTATACACACCGCCCGTTATACATCCCGTCTGTTATACACCTGCCCGTTATACACCTGCCCGTTATACATCCCGTCCGTTAAACACCTGCCCGTTATACACCCCGCCCGTTATACACCCGCCCGTTATACACCCGCCCGTTATAAACCCGCCCGTTATACATCCCGTCCGTTATACATCTGCCCGTTATACACCCGCCCGTTATACACCCCGGCCGTTATACACACCGCCCGTTATACATCCCGTCTGTTATACACCTGCCCGTTATACACCTGCCCGTTATACATCCCGTCCGTTATACACCTGCCCGTTATACACCCCGCCCGTTATACACCCGCCCGTTATACACCCCGCCCGTTACACACCCGCCCGTTATACACCCACCCGTTATACACCCACCCTCTATACACCTGCCTTTAAACACACCCCCGTTATACACCCACCCGTTATACACCCGCCAGTTATACACCCGCCCGTTATACACCCGCCCGTTATACACCTTCCCGTTATACACCCGCCCGTTATACACCCGCCCGTTATACACCCCGCCCGTTATACACACTCCCGTTATACACCCGCTCGTTATACACCCCGCCCGTTATACACCCGCCCGTTATACACCCACCCGTTATACACCCGCCCGTTATAAACACACCCGTAATACACCCCGCCCGTTATACACCCCGCCCATTATACACCCGCCCGTTATACACCCCGCCCGTTATACACCCGCCCGTTATACACCCGCCCGTTATACACCCGCCCGTAATACAGCCGCCCGGTATACACCCGCCCGTTATACACCCGCCCGTTATACACCCCGCCCGTTGTACACCCCGCCCGTTATACACCAGCCCGTTATACACCTGCCCGTTATACACCCCGCTCGTTATACACCCGCCCGTTAAACACCCGCCCGTTATACACCCGCCCGTTATAAACCCGCCCGTTATACATCCCGTCCGTTATACAACTGCCCGTTATACACCCGCCCGTTATACACCCCGGCCGTTTTACACACCGCCCGTTATACATCCCGTCTGTTATACACCTGCCCGTTATACACCTGCCCGTTATACATCCCGTCCGTTAAACACCTGCCCGTTATACACCCCGCCCGTTATACACCCGCCCGTTATACACCCGCCCGTTATAAACCCGCCCGTTATACATCCCGTCCGTTATACACCTGCCCGTTATACACCCGCCCGTTATACACCCCGGCCGTTATACACACCGCCCGTTATACATCCCGTCTGTTATACACCTGCCCGTTATACACCTGCCCGTTATACATCCCGTCCGTTATACACCTGCCCGTTATACACCCCGCCCGTTATACACCCGCCCGTTATACACCCCGCCCGTTACACACCCGCCCGTTATACACCCGCCCGTTATACACCCACCCTTTATACACCCGCCCGTTATACACCCGCCTGTTATACACCCGCCCTTTATACACCTGCCTTTAAACACCCCCCCGTTATACACCCACCCGTTATACACCCGCCAGTTATACACCCGCCCGTTATACACCCGCCCGTTATACACCTTCCCGTTATACACCCGCCCGTTATACACCCCGCCCGTTATACACTCGCCCGTTATACATCCCGCCCGTTACACCCCCGCCCGTTATACACCCCGCCCGTTATACACCCGCCCGTTATACACCCCGCCCGTTACACACCCGCCCGTTATACACCCCGCCCGTTATACACCCGCCCGTTACACACCCGCCCGTTATACACCCCGCCCGTTATACACCCGCCTGTTATACACCCCGCCCGTTATACACCCGCCCGTTATACACCCCGCCCGTTATACACCCGCCCGTTATACACCCCGCCCGTTATACTCCCGCCCGTTATACACCCGCCCGTAATACAGCCGCCCGGTATACACCCGCCCGTTATACACCCCGCCCGTTATACACCCGCCCGTTATACACACCGCCCGTTATACACCCGCCCGTTATACACCCCGCCCGTTATACACCCCGCCCGTTATACACCAGCCCGTTATACACCTGCCCGTTATACACCCCGCTCGTTATACACCCGCCCGTTATACTCCCCCCGTTATACAACTGCCCGTTAAACACCCGCCCGTTATACACCCGCCCGTTATAAACCCGCCCGTTATACATCCCGTCCGTTATACACCTGCCCGTTATACACCCGCCCGTTATACACCCCGGCCGTTATACACACCGCCCGTTATACATCCCGTCTGTTATAAACCTGCCCGTTATACACCTGCCCGTTATACATCCCGTCCGTTATACACCTGCCCGTTATACACCCCGCCCGTTATACACCCGCCCGTTATACACCCCGCCCGTTACACACCCGCCCGTTATACACCCGCCCGTTATACACCCCGGCCTTTATACACACCGCCCGTTATACATCCCGTCTGTTATAAACCTGCCCGTTATACACCTGCCCGTTATACATCCCGTCCGTTATACACCTGCCCGTTATACACCCCACCCGTTATACACCCGCCCGTTATACACCCCGCCCGTTACACACCCGCCCGTTATACACCCGCCCATTATACACCCACCCTTTATACACCCGCCCGTTATACACCCGCCTGTTATACACCCGCCCGTTATACACCTGCCTTTAAACACCCCCCCGTTATACACCCACCCGTTATACACCCGCCAGTTATACACCCGCCCGTTATACACCCGCCCGTTATACACCTTCCCGTTATACACCCGCCCGTTATACACTCGCCCGTTATACACCCCGCCCGTTATGCACCCTCCCGTTATACACCCGCTCGTTATACACCCCGCCCGTTATACACCCGCCCGTTATACACCCACCCGTTATACACCCCGCCTGTTATACACCCGCCCGTTATAAACACGCCCGTAATACACCCCGCCCGTTATACACCCCGCCCGTTATACATCCCGTCTTTTATACACCTGCCCGTTATACACCTGCCCGTTATACATCCCGTCCGTTATACACCTGCCCGTTATACACCCGCCCGTTATACACCCGTCCGTTATACACCCGTCCGTTATAAACCCCGCCTGATATACACCCGTCCGTTATACACCCCGCCCGTTATACACCTCGCCCGTTATACATCCCGTCCGTTATACACCCGCCCGTTATAAACCCGCCCGTTATACACCCGTCCGTTATACACCCGTCCGTTATAAACCCCGCCTGATATACACCCGTCCGTTATACACCCCGCCCGTTATACACCTCGCCCGTTATACATCCCGTCCGTTATACACCTGCCCGTTATACACCCGCCCGTTATACACCCCGCCCGTTATACACCCAGCCCGTTATACACCCCGCCCGTTATACACCCGCCCGTTATACACCTGCCCATTATACATCCCGTCCGTTATACACCTGCCCGTTATGCACCCCGCCTGTTATACACCCCGCCCGTTATACACCCCGCCCGTTATACATCCCGTCTGTTATACACCTGCCCGTTATACACCTGCCCGTTATACATCCCGTCCGTTATACACCTGCCCGTTATACACCCGTCCGTTATACACCCGTCCGTTATACACCCGTCCGTTATAAACCCCGCCTGATATACACCCGTCCGTTATACACCCCGCCCGTTATACACCCCGCCCGTTATACATCCCGTCCGTTATACACCTGCCCGTTATACACCCGCCCTTTATACACCCCGCCCGTTATACACCCAGCCCGTTATACATCCCGTCCGTTATACACCTGCCCGTTATAAACCTGCCCGTTATACATCCCGTCCGTTATACACCTGCCCATTATGCACCCCGCCTGTTATACACCCGCCCGTTATAGACCCACCCGTTATACATCCGCCCGTTATACAGCCTCCCGTTATACACCTGCCCGTTATACACCCCGCCCATTATACACACCGCCCGTTATACACCCGCCCATTATACAGCCGCCCGTTATACACCCGCCCGTTATACACCCGCTCATTATACACTCCGCCCGATATACACCCCGCCCGTTATACACCCCACCCGTTACACACCCCACCCGTTATACACCAGCCCGTTATACACCCCGCCCGTTATACACCCGCCCGTTATGCACCCGCCCGTTATACACCCGCCCGTTATACACCCCGCCCGTTATACACCCGCCCGTTATAAACCCGCCTGTAATACACCCCACCCGTTATACACCCCGCCCGTTATACACCCCGCCCGTTATACACCCCGCCCGTTACACCCACGCCCGTTATACACACCGCCCGTTATACACCCGCCCGTTATACACCCGCCCGTTATACACCCGCCCTTTATACACCCCGCCCGTTATACACACGCCCGTTATACACCCGCCCGTTATACATCCCGTCCGTTATACACACGCCCGTTATACACCCGTCCGTTATACACCCTGCCCGTTATACACCCGCCCGTTATACATCCCGTCCGTTATACACCAGCCCTTTATACACCCGCCCGTTATACACCCCGCCTGTTATACACCACGCCCGTTATACATCCCGTCTGTTATACACCTGCCCATTATGCACCTGCCCGTTATACATCCCGTCCGTTATACACCTGCCCGTTATACACCCGCCCGTTATACACCCATCCGTTATACACCCGCCCGTTATACACCCGCCCGTTATACACCCCGCCCGTTATACACCCCGCCCGTTATACACCCGCCCGTTGTACACCCCGCCCGTTATACACCCCGCCCGTTATACACCAGCCCGTTATACACCTGCCCGTTATACACCCCGCTCGTTATACACCCGCACGTTATACTCCCGCCCGTTATACACCCGCCCGTTATACACCCCGCCCGTTACACACCCGCCCGTTATACACCCGCCCGTTGTACACCCGCCCCTTATACACCCCGCCCGTTATACACCCGCCCGTTATACACCTTCCCGTTATACACCCGCCCGTTATACACCCGCCCGTTATACACCCGCTGGTTATACACCCCGCCCGTTATACACCCGCCCGTTATACACCCACCCATTATACACCCCGCCTGTTATACATCCGCCCGTTATAAACCCGCCCGTAATACACACCGCCCGTTATACACCCCGCCCGTTATACACTAGCCCGTTATACATCCCGCCCGTTATACACCCCGCCCGTTATACACCCGCCCGTTATACACCCCACCCGTTACACACCCGCCCGTTATACACCCCGCCCGTTATACACCCGCCGGTTATACACCCGCCCGTTATACACCCCGCCCGTTATACACCCGCCTGTTATACACCCCGCCCGTTATACACCCGCCCGTTATACACCCCGCCCATTATACACCCGCCCGTTATACACCCCGCCAGTTATACACCCGCCCGTTATACACCCGCCCGTAATACAGCCGCCCGGTATACACCCGCCCGTTATACACCCGCCCGTTATACACCCCGCCCGTTATACACCCCGCCCGTTATACACCAGCCCGTTATACACCTGCCCGTTATACACCCCGCTCGTTATACACCCGCCCGTTAAACACCCGCCCGTTATACACCCGCCCGTTATAAACCCGCCCGTTATACATCCCGTCCGTTATACACCTGCCCGTTATACACCCGCCCGTTACACACCCCGGCCGTTATACACACCGCCCGTTATACATCCCGTCTGTTATACACCTGCCCGTTATACACCTGCCCGTTATACATCCCGTCCGTTAAACACCTGCCCGTTATACACCCCGCCCGTTATACACCCGCCCGTTATACACCCGCCCGTTATAAACCCGCCCGTTATACATCCCGTCCGTTATACACCTGCCCGTTATACACCCGCCCGTTATACACCCCGGCCGTTATACACACCGCCCGTTATACATCCCGTCTGTTATACACCTGCCCGTTATACACCTGCCCGTTATACATCCCGTCCGTTATACACCTGCCCGTTATACACCCCGCCCGTTATACACCCGCCCGTTATACACCCCGCCCGTTACACACCCGCCCGTTATACACCCGCCCGTTATACACTCACCCTTTATACACCCGCCCGTTATACACCCGCCTGTTATACACCCGCCCGTTATACACCTGCCTTTAAACACACCCCCGTTATACACCCACCCGTTATACACCCGCCAGTTATACACCCGCCCGTTATACACCCGCCCATTATACACCTTCCCGTTATACACCCGCCCGTTATACACCCGCCCGTTATACACCCCGCCCGTTATACACACTCCCGTTATACACCCGCTCGTTATACACCCCGCCCGTTATACACCCGCCCGTTATACACCTGCCCGTAAAACACCCGCCCGTTATACACCCCGCCCGTTGTACATCCCGTCCGTTATACACCCCGCCCGTTACACCCCGCCCGTTATACACCCGCCCGTTATACACCCCGCCCGTTATACACCCGCCTGTTATATACCCGCCCGTTATACACCCGCACGTTATACATCCCGTCCGTTATACACCTGCCCGTTATACACCCGCCCGTTATACACCCGCCCGTTATACACCCCGCCCGTTATACACCCGCCCGTTATACACCCCGCCCGTTATACACCCGCCCGTTATACACCCCGCCCGTTATACACCTGCCGTTATACACACCGCCCGTTATACATCCCGTCCGTTATACACCCGCCCGTTATAAACCCGCCCGTTATACACCCCTCCCGTTATACACCCCGCCCGTTATACACCAGCCCGTTATACACCTGCCCGTTATACACCCCTCTCGTGATACACCCGCCCGTTATACTCCCGCCCGTTATACACCCGCCCGTTAAACACCCGCCCGTTATACACCCGCCCGTTATACACCCGCCCTTTATATACCCGCCCGTTATACACCCCGCCCGTTATACACACCGTCCGTTATACACCCGCCCGTTATACACCCGCCCGTTACACACCCGCCCGTTATACACCCGCCCTTTGTACACACCGCCCGTTATACACCCGCCCGTTATACACCCGCCCGTTACACACCCGCCCGTTATACACCTGCCCGTTATACACCCGCCCTTTGTACACACCGCACGTTATACACCCGCCCGTTATACACCCGCCCGTTATACACCCACCCTTTATACACCCGCCCGTTATACACCCGCCCATAATACACCCCGCCCGTTATACACCTGCCCGTTATACACCCGCCCGTTATACATCCCGTCCGTTATACACCCGCCCGTTATACACCCCGCCCGTTATACACCCCGCCCGTTATACATCCCGTCCGTTATACACCTGCCCGTTATACACCTGCCCGTTATACATCCCGTCCGTTATACACCTGCCCGTTATACACCCGCCCGTTATACATCCCGTCCGTTATACTCCTGCCCATTATACACCCGCCCATTATACATCCCGTCCGTTATACACCCCGCCCGTTATACACCCCGCCCGTTATACATCCCGTCTGTTATACACCTGCCCGTTATACACCTGCCCGTTATACATCCCGTCCGTTATACACCTGCCCGTTATACACCCGCCCGTTATGCACCCGCCCGTTATACACCCGTCCGTTATAAACCCCGCCTGATATACACCCGTCCGTTATACACCCCGCCCATTATACACCCCGCCCGTTATACACCCCGCCCGTTATACACCCGCCCGTTACACACCCGCCCATTATACACCCCGCCCGTTATACACCCGCCGGTTATACACCCGCCCGGTATACACCCCGCCCGTTATGCACACGCCCGTTATACACCCCGCCCGTTACACACCCGCCCGTTATACACCCCGCCCGTTATACACCCGCCGGTTATACACCCGCCCGTTATACACCCCGCCCGTTATACACCCGCCTGTTATACACCCCGCCCGTTATACACCCGCCCGTTATACACCCCGCCCGTTATACACCCCGCCCGTTATACACCCCGCCAGTTATACACCCGCCCGTTATACACCCGCCCGTAATACAGCCGCCCGGTATACACCCGCCCGTTATACACCCGCCCGTTATACACCCCGCCCGTTATACACCAGCCCGTTATAAACCTGCCCGTTATACACCCCGCTCGTTATACACCCGCCCGTTAAACACCCCGCCCGTTATACACCCGCCGATTATACACCCGCCCGTTATACACCCCGCCCGTTATACACCCCGCCCGTTATACTCCCGCCCGTTATACATCCGCCCGTTAAACACCCGCCCGTTATACACCCGCCCGTTATACACCCCGCCCGTTACACACCCGCCCGTTATACACCCGCCCGTTGTACACCCGCCCCTTATACACCCCGCCCGTTATACACCCCGCCCGTTATACACCTTCCCGTTATACACCCGCCCGTTATACACCCGCCCGTTATACACCCTCCCGTTATACACCCGCTGGTTATACACCCCGCCCGTTATACACCCGCCCGTTATACACCCACCCATTATACACCCCACCCATTATACACCCCGCCCGTTATACACTCGCCCGTTATACATCCCGCCCGTTACACCCCCGCCCGTTATACACCCCGCCCGTTATACACCCGCCCGTTACACACCCGCCCGTTATACACCCCGCCCGTTATACACCCGCCGGTTATACACCCGCCCGTTATACACCCCGCCCGTTATACACCCGCCCGTTATACACCCCGCCCGTTACACACCCGCCCGTTATACACCCCGCCCGTTATACACCCGCCGGTTATACACCCGCCCGTTATACACCCCGCCCGTTATACACCCGCCTGTTATACACCCCGCCCGTTATACACCCGCCCGTTATACACCCCGCCCATTATACACCCGCCCGTTATACACCCCGCCCATTATACACCCCGCCAGTTATACACCCGCCCGTTATACACCCGCCCGTAATACAGCCGCCCGGTATACACCCGCCCGTTATACACCCGCCCGTTATACACCTCGCCCGTTATACACCCCGCCCGTTATACACCAGCCCGTTATAAACCTGCCCGTTATACACCCCGCTCTTTATACACCCGCCCGTTAAACACCCGCCCGTTATACACCCGCCCGTTATAAACCCGCCCGTTATACACCCGTCCGTTATACACCCGCCCGTTATACACCCCGGCCGTTATACACACCGCCCGTTATACATCCCGTCTGTTATACACCTGCCCGTTATACACCTGCCCGTTATACATCCCGTCCGTTAAACACCTGCCCGTTATACACCCCGCCCGTTATACACCCGCCCGTTATACACCCGCCCGTTATAAACCCGCCCGTTATACATCCCGTCCGTTATACACCTGCCCGTTATACACCCGCCCGTTATACACCCCGGCCTTTATACACACCGCCCGTTATACATCCCGTCTGTTATAAACCTGCCCGTTATACACCTGCCCGTTATACATCCCGTCCGTTATACACCTGCCCGTTATACACCCCACCCGTTATACACCCGCCCGTTATACACCCCGCCCGTTACACACCCGCCCGTTATACACCCGCCCATTATACACCCACCCTTTATACACCCGCCCGTTATACACCCGCCTGTTATACACCCGCCCGTTATACACCTGCCTTTAAACACACCCCCGTTATACACCCACCCGTTATACACCCGCCAGTTATACACCCGCCCGTTATACACCCGCCCGTTATACACCTTCCCGTTATACACCCGCCCGTTATACACTCGCCCGTTATACACCCCGCCCGTTATGCACCCTCCCGTTATACACCCGCTCGTTATACACCCCGCCCGTTATACACCCGCCCGTTATACACCCACCCGTTATACACCCCGCCTGTTATACACCCGCCCGTTATAAACACGCCCGTAATACACCCCGCCCGTTATACACCCCGCCCGTTATACATCCCGTCTTTTATACACCTGCCCGTTATACACCTGCCCGTTATACATCCCGTCCGTTATACACCTGCCCGTTATACACCCGCCCGTTATACACCCGTCCGTTATACACCCGTCCGTTATAAACCCCGCCTGATATACACCCGTCCGTTATACACCCCGCCCGTTATACACCTCGCCCGTTATACATCCCGTCCGTTATACACCCGCCCGTTATAAACCCGCCCGTTATACACCCGTCCGTTATACACCCGTCCGTTATAAACCCCGCCTGATATACACCCGTCCGTTATACACCCCGCCCGTTATACACCTCGCCCGTTATACATCCCGTCCGTTATACACCTGCCCGTTATACACCCGCCCGTTATACACCCCGCCCGTTATACACCCAGCCCGTTATACACCCCGCCCGTTATACACCCGCCCGTTATACACCTGCCCATTATACATCCCGTCCGTTATACACCTGCCCGTTATGCACCCCGCCTGTTATACACCCCGCCCGTTATACACCCCGCCCGTTATACATCCCGTCTGTTATACACCTGCCCGTTATACACCTGCCCGTTATACATCCCGTCCGTTATACACCTGCCCGTTATACACCCGTCCGTTATACACCCGTCCGTTATACACCCGTCCGTTATAAACCCCGCCTGATATACACCCGTCCGTTATACACCCCGCCCGTTATACACCCCGCCCGTTATACATCCCGTCCGTTATACACCTGCCCGTTATACACCCGCCCTTTATACACCCCGCCCGTTATACACCCAGCCCGTTATACATCCCGTCCGTTATACACCTGCCCGTTATAAACCTGCCCGTTATACATCCCGTCCGTTATACACCTGCCCATTATGCACCCCGCCTGTTATACACCCGCCCGTTATAGACCCACCCGTTATACATCCGCCCGTTATACACCCGCCCGTTATACACCTGCCCGTTATACACCCCGCCCATTATACACACCGCCCGTTATACACCCGCCCATTATACACCCGCCCGTTATACACCCGCCCGTTATACACCCGCTCATTATACACTCCGCCCGATATACACCCCGCCCGTTATACACCCCACCCGTTACACACCCCACCCGTTATACACCAGCCCGTTATACACCCCGCCCGTTATACACCCGCCCGTTATGCACCCGCCCGTTATACACCCGCCCGTTATACACCCCGCCCGTTATACACCCGCCCGTTATAAACCCGCCTGTAATACACCCCACCCGTTATACACCCCGCCCGTTATACACTCGCCCGTTATACACCCCGCCCGTTATACACCCCGCCCGTTACACCCACGCCCGTTATACACACCGCCCGTTATACACCCGCCCGTTATACACCCGCCCGTTATACACCCGCCCTTTATACACCCCGCCCGTTATACACACGCCCGTTATACACCCGCCCGTTATACATCCCGTCCGTTATACACACGCCCGTTATACACCCGTCCGTTATACACCCTGCCCGTTATACACCCGCCCGTTATACATCCCGTCCGTTATACACCAGCCCTTTATACACCCGCCCGTTATACACCCCGCCTGTTATACACCACGCCCGTTATACATCCCGTCTGTTATGCACCTGCCCGTTATACATCCCGTCCGTTATACACCTGCCCGTTATACACCCGCCCGTTATACACCCGTCCGTTATACACCTGCCCGTTATACACCCGCCCGTTATACACCCACCCGTTATACACCCCGCCCGTTATACACCCCGCCCGTTATACACCCGCCCGTTGTACACCCCGCCCGTTATACACCCCGCCCGTTATACACCAGCCCGTTATACACCTGCCCGTTATACACCCCGCTCGTTATACACCCGCACGTTATACTCCCGCCCGTTATACACCCGCCCGCTATACACCCCGCCCGTTACACACCCGCCCGTTGTACACCCGCCCCTTATACACCCCGCCCGTTATACACCCGCCCGTTATACACCTTCCCGTTATACACCCGCCCGTTATACACCCGCCCGTTATACACCCGCTGGTTATACACCCCGCCCGTTATACACCCGCCCGTTATACACCCACCCATTATACACCCCGCCTGTTATACATCCGCCTGTTATAAACCCGCCCGTAATACACACCGCCCGTTATACACCCCGCCCGTTATACACTCGCCCGTTATACATCCCGCCCGTTATACACCCCGCCCGTTATACACCCGCCCGTTATACACCCGCCCGTTATACACCCCGCCCGTTACACACCCGCCCGTTATACACCCCGCCCGTTATACACCCGCCGGTTATACACCCGCCCGTTATACACCCCGCCCGTTATACACCCGCCTGTTATACACCCCGCCCGTTATACACCCGCCCGTTATACACCCCGCCCATTATACACCCGCCCGTTATACACCCCGCCAGTTATACACCCGCCCGTTATACACCCGCCCGTAATACAGCCGCCCGGTATACACCCGCCCGTTATACACCCGCCCGTTATACACCCCGCCCGTTATACACCAGCCCGTTATACACCTGCCCGTTATACACCCCGCTCGTTATACACCCGCCCGTTAAACACCCGCCCGTTATACACCCGCCCGTTATAAACCCGCCCGTTATAAACCCGCCCGTTATACACCCGCCCGTTAAACACCCGCCCGTTATACACCCGCCCGTTATAAACCCGCCCGTTATACACCCCGCCCGTTATACATCCCGTCTTTTATACACCTGCCCGTTATACACCTGCCCGTTATACATCCCGTCCGTTATACACCTGCCCGTTATACACCCGCCCGTTATACACCCGTCCGTTATACACCCGTCCGTTATAAACCCCGCCTGATATACACCCGTCCGTTATACACCCCGCCCGTTATACACCTCGCCCGTTATACATCCCGTCCGTTATACACCCGCCCATTATAAACCCGCCCGTTATACACCCGTCCGTTATACACCCGTCCGTTATAAACCCCGCCTGATATACACCCGTCCGTTATACACCCCGCCCGTTATACACCTCGCCCGTTATACATCCCGTCCGTTATACACCTGCCCGTTATACACCCGCCCGTTATACACCCCGCCCGTTATACACCCAGCCCGTTATACACCCCGCCCGTTATACACCCGCCCGTTATACACCTGCCCATTATACATCCCGTCCGTTATACACCTGCCCGTTATGCACCCCGCCTGTTATACACCCCGCCCGTTATACACCCCGCCCGTTATACATCCCGTCTGTTATACACCTGCCCGTTATACACCTGCCCGTTATACATCCCGTCCGTTATACACCTGCCCGTTATACACCCGTCCGTTATACACCCGTCCGTTATACACCCGTCCGTTATAAACCCCGCCTGATATACACCCGTCCGTTATACACCCCGCCCGTTATACACCCCGCCCGTTATACATCCCGTCCGTTATACACCTGCCCGTTATACACCCGCCCTTTATACACCCCGCCCGTTATACACCCAGCCCGTTATACATCCCGTCCGTTATACACCTGCCCGTTATAAACCTGCCCGTTATACATCCCGTCCGTTATACACCTGCCCATTATGCACCCCGCCTGTTATACACCCGCCCGTTATAGACCCACCCGTTATACATCCGCCCGTTATACACCCGCCCGTTATACACCTGCCCGTTATACACCCCGCCCATTATACACACCGCCCGTTATACACCCGCCCATTATACACCCGCCCGTTATACACCCGCCCGTTATACACCCGCTCATTATACACTCCGCCCGATATACACCCCGCCCGTTATACACCCCACCCGTTACACACCCCACCCGTTATACACCAGCCCGTTATACACCCCGCCCGTTATACACCCGCCCGTTATGCACCCGCCCGTTATACACCCGCCCGTTATACACCCCGCCCGTTATACACCCGCCCGTTATAAACCCGCCTGTAATACATCCCGTCCGTTATACACCTGCCCGTTATACACCCGCCCGTTATACACCCCGGCCGTTATACACACCGCCCGTTATACATCCCGTCTGTTATACACCTGCCCGTTATACACCTGCCCGTTATACATCCCGTCCGTTATACACCTGCCCGTTATACACCCCGCCCGTTATACACCCGCCCGTTATACACCCCGCCCGTTACACACCCGCCCGTTATACACCCGCCCGTTATACACTCACCCTTTATACACCCGCCCGTTATACACCCGCCTGTTATACACCCGCCCGTTATACACCTGCCTTTAAACACACCCCCGTTATACACCCACCCGTTATACACCCGCCAGTTATACACCCGCCCGTTATACACCCGCCCATTATACACCTTCCCGTTATACACCCGCCCGTTATACACCCGCCCGTTATACACCCCGCCCGTTATACACACTCCCGTTATACACCCGCTCGTTATACACCCCGCCCGTTATACACCCGCCCGTTATACACCTGCCCGTAAAACACCCGCCCGTTATACACCCCGCCCGTTGTACATCCCGTCCGTTATACACCCCGCCCGTTACACCCCGCCCGTTATACACCCGCCCGTTATACACCCCGCCCGTTATACACCCGCCTGTTATATACCCGCCCGTTATACACCCGCACGTTATACATCCCGTCCGTTATACACCTGCCCGTTATACACCCGCCCGTTATACACCCGCCCGTTATACACCCCGCCCGTTATACACCCGCCCGTTATACACCCCGCCCGTTATACACCCGCCCGTTATACACCCCGCCCGTTATACACCTGCCCGTTATACACACCGCCCGTTATACATCCCGTCCGTTATACACCCGCCCGTTATAAACCCGCCCGTTATACACCCCTCCCGTTATACACCCCGCCCGTTATACACCAGCCCGTTATACACCTGCCCGTTATACACCCCTCTCGTGATACACCCGCCCGTTATACTCCCGCCCGTTATACACCCGCCCGTTAAACACCCGCCCGTTATACACCCGCCCGTTATACACCCGCCCTTTATATACCCGCCCGTTATACACCCCGCCCGTTATACACACCGTCCGTTATACACCCGCCCGTTATACACCCGCCCGTTACACACCCGCCCGTTATACACCCGCCCTTTGTACACACCGCCCGTTATACACCCGCCCGTTATACACCCGCCCGTTACACACCCGCCCGTTATACACCTGCCCGTTATACACCCGCCCTTTGTACACACCGCACGTTATACACCCGCCCGTTATACACCCGCCCGTTATACACCCACCCTTTATACACCCGCCCGTTATACACCCGCCCATAATACACCCCGCCCGTTATACACCTGCCCGTTATACACCCGCCCGTTATACATCCCGTCCGTTATACACCCGCCCGTTATACACCCCGCCCGTTATACACCCCGCCCGTTATACATCCCGTCCGTTATACACCTGCCCGTTATACACCTGCCCGTTATACATCCCGTCCGTTATACACCTGCCCGTTATACACCCGCCCGTTATACATCCCGTCCGTTATACTCCTGCCCATTATACACCCGCCCATTATACATCCCGTCCGTTATACACCCCGCCCGTTATACACCCCGCCCGTTATACATCCCGTCTGTTATACACCTGCCCGTTATACACCTGCCCGTTATACATCCCGTCCGTTATACACCTGCCCGTTATACACCCGCCCGTTATGCACCCGCCCGTTATACACCCGTCCGTTATAAACCCCGCCTGATATACACCCGTCCGTTATACACCCCGCCCATTATACACCCCGCCCGTTATACACCCCGCCCGTTATACACCCGCCCGTTACACACCCGCCCATTATACACCCCGCCCGTTATACACCCGCCGGTTATACACCCGCCCGGTATACACCCCGCCCGTTATGCACACGCCCGTTATACACCCCGCCCGTTACACACCCGCCCGTTATACACCCCGCCCGTTATACACCCGCCGGTTATACACCCGCCCGTTATACACCCCGCCCGTTATACACCCGCCTGTTATACACCCCGCCCGTTATACACCCGCCCGTTATACACCCCGCCCGTTATACACCCCGCCCGTTATACACCCCGCCAGTTATACACCCGCCCGTTATACACCCGCCCGTAATACAGCCGCCCGGTATACACCCGCCCGTTATACACCCGCCCGTTATACACCCCGCCCGTTATACACCAGCCCGTTATAAACCTGCCCGTTATACACCCCGCTCGTTATACACCCGCCCGTTAAACACCCCGCCCGTTATACACCCGCCGATTATACACCCGCCCGTTATACACCCCGCCCGTTATACACCCCGCCCGTTATACTCCCGCCCGTTATACATCCGCCCGTTAAACACCCGCCCGTTATACACCCCGCCCGTTACACACCCGCCCGTTATACACCCGCCCGTTGTACACCCGCCCCTTATACACCCCGCCCGTTATACACCCCGCCCGTTATACATCTTCCCGTTATACACCCGCCCGTTATACACCCGCCCGTTATACACCCTCCCGTTATACACCCGCTGGTTATACACCCCGCCCGTTATACACCCGCCCGTTATACACCCACCCATTATACACCCCACCCATTATACACCCCGCCCGTTATACACTCGCCCGTTATACATCCCGCCCGTTACACCCCCGCCCGTTATACACCCCGCCCGTTATACACCCGCCCGTTACACACCCGCCCGTTATACACCCCGCCCGTTATACACCCGCCGGTTATACACCCGCCCGTTATACACCCCGCCCGTTATACACCCGCCCGTTATACACCCCGCCCGTTACACACCCGCCCGTTATACACCCCGCCCGTTATACACCCGCCGGTTATACACCCGCCCGTTATACACCCCGCCCGTTATACACCCGCCTGTTATACACCCCGCCCGTTATACACCCGCCCGTTATACACCCCGCCCATTATACACCCGCCCGTTATACACCCCGCCCATTATACACCCCGCCAGTTATACACCCGCCCGTTATACACCCGCCCGTAATACAGCCGCCCGGTATACACCCGCCCGTTATACACCCGCCCGTTATACACCTCGCCCGTTATACACCCCGCCCGTTATACACCAGCCCGTTATAAACCTGCCCGTTATACACCCCGCTCGTTATACACCCGCCCGTTAAACACCCGCCCGTTATACACCCGCCCGTTATAAACCCGCCCGTTATACACCCGTCCGTTATACACCCGCCCGTTATACACCCCGGCCGTTATACACACCGCCCGTTATACATCCCGTCTGTTATACACCTGCCCGTTATACACCTGCCCGTTATACATCCCGTCCGTTAAACACCTGCCCGTTATACACCCCGCCCGTTATACACCCGCCCGTTATACACCCGCCCGTTATAAACCCGCCCGTTATACATCCCGTCCGTTATACACCTGCCCGTTATACACCCGCCCGTTATACACCCCGGCCTTTATACACACCGCCCGTTATACATCCCGTCTGTTATAAACCTGCCCGTTATACACCTGCCCGTTATACATCCCGTCCGTTATACACCTGCCCGTTATACACCCCACCCGTTATACACCCGCCCGTTATACACCCCGCCCGTTACACACCCGCCCGTTATACACCCGCCCATTATACACCCACCCTTTATACACCCGCCCGTTATACACCCGCCTGTTATACACCCGCCCGTTATACACCTGCCTTTAAACACACCCCCGTTATACACCCACCCGTTATACACCCGCCAGTTATACACCCGCCCGTTATACACCCGCCCGTTATACACCTTCCCGTTATACACCCGCCCGTTATACACTCGCCCGTTATACACCCCGCCCGTTATGCACCCTCCCGTTATACACCCGCTCGTTATACACCCCGCCCGTTATACACCCGCCCGTTATACACCCACCCGTTATACACCCCGCCTGTTATACACCCGCCCGTTATAAACACGCCCGTAATACACCCCGCCCGTTATACACCCCGCCCGTTATACATCCCGTCTTTTATACACCTGCCCGTTATACACCTGCCCGTTATACATCCCGTCCGTTATACACCTGCCCGTTATACACCCGCCCGTTATACACCCGTCCGTTATACACCCGTCCGTTATAAACCCCGCCTGATATACACCCGTCCGTTATACACCCCGCCCGTTATACACCTCGCCCGTTATACATCCCGTCCGTTATACACCCGCCCGTTATAAACCCGCCCGTTATACACCCGTCCGTTATACACCCGTCCGTTATAAACCCCGCCTGATATACACCCGTCCGTTATACACCCCGCCCGTTATACACCTCGCCCGTTATACATCCCGTCCGTTATACACCTGCCCGTTATACACCCGCCCGTTATACACCCCGCCCGTTATACACCCAGCCCGTTATACACCCCGCCCGTTATACACCCGCCCGTTATACACCTGCCCATTATACATCCCGTCCGTTATACACCTGCCCGTTATGCACCCCGCCTGTTATACACCCCGCCCGTTATACACCCCGCCCGTTATACATCCCGTCTGTTATACACCTGCCCGTTATACACCTGCCCGTTATACATCCCGTCCGTTATACACCTGCCCGTTATACACCCGTCCGTTATACACCCGTCCGTTATACACCCGTCCGTTATAAACCCCGCCTGATATACACCCGTCCGTTATACACCCCGCCCGTTATACACCCCGCCCGTTATACATCCCGTCCGTTATACACCTGCCCGTTATACACCCGCCCTTTATACACCCCGCCCGTTATACACCCAGCCCGTTATACATCCCGTCCGTTATACACCTGCCCGTTATAAACCTGCCCGTTATACATCCCGTCCGTTATACACCTGCCCATTATGCACCCCGCCTGTTATACACCCGCCCGTTATAGACCCACCCGTTATACATCCGCCCGTTATACACCCGCCCGTTATACACCTGCCCGTTATACACCCCGCCCATTATACACACCGCCCGTTATACACCCGCCCATTATACACCCGCCCGTTATACACCCGCCCGTTATACACCCGCTCATTATACACTCCGCCCGATATACACCCCGCCCGTTATACACCCCACCCGTTACACACCCCACCCGTTATACACCAGCCCGTTATACACCCCGCCCGTTATACACCCGCCCGTTATGCACCCGCCCGTTATACACCCGCCCGTTATACACCCCGCCCGTTATACACCCGCCCGTTATAAACCCGCCTGTAATACACCCCACCCGTTATACACCCCGCCCGTTATACACTCGCCCGTTATACACCCCGCCCGTTATACACCCCGCCCGTTACACCCACGCCCGTTATACACACCGCCCGTTATACACCCGCCCGTTATACACCCGCCCTTTATACACCCCGCCCGTTATACACACGCCCGTTATACACCCGCCCGTTATACATCCCGTCCGTTATACACACGCCCGTTATACACCCGTCCGTTATACACCCTGCCCGTTATACACCCGCCCGTTATACATCCCGTCCGTTATACACCAGCCCTTTATACACCCGCCCGTTATACACCCCGCCTGTTATACACCACGCCCGTTATACATCCCGTCTGTTATGCACCTGCCCGTTATACATCCCGTCCGTTATACACCTGCCCGTTATACACCCGCCCGTTATACACCCGTCCGTTATACACCTGCCCGTTATACACCCGCCCGTTATACACCCACCCGTTATACACCCCGCCCGTTATACACCCCGCCCGTTATACACCCGCCCGTTGTACACCCCGCCCGTTATACACCCCGCCCGTTATACACCAGCCCGTTATACACCTGCCCGTTATACACCCCGCTCGTTATACACCCGCACGTTATACTCCCGCCCGTTATACACCCGCCCGCTATACACCCCGCCCGTTACACACCCGCCCGTTGTACACCCGCCCCTTATACACCCCGCCCGTTATACACCCGCCCGTTATACACCTTCCCGTTATACACCCGCCCGTTATACACCCGCCCGTTATACACCCGCTGGTTATACACCCCGCCCGTTATACACCCGCCCGTTATACACCCACCCATTATACACCCCGCCTGTTATACATCCGCCTGTTATAAACCCGCCCATAATACACACCGCCCGTTATACACCCCGCCCGTTATACACTCGCCCGTTATACATCCCGCCCGTTATACACCCCGCCCGTTATACACCCGCCCGTTATACACCCGCCCGTTATACACCCCGCCCGTTACACACCCGCCCGTTATACACCCCGCCCGTTATACACCCGCCGGTTATACACCCGCCCGTTATACACCCCGCCCGTTATACACCCGCCTGTTATACACCCCGCCCGTTATACACCCGCCCGTTATACACCCCGCCCATTATACACCCGCCCGTTATACACCCCGCCAGTTATACACCCGCCCGTTATACACCCGCCCGTAATACAGCCGCCCGGTATACACCCGCCCGTTATACACCCGCCCGTTATACACCCCGCCCGTTATACACCAGCCCGTTATACACCTGCCCGTTATACACCCCGCTCGTTATACACCCGCCCGTTAAACACCCGCCCGTTATACACCCGCCCGTTATAAACCCGCCCGTTATAAACACGCCCGTTATACACCCGCCCGTTAAACACCCGCCCGTTATACACCCGCCCGTTATAAACCCGCCCGTTATACACCCCGCCCGTTATACATCCCGTCTTTTATACACCTGCCCGTTATACACCTGCCCGTTATACATCCCGTCCGTTATACACCTGCCCGTTATACACCCGCCCGTTATACACCCGTCCGTTATACACCCGTCCGTTATAAACCCCGCCTGATATACACCCGTCCGTTATACACCCCGCCCGTTATACACCTCGCCCGTTATACATCCCGTCCGTTATACACCCGCCCATTATAAACCCGCCCGTTATACACCCGTCCGTTATACACCCGTCCGTTATAAACCCCGCCTGATATACACCCGTCCGTTATACACCCCGCCCGTTATACACCTCGCCCGTTATACATCCCGTCCGTTATACACCTGCCCGTTATACACCCGCCCGTTATACACCCCGCCCGTTATACACCCAGCCCGTTATACACCCCGCCCGTTATACACCCGCCCGTTATACACCTGCCCATTATACATCCCGTCCGTTATACACCTGCCCGTTATGCACCCCGCCTGTTATACACCCCGCCCGTTATACACCCCGCCCGTTATACATCCCGTCTGTTATACACCTGCCCGTTATACACCTGCCCGTTATACATCCCGTCCGTTATACACCTGCCCGTTATACACCCGTCCGTTATACACCCGTCCGTTATACACCCGTCCGTTATAAACCCCGCCTGATATACACCCGTCCGTTATACACCCCGCCCGTTATACACCCCGCCCGTTATACATCCCGTCCGTTATACACCTGCCCGTTATACACCCGCCCTTTATACACCCCGCCCGTTATACACCCAGCCCGTTATACATCCCGTCCGTTATACACCTGCCCGTTATAAACCTGCCCGTTATACATCCCGTCCGTTATACACCTGCCCATTATGCACCCCGCCTGTTATACACCCGCCCGTTATAGACCCACCCGTTATACATCCGCCCGTTATACACCCGCCCGTTATACACCTGCCCGTTATACACCCCGCCCATTATACACACCGCCCGTTATACACCCGCCCATTATACACCCGCCCGTTATACACCCGCCCGTTATACACTCCGCCCGATATACACCCCGCCCGTTATACACCCCACCCGTTACACACCCCACCCGTTATACACCAGCCCGTTATACACCCCGCCCGTTATACACCCGCCCGTTATGCACCCGCCCGTTATACACCCGCCCGTTATACACCCCGCCCGTTATACACCCGCCCGTTATAAACCCGCCTGTAATACACCCCACCCGTTATACACCCCGCCCGTTATACACTCGCCCGTTATACACCCCGCCCGTTATACACCCCGCCCGTTACACCCACGCCCGTTATACACACCGCCCGTTATACACCCGCCCGTTATACACCCGCCCGTTATACACCCGCCCTTTATACACCCCGCCCGTTATACACACGCCCGTTATACACCCGCCCGTTATACATCCCGTCCGTTATACACACGCCCGTTATACACCCGTCCGTTATACACCCTGCCCGTTATACACCCGCCCGTTATACATCCCGTCCGTTATACACCAGCCCTTTATACACCCGCCCGTTATACACCCCGCCTGTTATACACCACGCCCGTTATACATCCCGTCTGTTATGCACCTGCCCGTTATACATCCCGTCCGTTATACACCTGCCCGTTATACACCCGCCCGTTATACACCCGTCCGTTATACACCCATCCGTTATACACCTGCCCGTTATACACCCGCCCGTTATACACCCACCCGTTATACACCCCGCCCGTTATACACCCCGCCCGTTATACACCCGCCCGTTGTACACCCCGCCCGTTATACACCCCGCCCGTTATACACCAGCCCGTTATACACCTGCCCGTTATACACCCCGCTCGTTATACACCCGCACGTTATACTCCCGCCCGTTATACACCCGCCCGTTATACACCCCGCCCGTTACACACCCGCCCGTTGTACACCCGCCCCTTATACACCCCGCCCGTTATACACCCGCCCGTTATACACCTTCCCGTTATACACCCGCCCGTTATACACCCGCCCGTTATACACCCGCTGGTTATACACCCCGCCCGTTATACACCCGCCCGTTATAGACCCACCCATTATACACCCCGCCTGTTATACATCCGCCCGTTATAAACCCGCCCGTAATACACACCGCCCGTTATACACCCCGCCCGTTATACACTCGCCCGTTATACATCCCGCCCGTTATACACCCGCCCGTTATACACCCGCCCGTTATACACCCGCCCGTTATACACCCGCCCGTTATACACCCCGCCCGTTACACACCCGCCCGTTATACACCCCGCCCGTTATACACCCGCCGGTTATACACCCGCCCGTTATACACCCCGCCCGTTATACACCCGCCTGTTATACACCCCGCCCGTTATACACCCGCCCGTTATACACCCCGCCCATTATACACCCGCCCGTTATACACCCCGCCAGTTATACACCCGCCCGTTATACACCCGCCCGTAATACAGCCGCCCGGTATACACCCGCCCGTTATACACCCGCCCGTTATACACCCCGCCCGTTATACACCAGCCCGTTATACACCTGCCCGTTATACACCCCGCTCGTTATACACCCGCCCGTTAAACACCCGCCCGTTATACACCCGCCCGTTATAAACCCGCCCGTTATACATCCCGTCCGTTATACACCTGCCCGTTATACACCCGCCCGTTACACACCCCGGCCGTTATACACACCGCCCGTTATACATCCCGTCTGTTATACACCTGCCCGTTATACACCTGCCCGTTATACATCCCGTCCGTTAAACACCTGCCCGTTATACACCCCGCCCGTTATACACCCGCCCGTTATACACCCGCCCGTTATAAACCCGCCCGTTATACATCCCGTCCGTTATACACCTGCCCGTTATACACCCGCCCGTTATACACCCCGGCCGTTATACACACCGCCCGTTATACATCCCGTCTGTTATACACCTGCCCGTTATACACCTGCCCGTTATACATCCCGTCCGTTATACACCTGCCCGTTATACACCCCGCCCGTTATACACCCGCCCGTTATACACCCCGCCCGTTACACACCCGCCCGTTATACACCCGCCCGTTATACACTCACCCTTTATACACCCGCCCGTTATACACCCGCCTGTTATACACCCGCCCGTTATACACCTGCCTTTAAACACACCCCCGTTATACACCCACCCGTTATACACCCGCCAGTTATACACCCGCCCGTTATACACCCGCCCATTATACACCTTCCCGTTATACACCCGCCGGTTATACACCCGCCCGTTATACACCCCGCCCGTTATACACACTCCCGTTATACACCCGCTCGTTATACACCCCGCCCGTTATACACCCGCCCGTTATACACCCACCCGTTATACACCCCGCCTGTTATACACCCGCCCGTTATAAACATGCCCGTAATACACCCCGCCCGTTATACACCCCGCCCATTATACACCCGCCCGTTATACACCCCGCCCGTTATACACCCCGCCAGTTATACACCCGCCCATTATACACCCGCCCGTTATACACCCGCCCGTAATACACCTGCCCGTTATACATCCGCCCGTTATACACCCCGGCCGTTATACACACCGCCCGTTATACATCCCGTCTGTTATACACCTGCCCGTTATACACCTGCCCGTTATACATCCCGTCCGTTAAACACCTGCCCGTTATACACCCCGCCCGTTATACACCCGCCCGTTATACACCCGCCCGTTATAAACCCGCCCGTTATACATCCCGTCCGTTATACACCTGCCCGTTATACACCCGCCCGTTATACACCCCGGCCGTTATACACACCGCCCGTTATACATCCCGTCTGTTATACACCTGCCCGTTATACACCTGCCCGTTATACATCCCGTCCGTTATACACCTGCCCGTTATACACCCCGCCCGTTATACACCCGCCCGTTATACACCCCGCCCGTTACACACCCGCCCGTTATACACCCGCCCGTTATACACCCACCCTTTATACACCCGCCCGTTATACACCCGCCTGTTATACACCCACCCTTTATACACCTGCCTTTAAACACACCCCCGTTATACACCCACCCGTTATACACCCGCCAGGTTTACACCCGCCCGTTATACACCCGCCCGTTATACACCTTCCCGTTATACACCCGCCCATTATACACCCGCCCGTTATACACCCCGCCCGTTATACACACTCCCGTTATACACCCGCTCGTTATACACCCCGCCCGTTATACACCCGCCCGTTATACACCCACCCGTTATACACCCCGCCTGTTATACACCCGCCCGTTATAAACACGCCCGTAATACACCCCGCCCGTTATACACCCCGCCCGTTATACATCCCGTCTGTTATACACCTGCCCGTTATACACCTGCCCGTTATACATCCCGTCCGTTATACACCTGCCCGTTATACACCCGCCCGTTATACACCCGTCCGTTATACACCCGTCCGTTATAAACCCCGCCTGATATACACCCGTCCGTTATACACCCCGCCCGTTATACACCTCGCCCGTTATACATCCCGTCCGTTATACACCTGCCCGTTATAAACCCGCCCGTTATACATCCCGTCCGTTATACACCTGCCCGTTATACACCCGCCCGTTATACACCCCGCCCGTTATACACCCAGCCCGTTATACACCCCGCCCGTTATACACCCGCCCGTTATACACCTGCCCATTATACATCCCGTCCGTTATACACCTGCCCGTTATGCACCCCGCCTGTTATACACCCCGCCCGTTATACACCCTGCCCGTTATACATCCCGCCTGTTATACACCTGCCCGTTATACACCTGCCCGTTATACATCCCGTTCGTTATACACCTGCCCGTTATACACCCGCCCGTTATACACCCCGCCCGTTATACACCCGCCCGTTATACATCCCGTCCGTTATACACCTGCCCGTTAGACACCTGCCCGTTATACATCCCGTCCGTTATACACCTGCCCGTTATACACCCGCCCGTTATACATCCCGTCCGTTATACACCCGCCCGTTATACACCCCGCCCGTTATACACCCCGCCCGTTATACACCCACCCTTTATACACCCGCCCGTTATACACCCGCCTGTTATACACCCGCCCGTTATACACCCCGCCCGTTATACACCTGCCCGTTATACACCCGCCCGTTACACATCCCGTCCATTATACACCCCGCCCGTTATACACCCCGCCCGTTATACACCCGCCCGTTATACACCCCGCCCGTTATACACCCGCCCGTTATACACCTGCCCGTTATACACCCCGCCCGTTATACATCCCGTCCGTTATACAACTGCCCGTTTTACACCCGCCCGTTATACATCCCGTCCGTTATACACCTGCCCGTTATACACCCGCCCGTTATACACCCCGCCCGTTATACACCCGCCCGTTATACATCCGGTCTGTTATACACCTGCCCGTTATACACCTGCCCGTTATACATCCCGTTCGTTATACACCTGCCCGTTATACACCTGCCCGTTATACACCCGCCCGTTATACACCCCGCCCGTTATACACCCTGCCCGTTATACATCCCGCCTGTTATACACCTGCCCGTTATACACCTGCCCGTTATACATCCCGTTCGTTATACACCTGCCCGTTATACACCCGCCCGTTATACACCCCGCCCGTTATACACCCGCCCATTATACATCCCGTCCGTTATACACCTGCCTGTTAGACACCTGCCCGTTATACATCCCGTCCGTTATACACCTGCCCGTTATACACCCGCCCGTTATACATCCCGTCCGTTATACACCCGACCGTTATACACCCCGGCCGTTATACACACCGCCCGTTATACATCCCGTCTGTTATACACCTGCCCGTTATACACCTGCCCGTTATACATCCCGTCCGTTATACACCTGCCCGTTATACACCCCGCCCGTTATACACCCGCCCGTTATACACCCCGCCCGTTACACACCCGCCCGTTATACACCCGCCCGTTATACACTCACCCTTTATACACCCGCCCGTTATACACCCGCCTGTTATACACCCGCCCGTTATACACCTGCCTTTAAACACACCCCCGTTATACACCCACCCTTTATACACCCGCCAGTTATACACCCGCCCGTTATACACCCGCCCATTATACACCTTCCCGTTATACACCCGCCCGTTATACACCCGCCCGTTATACACCCCGCCCGTTATACACACTCCCGTTATACACCCGCTCGTTATACACCCCGCCCGTTATACACCCGCCCGTTATACACCCACCCGTTATACACCCCGCCTGTTATACACCCGCCCGTTATAAACATGCCCGTAATACACCCCGCCCGTTATACACCCCGCCCATTATACACCCGCCCGTTATACACCCCGCCCGTTATACACCCCGCCAGTTATACACCCGCCCATTATACACCCGCCCGTTATACACCCGCCCGTAATACAGCCGCCCGGTATACACCCGCCCGTTATACACCCGCCCGTTATACACCCCGCCCGTTATACACCAGCCCGTTATACACCTGCCCGTTATACACCCCGCTCGTTATACACCCGCCCGTTAAACACCCGCCCGTTATACACCCTCCCGTTATAAACCCGCCCGTTATACATCCCGTCCGTTATACACCTGCCCGTTATACACCCGCCCGTTATACACCCCGGCCGTTATACACACCGCCCGTTATACATCCCGTCTGTTATACACCTGCCCGTTATACACCTGCCCGTTATACATCCCGTCCGTTAAACACCTGCCCGTTATACACCCCGCCCGTTATACACCCGCCCGTTATACACCCGCCCGTTATAAACCCGCCCGTTATACATCCCGTCCGTTATACACCTGCCCGTTATACACCCGCCCGTTATACACCCCGGCCGTTATACACACCGCCCGTTATACATCCCGTCTGTTATACACCTGCCCGTTATACACCTGCCCGTTATACATCCCGTCCGTTATACACCTGCCCGTTATACACCCCGCCCGTTATACACCCGCCCGTTATACACCCCGCCCGTTACACACCCGCCCGTTATACACCCGCCCGTTATACACCCACCCTTTATACACCCGCCCGTTATACACCCGCCTGTTATACACCCACCCTTTATACACCTGCCTTTAAACACACCCCCGTTATACACCCACCCGTTATACACCCGCCAGGTTTACACCCGCCCGTTATACACCCGCCCGTTATACACCTTCCCGTTATACACCCGCCCATTATACACCCGCCCGTTATACACCCCGCCCGTTATACACACTCCCGTTATACACCCGCTCGTTATACACCCCGCCCGTTATACACCCGCCCGTTATACACCCACCCGTTATACACCCCGCCTGTTATACACCCGCCCGTTATAAACACGCCCGTAATACACCCCGCCCGTTATACACCCCGCCCGTTATACATCCCGTCTGTTATACACCTGCCCGTTATACACCTGCCCGTTATACATCCCGTCCGTTATACACCTGCCCATTATACACCCGCCCGTTATACACCCGTCCGTTATACACCCGTCCGTTATAAACCCCGCCTGATATACACCCGTCCGTTATACACCCCGCCCGTTATACACCTCGCCCGTTATACATCCCGTCCGTTATACACCTGCCCGTTATAAACCCGCCCGTTATACATCCCGTCCGTTATACACCTGCCCGTTATACACCCGCCCGTTATACACCCCGCCCGTTATACACCCAGCCCGTTATACACCCCGCCCGTTATACACCTGCCCATTATACATCCCGTCCGTTATACACCTGCCCGTTATGCACCCCGCCTGTTATACACCCCGCCCGTTATACACCCTGCCCGTTATACATCCCGCCTGTTATACACCTGCCCGTTATACACCTGCCCGTTATACATCCCGTTCGTTATACACCTGCCCGTTATACACCCGCCCGTTATACACCCCGCCCGTTATACACCCGCCCATTATACATCCCGTCCGTTATACACCTGCCCGTTAGACACCTGCCCGTTATACATCCCGTCCGTTATACACCTGCCCGTTATACACCCGCCCGTTATACATCCCGTCCGTTATACACCCGCCCGTTATACACCCCGCCCGTTATACACCCCGCCCGTTATACACCCACCCTTTATACACCCGCCCGTTATACACCCGCCTGTTATACACCCGCCCGTTATACACCCCGCCCGTTATACACCTGCCCGTTATACACCCGCCCGTTACACATCCCGTCCATTATACACCCCGCCCGTTATACACCCCGCCCGTTATACACCCGCCCGTTATACACCCCGCCCGTTATACACCCGCCCGTTATACACCTGCCCGTTATACACCCCGCCCGTTATACATCCCGTCCGTTATACAACTGCCCGTTTTACACCCGCCCGTTATACATCCCGTCCGTTATACACCTGCCCGTTATACACCCGCCCGTTATACACCCCGCCCGTTATACACCCGCCCGTTATACATCCGGTCTGTTATACACCTGCCCGTTATACACCTGCCCGTTATACATCCCGTTCGTTATACACCTGCCCGTTATACACCTGCCCGTTATACACCCGCCCGTTATACACCCCGCCCGTTATACACCCTGCCCGTTATACATCCCGCCTGTTATACACCTGCCCGTTATACACCTGCCCGTTATACATCCCGTTCGTTATACACCTGCCCGTTATACACCCGCCCGTTATACACCCCGCCCGTTATACACCCGCCCATTATACATCCCGTCCGTTATACACCTGCCTGTTAGACACCTGCCCGTTATACATCCCGTCCGTTATACACCTGCCCGTTATACACCCGCCCGTTATACATCCCGTCCGTTATACACCCGACCGTTATACACCCGCCCGTTATACACCCCGCCCGTTATACACCCCGCCCGTTATACACCCGCCCGTTATACACCCACCCTTTATACACCCGCCCGTTATACACCCGCCTGTTATACACCCGCCCGTTATATACCCCGCCCGTTATACACCTGCCCGTTATACACCCGCCCGTTACACATCCCGTCCATTATACACGTGCCCGTTATACACCCGCCCGTTATACACCCCGCCCGTTATACACCCCGCCCGTTATACATCCCGTCCGTTATACACCTGCCCGTAAAACACCCGCCCGTTATACACCCCGCCCGTTGTACATCCCGTCCGTTATACACCCCGCCCGTTATATACCCGCCCGTTATAAACCTGCCTGTAATACACCCCGCCCATTATACACCCCGCCCGTTACACACCCCGCCCGTTATACACTCGCCCGTTATACACCCCGCCCGTTATACACCCCGCCCGTTACACCACCGCCCGTTATACAACCCGCCCGTTATACATCCGCCCATTATACACCCGTGCGTTATACACCCCGCCCGTTATACACCCGCCCGTTATACACCCCGCCCGTTATACACCACACCCGTTATACACCCGCCCGTTATATACCCGCCCGTTATACACCCGCACGTTATACATCCCGTCCGTTATACACCTGCCCGTTATACACCCGCCCGTTATACACCCCGCCCGTTATACACCCGCCCGTTATACACCCCGCCCGTTATACACCCGCCCGTTATACACCTGCCCGTTATACACCCCGCCCGTTATACATCCCGTCCGTTATACACCTGCCCGTTTTACACCCGCCCGTTATACATCCCGTCCGTTATACACCTGCCCGTTATACACCCGCCCGTTATACACCCCGCCCGTTATACACCCGCCCGTTATACATCCGGTCTGTTATACACCTGCCCGTTATACACCTGCCCGTTATACATCCCGTTCGTTATACACCTGCCCGTTATACACCTGCCCGTTATACACCCGCCCGTTATACACCCCGCCCGTTATACACCCTGCCCGTTATACATCCCGCCTGTTATACACCTGCCCGTTATACACCTGCCCGTTATACATCCCGTTCGTTATACACCTGCCCGTTATACACCCGCCCGTTATACACCCCGCCCGTTATACACCCGCCCATTATACATCCCGTCCGTTATACACCTGCCCGTTAGACACCTGCCCGTTATACATCCCGTCCGTTATACACCTGCCCGTTATACACCCGCCCGTTATACATCCCGTCCGTTATACACCCGCCCGTTATACACCCCGCCCGTTATACACCCCGCCCGTTATACACCCGCCCGTTATACACCCACCCTTTATACACCCGCCCGTTATACACCCGCCTGTTATACACCCGCCCGTTATACACCCCGCCCGTTATACACCTGCCCGTTATACACCCGCCCGTTACACATCCCGTCCATTATACACCTGCCCGTTATACACCCGCCCGTTATACACCCCGCCCGTTATACACTCTGCCCGTTATACATCCCGCCTGTTATACACCTGCCCGTTATACACCTGCCCGTTATACATCCCGTTCGTTATACACCTGCCCGTTATACACCCGCCCGTTATACACCCGCCCGTTATACACCCGTCCTTTATAAACCCCGCCTGTTATACACCCGCCCGTTATACACCCGCCCGTTATACACCCGTCCTTTATAAACCCCGCCTGTTATACACCCGCCTGTTATACACCCGCCCGTTATACACCAGCCCGTTATACACCTGCCCGTTATACACCCCGCTCGTGATACACCCGGCCGTTATACTCCCGCCCGTTATACACCCGCCCGTTATACACACCGCCCGTTATACACCCGCCCGTTATACACCCCTCCCGTTACATACCCCGCCCGTTATACACCAGCCCGTTATACACCTGCCCGTTATACACCCCGCTCGTGATACACCCGGCCGTTATACTCCCGCCCGTTATACACCCGCCCGTTAAACACCCGCCCGTTATACACCCGCACGTTATACACCCGCCCGTTATACACCCCGCCCGTTATACACCCCGCCCGTAATACACCCGACCGTTATACACCCGCCCGTTACACACCCGCCCGTTATACACCTGCCCGTTATACACCCGCCCTTTGTACACACCGCCCGTTATACACCCGTCCGTTATACACCCGCCCGTTATACACCCACCCTTTATACACCCGCCCGTTATACACCCGCCTGTTATACACCCGCCCGTTATACACCCCGCCCGTTATACACCTGCCCGTTATACACCCGCCCGTTACACATCCCGTCCGTTACACATCCCGTCCATTATACACCTGCCCGTTATACACCCGCCTGTTATACACCCCGCCCGTTATACACCCGCCCGTTATACACCCGCCCGTTATACACCCCGCCCGTTATACACCAGCCCGTTATACACCTGCCCGTTATACACCCCGCTCGTTATACACCCGCCCGTTAAACACCCGCCCGTTATACACCCTCCCGTTATAAACCCGCCCGTTATACATCCCGTCCGTTATACACCTGCCCGTTATACACCCGCCCGTTATACACCCCGGCCGTTATACACACCGCCCGTTATACATCCCGTCTGTTATACACCTGCCCGTTATACACCTGCCCGTTATACATCCCGTCCGTTAAACACCTGCCCGTTATACACCCCGCCCGTTATACACCCGCCCGTTATACACCCGCCCGTTATAAACCCGCCCGTTATACATCCCGTCCGTTATACACCTGCCCGTTATACACCCGCCCGTTATACACCCCGGCCGTTATACACACCGCCCGTTATACATCCCGTCTGTTATACACCTGCCCGTTATACACCTGCCCGTTATACATCCCGTCCGTTATACACCTGCCCGTTATACACCCCGCCCGTTATACACCCGCCCGTTATACACCCCGCCCGTTACACACCCGCCCGTTATACACCCGCCCGTTATACACCCACCCTTTATACACCCGCCCGTTATACACCCGCCTGTTATACACCCACCCTTTATACACCTGCCTTTAAACACACCCCCGTTATACACCCACCCGTTATACACCCGCCAGGTTTACACCCGCCCGTTATACACCCGCCCGTTATACACCTTCCCGTTATACACCCGCCCATTATACACCCGCCCGTTATACACCCCGCCCGTTATACACACTCCCGTTATACACCCGCTCGTTATACACCCCGCCCGTTATACACCCGCCCGTTATACACCCACCCGTTATACACCCCGCCTGTTATACACCCGCCCGTTATAAACACGCCCGTAATACACCCCGCCCGTTATACACCCCGCCCGTTATACATCCCGTCTGTTATACACCTGCCCGTTATACACCTGCCCGTTATACATCCCGTCCGTTATACACCTGCCCATTATACACCCGCCCGTTATACACCCGTCCGTTATACACCCGTCCGTTATAAACCCCGCCTGATATACACCCGTCCGTTATACACCCCGCCCGTTATACACCTCGCCCGTTATACATCCCGTCCGTTATACACCTGCCCGTTATAAACCCGCCCGTTATACATCCCGTCCGTTATACACCTGCCCGTTATACACCCGCCCGTTATACACCCCGCCCGTTATACACCCAGCCCGTTATACACCCCGCCCGTTATACACCTGCCCATTATACATCCCGTCCGTTATACACCTGCCCGTTATGCACCCCGCCTGTTATACACCCCGCCCGTTATACACCCTGCCCGTTATACATCCCGCCTGTTATACACCTGCCCGTTATACACCTGCCCGTTATACATCCCGTTCGTTATACACCTGCCCGTTATACACCCGCCCGTTATACACCCCGCCCGTTATACACCCGCCCATTATACATCCCGTCCGTTATACACCTGCCCGTTAGACACCTGCCCGTTATACATCCCGTCCGTTATACACCTGCCCGTTATACACCCGCCCGTTATACATCCCGTCCGTTATACACCCGCCCGTTATACACCCCGCCCGTTATACACCCCGCCCGTTATACACCCACCCTTTATACACCCGCCCGTTATACACCCGCCTGTTATACACCCGCCCGTTATACACCCCGCCCGTTATACACCTGCCCGTTATACACCCGCCCGTTACACATCCCGGCCATTATACACCCCGCCCGTTATACACCCCGCCCGTTATACACCCGCCCGTTATACACCCCGCCCGTTATACACCCGCCCGTTATACACCTGCCCGTTATACACCCCGCCCGTTATACATCCCGTCCGTTATACAACTGCCCGTTTTACACCCGCCCGTTATACATCCCGTCCGTTATACACCTGCCCGTTATACACCCGCCCGTTATACACCCCGCCCGTTATACACCCGCCCGTTATACATCCGGTCTGTTATACACCTGCCCGTTATACACCTGCCCGTTATACATCCCGTTCGTTATACACCTGCCCGTTATACACCTGCCCGTTATACACCCGCCCGTTATACACCCCGCCCGTTATACACCCTGCCCGTTATACATCCCGCCTGTTATACACCTGCCCGTTATACACCTGCCCGTTATACATCCCGTTCGTTATACACCTGCCCGTTATACACCCGCCCGTTATACACCCCGCCCGTTATACACCCGCCCATTATACATCCCGTCCGTTATACACCTGCCTGTTAGACACCTGCCCGTTATACATCCCGTCCGTTATACACCTGCCCGTTATACACCCGCCCGTTATACATCCCGTCCGTTATACACCCGACCGTTATACACCCGCCCGTTATACACCCCGCCCGTTATACACCCGCCCGTTATACACCCACCCTTTATACACCCGCCCGTTATACACCCGCCTGTTATACACCCGCCCGTTATATACCCCGCCCGTTATACACCTGCCCGTTATACACCCGCCCGTTACACATCCCGTCCATTATACACGTGCCCGTTATACACCCGCCCGTTATACACCCCGCCCGTTATACACCCCGCCCGTTATACATCCCGTCCGTTATACACCTGCCCGTAAAACACCCGCCCGTTATACACCCCGCCCGTTGTACATCCCGTCCGTTATACACCCCGCCCGTTACACCGCCGCCCGTTATACACCCCGCCCGTTATACACCCGCCCGTTATACACCCCGCCCGTTAAACACCCCGCCCGTTATATACCCGCCCGTTATAAACCTGCCTGTAATACACCCCGCCCATTATACACCCCGCCCGTTACACACCCCGCCCGTTATACACTCGCCCGTTATACACCCCGCCCGTTATACACCCCGCCCGTTACACCACCGCCCGTTATACAACCCGCCCGTTATACATCCGCCCATTATACACCCGTGCGTTATACACCCCGCCCGTTATACACCCGCCCGTTATACACCCCGCCCGTTATACACCACACCCGTTATACACCCGCCCGTTATATACCCGCCCGTTATACACCCGCACGTTATACATCCCGTCCGTTATACACCTGCCCGTTATACACCCGCCCGTTATACACCCCGCCCGTTATACACCCGCCCGTTATACACCCCGCCCGTTATACACCCGCCCGTTATACACCTGCCCGTTATACACCCCGCCCGTTATACATCCCGTCCGTTATACACCTGCCCGTTTTACACCCGCCCGTTATACATCCCGTCCGTTATACACCTGCCCGTTATACACCCGCCCGTTATACACCCCGCCCGTTATACACCCGCCCGTTATACATCCGGTCTGTTATACACCTGCCCGTTATACACCTGCCCGTTATACATCCCGTTCGTTATACACCTGCCCGTTATACACCTGCCCGTTATACACCCGCCCGTTATACACCCCGCCCGTTATACACCCTGCCCGTTATACATCCCGCCTGTTATACACCTGCCCGTTATACACCTGCCCGTTATACATCCCGTTCGTTATACACCTGCCCGTTATACACCCGCCCGTTATACACCCCGCCCGTTATACACCCGCCCATTATACATCCCGTCCGTTATACACCTGCCCGTTAGACACCTGCCCGTTATACATCCCGTCCGTTATACACCTGCCCGTTATACACCCGCCCGTTATACATCCCGTCCGTTATACACCCGCCCGTTATACACCCCGCCCGTTATACACCCCGCCCGTTATACACCCGCCCGTTATACACCCACCCTTTATACACCCGCCCGTTATACACCCGCCTGTTATACACCCGCCCGTTATACACCCCGCCCGTTATACACCTGCCCGTTATACACCCGCCCGTTACACATCCCGTCCATTATACACCTGCCCGTTATACACCCGCCCGTTATACACCCCGCCCGTTATACACTCTGCCCGTTATACATCCCGCCTGTTATACACCTGCCCGTTATACACCTGCCCGTTATACATCCCGTTCGTTATACACCTGCCCGTTATACACCCGCCCGTTATACACCCGCCCGTTATACACCCGTCCTTTATAAACCCCGCCTGTTATACACCCGCCCGTTATACACCCGCCCGTTATACACCCGTCCTTTATAAACCCCGCCTGTTATACACCCGCCTGTTATACACCCGCCCGTTATACACCAGCCCGTTATACACCTGCCCGTTATACACCCCGCTCGTGATACACCCGGCCGTTATACTCCCGCCCGTTATACACCCGCCCGTTATACACACCGCCCGTTATACACCCGCCCGTTATACACCCCTCCCGTTATACACCCCGCCCGTTATACACCAGCCCGTTATACACCTGCCCGTTATACACCCCGCTCGTGATACACCCGGCCGTTATACTCCCGCCCGTTATACACCCGCCCGTTAAACACCCGCCCGTTATACACCCGCACGTTATACACCCGCCCGTTATACACCCCGCCCGTTATACACCCCGCCCGTAATACACCCGACCGTTATACACCCGCCCGTTACACACCCGCCCGTTATACACCTGCCCGTTATACACCCGCCCTTTGTACACACCGCCCGTTATGCACCCGTCCGTTATACACCCGCCCGTTATACACCCACCCTTTATACACCCGCCCGTTATACACCCGCCTGTTATACACCCGCCCGTTATACACCCCGCCCGTTATACACCTGCCCGTTATACACCCGCCCGTTACACATCCCGTCCGTTACACATCCCGTCCATTATACACCTGCCCGTTATACACCCGCCTGTTATACACCCCGCCCGTTATACACCCCGCCCGTTATACATCCCGTCCGTTATACACCTGCCCGTAAAACACCCGCCCGTTATACACCCCGCCCGTTGTACATCCCGTCCGTTATACACCCCGCCCGTTACACCCCGCCCGTTATACACCCGCCCGTTATACACCCGCCCGTTATATACCCGCCCGTTATACACCCGCACGTTATACATCCCGTCCGTTATACACCTGCCCGTTATACACCCGCCCGTTATACACCCGCCCGTTATACACCCCGCCCGTTATACTCCCGCCCGTTATACACCCCGCCCGTTATACACCCGCCGTTATACACCCCGCCCGTTATACACCTGCCCGTTATACACACCGCCCGTTATACATCCCGTCCGTTATACACCCGCCCGTTATACACCCGCCCGTTATACACCCCTCCCGTTATACACCCCGCCCGTTATACACCAGCCCGTTATACACCTGCCCGTTATACACCCCTCTCGTGATACACCCGCCCGTTATACTCCCGCCCGTTATACACCCGCCCGTTAAACACCCGCCCGTTATACACCCGCCCTTTATATACCCGCCCGTTATACACCCCGCCCGTTATACACACCGCCCGTTATACACCCGCCCGTTATACACCCGCCCGTTACACACCCGCCCGTTATACACCCGCCCTTTGTACACACCGCCCGTTATACACCCGCCCGTTATACACCCGCCCGTTACACACCCGCCCGTTATACACCTGCCCGTTATACACCCGCCCTTTGTACACACCGCACGTTATACACCCGCCCGTTATACACCCGCCCGTTATACACCCACCCTTTATACACCCGCCCGTTATACACCCGCCCGTTATACACCCCGCCCGTTATACACCTGCCCGTTATACACCCGCCCGTTATACATCCCGTCCGTTATACACCCGCCCGTTATACACCCCGCCCGTTATACACCCTGCCCATTATACATCCCGTCCGTTATACACCTGCCCGTTATACACCTGCCCGTTATACATCCCGTCCGTTATACACCTGCCCGTTATACACCCGCCCGTTATACATCCCGTCCGTTATACTCCTGCCCATTATACACCCGCCCGTTATACATCCCGTCCGTTATACACCCCGCCCGTTATACACCCCGCCCGTTATACATCCCGTCTGTTATACACCTGCCCGTTATACACCTGCCCGTTATACATCCCGTCCGTTATACACCTGCCCGTTATACACCCGCCCGTTATGCACCCGCCCGTTATACACCCGTCCGTTATAAACCCCGCCTGATATACACCCGCCCGTTATACACACACCCGTTATACACCCCGCCCGTTACACACCCGCCCGTTATACACCCCGCCCGTTATACACCCGCCGGTTATACACCCTCCCGTTATACACCCGCCTGTTATACACCCCGCCCGTTATACACCCGCCCGTTATACACCCGCCCGTTATACACCCCGCCCGTTATACACCCCGCCAGTTATACACCCGCCCGTTATACACCCGCCCGTAATACAGCCGCCCGGTATACACCCGCCCGTTATACACCCGCCCGTTATACACCCCGCCCGTTATACACCCCGCCCGTTATAAACCTGCCCGTTATACACCCCGCTCGTTATACACCCGCCCGTTAAACACCCCGCCCGTTATACACCCGCCGGTTATACACCCGCCCGTTATACACCCCGCCCGTTATACACCCGCCTGTTATACACCCCGCCCGTTATACTCCCGCCCGTTATACACCCGCCCGTTGTACACCCGCCCCTTATACACCCCGCCCGTTATACACCCCGCCCGTTATACACCTTCCCGTTATACACCCGCCCGTTATACACCCGCCCGTTATACACCCTCCCGTTATACACCCGCTGGTTATACACCCCGCCCGTTATACACCCGCCCGTTATACACCCACCCATTATACACCCCACCCATTATACACCCCGCCCGTTATACACTCGCCCGTTACACCCCCGCCCGTTATACACCCCGCCCGTTATACACCCGCCCGTTACACACCCGCCCGTTATACACCCCGCCCGTTATACACCCGCCGGTTATACACCCGCCCGTTATACACCCCGCCCGTTATACACCCGCCCGTTATACACCCCGCCCGTTACACACCCGCCCGTTATACACCCCGCCCGTTATACACCCGCCGGTTATACACCCGCCCGTTATACACCCCGCCCGTTATACACCCGCCTGTTATACACCCCGCCCGTTATACACCCGCCCGTTATACACCCCGCCCATTATACACCCGCCCGTTATACACCCCGCCCGTTATACACCCCGCCAGTTATACACCCGCCCGTTATACACCCGCCCGTAATACAGCCGCCCGGTATACACCCGCCCGTTATACACCCGCCCGTTATACACCCCGCCCGTTATACACCAGCCCGTTATACACCAGCCCGTTATACACCCCGCTCGTTATACACCCGCCCGTTAAACACCCGCCCGTTATACACCCGCCCGTTATAAAGCCGCCCGTTATACATCCCGTCCGTTATACACCCGCCCGTTATACACCCGCCCGTTATACACCCCGGCCGTTATACACCCGCCCGTAATACAGCCGCCCGGTATACACCCGCCCGTTATACACCCGCCCGTTATACACCCCGCCCGTTATACACCCCGCCCGTTATACACCAGCCCGTTATAAACCTGCCCGTTATACACCCCGCTCGTTATACACCCGCCCGTTAAACACCCGCCCGTTATACACCCGCCCGTTATAAAGCCGCCCGTTATACATCCCGTCCGTTATACACCCGCCCGTTATACACCCGCCCGTTATACACCCCGGCCGTTATACACACCGCCCGTTATACATCCCGTCTGTTATACACCTGCCCGTTATACACCTGCCCGTTATACATCCCGTCCGTTAAACACCTGCCCGTTATACACCCCGCCCGTTATACACCCGCCCGTTATACACCCGCCCGTTATAAACCCGCCCGTTATACATCCCGTCCGTTATACACCTGCCCGTTATACACCCGCCCGTTATACACCCCGGCCGTTATACACACCGCCCGTTATACATCCCGTCTGTTATACACCTGCCCGTTATACACCTGCCCGTTATACATCCCGTCCGTTATACACCTGCCCGTTATACACCCCGCCCGTTATACCCCCGCCCGTTATACACCCCGCCCGTTACACACCCGCCCGTTATACACCCACCCGTTATACACCCACCCTCTATACACCCGCCCGTTATACACCCGCATGTTATACACCCGCCCGTTATACACCTGCCTTTAAACACACCCCCGTTATACACCCACCCGTTATACACCCGCCAGTTATACACCCGCCCGTTATACACCCGCCCGTTATACACCTTCCCGTTATACACCCGCCCGTTATACACCCGCCCGTTATACACCCCGCCCGTTATACACACTCCCGTTATACACCCGCTCGTTATACACCCCGCCCGTTATACACCCGCCCGTTATACACCCACCCGTTATACACCCGCCCGTTATAAACACACCCGTAATACACCCCGCCCGTTATACACCCCGCCCATTATACACCCGCCCGTTATACACCCCGCCCGTTATACACCCGCCCGTTATACACCCGCCCGTAATACAGCCGCCCGGTATACACCCGCCCCTTATACACCCGCCCGTTATACACCCCGCCCGTTGTACACCCCGCCCGTTATACACCAGCCCGTTATACACCTGCCCGTTATACACCCCGCTCGTTATACACCCGCCCGTTAAACACCCGCCCGTTATACACCCGCCCGTTATAAACCCGCCCGTTATACATCCCGTCCGTTATACAACTGCCCGTTATACACCCGCCCGTTATACACCCCGGCCGTTTTACACACCGCCCGTTATACATCCCGTCTGTTATACACCTGCCCGTTATACACCTGCCCGTTATACATCCCGTCCGTTAAACACCTGCCCGTTATACACCCCGCCCGTTATACACCCGCCCGTTATACACCCGCCCGTTATAAACCCGCCCGTTATACATCCCGTCCGTTATACACCTGCCCGTTATACACCCGCCCGTTATACACCCCGGCCGTTATACACACCGCCCGTTATACATCCCGTCTGTTATACACCTGCCCGTTATACACCTGCCCATTATACATCCCGTCCGTTATACACCTGCCCGTTATACACCCCGCCCGTTATACACCCGCCCGTTATACACCCCGCCCGTTACACACCCGCCCGTTATACACCCGCCCGTTATACACCCACCCTTTATACACCCGCCCGTTATACACCCGCCTGTTATACACCCGCCCGTTATACACCTGCCTTTAAACACCCCCCCGTTATACACCCACCCGTTATACACCCGCCAGTTATACACCCGCCCGTTATACACCCGCCCGTTATACACCTTCCCGTTATACACCCGCCCGTTATACACCCCGCCCGTTATACACTCGCCCGTTATACATCCCGCCCGTTACACCCCCGCCCGTTATACACCCCGCCCGTTATACACCCGCCCGTTATACACCCCGCCCGTTATACACCCGCCCGTTATACACCCCGCCCGTTATACACCCGCCCGTTACACACCCGCCCGTTATACACCCCGCCCGTTATACACCCGCCTGTTATACACCCCGCCCGTTATACACCCGCCCGTTATACACCCCGCCCGTTATACACCCGCCCGTTATACACCCCGCCCGTTATACTCCCGCCCGTTATACACCCGCCCGTAATACAGCCGCCCGGTATACACCCGCCCGTTATACACCCCGCCCGTTATACACCCGCCCGTTATACACACCGCCCGTTATACACCCCGCCCGTTATACACCCCGCCCGTTATACACCAGCCCGTTATACACCTGCCCGTTATACACCCCGCTCGTTATACACCCGCCCGTTATACTCCCCCCGTTATACAACTGCCCGTTAAACACCCGCCCGTTATACACCCGCCCGTTATAAACCCGCCCGTTATACATCCCGTCCGTTATACACCTGCCCGTTATACACCCGCCCGTTATACACCCCGGCCGTTATACACACCGCCCGTTATACATCCCGTCTGTTATAAACCTGCCCGTTATACACCTGCCCGTTATACATCCCGTCCGTTATACACCTGCCCGTTATACACCCCGCCCGTTATACACCCGCCCGTTATACACCCCGCCCGTTACACACCCGCCCGTTATACACCCGCCCGTTATACACCCCGGCCTTTATACACACCGCCCGTTATACATCCCGTCTGTTATAAACCTGCCCATTATACACCTGCCCGTTATACATCCCGTCCGTTATACACCTGCCCGTTATACACCCCACCCGTTATACACCCGCCCGTTATACACCCCGCCCGTTACACACCCGCCCGTTATACACCCGCCCATTATACACCCACCCTTTATACACCCGCCCGTTATACACCCGCCTGTTATACACCCGCCCGTTATACACCTGCCTTTAAACACACCCCCGTTATACACCCACCTGTTATACACCCGCCCGTTATACACCCGCCCGTTATACACCTTCCCGTTATACACCCGCCCGTTATACACTCGCCCGTTATACACCCCGCCCGTTATGCACCCTCCCGTTATACACCCGCTCGTTATACACCCCGCCCGTTATACACCCGCCCGTTATACACCCACCCGTTATACACCCCGCCTGTTATACACCCGCCCGTTATAAACACGCCCGTAATACACCCCGCCCGTTATACACCCCGCCCGTTATACATCCCGTCTTTTATACACCTGCCCGTTATACACCTGCCCGTTATACATCCCGTCCGTTATACACCTGCCCGTTATACACCCGCCCGTTATACACCCGTCCGTTATACACCCGTCCGTTATAAACCCCGCCTGATATACACCCGTCCGTTATACACCCCGCCCGTTATACACCTCGCCCGTTATACATCCCGTCCGTTATACACCCGCCCGTTATAAACCCGCCCGTTATACACCCGTCCGTTATACACCCGTCCGTTATAAACCCCGCCTGATATACACCCGTCCGTTATACACCCCGCCCGTTATACACCTCGCCCGTTATACATCCCGTCCGTTATACACCTGCCCGTTATAAACCCGCCCGTTATACATCCCGTCCGTTATACACCTGCCCGTTATACACCCGCCCGTTATACACCCCGCCCGTTATACACCCAGCCCGTTATACACCCCGCCCGTTATACACCCGCCCGTTATACACCTGCCCATTATACATCCCGTCCGTTATACACCTGCCCGTTATGCACCCCGCCTGTTATACACCCCGCCCGTTATACACCCCGCCCGTTATACATCCCGTCTGTTATACACCTGCCCGTTATACACCTGCCCGTTATACATCCCGTCCGTTATACACCTGCCCGTTATACACCCGTCCGTTATACACCCGTCCGTTATACACCCGTCCGTTATAAACCCCGCCTGATATACACCCGTCCGTTATACACCCCGCCCGTTATACACCCCGCCCGTTATACATCCCGTCCGTTATACACCTGCCCGTTATACACCCGCCCTTTATACACCCCGCCCGTTATACACCCAGCCCGTTATACATCCCGTCCGTTATACACCTGCCCGTTATAAACCTGCCCGTTATACATCCCGTCCGTTATACACCTGCCCATTATGCACCCCGCCTGTTATACACCCGCCCGTTATAGACCCACCCGTTATACATCCGCCCGTTATACACCCGCCCGTTATACACCTGCCCGTTATACACCCCGCCCATTATACACACCGCCCGTTATACACCCGCCCATTATACACCCGCCCGTTATACACCCGCCCGTTATACACCCGCTCATTATACACTCCGCCCGATATACACCCCGCCCGTTATACACCCCGCCCGTTACACACCCCACCCGTTATACACCAGCCCGTTATACACCCCGCCCGTTATACACCCGCCCGTTATGCACCCGCCCGTTATACACCCGCCCGTTATACACCCGCCCGTTATAAACCCGCCTGTAATACACCCCACCCGTTATACACCCCGCCCGTTATACACTCGCCCGTTATACACCCCGCCCGTTATACACCCCGCCCGTTACACCCACGCCCGTTATACACACCGCCCGTTATACACCCGCCCGTTATACACCCGCCCGTTATACACCCGCCCTTTATACACACGCCCGTTATACACCCGCCCGTTATACATCCCGTCCGTTATACACACGCCCGTTATACACCCGTCCGTTATACACCCTGCCCGTTATACACCCGCCCGTTATACATCCCGTCCGTTATACACCAGCCCTTTATACACCCGCCCGTTATACACCCCGCCTGTTATACACCACGCCCGTTATACATCCCGTCTGTTATACACCTGCCCATTATGCACCTGCCCGTTATACATCCCGTCCGTTATACACCTGCCCGTTATACACCCGCCCGTTATACACCCGTCCGTTATACACCCATCCGTTATACACCTGCCCGTTATACACCCGCCCGTTATACACCCCGCCCGTTATACACCCCGCCCGTTATACACCCGCCCGTTGTACACCCACCCGTTATACACCCCGCCCGTTATACACCCCGCCCGTTATACACCCGCCCGTTGTACACCCCGCCCGTTATACACCCCGCCCGTTATACACCAGCCCGTTATACACCTGCCCGTTGTACACCCCGCTCGTTATACACCCGCCCGTTATACTCCCGCCCGTTATACACCCGCCCGTTATACACCCGCCCGTTATACACCCACCCGTTATACACCCCGCCTGTTATACACCCGCCCGTTATAAACACGCCCGTAATACACCCCGCCCGTTATACACCCCGCCCGTTATACATCCCGTCTTTTATACACCTGCCCGTTATACACCTGCCCGTTATACATCCCGTCCGTTATACACCTGCCCGTTATACACCCGCCCGTTATACACCCGTCCGTTATACACCCGTCCGTTATAAACCCCGCCTGATATACACCCGTCCGTTATACACCCCGCCCGTTATACACCTCGCCCGTTATACATCCCGTCCGTTATACACCCGCCCGTTATAAACCCGCCCGTTATACACCCGTCCGTTATACACCCGTCCGTTATAAACCCCGCCTGATATACACCCGTCCGTTATACACCCCGCCCGTTATACACCTCGCCCGTTATACATCCCGTCCGTTATACACCTGCCCGTTATAAACCCGCCCGTTATACATCCCGTCCGTTATACACCTGCCCGTTATACACCCGCCCGTTATACACCCCGCCCGTTATACACCCAGCCCGTTATACACCCCGCCCGTTATACACCCGCCCGTTATACACCTGCCCATTATACATCCCGTCCGTTATACACCTGCCCGTTATGCACCCCGCCTGTTATACACCCCGCCCGTTATACACCCCGCCCGTTATACATCCCGTCTGTTATACACCTGCCCGTTATACACCTGCCCGTTATACATCCCGTCCGTTATACACCTGCCCGTTATACACCCGTCCGTTATACACCCGTCCGTTATACACCCGTCCGTTATAAACCCCGCCTGATATACACCCGTCCGTTATACACCCCGCCCGTTATACACCCCGCCCGTTATACATCCCGTCCGTTATACACCTGCCCGTTATACACCCGCCCTTTATACACCCCGCCCGTTATACACCCAGCCCGTTATACATCCCGTCCGTTATACACCTGCCCGTTATAAACCTGCCCGTTATACATCCCGTCCGTTATACACCTGCCCATTATGCACCCCGCCTGTTATACACCCGCCCGTTATAGACCCACCCGTTATACATCCGCCCGTTATACACCCGCCCGTTATACACCTGCCCGTTATACACCCCGCCCATTATACACACCGCCCGTTATACACCCGCCCATTATACACCCGCCCGTTATACACCCGCCCGTTATACACCCGCTCATTATACACTCCGCCCGATATACACCCCGCCCGTTATACACCCCGCCCGTTACACACCCCACCCGTTATACACCAGCCCGTTATACACCCCGCCCGTTATACACCCGCCCGTTATGCACCCGCCCGTTATACACCCGCCCGTTATACACCCGCCCGTTATAAACCCGCCTGTAATACACCCCACCCGTTATACACCCCGCCCGTTATACACTCGCCCGTTATACACCCCGCCCGTTATACACCCCGCCCGTTACACCCACGCCCGTTATACACACCGCCCGTTATACACCCGCCCGTTATACACCCGCCCGTTATACACCCGCCCTTTATACACACGCCCGTTATACACCCGCCCGTTATACATCCCGTCCGTTATACACACGCCCGTTATACACCCGTCCGTTATACACCCTGCCCGTTATACACCCGCCCGTTATACATCCCGTCCGTTATACACCAGCCCTTTATACACCCGCCCGTTATACACCCCGCCTGTTATACACCACGCCCGTTATACATCCCGTCTGTTATACACCTGCCCATTATGCACCTGCCCGTTATACATCCCGTCCGTTATACACCTGCCCGTTATACACCCGCCCGTTATACACCCGTCCGTTATACACCCATCCGTTATACACCTGCCCGTTATACACCCGCCCGTTATACACCCCGCCCGTTATACACCCCGCCCGTTATACACCCGCCCGTTGTACACCCACCCGTTATACACCCCGCCCGTTATACACCCCGCCCGTTATACACCCGCCCGTTGTACACCCCGCCCGTTATACACCCCGCCCGTTATACACCAGCCCGTTATACACCTGCCCGTTGTACACCCCGCTCGTTATACACCCGCCCGTTATACTCCCGCCCGTTATACACCCGCCCGTTAAACACCCGCCCGTTATACACCCGTCCATTATACACCCGCCCGTTATACACCCGCCCGTTATACACCCCGCCCGTTACACACCCGCCCGTTATACACCCGCCCGTTGTACACCCGCCCCTTATACACCCCGCCCGTTATACACCCGCCCGTTATACACCTTCCCGTTATACACCCGCCCCTTATACACCCGCCCGTTATACACCCGCCCGTTATACACCCGCTGGTTATACACCCCGCCCGTTATACACCCGCCCGTTATACACCCACCCATTATACACCCCGCCTGTTATACATCCGCCCGTTATAAACCCGCCCGTAATACACACCGCCCGTTATACACCCCGCCCGTTATACACTCGCCCGTTATACATCCCGCCCGTTATACACCCCGCCCGTTATACACCCGCCCGTTATACACCCGCCCGTTATACACCCCGCCCGTTACACACCCGCCCGTTATACACCCCGCCCGTTATACACCCGCCGGTTATACACCCGCCCGTTATACACCCCGCCCGTTATACACCCGCCTGTTATACACCCCGCCCGTTATACACCCGCCCGTTATACACCCCGCCCATTATACACCCGCCCGTTATACACCCCGCCAGTTATACACCCGCCCGTTATACACCCGCCCGTAATACAGCCGCCCGGTATACACCCGCCCGTTATACACCCCGCCCGTTATACACCCCGCCCGTTATACACCAGCCCGTTATACACCTGCCCGTTATACACCCCGCTCGTTATACACCCGCCCGTTAAACACCCGCCCGTTATACACCCGCCCGTTATAAACCCGCCCGTTATACATCCCGTCCGTTATACACCTGCCCGTTATACACCCGCCCGTTACACACCCCGGCCGTTATACACACCGCCCGTTATACATCCCGTCTGTTATACACCTGCCCGTTATACACCTGCCCGTTATACATCCCGTCCGTTAAACACCTGCCCGTTATACACCCCGCCCGTTATACACCCGCCCGTTATACACCCGCCCGTTATAAACCCGCCCGTTATACATCCCGTCCGTTATACACCTGCCCATTATACACCCGCCCGTTATACACCTCGGCCGTTATACACACCGCCCGTTATACATCCCGTCTGTTATACACCTGCCCGTTATACACCTGCCCGTTATACATCCCGTCCGTTATACACCTGCCCGTTATACACCCCGCCCGTTATACACCCGCCCGTTATACACCCCGCCCATTACACACCCGCCCGTTATACACCCGCCCGTTATACACTCACCCTTTATACACCCGCCCGTTATACACCCGCCTGTTATACACCCGCCCGTTATACACCTGCCTTTAAACACACCCCCGTTATACACCCACCCGTTATACACCCGCCAGTTATACACCTGCCCGTTATACACCCGCCCATTATACACCTTCCCGTTATACACCCGCCCGTTATACACCCGCCCGTTATACACCCACCCGTTATACACCCCGCCTGTTATACACCCGCCCGTTATAAACATGCCCGTAATACACCCCGCCCGTTATACACCCCGCCCATTATACACCCGCCCGTTATACACCCCGCCCGTTATACACCCCGCCAGTTATACACCCGCCCATTATACACCCGCCCGTTATACACCCGCCCGTAATACAGCCGCCCGGTATACACCCGCCCGTTATACACCCGCCCGTTATACACCCCGCCCGTTATACACCAGCCCGTTATACACCTGCCCGTTATACACCCCGCTCGTTATACACCCGCCCGTTAAACACCCGCCTGTTATACACCCTCCCGTTATAAACCCGCCCGTTATACATCCCGTCCGTTATACACCTGCCCGTTATACACCCGCCCGTTATACACCCCGGCCGTTATACACACCGCCCGTTATACATCCCGTCTGTTATACACCTGCCCGTTATACACCTGCCCGTTATACATCCCGTCCGTTAAACACCTGCCCGTTATACACCCCGCCCGTTATACACCCGCCCGTTATACACCCGCCCGTTATAAACCCGCCCGTTATACATCCCGTCCGTTATACACCTGCCCGTTATACACCCGCCCGTTATACACCCCGGCCGTTATACACACCGCCCGTTATACATCCCGTCTGTTATACAGCTGCCCGTTATACACCTGCCCGTTATACATCCCGTCCGTTATACACCTGCCCGTTATACACCCCGCCCGTTATACACCCGCCCGTTATACACCCCGCCCGTTACACACCCGCCCGTTATACACCCGCCCGTTATACACCCACCCTTTATACACCCGCCCGTTATACACCCGCCTGTTATACACCCGCCCTTTATACACCTGCCTTTAAACACACCCCCGTTATACACCCACCCGTTATACACCCGCCAGGTTTACACCCGCCCGTTATACACCCGCCCGTTATACACCTTCCCGTTATACACCCGCCCGTTATACACCCGCCCGTTATACACCCCGCCCGTTATACACACTCCCGTTATACACCCGCTCGTTATACACCCCGCCCGTTATACACCCGCCCGTTATACACCCACCCGTTATACACCCCGCCTGTTATACACCCGCTCGTTATAAACACGCCCGTAATACACCCCGCCCGTTATACACCCCGCCCGTTATACACCCGTCCGTTATACACCTGCCCATTATGCACCTGCCCGTTATACATCCCGTCCGTTATACACCTGCCCGTTATACACCCGCCCGTTATACACCCGTCCGTTATACACCCATCCGTTATACACCTGCCCGTTATACACCCGCCCGTTATACACCCACCCGTTATACACCCCGCCCGTTATACACCCCGCCCGTTATACACCCGCCCGTTGTACACCCCGCCCGTTATACACCCCGCCCGTTATACACCAGCCCGTTATACACCTGCCCGTTATACACCCCGCTCGTTATACACCCGCCCGTTATACTCCCGCCCGTTATACACCCGCCCGTTAAACACCCGCCCGTTATACACCCGTCCATTATACACCCGCCCGTTATACACCCGCCCGTTATACACCCCGCCCGTTACACACCCGCCCGTTATACACCCGCCCGTTGTACACCCGCCCCTTATACACCCCGCCCGTTATACACCCGCCCGTTATACACCTTCCCGTTATACACCCGCCCCTTATACACCCGCCCGTTATACACCCGCTGGTTATACACCCCGCCCGTTATACACCCGCCCGTTATACACCCACCCATTATACACCCCGCCTGTTATACATCCGCCCGTTATAAATCCGCCCGTAATACACACCGCCTGTTATACACCCCGCCCGTTATACACTCGCCCGTTATACATCCCGCCCGTTATACACCCCGCCCGTTATACACCCGCCCGTTATACACCCGCCCGTTATACACCCCGCCCGTTACACACCCGCCCGTTATACACCCCGCCCGTTATACACCCGCCGGTTATACACCCGCCCGTTATACACCCCGCCCGTTATACACCCGCCTGTTATACACCCCGCCCGTTATACACCCGCCCGTTATACACCCCGCCCATTATACACCCGCCCGTTATACACCCCGCCAGTTATACACCCGCCCGTTATACACCCGCCCGTAATACAGCCGCCCGGTATACACCCGCCCGTTATACACCCGCCCGTTATACACCCCGCCCGTTATACACCCCGCCCGTTATACACCAGCCCGTTATACACCTGCCCGTTATACACCCCGCTCGTTATACACCCGCCCGTTAAACACCCGCCCGTTATAAACCCGCCCGTTATACACCCGCCCGTTAAACACCCGCCCGTTATACACCCGTCCATTATACACCCGCCCGTTATACACCCGCCCGTTATACACCCCGCCCGTTACACACCCGCCCGTTATACACCCGCCCGTTGTACACCCGCCCCTTATACACCCCGCCCGTTATACACCCGCCCGTTATACACCTTCCCGTTATACACCCGCCCCTTATACACCCGCCCGTTATACACCCGCTGGTTATACACCCCGCCCGTTATACACCCGCCCGTTATACACCCACCCATTATACACCCCGCCTGTTATACATCCGCCCGTTATAAATCCGCCCGTAATACACACCGCCTGTTATACACCCCGCCCGTTATACACTCGCCCGTTATACATCCCGCCCGTTATACACCCCGCCCGTTATACACCCGCCCGTTATACACCCGCCCGTTATACACCCCGCCCGTTACACACCCGCCCGTTATACACCCCGCCCGTTATACACCCGCCGGTTATACACCCGCCCGTTATACACCCCGCCCGTTATACACCCGCCTGTTATACACCCCGCCCGTTATACACCCGCCCGTTATACACCCCGCCCATTATACACCCGCCCGTTATACACCCCGCCAGTTATACACCCGCCCGTTATACACCCGCCCGTAATACAGCCGCCCGGTATACACCCGCCCGTTATACACCCGCCCGTTATACACCCCGCCCGTTATACACCCCGCCCGTTATACACCAGCCCGTTATACACCTGCCCGTTATACACCCCGCTCGTTATACACCCGCCCGTTAAACACCCGCCCGTTATACACCCGCCCGTTATAAACCCGCCCGTTATACATCCCGTCCGTTATACACCTGCCCGTTATACACCCGCCCGTTACACACCCCGGCCGTTATACACACCGCCCGTTATACATCCCGTCTGTTATACACCTGCCCGTTATACACCTGCCCGTTATACATCCCGTCCGTTAAACACCTGCCCGTTATACACCCCGCCCGTTATACACCCGCCCGTTATACACCCGCCCGTTATACACCCGCCCGTTATACATCCCGTCCGTTATACACCTGCCCATTATACACCCGCCCGTTATACACCTCGGCCGTTATACACACCGCCCGTTATACATCCCGTCTGTTATACACCTGCCCGTTATACACCTGCCCGTTATACATCCCGTCCGTTATACACCTGCCCGTTATACACCCCGCCCGTTATACACCCGCCCGTTATACACCCCGCCCATTACACACCCGCCCGTTATACACCCGCCCGTTATACACTCACCCTTTATACACCCGCCCGTTATACACCCGCCTGTTATACACCCGCCCGTTATACACCTGCCTTTAAACACACCCCCGTTATACACCCACCCGTTATACACCCGCCAGTTATACACCTGCCCGTTATACACCCGCCCATTATAAACCTTCCCGTTATACACCCGCCCGTTATACACCCGCCCGTTATACACCCACCCGTTATACACCCCGCCTGTTATACACCCGCCCGTTATAAACATGCCCGTAATACACCCCGCCCGTTATACACCCCGCCCATTATACACCCGCCCGTTATACACCCCGCCCGTTATACACCCCGCCAGTTATACACCCGCCCATTATACACCCGCCCGTTATACACCCGCCCGTAATACAGCCGCCCGGTATACACCCGCCCGTTATACACCCGCCCGTTATACACCCCGCCCGTTATACACCAGCCCGTTATACACCTGCCCGTTATACACCCCGCTCGTTATACACCCGCCCGTTAAACACCCGCCTGTTATACACCCTCCCGTTATAAACCCGCCCGTTATACATCCCGTCCGTTATACACCTGCCCGTTATACACCCGCCCGTTATACACCCCGGCCGTTATACACACCGCCCGTTATACATCCCGTCTGTTATACACCTGCCCGTTATACACCTGCCCGTTATACATCCCGTCCGTTAAACACCTGCCCGTTATACACCCCGCCCGTTATACACCCGCCCGTTATACACCCGCCCGTTATAAACCCGCCCGTTATACATCCCGTCCGTTATACACCTGCCCGTTATACACCCGCCCGTTATACACCCCGGCCGTTATACACACCGCCCGTTATACATCCCGTCTGTTATACAGCTGCCCGTTATACACCTGCCCGTTATACATCCCGTCCGTTATACACCTGCCCGTTATACACCCCGCCCGTTATACACCCGCCCGTTATACACCCCGCCCGTTACACACCCGCCCGTTATACACCCGCCCGTTATACACCCACCCTTTATACACCCGCCCGTTATACACCCGCCTGTTATACACCCGCCCTTTATACACCTGCCTTTAAACACACCCCCGTTATACACCCACCCGTTATACACCCGCCAGGTTTACACCCGCCCGTTATACACCCGCCCGTTATACACCTTCCCGTTATACACCCGCCCGTTATACACCCGCCCGTTATACACCCCGCCCGTTATACACACTCCCGTTATACACCCGCTCGTTATACACCCCGCCCGTTATACACCCGCCCGTTATACACCCACCCGTTATACACCCCGCCTGTTATACACCCGCCCGTTATAAACACGCCCGTAATACACCCCGCCCGTTATACACCCCGCCCGTTATACATCCCGTCTGTTATACACCTGCCCGTTATACACCTGCCCGTTATACATCCCGTCCGTTATACACCTGCCCATTATACACCCGCCCGTTATACACCCGTCCGTTATACACCCGTCCGTTATAAACCCCGCCTGATATACACCCGTCCGTTATACACCCCGCCCGTTATACACCTCGCCCGTTATACATCCCGTCCGTTATACACCTGCCCGTTATAAACCCGCCCGTTATACATCCCGTCCGTTATACACCTGCCCGTTATACACCCGCCCGTTATACACCCCGCCCGTTATACACCCAGCCCGTTATACACCCCGCCCGTTATACACCCGCCCGTTATACACCTGCCCGTTATACATCTGCCCGTTATGCACCCCGCCTGTTATACACCCGCCCGTTATACACCCGCCCGTTATACACCTGCCCGTTATACACCCCGCCTGTTATACACCCCGCCCGTTATACACCCGCCCGTTATACACCCGCCCGTTATACACCCCGCCCGATATACACCACGCCCGTTATACACCCCGCCCGTTACACACCCGCCCGTTATACACCCGCCCGTTATACACCCCGCCCGTTATACACCCGCCCGTTATAAACCTGCCTGTAATGCACCCCGCCCGTTATACACCCCGCCCGTTATACACACCGCCCGTTATACACTCGCCCGTTATACACCCCGCCCGTTATACACCCGCCCATTATACACCCGCCCGTTATACACCCGCCCGTTATACACCCCGCCCGTTATACACCCGCCCGTTATACACCCGCCTGTTATACACCCGCCCATTATACATCCCGTCCATTATACACCTGCCCGTTATACACCCGCCCATTATACATCCCGTCAGTTATACACCTGCCCGTTAGACACCTGCCCGTTATACATCCCGTCCGTTATACACCTGCCCGTTATACACCCGCCCGTTATACATCCCGTCCGTTATGCACCCGCCCGTTATACACCCGCCCGTTATACACCCCGCCCGTTATACACCCCGCCCGTTATACATCCCGTCTGTTATACACCTGCCCGTTATACACCTGCCCGTTATACACCCGCCCATTATACACCCACCCATTATACACCCCGCCTGTTATACACCCGCCCGTTATAAACACGCCCGTAATACACCCCGCCCGTTATACACCCCGCCCGTTATACATCCCGTCTTTTATACACCTGCCCGTTATACACACCGCCCGTTATACATCCCGTCTTTTATACACCTGCCCGTTATACACCTGCCCGTTATACATCCCGTCCGTTATACACCTGCCCGTTATACACCCGCCCGTTATACACCTGCCCGTTATACACCCGCCTGTTATACACCCCGCCCGTTATACACCCAGCCCGTTATACACCCCGCCCGTTATACACCCGCCCGTTATACACCTGCCCGTTATACATCCCGTCCGTTATACACCTGCCCGTTATGCACCCCGCCTGTTATACACCCGCCCGTTATACACCCGCCCGTTATACACCTGCCTGTTATACACCCCGCCCGTTATACACCCGCCCATTATACACCCGCCCGTTATACACCCGCCCGTTATACACCCCGCCCGATATACACCACGCCCGTTATACACCCCGCCCGTTACACACCCGCCCGTTATACACCCGCCCGTTATACACCCCGCCCGTTATACACCCGCCCGTTATACACCCCGCCCGTTATACACACCGCCCGTTATACACTCGCCCGTTATACACCCCGCCCGTTATACACCCGCCCATTATACACTCGCCCGTTATACACCCACCCGTTATACACCCCGCCCGTTATACACCCGCCCTTTATACACCCGCCTGTTATACACCCGCCCGTTATACATCCCGTCCATTATACACCTGCCCGTTATACACCCGCCCATTATACATCCCGTCCGTTATACACCTGCCCGTTAGACAGCTGTCCGTTATACATCCCGTCCGTTATACACCTGCCCGTTATACACCCGCCCGTTATACATCCCGTCCGTTATACACCTGCCCGTTATACACCCGCCCGTTACACACCCCGCCCGTTATACACCCCGCCCGTTATACATCCCGTCTGTTATACACCTGCCCGTTATACACCTGCCCGTTATACATCCCGTCCGTTATACACCTGCCCGTTATACACCCGTCCGTTATACACCCATCCATTATACACCCGTCCGTTATAAACCCCGCCTGATATACATCCGTCCGTTATACACCCCGCCCGTTATACACCCCGCCCGTTATACATCCCGTCCGTTATACACCTGCCCGTTATAAACCCGCCCGTTATACACCCCGCCCGTTATACACCCAGCCCGTTATACATCCCGGCCGTTATACACCTGCCCGTTATAAACCTGCCCGTTATACATCCCGTCCGTTATACACCTGCCCGTTATGCACCCCGCCTGTTATACACCCGCCCGTTATAGACCCACCCGTTATACATCCGCCCGTTGTATACCCGCCCGTTATACACCTGCCCGTTATACACCCCGCCCATTATACACACCGCCCGTTACACACCCGCCGTTATACACCCGCCCGTTATACACCCCGCCCGTTATACACCCGCCCGTTATACACCCGCCCGTTATACACCCCGCCCGTTATGCACCCACCCGTTATACACCCGCCCGTTATACACCCCGCCCGTTATACACCCGCCCGTTATAAACCCGCCTGTAATACACCCCGCCCGTTATACACCCCGCCCGTTATACACCCCGCCCGTTATACACCCCGCCCGTTACACCCATGCCCGTTATACACACCGCCCGTTATACACCCGCCCGTTATACACCCGCCCTTTATACACCCCGCCCGTTATACACACGCCCGTTATACACCCGCCCGTTATACATCCCGTCCGTTATACACACGCCCGTTATACACCCGCCCGTTATACACCCTGCCCGTTATACACCCGCCCGTTATACATCCCGTCCGTTATACACCAGCCCTTTATACACCCGCCCGTTATACACCACGCCCGTTATACATCCCGTCTGTTATACACCTGCCCATTATACACCTGCCCGTTATACATCCCGTCCGTTATACACTCGCCCGTTATACACCCGCCCGTTATACACCCGTCTGTTATACACCCATCCGTTATACACCCGCCCGTTATGCACCCGCCCGTTATACACCCACCCGTTATACACCCGCCCGTTATACACCCCGCCCATTATACACCCGCCCGTTGTACACCCCGCCCGTTATACACCCCGCCCGTTATACACCTGCCCGTTATACACCCCGCTCGTTATACTCCCGCCCGTTATACTCCCGCCCGTTATACACCCGCCCGTTATACACCCGCCCGTTATACACCCGCACTTTATACACCCGCCCGTTATACACCCGCCCGTTATACACCCCGCCCGTTACACACCCGCCCGTTATACACCCGCCCCTTATACACCCCGCCCGTTATACACCCGCCCGTTATACACCTTCCCGTTATACACCCGCCCGTTATACACCCGCCCGTTATACACCCCGCCCGTGCTACACCCTCCCGTTATACACCCGCTGGTTATACACCCCGCCCGTTATACACCCGCCCGTTATACACCCACCCATTATACACCCCGCCTGTTATACATCCGCCCGTTATAAACCCGCCCGTAATACACCCCGCCCGTTATACACCCCGCCCGTTATACACTCGCCCGTTATACATCCCGCCCGTTACACCCCGCCCGTTATACACCCCGCCCGTTACACCCCCCTTACACCCGCCCGTTATACACCCCGCCCGTTACACACCCGCCCGTTATACACCCCGCCCGTTATGCACCCGCCCGTTATACACCCCGCCCGTTATACACCCCGCCCGTTATACACTCGCCCGTTATACATCCCGCCCGTTACACCCCCGCCCGTTATACACCCCGCCCGTTATACACCCGCCCGTTATACACCCCGCCCGTTACACACCCGCCCGTTATACACCCCGCCCGTTATGCACCCGCCCGTTATACACCCGCCCGTTATACACCCCGCCCGTAATACACCCTCCGGTATACACCCGCCCGTTATACACCCGCCCGTTATACACCCGCCCGTAATACAGCCTCCCGGTATACACCCGCCCGTTATACACCCCGCCCGTTATACACCCGCCCGTTATACACCCGCCCGTTATACACCCCGCCCGTTATACACCCCGCCCGTTAAACACCAGCCCGTTATACACCTGCCCGTTATACACCCCGCTCGTTATACACCCGCCCGTTAAACACCCGCCCGTTATAAACCCGCCCGTTATACATCCCGTCCGTTATACACCTGCCCGTTATACACCCGCCCGTTATACACCCCGGCCGTTATACACACCGCCCGTTATACATCCCGTCTGTTATACACCTGCCCATTATACACCTGCCCGTTATACATCCCGTCCGTTATACACCTGCCCGTTATACACCCCGCCCGTTATACACCCGCCCGTTATACACCCGCCGTTATAAACCCGCCCGTTATACATCCCGTCCGTTATACACCTGCCCGTTATACACCCGCCCGTTATACACCCCGGCCGTTATACACACCGCCCGTTATACATCCCGTCTGTTATACACCTGCCCGTTATACACCTGCCCGTTATACATCCCGTCTGTTATACACCTGCCCGTTATACATCCGCCCGTTATACACCCTGCCCGTTACACACCCGCCCGTTATACACCCGCCCGTTATACACCCACCCTTTATACACCCGCCCGTTATACACCCGCCAGTTATACACCCGCCCGTTATACACCAGCCCGTTATACACCTTCCCGTTATACATCCGCCCGTTATACACCCGCCCGTTATACACCCCGCCCGTTATACACCCTCCCGTTATACACCCGCTCGTTATACACCCCGCCCGTTATACACCCGCCCGTTATACACCCACCCGTTATACACCCCGCCTGTTATACACCCGCCCGTTATAAACACGCCCGTAATACACCCCGCCCGTTATACACCCCGCCCGTTATACATCCCGTCTGTTATACACCTGTCCGTTATACACCTGCCCGTTATACATCCCGTCCGTTATACACCTGCCCGTTATACACCCGCCCGTTATACACCCGTCCGTTATACACCCGTCCGTTATAAACCCCACCTGATATACACCCGTCCGTTATACACCCCGCCCGTTATACACCTCCCCCGTTATACATCCCGTCCGTTATACACCTGCCCGTTATAAACCCGCCCGTTATACATCCCGTCCGTTATACACCTGCCCGTTATACACCCGCCCGTTATACACCCCGCCCGTTATACACCCAGCCCGTTATACACCCCATCCGTTATACACCCGCCCGTTATACACCTGCCCGTTATACATCCCGTCCGTTATACACCTGACCGTTATGCACCCCGCCTGTTATACACCCTCCCGTTATACACCCGCCCGTTATACACCTGCCCGTTATACACCCCGCCCATTATACACCCCGCCCGTTATACACCCCGCCCGATATACACCACGCCCGTTACACACCCGCCCGTTATACACCCGCCCGTTATACACCCGCCCGTTATACACCCCGCACGTTATAAATCTGCCTGTAATGCACCCCGCCCGTTATACACCCCGCCCGTTATACACACCGCCCGTTATACACCCCGCCCGTTATACACCCGCCCATGATACACCCGTCCGTTATACACCCGCCCGTTATACACCCCGCCCGTTATACACCCGCCCGTTATACAACCGCCTGTTATACACCCGCCCGTTATACATCCCGTCCATTATACACCTGCCCGTTATACACCCGCCCATTATACATCCCGTCCGTTATACACCTGCCCGTTAGACACCTGCCCGTTATACATCCCATCCGTTATACACCTGCCCGTTATACACCCGCCCGTTATACATCCCGTCCGTTATACACCCGCCGGTTATACACCCGCCCGTTATACACCCCGCCCGTTATACACACCGCCCGTTATACATCCCGTCTGTTATACACCTGCCCGTTATACACCTGCCCGTTATACATCCCGTCCGTTATACACCTGCCCGTTATACACCCGTCCGTTATACACCCGTCCGTTATACACCCGTCTGTTATAAACCCCGCCTGATATACACCCGTCCGTTATACACCCCGCCCGTTATACACCCCGCCCGTTATACATCCCGTCCGTTATACACTTGCCCGTTATACACCCGCCCGTTATACACCCCGCCCGTTATACACCCAGCCCGTTATACATCCCGTCCGTTATACACCCAGCCCGTTATACATCCCGTCCGTTATACACCTGCCCGTTATACACCCGTCCGTTATACACCCGCCCGTTACACACCCCACCCGTTATACACCCGCCCGTTATACACCCCGCCCGTTATGCACCCGCCCGTTATACACCCGCCCGTTATACACCCCGCCCGTTATAAACCCGCCTGTAATACACCCCGCCCGTTATACACCCCGCCCGTTATACACACCGCCCGTTACACCCCCGCCCGTTATACACACCGCCCGTTATACACCCGCCCGTTATACACCCGCCCTTTATACACCCCGCCCGTTATACACACGCCCGTTATACACCCGCCCGTTATACACCCTGCCCGTTATACACCCGCCCGTTATACATCCCGTCCGTTATACACCAGCCCTTTATACACCCGCCCGTTATACACCCCGCCCGTTATACACCACGCCCGTTATACATCCCGTCTGTTATACACCTGCCCATTATACACCTGCCCGTTATACATCCCGTCCGTTATACACCTGCCCGTTATACACCCGCCCGTTATACACCCGTCCGTTATACACCCATCCGTTATACACCCGCCCGTTATACACCCGCCCGTTGTACACCCGCCCGTTATACACCCGCCCGTTATACACCCGCCCGTTATACACCCCGCCCGTTATACACCCCGCCCGTTATACACCCTGCCGTTATACACCACGCCCGTTATACACCCCGCCCGTTATACACCCCGCTCGTTATACACCCGCCCGTTATACTCCCACCCGTTATACACCCGCCCGTTATACACCCGCCCGTTATACACCCGCCCTTTATACACCCGCCCGTTATACACCCCGCCCGTTATACACCCCGCCCGTTATACACCCGCCCGTTATACACCCCGCCTGTTATACACCCGCCCGTTATTAACCCGCCCGTAATACACCCCGCCCGTTATACACCCCGCCCGTTATACACCCCGCCCGTTATACACTCGCCCGTTACACCCCCGCCCGTTATACACTCCGCCCGTTATACACCCGCCCGTTATACACCCGCCCGTTACACACCCCGCCCGTTGTACACCCCGCCCGTTATACACCCGCCCGTTATACACCCCGCCCGTTATACACCAGCCCGTTATACACCTGCCCGTTATACACCCCGCTCGTTATACACCCGCCTGTTTTACTCCCGCCCGTTATACACCCGCCCGTTAAACACCCGCCCGTTATACACCCGCCCGTTATAAACCCCGCCCGTTATACACCCGCCCGTTATACACCCCGCCCGTTATACACCCCGCCCGTTATACACCCGCCCGTTATACACACCGCCCGTTATACACCCGCCCGTTATACACCCCGCCCGTTATACACACCGCCCGTTATACACCAGCCCGTTATACACCTGCCCGTTATACACCCCGCTCGTTATACACCCGCCTGTTATACTCCCGCCCGTTATACACCCGCCCGTTAAACACCCGCCCGTTATACACCCGCCCGTTATACACCCCGCCCGTTAAACACCCGCCCGTTATTCACCCGCCCGTTACCCACCCGCCCGTTATACACCCGCCCGTTATACACCCCGCCCGTTAAACACCCGCCCGTTATTCACCCGCCCGTTACCCATCCGCCCGTTAAACAGCCGCCCGTTATACACCCCGCCCGTTATACACCCCGCCCGTTATACACCCGCCCGTTATACACCCGCCCGTTACACACCTGCCCGTTATACACCCGCCCGTTGTACACCCCGCCCGTTATACACCCGCCCGTTATACACCCGCCCGTTATACACCCACCCTTTATATACCCGCCCGTTATACACCCGCCCGTTATACACCCACCCGTTATACACCCAGTCCGTTATACACCCCTCCCGTTATACACCCCGCCCGTTATACACCCGCCCGTTATACACCCGCCCGTTATACATACCGTCCGTTACACACCTGCCCGTTATACACCCGCCCGTTATACACCCGCCCGTTATACACCACGCCCATTATACACCCCGCCCGTTATACATCCCGTCCATTATACACCTGCCCGTTATACACCTGCCCGTTATACACCCGTCCGTTATACACCTGCCCGTTATACACCCGCCCGTTATACACCCGCTCGTTATACACCCCGCCCGTTATACACCCGCCCGTTATACACCCGCCCGTTATACACCCGCCCGTTATAAACCCGTCCGTAATACACCGCGCCCGTTATACACCCCGCCCGTTATACACCCCGCCCGTTATACACCCCCGCCCGTTATACACCCCGCCCGTTATACACCCGCCCGTTATACACCCGCCCGTTATACACCCCGCCCGTTATACACCCCGCCCGTTATACACCCGCCCGTTATACACCCGCCCGTTATACACCCCGCCAGTTATACACCCGCCCGTTATACACCCGCCCGTAATATAGCCGCCCGTTATACACCCCGCCCGTTATACACCAGCCCGTTATACACCTGCCCGTTATACACACCGCTCGTTATACACCCGCCCGTTATACTCCCGCCCATTATACTCCCGCCCGTTATACACCCGCCCGTTTCCACCCGCCCGTTATACACACCGCCCGTTATACACCAGCCCGTTATACACCTGCCCGTTATACACCCCGCTCGTTATACACCCGCCCGTTATACTCCCGCCAGTTATACACCCGCCCGTTAAACACCCGCCCGTTATACATCCGCCCATTATACACCCCGCCCGTTATACACCCGCCCGTTATACACCCGCCAGTTACACACCCGCCCGTTATACACCTGCCCGTTATACACCCCGCTCGTTATACACCCGCCCGTTAAACAGCCGCCCGTTATACACCCCGCCCGTTATACACACGCCCGTTATACACCCCGCCCGTGATACACCCGCCCGTTATACACCCGCCGTTATACACCCCGCCCGTTATACACCCCGCCCGTTATACACCCGCCCGTTATACACCCGCCAGTTATACACCCGCCCGTTATACACCCGCCCGTTATACACCCGCCCGTTATACACCCGCCAGTTATACACCCCGCCCGTTATACACCCGCCCGTTATACACCCCGCCCGTTATACACCACTCCGTTATACACACGCCCGTTATACACCCGCCTGTTATACACCCGCCCGTTTTACACCCCGCCCGTTATACATCCGCCCGTTATACACCCGCCCGTTCTACACCCGCCTGTTATACACCCGCCCGCTATACACCCGCCCGTTATACCCCCGCCCGTTATACACCCCGCCCGTTATACACCCGCCCGTTATACACCCTGCCCGTTATACACCCGCCCGTTATACACCCGCCCCTTATACACCCGCCCTTTATACACCCGCCCGTTATACACCCGCCCGTTCCACACCTGCCCGGTATACACCAGCCCGTTATACACCTGCCCGTTATACACACCGCTCGTTATACACCCGCCTGTTATACTTCCGCCCGTTGTACACCCGCCCGTTAAACACCCGCCCGTTATACACCCCGCCCGTTATACACCCGCCCGTTATACACCCGCCCGTTATACACCCCGCCCGGTATACACCCGCCCGTTATACACCCGCCCGTTACCCACCCGCCCGTAATACAGCCGCCCGTTATGCACCCCGCCCGTTATACACCCCGCCCGTTATACACCCGCCCGTTATACACCCGCCCGTAATACAGCCGCCCGGTATACACCCGCCCGTTATACACCCCGCCCGTTATACACCCGCCTGTTATACACCCGCCCGTTATACACACCGCCCGTTATACACCCGCCCGTTATACACCCCGCCCGTTATACACCCCGCCCGTTATACACCTGCCCGTTATACACCCCGCTCGTTATACACCCGCCTGTTATACTCCCGCCCGTTATACACCCGCCCGTTAAACACCCGCCCGTTATACACCCGCCCGTTATAAACCCCGCCCGTTATACACCCGCCCGTTATACACCCCGCCCGTTATACACCCCGCCCGTTATACACCCGCCCGTTATACACCCGCCCGTTACCCACCCGCCCGTTATACACCTGCCCGTTATACACCCCGCTCGTTATACACCCGCCCGTTATACTCCCGCCCGTTATACATCCGCCCGTTAAACAGCCGCCCGTTATACACCCTGCCCGTTATACACCCCGCCCGTTATATACCCGCCCGTTATACACCCGCCCGTTATACACCCACCCGTTATACACCCGCCCGTTATACACCCGCCCGTTATACACCCGCCCATTATACACCCAGTCCGTTATACACCCGCCCGTTGTACACCCCGCCCGTTATACACCCGCCCGTTATACACCCGCCCGTTATACATCCCGTCCGTTACACACCTGCCCGTTATACACCCGCCCGTTATACACCCGCCCGTTATACACCACGCCCGTTTACACCCCGCCCGTTATACATCCCGTCCGTTATACACCTGCCCGTTATACACCTGCCCGTTATACACCCGTCCGTTATACACCTGCCCGTTATACACCCGCCCGTTATACACCCGCCCGTTATACACCCCGCCCGTTATACACTCGCCCGTTATACACCCCGCCCGTTATACACCCCGCCCGTTACACCCCCGCCCGTTATACACCCCGCCCGTTATACACCCGCCCGTTATACACCCGCCCGTTACACACCCCGCCCGTTATACACCCGCCCGTTATACACCCCGCCCGTTATACACCCCGCCCGTTATACACCCGCCCGTTATACACCCCGCCCGTTATATACCCGCCTGTTATACACCCCGCCCGTTATACACCCGCCCGTTAGACACCCCGCCCATTATACACCCGCCCGTTAAACACCCCGCCCATTATACACCCGCCCGTTATACACACCGCCAGTTATACACCTGCCCGTTATACACCCGCCCGTAATACAGCCGCCCGTTATACACCCCGCCCGTTATACACCAGCCCGTTATACACCTGCCCGTTATACACCCCGCTCGTTATACACCCGCCCGTTATACTCCCGCCCGTTATACACCCGCCCATTATACACCCGCCCGTTATACACACCGCCTGTTATACACCAGCCCGTTATACACCTGCCCGTTATACACCCCGCTCGTTATACACCCGCCCGTTATACTCCCACCAGTTATACACCCGCCCGTTAAACACCCGCCCGTTATACACCCGCCCGTTATAACCCCGCCCGTTATACACCCGTCCGTTACACACCCGCCCGTTATACACCTGCCCGTTATACACCCCGCTCGTTATGCACCCGCCCGTTAAACAGCCGCCCGTTATACACCCGCCCGTTATACACCCGCCCCTTATACACCCGCCCTTTATACACCCGCCCGTTATACACCCGCCCGTTCCACACCTGCCCGGTATACACCCCGCCCATTGTACACCCGCCCATTATACACCCTGCCTGTTATACACCCCGCCCGTTATACACCCGCCCGTTATACACCCGCCAGTTATACACCCCGCCCGTTATACACCCCGCCCGTTGTACACCCCGCCCGTTATACACCCGCCCGTTATACACCCCGCTCGTTATACACCCGCCCGTTATACACCCGCCCGTTATACACCCCTCCCGTTATACACCCGCCCGTTATACACCCGCCCGTTATACACCCGCCAGTTATACACCCCGTCCGTTATACACCCCGCCTGTTATACACCCGCCCGTTATACACCTGCCCGTTATACACCCCGCCCGTTATACACCTGCCCGTTATACACACGCCCGTTATACACCCCTCCCGTTATACACCCCGCCCGTTATACACCCGCCCGTTATACACCCCTCCCGTTATACACCCGCCCGTTGTACACCCCGCCCGTTATACACCCCGCCCGTTATACACCACGCCCGTTATACACCCGCCCGTTACACACCCCGCCCGTTAGACACCCCGCCCGTTATACACCCGCCCGTTTTACACCCCGCCCGTTACACACCCGCCCGTTATACACCCCTCCCGTTATACACCCGCCCGTTATACACCCGCCCATTATACACCCGCCCGTTATACACCCCGCCCGTTATACACCCGCACGTTATACACCCGCCCGTTATACACCCGCCCATTATACACCCCGCCTGTTATACACCCCGCCCGTTACACACCCTGCTCGTTATACACCCCGCCCGTTATACACCCGCCCGTTATACACCCCGCCCGTTATACACCTGCCCGTTATACACCCCGCTCGTTATACACCCGCCCGTTATACACCCGCCCGTTAAACACCCGCCCGTTATACACCCGCCCGTTATAAACCCCGCCCGTTATACACCCGCCCGTAATACAGCCGCCTGGTATACACCCGCCCGTAATACAGCCGCCTGGTATACACCCGCCCGTTATACACCCCGCCCGTTATACAGCCGCCTGTTATAAACCCCGCCCGTAATACACCCGCCCGTTATACACCCGCCCGTTATAAACCCCGCCCGTTATACACCCGCCCGTTATACACCCCGCCCGTTATACACCCCACCCATTATACACCACGCCCGTTATACACCCCGCCCGTTATACACCCCGCCCGTTATACACCACGCCCGTTATACACCACGCCCGTTATACACCCGCTCTTTATACACCCGTCCGTTATACACCTGCCCGTTATACACCCGCCCGTTATACACCCGCTCTTTATACACCCCGCCCGTTATACACCCGCCCGTTATACACCCACCCGTTATACACCCCGCCGGTTATACACCCGCCCGTTATACACCCGCCCGTTATACACACGCCCGTTACACACCCCGCCCGTTATACACCCGCCCGTTATACACCCCGCCCGTTATACACCCGCCCGTTATACACCCCGCCCGTTATATACCCGCCTGTTATACACCCCGCCCGTTATACACCCGCCCGTTATACACCCCGCCCGTTATACACCCGCCCGTTAAACACCCCGCCCATTATACACCCGCCCGTTATACACACCGCCAGTTATACACCCGCCCGTTATACACCCGCCCGTAATACAGCCGCCCGTTATACACCCCGCCCGTTATACACCTGCCCGTTATACACCCTGCTCGTTATACACCCGCCCGTTATACTCCCGCCCGTTATACACCCGCCCGTTATACACCCGCCCGTTATACACACCGCCCGTTATACACCAGCCCGTTATACACCTGCCCGTTATACACCCCTCTCGTTATACACCCGCCCGTTATACTCCCGCCAGTTATACACCCGCCCGTTAAACACCCGCCCTTTATACACCCGCCCGTTATACACCCCGCCCGTTATACACCCGCCCGTTATACACCCGCCCGTTACACACCCGCCCGTTATACACCTGCCCGTTATACACCCCGCTCGTTATGCACCCGCCCGTTAAACAGCCGCCCGTTATACACACGCCCGTTATACACCCCGCCCGTGATACACCCGCCCGTTATACACCCGCCGTTATACACCCCGCCCGTTATACACCCCGCCCATTATACACCCGCCCGTTATACACCCGCCCGTTATACACCCGCCAGTTATACACCCGCCCGTTATACACCCCTCCCGTTATACACCCGCCCGTTATACACCAGCCCGTTATAAACCCGCCCGTTATACACCCGCCCGTTATACACCCGCCTGTTATACACCCGCCCGTTTTACACCAAACCGTTATACAGCCCGCCCGTTATACACCCGCCCGTTATACACCCGCCCGTTATACACCCCGCCCGTTATACACCCTGCCCGTTATACACCACGCCCGTTATACACCCCGCCCGTTATACACCCGCCCGTTATACACCCGCCCGTTATACACCCCGCTCGTTATACACCCGCCCGTTATACTCCCGCCCATTATACATCCGCCCGTTAAACAGCCGCCCGTTATACACCCCGCCCGTTATACACCCCGCCCGTTATACACCCTGCCCGTTATACACCCGCCCGTTATACACCCACCCGTTACACACCCGCCCGTTATACACCCGCCCGTTATACACCCGCCCGTTGTACACCCCGCCCGTTATACACCCGCCCGTTATACACCCGCCCGTTATACACCCGCCCGTTATACACCCAGTCCGTTATACACCCCTTCCGTTATACACCCCGCCCGTTATACACCCGCCCGTTATACATCCCGTCCTTTACACACCTGCCCGTTATACACCCGCCCGTTATACACCCGCCCGTTATACACCACGCCCGTTATACACCCCGCCCGTTATACATCCCGTCCGTTATACACCTGCCCGTTATACACCTGCCCGTTATACACCCGTCCGTTATACACCCGCCCGTTATACACCCGCCCGTTATACACCCGCCCGTTATACACCCCGCCGGTTATACACCCGCCCGTTATAAACCCGCCCGTAATACACCCCGCCCGTTATACACCCCGCCCGTTATACACTCGCCCGTTACACACCCCGCCCGTTATACACCCCGCCCGTTACACCCCCGCCCGTTATACACCCCGCCCGTTATACACCCGCCCGTTATACACACGCCCGTTACACACCCCGCCCGTTATACACCCGCCCGTTATACACCCCGCCCGTTATACACCCGCCCGTTATACACCCCGCCCGTTATATACCCGCCTGTTATACACCACGCCCGTTATACACCCGCCCGTTATACACCCCGCCCATTATACACCCGCCCGTTAAACACCCCGCCCGTTATACACCCGCCCGTTATACACACCGCCAGTTATACACCCGCCCGTTATACACCCGCCCGTAATACAGCCGCCCGTTATACACCCCGCCCGTTATACACCTGCCCGTTATACACCCTGCTCGTTATACACCCGCCCGTTATACTCCCGCCCGTTATACACCCGCCCGTTATACACACCGCCCGTTATACACCAGCCCGTTATACACCTGCCCGTTATACACCCCGCCCATTATACACCCCGCCCGTTATACACCTGCCTGTTATACACCTCGCTCGTTATACACCCGCCCGTTATACACCCGCCCGTTATACACCCGCCCGTTATACACACCGCCCGTTATACACACCGCCCGTTATACACCCCGCTCGTTATACACCCGCCCGTTATACTCCCGCCAGTTATACACCCGCCCGTTAAACACCCGCCCTTTATACACCCGCCCGTTATACACCCCGCCCGTTATACACCCGCCCGTTATACACCCGCCCGTTACACACCCGCCCGTTATACACCTGCCCGTTATACACCCCGCTCGTTATGCACCCGCCCGTTAAACAGCCGCCCGTTATACACCCCGCCCGTTATACACCCGCCCGTTATACACCCGCCCGTTATACACCCGCCCGTTATACACCCGCCGTTATACACCCCGCCCGTTATACACCCCGCCCGTTATACACCCCGCCCATTATACACCCGCCCGTTATACACCCGCCCGTTATACACCCGCCAGTTATACACCCGCCCGTTATACACCCCTCCCGTTATACACCCGCCCGTTATACACCAGCCCGTTATAAACCCGCCCGTTATACACCCGCCCGTTATACACCCGCCAGTTATACACCCCGCCAGTTATACACCCGCCCGTTATACACCCCGCCCGTTATACACCCCTCCGTTATATACACGCCCGTTATACACCCGCCTGTTATACACCCGCCCGTTTTACACCAAACCGTTATACAGCCCGCCCGTTATACACCCGCCCGTTATACACCCGCCCGTTATACACCCCGCCCGTTATACACCCGCCCGTTATACACCCCGCCCGTTATACACTCGCCCGTTACACACCCCGCCCGTTATACACCCCGCCCGTTACACCCCCGCCCGTTATACACCCTGCCCGTTATACACCCGCCCGTTATACACACGCCCGTTACACACCCCGCCCGTTATACACCCGCCCGTTATACACCCCGCCCGTTATACACCCCGCCCGTTATATACCCGTCTGTTATACACCCCGCCCGTTATACACCCGCCCGTTATACACCCCGCCCGTTATACACCCGCCCGTTATACACCCCGCCCATTATACACCCGCCCGTTAAACACCCCGCCCATTATACACCCGCCCGTTAAACACCCCGCCCATTATACACCCGCCCGTTATACACACCGCCAGTTATACACCCGCCCGTTATACACCCGCCCGTAATACAGCCGCCCGTTATACACCCCGCCCATTATACACCCCGCCCGTTATACACCTGCCTGTTATACACCTCGCTCGTTATACACCCGCCCGTTATACACCCGCCCGTTATACACACCGCCCGTTATACACACCGCCCGTTATACACCCCGCTCGTTATACACCCGCCCGTTATACTCCCGCCAGTTATACACCCGCCCGTTAAACACCCGCCCTTTATACACCCGCCCGTTATACACCCCGCCCGTTATACACCCGCCCGTTATACACCCGCCCGTTACACACCCGCCCGTTATACACCTGCCCGTTATACACCCCGCTCGTTATGCACCCGCCCGTTAAACAGCCGCCCGTTATACACCCCGCCCGTTATACACCCGCCCGTTATACACCCGCCCGTTATACACCCGCCGTTATACACCCCGCCCGTTATACACCCCGCCCGTTATACACCCCGCCCGTTATACACCCGCCCGTTATACACCCGCCCGTTATACACCCGCCAGTTATACACCCGCCCGTTATACACCCCTCCCGTTATACACCCGCCCGTTATACACCAGCCCGTTATAAACCCGCCCGTTATACACCCGCCCGTTATACACCCGCCAGTTATACACCCCGCCCGTTATACACCCGCCCGTTATACACCCCGCCCATTATACACCCCTCCGTTATACACACGCCCGTTATACACCCGCCTGTTATACACCCGCCCGTTTTACACCAAACCGTTATACAGCCCGCCCGTTATACACCCGCCCGTTATACACCCGCCCGTTATACACCCCGCCCGTTATACACCCTGCCCGTTATACACCACGCCCGTTATACACCCCGCCCGTTATACACCCGCCCGTTATACACCCGCTCATTATACACCCCGCCCGTTATACACCCGCCCGTTATACACCCACCCGTTATACACCCCGCCGGTTATACACCCGCCCGTTATAAACCTGCCCGTAATACACCCCGCCCGTTATACACCCCGCCCGTTATACACTCGCCCGTTACACACCCCGCCCGTTATACACCCCGCCCGTTACACCCCCGCCCGTTATACACCCTGCCCGTTATACACCCGCCCGTTACACACCCCGCCCGTTATACACCCGCCCGTTATACACCCCGCCCGTTATACACCCCGCCCGTTATACACCCGCCCGTTATACACCCCGCCCGTTATATACCCGCCTGTTATACACCCCGCCCGTTATACACCCGCCCGTTATACACCCCGCCCATTATACACCCGCCCGTTAAACACCCCGCCCATTATACACCCGCCCGTTATACACACCGCCAGTTATACACCCGCCCGTTATACACCCGCCCGTAATACAGCCGCCCGTTATACACCCCGCCCGTTATACACCTGCCCGTTATACACCCCGCTCGTTATACACCCGCCCGTTATACTCCCGCCCGTTATACACCCGCCTGTTATACACCCGCCCGTTATAAACCCCGCCCGTTATACACCCGCCCGTTAAACAACCGCCCGTTATACACCCGCCCATAATACACCCCGCCCGTTATACACCCCGCCCGTTATACACTCGCCCGTTACACACCCCGCCCGTTATACACCCCGCCCGTTACACCCCCGCCCGTTATACACCCCGCCCGTTATACACCCGCCCGTTATACACACGCCCGTTACACACCCCGCCCGTTATACACCCGCCCGTTATACACCCCGCCCGTTATACACCCCGCCCTTTATACACCCGCCCGTTATATACCCGCCTGTTATACACCCCGCCCGTTATACACCCGCCCGTTATACACCCCGCCCATTATACACCCGCCCGTTAAACACCCCGCCCGTTAAACACCCCGCCCATTATACACACCGCCAGTTATACACACCGCCAGTTATACACCCGCCCGTTATACACCCGCCCGTAATACAGCCGCCCGTTATACACCCCGCCCATTATACACCCCGCCCGTTATACACCTGCCTGTTATACACCTCGCTCGTTATACACCCGCCCGTTATACTCCCGCCCGTTATACACACCGCCCGTTATACACCTGCCCGTTATACACCCCGCTCGTTATACACCCGCCCGTTATACTCCCGCCAGTTATACACCCGCCCGTTAAACACCCGCCCGTTATACACCCGCCCGTTATACACCCCGCCCGTTATACACCCGCCCGTTATACACACGCCCGTTACACACCCCGCCCGTTATACACCCGCCCGTTATACACCCCGCCCGTTATACACCCCGCCCTTTATACACCCGCCCGTTATATACCCGCCTGTTATACACCCCGCCCGTTATACACCCGCCCGTTATACACCCCGCCCATTATACACCCGCCCGTTAAACACCCCGCCCATTATACACCCGCCCGTTATACACACCGCCAGTTATACACCCGCCCGTTATACACCCGCCCGTAATACAGCCGCCCGTTATACACCCCGCCCATTATACACCCCGCCCGTTATACACCTGCCTGTTATACACCTCGCTCGTTATACACCCGCCCGTTATACTCCCGCCCGTTATACACCCGCCCGTTATACACCCGCCCGTTATACACACCGCCCGTTATACACCTGCCCGTTATACACCCCGCTCGTTATACACCCGCCCGTTATACTCCCGCCAGTTATACACCCGCCCGTTAAACACCCGCCCGTTATACACCCGCCCGTTATACACCCCGCCCGTTATACACCCGCCCGTTATACACCCGCCCGTTACACACCCGCCCGTTATACACCTGCCCGTTATACACCCCGCTCGTTATGCACCCGCCCGTTAAACAGCCGCCCGTTATACACCCGCCCGTTATACACCCGCCCGTTATACACCCCGCCCGTGATACACCCGCCCGTTATACACCCGCCGTTATACACACCGCCCGTTATACACCCCGCCCGTTATACACCCGCCCGTTATACACCCGCCAGTTATACACCCGCCCGTTATACACCCCTCCCGTTATACACCCGCCCGTTATAAACCCGCCCGTTATACACCCGCCCGTTATACACCCGCCAGTTATACACCCCGCCCGTTATACACCCGCCCGTTATACACCCCGCCCGTTATACACCCCTCCGTTATACACACGCCCGTTATACACCCGCCTGTTATACACCCGCCCGTTTTACACCAAACCGTTATACAGCCCGCCCGTTATACACCCCTCCGTTATACACACGCCCGTTATACACCCGCCTGTTATACACCCGCCCGTTTTACACCAAACCGTTATACAGCCCGCCCGTTATACACCCACCCGTTATACACCCGCCCGTTATACACCCGCCCGTTATACACCCCGCCCGTTATACACCAGCCCGTTATACACCTGCCCGTTATACACCCCGCTCGTTATACACCCGCCTGTTATACTCCCGCCCGTTAAACACCCGCCCGTTATACACCCGCCCGTTATAAACCCCGCCCGTTATACACCCGCCCGTTATACACCCGCCCGTTATACACCCCGCCCGTTATACACCCGCCCGTTACCCACCCGCCCGTAATACAGCCGCCCGTTATACACCCCGCCCGTTATACACCCCGCCCGTTATACACCCGCCCGTTATACACCCGCCCGTAATACAGCCGCCCGGTATACACCCGCCCGTTATACACCCTGCCCGTTATACACCCGCCTGTTATACACCCGCCCGTTATACACCCGCCCGTTAAACACCCGCCCGTTATACACCCGCCCGTTATAAACCCCGCCCGTTATACACCCGCCCGTTATACACCCCGCCCGTTATACACCCGCCCGTTATACACCCGCCCGTTACCCACCCGCCCGTTATACACCCGCCCGTTATACACCCCGCTCGTTATACACCCGCCCGTTATACTCCCGCCCGTTATACATCCGCCCGTTAAACAGCCGCCCGTTATACACCACGCCCGTTATACACCCCGCCCGTTATACATCCCGTCCGTTATACACCTGCCCGTTATACACCTGCCCGTTATACACCCACCCGTTATACACCCCGCCGGTTATACACCCGCCCGTTATAAACCCGCCCGTAATACACCCCGCCCGTTATACACCCCGCCCGTTATACACTCGCCCGTTATACACCCGCCCGTTACACACCCGCCCGTTATACACCTGCCCGTTATACACCCCGCTCGTTATGCACCCGCCCGTTATACTCCCGCCAGTTATACACCCGCCCGTTAAACACCCGCCCGTTATACACCCGCCCGTTATACACCCCGCCCGTTATACACCCCGCCCGTTATACACCCGCCCGTTATACACCCGCCCGTGATACACCCGCCCGTTATACACCCGCCGTTATACACCCCGCCCGTTATACACCCCGCCCATTATACACCCGCCCGTTATACACCCGCCCGTTATACACCCGCCAGTTATACACCCGCCCGTTATACACCACTCCCGTTATACACCCGCCCGTTATACACCCGCCCGTTATAAACCCGCCCGTTATACACCCGCCCGTTATACACCCGCCAGTTATACACCCCGCCGGTTATACACCCCGCCCGTTATACACCCCTCCGTTATACACACGCCCGTTATACACCCGCCTGTTATACACCCGCCCGTTTTACACCCCGCCCGTTATACACCCGCCCGTTCTACACCCGCCTGTTATACACCCCGCCCGTAGTACACCCGCCCGTTAAACACCCTGCCTGTTATACACCCGCCCGTTATACACCCCGCCCGTTATACACCCCGCCCGTTATAAACCCGCCCGTTATACACCCGCATTTATACACCCGCCGTTTATACACCCGCCCGCTATACACCCGCCCGTTATACACCCACCCGTTATACACCCCGCCCGTTATACCCCCGCCCATTATACACCTGCCCGTTATACACCCGCCCGTTATACACCCCGCCCGTTATAAACCCGCCCGTTATACACCCGCCCCTTATACACCCGCCCGTTATACACCCGCCCGTTATACACCCGCCCGTTCCACACCTGCCCGGTATACACCCCGCCCATTGTACACCCGCCCATTATACACCCTGCCTGTTATACACCCCGCCCGTTATACACCCGCCCGTTATACACCCCGCCCGTTATACACCCGCCCGTTATACACCCGCCCGTTATACACCCCGCTCGTTATACACCCGCCCGTTATACACCCGCCCGTTATACACCCCTCCCGTTATACACCCGCCCGTTATACACCCGCCCGTTATACACCCGCCAGTTATACACCCCGTCCGTTACACACCCCGACTGTTATACACCCGCCCGTTATACAACCCGCCCGTTATACACCTGCCCGTTATACACCCCGCCCGTTATACACCTGCCCGTTATACACACGCCCGTTATACACCCCTCCCGTTATACACCCCGCCCGTTATACACGCGCCCGTTATACACCCCGCCCGTTATACACCCGCCCGTTATACACCCCTCCCGTTATACACCCGCCCGTTATACACCCGCCCGTTATACACCCGCCCGCTATACACCCGCCCATTATACACCAAACCGTTATACAGCCCGCCCGTTATACACCCGCCCGTTATACACCCCGCCCGTTATACACCCGCCCGTTATACACCCACCCTTTATACACCCGCCCGCTATACACCCGCCCATTATACACCAAACCGTTATACAGCCCGCCCGTTATACACCCGCCCGTTATACACCCGCCCGTTATACACCCCGCCCATTATACACCCGCCCGTTATACACCCGCCCGTTATACACCCCGCCCGTTAGACACCCCGCCCGTTATACACCCGCCCGTTATACACCCCGCCCGTTACACAGCCGCCCGTTATACACCCCGCCCGTTATACACCCGCCCGTTATACACCCGCCCATTATACACCCCGCCCTTTATACACCCGCCCGTTATACACCCTGCCCGTTATACACCCGCCATTATACACCTCGCCCGTTATACACCCCGCCCATTATACACCCGCCCGTTATACACCCGCCCATTATACACCCGCCCGTTATACACCCCGCCCGTTATACACCCCGCCCGTTATTCACCCGACTGTTATACACCTGCCCGTTATACACCACGCCCGTTATACACCCGCCCGTTATGCACCCCCCTATTACACACCCGCCCGTTATACACCCGCCCGTTATACACCCCCCGTTATACACCCGCCCGTTATACACCCCGCCCGTTATACACCCGCCCGTTATACTCCCCGCCCGTTATACACCCGCCCGTTACACCCTCGCCCGTTATACACCCGCCCGTTATACACCCTGCCCGTTATACACCCGCCCGTTATACACCCGCCTGTTATACACCCGCCCGTTATACACCCGCCCGTTATACACCCGCCCGTTATTCACCCGTCCGTTATACACCCGCCCTTTATACACCCGCCCGTTATACACCCACCCTTTATACACCCGCCAGTTATACACCCCGCCCGTTATACACCCGCTCGTTATACACCCGCCCGTTATACACCCGCCCGTTATACACCCCGCCCGTTAGACACCCGCCCGTTATACACCCCGCCCGTTATACACCCGCCCATTATACACCCGCCTGTTACACACCCCGCCTGTTATACACCCGCCCGTTATACACCCGCCCGTTACACACCCGCCCGTTATACACCCGCCGTTATACACCCGCCCGTTATACACCCCGCCCGTTATACACCCCGCCCATTATAAACCCCGCCCGTTATACACCCACCCATTATACACCCGCCAGTTATACACCCTGCCCGTTATACACCCTGCCCGTTATACACCCCGCCCGTTATACACCCGCCCGTTATACACCCCACCCGTTATACACCCGCCCGTTATAAACCCCGCCCGTTATACACCCGCCCTTTATACACCCGCCCTTTGTACACCCGCCCGTTATACACCCGCCCGTTCTACACCCGCCCGTTATACACCCGCCCTTTATACACCCGCCCGCTATACACCCGCCCGTTATACACCCCGCCCGTTATACACCCGCCCGTTATACACCCCGCCCGTTATACACCCGCCCGTTATACACCCTGCCCGTTATACACCCGCCGTTATACACCCCGCCCGTTAAACACCCGCCCGTTATACACCCCGCCCGTTATACACCCGCCCGTTATTCACCCCGCCCGTTATACACCCGCCCGTTATACACCCCCCGTTGTACACCCGCCCTTTATACACCCCGCCCGTTATACACCCCGCCCGTTATACACCCGCCCATTATACACCCGCCCGTTATACACCCGCCCGTTATACTCCCCGCCCATTATACACCCGCCCATTATACACCCGCCCGTTATACACCCGCCCGTTATACACCCTGCCCATTATACACCTGCCTGTTATACACCCCGCCCGTTATACACCCCGCCTGTTATACACCGACCCATTATACACCCGCCCATTATGCACCCGCCCGTTATACACCCACCCGTTATACAGCCGCCCGTTATACACTCCGCCTGTTATACACCCGCCCGTTATACACCCGCCCGTTATACACCCCGCCCGTTATACACCCGCCCGTTATACACCCGTCCGTTATACACCCGCCCTTTATACACCCGCCCGTTATACACCCACCCTTTATACACCCGCCAGTTATACACCCCGCCCGTTATACACCCGCTCGTTATACACCCGCCCGTTATACACCCGCCCGTTATACACCCCGCCCGTTATACACCCCGCCCGTTAGACACCCGCCCGTTATACACCCCGCCCGTTATACACCCGCCCGTTATACACCCGCCCGTTACACACCCCGCCTGTTATACACCCGCCCGTTATACACCCGCCCGTTACACACCCGCCCGTTATACACCCGCCGTTTGCACCCGCCCGTTATACACCCCGCCCGTTATACACCCTGCCCGTTATAAACCCCGCCCGTTATACACCCACCCGTTATACACCCGCCAGTTATACACCCTGCCCGTTATACACCCTGCCCGTTATACACCTGCCCGTTATACACCCCGCCCGTTATACACCCGCCCGTTATACACCCGCCCGTTATACACCCGCCCGGTTATACACCCGCCCGTTATAAACCCCGCCCGTTATACACCCGCCCTTTGTACACCCGCCCGTTATACACCCCGCCCGTTATACACCCGCCCTTTATACACCCGCCCGCTATACACCCGCCCGTTATACACCCCGCCCGTTATACACCCGCCCGTTATACACCCCGCCCGTTATACACACGCCCGTTATACACCCTGCCCGTTATACACCCGCCGTTATACACCCCGCCCGTTATACACCCGCCCGTTATACACCCCGCCCGTTATACACCCGCCCGTTATACACCCGCCCGTTATACACCCCGCCCGTTATACACCCCGCCCGTTATACACCCGCCCGTTATACACCCCGCCCGTTATACACCCCGCCCGTTATACACCCGCCCGTTATACACCCCCCGTTGTACACCCGCCCTTTATACACCCCGCCCGTTATACACCCCGCCCGTTATACACCCCGCCCATTATACACCCGCCCGTTATACACCCGCCCGTTATGCACCCTGCCCATTATACACCTGCCTGTTATGCACCCCGCCCGTTATACACCCCGCCTGTTATACACCGACCCATTATACACCCGCCCATTATGCACCCGCCCGTTATACACCCACCCGTTATACACCCGCCCGTTATACACCCGCCCTTTATACTCCCGCCCGTTATACACCCGCCCGTTATACACCCGCCCGTTATACACCCGCCCGTTATACGCCCTGCCCGTTAAACACCCGCCCGTTATACACACTGCCCGTTATACACCCGCCCGTTATACACCTGCCAGTTATGCACCCGCCCATTATACACCCCGCCCGTTATACACCCACCTGTTATACACCCCGCCCGTTATACACCCCGCCCGTTATACACCCACCCGTTATGCACCCGCCAGTTATACACCCCGCCCGTTATACACCCTGCCCGTTATACACCCTGCCCGTTCTACACCTGCCCGTTATACACACCGCCCGTTATACACCCGCCCGTTATACACCCCGCCCGTTATACACCCGCCCGTTATACACCCGCCCGTTATGCACCCGCCCGTTATACACCCCACCCGTTATACAGCCGCCCGTTATACACCCCGCCCGTTATACACCCGCCCGTTATACACCCGCCCTTTATACACCCACCCTTGATACACCCGCCCGTTATACACCCGCCCGTTATACACCCCGCCCGTTGTACACCCGCCCGTTATACACCCGCCCATTATACACCCGCCCGTTATACACCCCGCCCGTTATACACCCGCCCGTTATACACCACGCCCGTTATACACCAGCCCGTTATACACCCCGCCCGTTATACACCCGCCCGTTATACACCCCGCCTGTTATACACCCGCCCGTTATACACCCCCCGTTGTACACCCGCCCTTTATACACCCCGCCCGTTATACACCCGCCCGTTATACACCCCGCCCGTTATACACCCGCCCGTTATACACACCACCCGTTATACACCCGCCCGTTATACACCCGCCCGTTATACACACCCCGTTGTACACCCGCCCTTTATACACCCCGCCCGTTATACACCCTGCCTGTTATACACCCGCCCTTTATACACCCGCCCGTTATACACCCGCCCATTATACTCCCCGCCCATTATGCACCCGCCCGTTATACACCCGCCCGTTATACACCCGCCCGTTATACACCCCGCCTGTTATACACCCACCCGTTATACACCCGCCCATTATGCACCCGCCCGTTATACACCCACCCGTTATACAGCCGCCCATTATACACCCGCCCGTTATACACACGCCCGTTATACACACGCCCGTTATACACACGCCCGTTATACACCCGCCCGTTATACATCCCGCCCGTTATACATCCCGCCCGTTATACACCCGCCCGTTATACACCCGCCCGTTATACACCCCGCCCGTTATACACCCGCCCGTTATACACCCCGCCCGTTATACTCCCCGCCCGTTATACATCCCGCCCGTTATACACCCGCCCGTTATACACCCCGCCCGTTATACACCCGCCCGTTATACACCCGCCGTTATACACCCCGCCCGTTATACACCCCGCCCATTATACACCCGCCCGTTATACACCCCGCCCGTTATACACCCGCCCGTTATACACCCCGCCCGTTATACACCCGTCCGTTATACACCGCCCGTTGTACACCCGCCCTTTATACACCCCGCCCGTTATACACCCCACCCGTTATACACCCGCCCGTTATACTCCCCGCCCATTATACACCCGCCCGTTATCCACCCGCCCGTTATACACCCGCCCGTTATACACCCCGCCTGTTATACATCCACCCGTTATACACACCGCCCGTTATACACCCGCCAGTTATACACCCGCCAGTTATACACCCCGCCCGTTATACACCCGCCCGTTATACACCCCGCCCGTTACACCGCCCGTTATACACCCGCCCGTTATACACCCGCCAGTTATACACCCGCCAGTTATGCACCCCGCCCGTTATACACCCGCCCGTTATACACCCTGCCCGTTAAACACCCGCCCGTTATACACCCTGCCCGTTATACACCCGCCCGTTATACACCCGCCCATTATACACCCCGCCCGTTATACACCCGCCTGTTATACACCCCGCCCATTATACACCCCGCCCGTTATACACCCACCCGTTATACACCCGCCAGTTACACACCCCGCCCGTTATACACCCTGCCCGTTATACACCCGCCCGTTATACACCCCGCCCTTTATACACCCGCCCGTTATACATCCGCCCTTTATACACCCGCCCGTTATACACCCGCCCATTATACACCCGCCCGTTATACACCTGCCCGTTATACACCCGCCAGTTATACACCCGCCCATTATACGCCCCGCCCGTTAAACACCCGCCCGTTATACACCCGCCTGTTATACACCCGCCCATTATAAACACCAGCCTGTGATACACCCGCCCGTGATACACCCACCTGCGATACACCTGTCCGTTATACACCTGCCCGTTATACACCCGCCTGTTATACACCCCGCCCATTATACACCCGCCCGTTATACACCCCGCCCGTTATACACAAGTCCGTTATACACCCTGCCCGTTATACACCCGCCCATTATACACCCCGCCCGTTATACACCCGCCTGTTATACACCCCGCCCATTATACACCCATCCGTTATACACCCCGCCCGTTATACACCCCGCCCGTTATACACCCGTCCGTTATACACCCTGCCCGTTATACACCCACCCATTATACACCCGTCCGTTATACACCCGCCCGTTATACACCCCGCCCGTTATACACCCGCACGTTATACGCCCGTCCATTATACACCCGCTCGTTATACACCCCGCCCGTTATACACCCGCCCATTATACACCCCGCCCGTTATACACCCGCCCGTTATACACCCCGCCCGTTATACACCCGCCTGTTATACACCCGCCCGTTATACACCCCGCCCTTTACACATCCGCCTGTTATACAACCCGCCCATTACGCACCCACCCGTTACGCACCTGCCCGTTATACACCCGCCCGTTATACAACCTGTCCGTTATACACCCCACCCATTATACACCTGCCCGTTATACACCCGCCTGTTATACACCCTGCCTGTTATACACCCAGCCCGATATACACCCGCCCGTTATACACTTTTTGTTTGAGAACACTCCTGTGAAGTGCCCTGGGACATTTTTACAATGTTAAAGGCGCTATATTAATGCAAGTTGTTTTTGTTGTCAGGTTGTCCTCCTGCAGTCTTCAGGCAGCCGGCTACCCAATGGATCCAATGTTTGTTCCAATTCTAAGGCTGGGCCTCATTAGCACAGGGCCGCTAGGAGGGGGGCCCGCCTGAACTCTGGGCCGGGTGTGGGGGAGGTCGCGCGGGGTGGCGGCGCGCGGTGTGGGGGAATACTGTTCTCGGGAGGCAGTATGGTAGCAGCAAGGTTGTTCTTGTGAAGCTCAGAGAATCACCACCTCTTTCAGCCGCACCACCAGCTGATAGCGAGCGGACCATGCGCGGCCCAGGACTGTCCTCTAATGGAGAGCGGCTGCTCTGCACCATCGGATCTCAAGTCTGCTGTTAAAAGGGCCCAACCTCAGACTCAGATGCGTGCTCCAGTCGGCCCGTGGTAGAGACTGGGGAAGGTGCCGTCTGTCACACTGTTGGAGGGAACGGGGTGGGAAGTCAAACCCCACCATCTTCGCGGCACTAACGCCCCAGTTCCGCCAGAACAGGCAAGGTCTCGTCCATTGAGTTCTCCACATGGTCCAGACATTGAGCGAGTGTTAACCCCATTCTACAAATAGCTGAGAGTCTGAGCCTTGTTTTTGAGATTCCCTGGAAAATGTTGATTTTTGACACTTTGGTACATTTCTCAGTGTTTTGGAGTCTGCTCTAAGGTCCTGATCTGTGAGGTGCGACAGCTGGTGCTGAACTTTGCTACCAGTCAGGAAATTGGGCGTGCAGTTCAGCGCACGCTCGTTTTGCAATGAAGCAACTGGTCATGTACAGAGAGGCTGTGCTGGGTTCACATTAAAAATGGCCCAGAAATTCGGGTCTCCACGGGTGAGTACGCACGGGGTACTCACCCGTAGGTCCAATGGAAGTGCCGGTTTTGTACATGCACTGCGCATGCGCGGGAAACCGGCACTTCCGTTCCTCCGAAAGAAGGGGTTCAGAAGTGGAACGCGTGCGCGGGAGAGACTGCGCGTGCGCATCGAACTTACGTTTTCTTTGCAGGTTTTCCCGGGAAGGTAAGTCTCCAGAAGTTACACATTTAAAAAGCAGTCACAAGGCCTGCTTTATACAAGGTAAGTGGTGAATTAATTAAAATTGAAATATTTTTTCCACAGGTTTATTATTTTTAAATACTTTAAAGAAAGGTAAGTTTATTTTTAGTCCTGTTAGAAAATTTTTAAAAAATTTCAAAAATTTAAATTATTGTTTAAAGTAGTTATTTCATGTAATTTATAGTTTATTTAAAAAATGTGATTAAAAAAAAAATTATTTGAAGATTTAGTGATATTTTGGGGCCCGTAGTATCTATAAGTTTTGACAGGTCTTCCTGTCAGACTTATGAATGAAGCATTCACTGCTCCAATTGGCTCTCCATGGCCCACGTGATCCCAGGGGCCGCATCGAACTAACTGCGCCCCTGGGATACGCAAGTACTGCGCGCCGGCAGCTGGAGCAGGCCCCGGATCGGAATTCCACGGGGGCCCACAGCTCAACGGCCGGCGCGCTAGGTAAGTGCAGGTCGGGGGCTTGCACCCGCGGGAGCCCCCGACCCGAATTTCTGGGCCATTGAGTTTTATCATCCCCTGGTCAGTTCTCACAATTGCATTAACCTCACCCCTAAAAATGCTGCATGACCAATCATGGATTTATAAAGGCTTTCAGCAAAGAAGGAGGCCATTTGGCCCATCGTGTCTGTGCCGGTTCATTGCCAGAGCAATCCAAAACATCACTCCACACACTGACCCCTGGGGAACATCACTCCCAACACTGACCCCTGGGGAACATCACTCCCAACACTGACCCCTGGGGAACATCACTCCCAACACTGACCCCTGGGGAACATCACTCTCAACACTGACCCCTGGGGAACATCACTCCCCACACTGAACCCTGGGGAACATCACTCCCAACACTGACCCCTGGGGAACATCACTCCCAACACTGACCCCTGGGGAACATCACTCCCAACACTGACCCCTGGGGAACATCACTCTCAACACTGACCCCTGGGGAACATCACTCCCCACACTGACACCTGGGGAACATCACTCCACACACTGACCCCTGGGGAACATCACTCCCCACACTGACCCCTGGGGAACATCACTCCACACACTGACCCCTGGGGAACATCACTCCCAACACTGACCCCTGGGGAATATCACTCCCGACACTGACCCCTGGGGAACATCACTCCAAACACTGACCCCTGGGGAACATCACTCTCAACACTGACCCCTGGGGAACATCACTCTCAACACTGACCGCTGGGGAACATCACTCCCCACACTGACCCCTGGGGAACATCACTCCAAACACTGACCACTGGGGAACATCACTCCCAACACTGACCCCTGGGGAACATCACTCCCACACTGACCCCTAGGGAACATCACTCCCAACACTGACCCCTGGGGAACATCACTCCCAACACTGACCCCTGGGGAACATCACTCCCAACACTGACCCCTGGGGAACATCACTCCCAACACTGACCCCTGGTGAACATCACTCCCCACACTGACCCCTGGGGAACATCACTCCCAACACTGACCCCTGGGGAACATCACTCCCAACACTGACCTCTGGGGAACATCACTCCCCACACTGTCCCCTGGGGAACATCACTCCCAACACTGACCCCTGGGGAACTTCACTCTCAACACTGACCCCTGGGGAACATCACTCCAAACACTGACCCCTGGGGAACATCACTCCCAACACTGACCCCTGGGGAACATCACTCCCAACACTGACCCCTGGGGAACATCACTCCAAACACTGACCCCTGGGGAACATCACTCCCAACAGTGACCCCTGGGGAACATCACTCCCAACACTGACCCCTGGGGAACATCACTCCCAACACTGACCCCTGGGGACATCACTCCCAACACTGACCCCTGGGGAACATCACTCCCCACACTGACCGCTGGGGAACATCACTCCAAACACTGACCCCTGGGGAACATCACTCCCAACACTGACCCCTGGGGAACAGCACTCCCAACACTGACCCCTGGGGAACATCACTCCCAACACTGACCCCTGGGGAACATCACTCCCCACACTGACCCCTGGGGAACATCACTCCCAACACTGACCCCTGGGGAACATCACTCCCCACATTGACCCCTGGGGAACATCACTCCCCACACTGACCCCTGGGGAACATCACTCCCAACACTGACCCCTGGGGAACATCACTCCCAACACTGACCCCTGGGGAACATCACTCCCAGCACTGACCCCTGGGTATCATCACTCCCAACACTGACCCCTGGGGAACATCACTCCCAACACTGACCCCTGGGGAACATCACTCCCCACACTGACCCCTGGGGAACATCACTCCAAACACTGACCCCTGGGGAACATCACTCCCAACACTGACCCCTGGGGAACATCACTCCCAACACTGACCCCTGGGGAACATCACTCCCAACACTGACCCCTGGGGAACATCACTCCCAACACTGACCCCTGGGGATCATCACTCCCAACACTGACCCCTGGGGAGCATCACTCCCAACACTGACCCCTGGGGAACATCACTCCACACACTGACCCCTGGGGAACATCACTCCCAACACTGACCCCTGGGGAACATCACTCCACACACTGACCCCTGGGGAACATCACTCCAAACACTGACCCCTGGGGAACATCACTCCCAACACTGACCACTGGGGAATATCACTCCCCACACTGACCCCTGGAAAACATCACTCCCAACACTGACCCCTGGGGAACATCACTCCCAACACTGACCCCTGGGGAACATCACTCTCAACACTGACCCCTGGGGAACATCACTCCCCACACTGACCCTTGGGGAACATCACTCTCAACACTGACCCCTGGGGAACATCACTCCAAACACTGACCCCTGGGGATCATCACTCCCAACACTGACCCCTGGGGAACATCACTCCCCACACTGACCCCTGGGGAACATCACTCCCAACACTGACCCCTGGGGATCATCACTCCCAACACTGACCCCTGGGGAACATCACTCCCAACACTGACCCCTGGGGAACATCACTCCCCACACTGACCCCTGGGGAACATCACTCCCAACACTGACCCCTGGAGAACATCACTCCCAACACTGACCCCTGGGGAACATCACTCCCAACACTGACCCCTGGGGAACATCACTCCCAACACTGACCCCTGGGGAACATCACTCCAAACACTGACCCCTGGGGAACATCACTCCAAACACTGACCCCTGGGGAACATCACTCCCAACACTGACCCCTGGGGAACATCACTCCCAACACTGACCACTGGGGAACATCACTCTCAACACTGACCCCTGGGGAACATCACTCCAAACACTGACCCCTGGGGAACATCACTCCCAACACTGACCACTGGGGAACATCACTCCCAACACTGAATACTGGGGAATATCACTCCCCACACTGACCCCTGGGGAACATCACTCCCAACACTGAACCCTGGAAAACATCACTCCCAACACTGACCCTTGGGGAACATCACTCCCAACACTGACCCCTGGGGAACATCACTCCCAACACTGACCCCTGGGGAACATCACTCCCAACACTGACCCCTGGGGAACATCACTCCCAACACTGACTCCTGGGGAACATCACTCCCAACACTGACCCCTGGGGAACATCACTCCCAACACTGACCCCTGGGGAACATCACTCCCAACATTGACCCCTGGGGAACATCACTCCCAACACTGACCCCTGGGGAACATCACTCCCAACACTGACCCCTGGGGAACATCACTCCCAACACTGACCCCTGGGGAACATCACTCTCAACACTGACCCCTGGGGAACATCACTCCCAACACTGACCCCTGGGGAACATCACTCCTCACACTGCCCCTGGGGAACATCACTGCAAACACTGACCCCTGGGGAACATCACTCCCAACACTGACCCCTGGGGAACATCACTCCAAACACTGACCCCTGGGGAACATCACTCTCAACACTGACCCCTGGGGAACATCACTCCCCACACTGACCCCTGGGGAACATCACTCCCAACACTGACCCCTGGGGAACATCACTCCAAACACTGACCCCTGGGGAACATCACTCCCAACACTGACCCTGGGGATCATCACTCCCAACACTGACCCCTGGGGAACATCACTTCCAACACTGACCCCTGGGGAACATCACTCCAAACACTGACCCCTGGGGAACATCACTCCAAACACTGACCCCTGTGGATCATCACTCCCAACACTGACCCCTGGGGAACATCACTCCCAACACTGACCCCTGGGGAACATCACTCCAAACACTGACCCCTGGGGAACATCACTCCCAACACTGACCCCTGGGGAACATCACTCCAAACACTGACCCCTGGGGAACATCACTCCCAACACTGACCCCTGGGGATCATCACTCCCAACACTGACCCCTGGGGAACATCACTCCCAACACTGACCCCTGGGGAACATCACTCCAAACACTGACCCCTGGGGAACATCACTCCCAACACTGACCCCTGGGGAACATCACTCCCAACACTGACCCCTGGGGAACATCACTCCCAACACTGACCCCTGGGGAACATCACTCCAAACACTGACCCCTGGGGAACATCACTCCCAACACTGACCCCTGGGGAACATCACTCTCAACACTGACCCCTGGGGAACATCACTCCCCACACTGGCCCCTGGGGAACATCACTCCCCACACTGACCCCTGGGGAACATCACTCCCAACACTGACCCCTGGGGAACATCACTCTCAACACTGACCCCTGGGGAACATCACTTCCCACAATGACCCCTGGGGAACACCACTCTCAACACTGACACCTGGGGAACATCAGTCCTCATACTGACCCCTGGGGAACATCACTCCCCACACTGACCCCTGGGGATCATCACGCCCCACACTGACCCCTGGGGAACATCACTCCCAACACTGACCCCTGGGGAACATCACTCCTCACACTGACCCCTGGGGAGCATCACTCCAAACACTGACCCCTGGGGAACATCACTCCCAACACTGACCCCTGGGGAACATCACTCCCAACACTGACCCCTGCGGAACATCACTCCAAACACTGACCCCTGGGGAACATCACTCCCAAACACTGACCCCTGGGGAACATCACTCCCAACACTGACCCCTGGGGAACATCACTCCCACACTGACCCCTGGGGAACATCACTCCAAACACTGACCACAGGGGAACATCACTCCTAACACTGACCCCTGGGGAACATCACTCCCAACACTGACCCCTGGGGAACATCACTCCCAACACTGACCCCTGGGGAACATCACTCCCAACACTGACCCCTGGGGAACATCACTCCCAACACTGACCCCTGGGGAACATCACTCCAAACACTGACCCCTGGGGAACATCACTCCCAACACTGACCCCTGGGGAACATCACTCCTCACACTGACCCCTGGGGAACATCACTCCCAACACTGACCCCTGGGGAACATCACTCCCAACACTGACCCCTGGGGAACATCACTCCCAAAACTGACCCCTGGGGAACATCACTCCCAACACTGACCCCTGGGGAACATCACTCCCAACACTGACCCCTGGGGAACATCACTCCCAACACTGACCCCTGGGGAACATCACTCCCCACACTGACCCCTGGGGAACATCACTCCCCACACTGACCCCTGGGGAACATCACTCCCAACACTGACCCCTGGGGAACATCACTCCCAACACTGACCCCTGGGGAACATCACTCCACACACTGACCCCTGGGGAACATCACTCCCACACTGACCCCTGGGGAACATCACTCCCAACACTGACCCCTGGGGAACATCACTCCCAACACTCATCCCTGGGGAACATCACTCCCAACACTGACCCCTGGGGAACATCACTCCCCACACTGACCCCTGGGGAGCATCACTCCCCACACTGACACCTGGGGATCATCACTCTCAACACTGACCCCTGGGGAACATCACTCCCAACACTGACCCCTGGGGAACATCACTCCCAACACTGAGCCCTGGGGAACATCACTCCCAACACTGACCCCTGGGGAACATCACTCCCAACACTGACCCCTGGGGAACATCACTCCCAACACTCATCCCTGAGGAACATCACTCCCAACACTGACCCCTGGGGAACATCACTCCCAACACTGACCCCTGGGGAACATCACTCCCAACACTGACCCCTGGGGAACATCACTCCAAACACTGACCCCTGGGGTACATCACTCCCAACACTGACCCCTGCGGAACATCACTCCCAACACTGACCCCTGGGGAACATCACTCCCAACACTGACCACTGGGGAACATCACTCTCAACACTGACCCCTGGGGAACATCACTCCAAACACTGACCCCTGGGGAACATCACTCCCAACACTGACCACTGGGGAACATCACTCCCAACACTGAATACTGGGGAATATCACTCCCCACACTGACCCCTGGGGAACATCACTCCCAACACTGAACCCTGGAAAACATCACTCCCAACACTGACCCTTGGGGAACATCACTCCCAACACTGACCCCTGGGGAACATCACTCCCAACACTGACCCCTGGGGAACATCACTCCCAACACTGACCCCTGGGGAACATCACTCCCAACACTGACTCCTGGGGAACATCACTCCCAACACTGACCCCTGGGGAACATCACTCCCAACACTGACCCCTGGGGAACATCACTCCCAACATTGACCCCTGGGGAACATCACTCCCAACACTGACCCCTGGGGAACATCACTCCCAACACTGACCCCTGGGGAACATCACTCCCAACACTGACCCCTGGGGAACATCACTCTCAACACTGACCCCTGGGGAACATCACTCCCAACACTGACCCCTGGGGAACATCACTCCTCACACTGACCCCTGGGGAACATCACTCCAAACACTGACCCCTGGGGAACATCACTCCCAACACTGACCCCTGGGGAACATCACTCCAAACACTGACCCCTGGGGAACATCACTCTCAACACTGACCCCTGGGGAACATCACTCCCCACACTGACCCCTGGGGAACATCACTCCCAACACTGACCCCTGGGGAACATCACTCCAAACACTGACCCCTGGGGAACATCACTCCCAACCCTGACCCCTGGGGATCATCACTCCCAACACTGACCCCTGGGGAACATCACTTCCAACACTGACCCCTGGGGAACATCACTCCAAACACTGACCCCTGGGGAACATCACTCCAAACACTGACCCCTGTGGATCATCACTCCCAACACTGACCCCTGGGGAACATCACTCCCAACACTGACCCCTGGGGAACATCACTCCAAACACTGACCCCTGGGGAACATCACTCCCAACACTGACCCCTGGGGAACATCACTCCAAACACTGACCCCTGGGGAACATCACTCCCAACACTGACCCCTGGGGATCATCACTCCCAACACTGACCCCTGGGGAACATCACTCCCAACACTGACCCCTGGGGAACATCACTCCAAACACTGACCCCTGGGGAACATCACTCCCAACACTGACCCCTGGGGAACATCACTCCCAACACTGACCCCTGGGGAACATCACTCCCAACACTGACCCCTGGGGAACATCACTCCAAACACTGACCCCTGGGGAACATCACTCCCAACACTGACCCCTGGGGAACATCACTCTCAACACTGACCCCTGGGGAACATCACTCCCCACACTGGCCCCTGGGGAACATCACTCCCCACACTGACCCCTGGGGAACATCACTCCCAACACTGACCCCTGGGGAACATCACTCTCAACACTGACCCCTGGGGAACATCACTTCCCACACTGACCCCTGGGGAACACCACTCTCAACACTGACACCTGGGGAACATCACTCCTCATACTGACCCCTGGGGAACATCACTCCCCACACTGACCCCTGGGGATCATCACGCCCCACACTGACCCCTGGGGAACATCACTCCCAACACTGACCCCTGGGGAACATCACTCCTCACACTGACCCCTGGGGAGCATCACTCCAAACACTGACCCCTGGGGAACATCACTCCCAACACTGACCCCTGGGGAACATCACTCCCAACACTGACCCCTGGGGAACATCACTCCAAACACTGACCCCTGGGGAACATCACTCCCAAACACTGACCCCTGGGGAACATCACTCCCAACACTGACCCCTGGGGAACATCACTCCCACACTGACCCCTGGGGAACATCACTCCAAACACTGACCACAGGGGAACATCACTCCTAACACTGACCCCTGGGGAACATCACTCCCAACACTGACCCCTGGGGAACATCACTCCCAACACTGACCCCTGGGGAACATCACTCCCAACACTGACCCCTGGGGAACATCACTCCCAACACTGACCCCTGGGGAACATCACTCCAAACACTGACCCCTGGGGAACATCACTCCCAACACTGACCCCTGGGGAACATCACTCCTCACACTGACCCCTGGGGAACATCACTCCCAACACTGACCCCTGGGGAACATCACTCCCAACACTGACCCCTGGGGAACATCACTCCCAAAACTGACCCCTGGGGAACATCACTCCCAACACTGACCCCTGGGGAACATCACTCCCAACACTGACCCCTGGGGAACATCACTCCCAACACTGACCCCTGGGGAACATCACTCCCCACACTGACCCCTGGGGAACATCACTCCCCACACTGACCCCTGGGGAACATCACTCCCAACACTGACCCCTGGGGAACATCACTCCCAACACTGACCCCTGGGGAACATCACTCCACACACTGACCCCTGGGGAACATCACTCCCACACTGACCCCTGGGGAACATCACTCCCAACACTGACCCCTGGGGAACATCACTCCCAACACTCATCCTGGGGAACATCACTCCCAACACTGACCCCTGGGGAACATCACTCCCCACACTGACCCCTGGGGAGCATCACTCCCCACACTGACACCTGGGGATCATCACTCTCAACACTGACCCCTGGGGAACATCACTCCCAACACTGACCCCTGGGGAACATCACTCCCAACACTGAGCCCTGGGGAACATCACTCCCAACACTGACCCCTGGGGAACATCACTCCCAACACTGACCCCTGGGGAACATCACTCCCAACACTCATCCCTGAGGAACATCACTCCCAACACTGACCCCTGGGGAACATCACTCCCAACACTGACCCCTGGGGAACATCACTCCCAACACTGACCCCTGGGGAACATCACTCCAAACACTGACCCCTGGGGTACATCACTCCCAACACTGACCCCTGCGGAACATCACTCCCAACACTGACCCCTGGGGAACATCACTCCACACACTGACCCCTGGGGAACATCACTCCCAACACTGACCCCTGGGGAACATCACTCCACACACTGACCCCTGGGGAACATCACTCCAAACACTGACCCCTGGGGAACATCACTCCCAACACTGACCACTGGGGAATATCACTCCCCACACTGACCCCTGGAAAACATCACTCCCAACACTGACCCCTGGGGAACATCACTCCCAACACTGACCCCTGGGGAACATCACTCTCAACACTGACCCCTGGGGAACATCACTCCCCACACTGACCCTTGGGGAACATCACTCTCAACACTGACCCCTGGGGAACATCACTCCAAACACTGACCCCTGGGGATCATCACTCCCAACACTGACCCTCCCTGGGAACATCACTCCCCACACTGACCCCTGGGGAACATCACTCCCAACACTGACCCCTGGGGATCATCACTCCCAACACTGACCCCTGGGGAACATCACTCCCAACACTGACCCCTGGGGAACATCACTCCCCACACTGACCCCTGGGGAACATCACTCCCAACACTGACCCCTGGAGAACATCACTCCCAACACTGACCCCTGGGGAACATCACTCCCAACACTGACCCCTGGGGAACATCACTCCCAACACTGACCCCTGGGGAACATCACTCCAAACACTGACCCCTGGGGAACATCACTCCAAACACTGACCCCTGGGGAACATCACTCCCAACACTGACCCCTGGGGAACATCACTCCCAACACTGACCACTGGGGAACATCACTCTCAACACTGACCACTGGGGAACATCACTCCAAACACTGACCCCTGGGGAACATCACTCCCAACACTGACCACTGGGGAACATCACTCCCAACACTGAATACTGGGGAATATCACTCCCAACACTGACCCCTGGGGAACATCACTCCCAACACTGAACCCTGGAAAACATCACTCCCAACACTGACCCCTTGGGGAACATCACTCCCAACACTGACCCCTGGGGAACATCACTCCCAACACTGACCCCTGGGGAACATCACTCCCAACACTGACCCCTGGGGAACATCACTCCCAACACTGACTCCTGGGGAACATCACTCCCAACACTGACCCCTGGGGAACATCACTCCCAACACTGACCCCTGGGGAACATCACTCCCAACATTGACCCCTGGGGAACATCACTCCCAACACTGACCCCTGGGGAACATCACTCCCAACACTGACCCCTGGGGAACATCACTCCCAACACTGACCCCTGGGGAACATCACTCTCAACACTGACCCCTGGGGAACATCACTCCCAACACTGACCCCTGGGGAACATCACTCCTCACACTGACCCCTGGGGAACATCACTCCAAACACTGACCCCTGGGGAACATCACTCCCAACACTGACCCCTGGGGAACATCACTCCAAACACTGACCCCTGGGGAACATCACTCTCAACACTGACCCCTGGGGAACATCACTCCCCACACTGACCCCTGGGGAACATCACTCCCAACACTGACCCCTGGGGAACATCACTCCAAACACTGACCCCTGGGGAACATCACTCCCAACACTGACCCCTGGGGATCATCACTCCCAACACTGACCCCTGGGGAACATCACTTCCCAACACTGACCCCTGGGGAACATCACTCCAACACTGACCCCTGGGGAACATCACTCCAACACTGACCCCTGGGGAACATCACTCCCAACACTGACCCCTGGGGAACATCACTCCCAACACTGACCCTGGGGAACATCACTCCAAACACTGACCCCTGGGGAACATCACTCCCAACACTGACCCCTGGGGAACATCACTCCAACACTGACCCCTGGGGAACATCACTCCCAACACTGACCCCTGGGGAACATCACTCCCAACACTGACCCCTGGGGAACATCACTCCCAACACTGACCCCTGGGGAACATCACTCCCAACACTGACCCCTGGGGAACATCACTCCCAACACTGACCCCTGGGGAACATCACTCCCAACACTGACCCCTGGGGAACATCACTCCAACACTGACCCCTGGGGAACATCACTCCAAACACTGACCCCTGGGGAACATCACTCCCAACACTGACCCCTGGGGAACATCACTCCCAACACTGACCCCTGGGGAACATCACTCCCAACACTGACCCCTGGGGAACATCACTCCACACACTGACCCCTGGGGAACATCACTCCCAACACTGACCCCTGGGGAACATCACTCCTCAACACTGACCCCTGGGGAACATCACTCCCAACACTGACCCCTGGGGAACATCACTCCAACACTGACCCCTGGGGAACATCACTCCCAACACTGACCCCTGGGGAACATCACTCCCCACACTGACCCCTGGGGAACATCACTCCCAACACTGACCCCTGGGGAACATCACTCCTCAACACTGACCCCTGGGGAACATCACTCCAAACACTGACCCCTGGGGAACATCACTCCCAACACTGACCCCTGGGGAACATCACTCCCAACACTGACCCCTGGGGAACATCACTCCCAACACTGACCCCTGGGGAACATCACTCCCAAACACTGACCCCTGGGGAACATCACTCCCAACACTGACCCTGGGGAACATCACTCCCACACTGACCCCTGGGGAACATCACTCCAACACTGACCACAGGGGAACATCACTCCTAACACTGACCCCTGGGGAACATCACTCCCAACACTGACCCCTGGGGAACATCACTCCCAACACTGACCCCTGGGGAACATCACTCCCAACACTGACCCCTGGGGAACATCACTCCCAACACTGACCCCTGGGGAACATCACTCCCAACACTGACCCCTGGGGAACATCACTCCCAACACTGACCCCTGGGGAACATCACTCCTCACACTGACCCCTGGGGAACATCACTCCCAACACTGACCCCTGGGGAACATCACTCCCAACACTGACCCCTGGGGACACATCACTCCCAAAACTGACCCCTGGGGAACATCACTCCCAACACTGACCCCTGGGGAACATCACTCCCAACACTGACCCCTGGGGAACATCACTCCCAACACTGACC